>NC_090438.1:703286105-703966105 GCF_031143425.1 Pleurodeles waltl
GGATGACAGATAGCTGAGATCAGGTCAGGCTCCAAATGGGCACAGAGCTCTGTGATTGTGGCCCTGTCCAGTATATAGGTGAGTTTAATGTGCCTGTCCTCCAGTGTAGCCAAGTCCACAATGGGTCTGTACACAGGAGGTTGTCTCCTCCTCCTATTCATCTGCAGCAGTAGGTATCTAAGTGACACAAGAGTGAGTAGGCTGTCACAATTTGAACAATGGAACCACCACCTCAGTGTACAAGGTGCATTTATGTATTGGGACAGTGGGAATGGCAAGGTATGTTGAAATCTAGACAGTGACGCACTTAAGGTTGATATGATCATTGTCCACCACCATGAAATGGCAACTGCCTGTCATGTATGTAGGGACAGGTGGAAGTGAGGTAACTCCTCTGATGCTGGGCATCATGGCGGAAGGCAGTCTTACACCACTGTGCAATTCTTCATTGGATAATATGGGGTACTATGGAGTACAGTGGCCAATTGTGATCAGCGTCGGCGGTGCCAGTGTACACCGCTGTGGACATGACCGCCATTTTCCATCAGATTCCTCACTTGTTTCCTGACCTACAACAGGAGAACACCTACACTGCTGTTGTGACCTGTGTCTGGAACCTACCATGGCCGGTGTGACCAGGGAGAGGGCCACTGCCTTCACTGCGGAGGAGTTGGAGCGATTGGTGGATGGGGTCCTACTCCAGAATGGACTGCTGTATGGGGCTCCAGACCAACAGGTGAGTAAACCTCAGGCACGATGCATGTGTGAAGGATACATGGAGATATGTGTGCAGGCATCGTGTCATCAGGGGGCATGTCTTGTGGTGTTGTACATGGTGTGCCTCGGGCGTTGTGTGTGCCAATGTTGATGGAAACGGGATTGGTGGGCCATATGTGTGACAGGCTGGATTGTATGTGTAATCATGTCCTCCTGTCTGTATTACCTCTGCGGGTCAGTGCCCATCAAAAGAAGGGATTATGGCATGCCATCCTATGGCAGGAGGGGCACCCACTGTCAGAAACAGTGGGAGGACCAGAGACGCTGGGCACGGAAGACCACGGAGGCCCAGCTGGGGATGGCCTCCCAACGAGGAAGGGATACCCATCAGAATATGACCCCCCTGATGGCCTGCATACTGGTGGTGGCCTACCCAGAGCTGGATGGACGCTTGAGGGCATTACAGCAGCCACAAGGGGGTGAGTACAATGGGCGTTACAACTATAATTGGGAGTTGGCATGGGATCAGGGTGGTGGTTGTGAGCGAGTGAGTGCCCCTTAATGCCAGGTCAGACATTGCAGTGTGATCCAGCTCAAGAGAAATGGGTGTATGGCAAATGCAGGTAACCTAGCTTGTTAGCATTCCATGTCAGTCAGGGCTTTGTTGGTCCCAAGAGGGGTGCAGTTGGCGGTGTTAGGCCCTCATCTTGCCATGACATCTAGCCAAATTAATGGCAGTGCAATAAATAGTGCTCAATCCTGATCCCTGTGTGTGACAGTGCTGTGTATACCAACTGTGTTGTTGGTGCAGTGATTGACCCAGTGTTTCCTTTCTCTCTCACCCCTTTTCTCTTCCGTCTTCCTGTCCATGTGTGCATTAGCATCATCTGGCAGAGGAGCCGGGGCACCGGTGACAGAGGAAGGTGCATCCCAGAGGACCCAGAAGGCAGAGTCCACTGAAGCCGAGGTAACTAGTGGGAAGGAGAGCAAGGGGAGCACCACAGCGGAGACAGGAGGTGACAACTCAGACTCAGATACCTCCTCCGATGGAAGCTCCTTGGTGGTGGCGGACACCTCTGTGAACACCCATGCTGCAGGTACAGCCCCACCTCCATATCAGCACTGCCCTCCCAGTAGCCCCTCAGCAAGTTGCCCATACCCACTCACCCAGAAGGGTAGACATCTCCTTCACCCCAGGCACCTCAGGCCCTGCCCCAGTCAGCCCTGCTGTCCTGAGTGAGGAGGCTATTGACCTCCTGAGATCCATCTTTGTAGGGCAGTCAAACATTGTGAATGCCATCCAGGGGCTGGCATCCCAGATGCAGCAATGCAATGCATTCCTGGAGGGCACTCATGGTGGATTGGCGGCATAACAGAGATCGTTGCAAGATCTGGCCTCCTCTCATATGGCAGCCATTGTCCCTGTTTCCAGCCTCTCCCCTCCAACTTCCTCTTCCCAATCCCATTCCCCTCAACCCCAACCTATCCCAAGCACACAGTCAGACCAGCATGCACCCAGGACAACACACAAGAGTGGACATGGCAAACACAAGCACCACACTTCATCCCACAAGCACTCACACAAACACCATCCAGAAGCAGACATACCAACATTCACTGCCTCCACTGTGGCCCCCTCCTCCTCCTCCCTCCCAGTTTCATCTCCACTCACACCTGCATGCACTACATACTCATCCACTACCCCCATCACCAGCACACCTAACAGAGCACGCCCCTCACTGGCAGTCACACCCCCACTTCCATGCACACGTCCCCTGTGTCCTCTCCCACTGTGTTTGTGCTCCCTCCACACAAAGTACACAAACACAAGCACTCAGACACCCAACAGCCATCCACCTCACAACAGCATCCAGCCCATGCACCTGCACCCAAACACAGCAGACAGACACCTCCTACCACCACTCCCTCTTCCTCCACTCCCAAACCATCTCCTTCTTCCTGCCCCAACGTCCCTAAGAAGCTTTTCCTCTCAACCATTGACCTCTTCCCTAACCCTCCCCCATTCCTCATGTCAGGCTGGGGTGGTCAAAACCCAGGCAAGCCCCTCAGCCACCCAGTCCACGCACACAGTAGTGTCACTAACTACACCAGGTGGGAAAGGATCCCGGCCACCAGCCAGGCAGACGGACAGGGTGCCAGCCCCAAGTGCGTTGAGGAAGGGTGAGGACACAGCACCAGCTGCAGGACGGAAGGGCAAGGAGGCAGCACCAGCTGCAGGATGGGAGGGCAAGGAGGCAGAACCAGCTGCAGGATGGAGGGGCAAGGGGTCTGAATCAGCAGGCAGTAGAGACAAGGGGCCTGGTGCATGGACTCAGTCAGAGCTCCCACCACCAACCATGGTGGTGCAGCCGTCTGAGGCTGCAGGGGAAGGGCTGGAGCCTCCCCCCCCCACTGCCAGCACCGCCACCTGCACCACCACTAGCACTGCCACCAGCACTGCCACCAGCACCGCCACCAGCACCACTGGCAGCAGCAGCAACCCCAGTGAGCAGCCATCCAAGGCTGCAGGGGAAGGACTGGAGCCTCCCCCCACCACTGTCAGCACTGCCACCAGCACAACTGCCAGCAGCAGCAGCCCCAGTGGGCAGCTGTTAGAGGCTGAAGGGGAAGGGCTGGAGACTCCCCACACCACTGCCAGCGCAGCCACCGGCACCGCCACCAACACCACTGCCAGCAGTAGCAGCCCCAGTGGGCAGCCGTCTGAGGCTGCAGGGGAAGGACTGGAGCCTCCCCCCACCACTGCCAGCTCCACCATTAGCAGCACTACTGCCACCACTGAGAAGTCATCACCACTGGCGGACAGTATGTAGTCCTTACTCCACGGGCTGTTGTGCGGCCTGGCCCAAGCAAATCCTGTGGGTCTGACACCCAGCTGAGAGATTGTGACCTTGCACTCCCCAAAATCTGCATCACAATGCCCCCTCTAGAACCAGTTGAAGAAACCATCCACTCACCTCATCCTTCACAGGGTGAAGCTCACTGGGCACAATGCCCCCTTCAGAACCAGTGGAAGAAGCCATCCACGAACCCCATCCTCTACAGGATGAAGCTCACTGGGCATACTGCCCCCTCCAGAACCAGTGGAAGAAGCCATCCACTCACCCCATCCTCTACAGGATGAAGCTCACTGGGCATACTGCCCCCTCCAGAACCAGTGGAAGAAGCCATCCACTCACCCCATCCTCCACAGGATGAAGCTCACAGGCACAATGCCTCCTCCAGAACGAGTAGAGAAGCCATCCACTCACCCCATCCTCCACAGGATGAAGCTCACTTGGCACAATGCCCCCTCCAGAACCAGTTGTGGAAGAAGCCACCCACTCACCTCATCCTCCACAGGATGAAGCTCACTGGGCACAATGCCCCCTCCAGAATCAGTGGGCAAGTCACCCACTTGAGAGACTGTGGCCTATCACTCGGCAGGACCAAGCACAGAGCATGTTGCCCCCTCCAGAACCAGTGGACAGGTCACCCACTTGAAAGACTGTGGCCTTGCACTCCCCAGGACCAAGCACAGGGCATGTTGCCCCCTCCAGAGCCAGCGGGCATGTCACCCACTTCAGAGACTGTGGCCTTGCACTTCCCAGGATCAAGCACAGGGCATGTTGCCACCTCCAGGACCAGTGGCGTTGTACCATCTTCTGGCTGAGGTGCCTTCCATTCTTCGTCCCCCTGAGGTGCCTGGCTATTTTCGACCTGATGCCCCTGCAGTGTTCTCTCCATGTTGTTGCAGGAGTGAGGTGGGGCCTTGGACTATGTGATGTGGCCTGTGGCCCACGGACATTGAGGACTGGGCGGTGTCCCTACATTTGTAAATATATATATACTTTTAGATTTGGATGCACATATTTATAGTATTTTATCTTATAACACTCACTTTAATCAATTCATTTTGTCCTTGCATTATTCCTGAGGGGTATGGCGTGAATATGTAATGTTATTGCATCTGGCTATGTGTATGGTGTTGGGGGTGGGGGTGTTGCATGTTGCATGTGTGTGTCACTCTCTTTTCCCTCCCTCTTCCCCTGTGTGCTAGGCGGCAGTATTCACTGTGGTCATCTTCGCCGGCGTTGTTGTTCGTAGTGGAGCAGAATGTAGAGGAGCATAGGGAAGACATGCAACTCAGGCTTCATGGCGGCATGGTTTTTCCTTGAGTCTCCAGAGGTGAGTCGTTTCCCTTCTGTGCAGTGTTTCCGTCAGGCTTTTGATGCCGTTGGTACCGCCCCGGAAAAGGTGGCAGATTGGTGTCTCATAAAACAGTGGGCTTCCGCCTGGCTGCAGGTGGTTACCGCCGTGGTGCCTGTGGATTGCACCCTGGCGGTCGGTGTGTTAAAGTGGCTGTCTGTCTGAGCAGTTTCCGCCGTGGTCATAATTTCATATTTATCACCGCCAGCCTGTTGGCGGTATTACTGTGGCTTTATCACCAACTGCCAGAGTTGTAATGAGGGCCATAGTGTCTAAATATATTCATACAGATATTTATGCCCCACCCATCTTATATATGTAGCACCGCCTCTTGTCCTGCTCTTGGCACTGCCCATATTGGTGTTGCAAACTCCACCCATTGTCCACAGCTCCATTCGGTGAGTATCTTCATTTATGTTTTTGCCATTTAAAGCCCTGAGCAATAATACCAAATGCTGCAATGTCACGCCAAAGGAAACTGCTGTTTCATGATGAATAATGTGAAAACCCAGTGGTGGTTTACGGGGCGCAGAAGCGGCGGGCCGGCGCGCGGAGGAGGGGAATAAAAATTAAATTAAGAAAAAAATGTACCTCCTCTGTCGCATCGCGCTGCTCCATTGCTTCACACAAGCACAGGCTCCCAGCATGCCCTGCTGCCAATCCTGAGGCTGCTCTGAGCAGTCTCAGGATTGACTGAGGGCGCCCAGCCAGGGCGCTCCCAGGCAGACTGGGAGCCTGTGCAGGCTCTCTCCAGCCCAGCATCAGTGTTGCTGGGCTGCAGAGAGCTCTGTGTGAATGTGTGTTTGGTCAGCCCGTGATGGCCGGCTAAATATACATGCACAGTGCAATTCACCCCCGTGGCCCTACCCCTTTCAAGGAAAGGATAATAAACAAAGTTTATTATCCTTTTCATTGAAAGGTTTTACACCTGCTGCTGCTGGTGCTGGTGGGGGGTCGCAATGCTCCTAAGCCATAATGGAGGAGCCGCCCCTGTGAAAACCCTCAGTAAATCGACCAAACCAATCAGAAGACTCTTGCGAAATGATAGCATACATTCCAGGTGACTTCTTGGATGCCGTGCGGTTTGTCCTTTGCTCAGTTCACCATAGAACACTCTTTGCACATTCACTTCAAAGCCATAGGTGACTAATCCAGTGATGGATCGCCGGCTGATAAGCATAAGTAGGGCTTTAAGTGGAGCTGGTCGTGCCACATTTCAGACCAGACAGTAACTTACATTGACCTTGAAATGGGTCCCTATTGAGCCCTATATTCATGACCTTAACTTTACAGGCAAAACAATTATCAATTTCTCAACAGCAACTACAAAAGCCCTTCAGTAATCTGTGTTAGAGATGCAGTCAGTGTTTGCATTTCACATCTTTTTTTTCATCCTGTATTCCTACACCTATTTGGTTTTTAGAGTTGTTATGTTTCTGTAGGTTTCTTCAAATGACATATAAGTCATGTGTTGTGGAAGCCGTGAACTGAGTAATCTCTAGGTTTCTGGGTGAGTTCAGGTTATGAGTTGGTGTTCATGATGGGGCACAATTAAGAGCACTGAAGCCGAGACTCAAGGCAGTGTGAGTTTCTTTCAGTACTTGTCAGAGGAGCTACTGGCTCGTCCAAACCTTGGCTTCACTGTAGAACATATGGGACAACTGGTATTACAATTTTATTTAAAAGTGTGTGAAGGTGGTATACAAAGCATTTGAAATACTGAAAGCAAAGAAGGAAAAGAATATGTTGTCTTGGCAGGTAAAGAAAGAGGAAGAGCCAGGTGGAGAGAGAGAATTGATGCAGTGAAGGGAGATGGTGCAAGGAAGTACATGCTGAAGGACACAGTGAAAAGACAGTGATGAAGTGGAAGGAGAGGGACTGGAATATGCAGATGGAGGGTTTTAGAAGATGGAGGTGTGTGAAGAAATGAGGTATACATGTCTAACAGAGTGAGAGGCTCTAGAGGGCAACGGTGTGAAGGTGAGAACAGGAATGATTGAGGCACTACTAAGACCACTAACTGTGCCACTGACCTTAGTAATGTATAATTCACAGTCTCAGATTTTCAAAACTGAAACATTTTCAGCTCTAATTATTCTCAAAAAAATAATTGTTGTCACTCATAAATTTGATCCTGCTAACAGGCACAGAGAAACCCACAAAGTCTGATTAGTTTTAGACTTTTGGTCATTGCAGTGTGACATGTCTGGATGCAATAACAGAAAACATGCAGAAGGGCACTTTAGTAGTAGCCACATGGCACACTGTGAAGCACATGATTTTAGTTCACATGTTTAGCTTCTCCCTTATTACATAGGCCCAGGTCTTGGAAAGCATTCCTTGTTGATTGAGCCCTACTTGGACATAGCTCTTTTAAAGAATCCCAACCACACATTTAGTCATCCCACTTAAAGCTCTGAACATAGGAGATATTTAGAAGAAATTACGTGCTATTAACCCATAAAGAATCAAACTTGTGACTTTCACTTTTTTAGCAGAGGCTCTTGCCAAACAGCAAGGCAAATTGGCTGAAGTGGTCCCTGATGCTCTGATATCAGTGGCTTGAGCAAGTTAATACAGAGTGCCGCTTGGATCCATGGTGGGATGTTAGACCACTAATTCATGTCTGCGTTGTGATAAGTTCACAATCTAGACAACACTTATGTTAGTGTGGGTGGGTTGGTGGTGGTTGGGGTCTACTTTCTCCCCATTTGTGCAGAAGATCACAGCTTCTCCCACCTCAGTAAGCCTCAGCCTGACTGCCCTCTTTCCCTTCTGCGTTTTTCCCTCCACTGCCCTACCTATTTCCTCTATGCTTATAGTCCATCTCTCCTTTCGCTCCACTCTTCTTCACTCCTCCACAGTCTGTTTTGATGAGTCATTCCCAGACAGTGTAGGCGATGTGACAATTCACAAACATAACCATGTTATATCTATCACTGGTGGCATTATCTCCCAGAAGAGCTGCGGCGAGCTGTGTGATTCTCTGCACTATTGTGCTATTGTGATCTCTCTAGACTGATAGAGGAGCTGTGTAACTTACTACACTAATGTTATAGCATTACCTCCCTGCACTAATGTCGTGCTGTGTGATCTGTAGTGTGACCTCTCTCCTTTGATTCAACAACTGAGCGATCCTCAGAATGAATATTATTGTATGACCTCCCTGCAGTGATCTCATCAGCAGCATAATCTTCTAGACTTTTACAGTGTACTCTTCCTTCATGGTATACAGCAATTATTGAAAGGAATGCTTGAGTAAGTCTCAGCCATTGGCAGTTATTTGTGGTGTATTTTAGTCGATCGTTTTCCGCCCATTAGGTCACTGCAGAAAGAGATCAGTCATATAAAAATCACTCTGGGTCTCGTTTCAATAGGAATAGCCCAGCCAATGCGCGTTCATCTCCAGATGACATAGAATAGTGAAGTCATCAGCTGCATGAGCGTCTTCATTAATAATATAAATTATTTGACATCCCTTAACCGATGGAATAGGCATTGTGATCATCTGAACTAAAATCGTAACTGTTGTACACAGTAATATCACCTGCTGCACCCTGATTTTGATTTGGGGTTGACAATACAGTTTGTGACTCAGATCAGCTCTACAAGGAGAAAGTGAACAAACAGCACACATCAGACATGGGAGGTGTAGCTCTACAGAGACAGCAATGTAATAGTAATGTGATATAAGTTGCTTTTTATTTAGAGTTGTAGCCATCAGAACCGTTACACCATATCACCACTGGTGTACTGTAACACGGTGCTACTGCAAGGGTATAGTTTTGCCCAACGTACTGGCACAGCTGGTCCTGCTTTGTTTTTGATGTGTATTCATCAGATTCTTGCAGTTTTAGATGAACATAGCATACCAACCATGTTTCATTCTTTACACCCTAAGGTAATGTTTACTGTGGGAGGTCAAGGAAAAAGACAGGGCAGAATTTCATCTGCTCTAATTGGAACGTGGCTGTCAGAAGCATGCATAGGTTTCAACCAATTGAGGCTAAAGAGCCCTTTCACTTCCTTTGTGAGTGCAGGAACATGCAATCTCACTTAAAATGACACACTTCACATATTTTTAATCTCTATTAAACTTGTCACATGAAAAAGTATAATCAGTCCCAGCATAGTATTGTCATAGTTAACAGGGGATCACTGAGAGAATATCGGAAACAGAAATATCTTGTAGACATAATATCTAGGACCAAAATATCAAGAAGGTAAGTGTTAATACCTAAGTATATATGTAGTATTATTAGGCCCACATATATATACCTTGAATATATATATAACTTCAAGGTATATATATATATATACATAAAAAATGGTTGCAGTGTGCCTCAACGCATGAGCATGTTTGTGTTACAATGCACACGCATGCTGCATGATACAAACCATTGCAAGGTTGGTTGCCCTGTTTGCTCATGCATCACGTCACATGCGTTCGTAAACTTGCGAATGGCAGTCAAAAAAGCATTGTTGGGGTCAATAACTCGGGATTATACAGCATGGTTGTAGTGACTTTACTAACGGTTGCGTGGCAAATTTTGAGACACAAGCACCAGCACATTTTATAATTACAAAATAATAATAATAATAATAATAATATATGATTAACTACAGTTCCTACTGTATCACTTTGACGATTTTTTTCCCTTTGTTTTAAAATCGCTTGCATCGGGCCAGCTACTAGTGCTTTTAGCAGCTGAACGTTCGAGGGAGGCAAGGAAAGTATCGTACTGAAAGGAGATTGGGGTTGTGTGAGGGGGCTGTTTGTGAGGTAGGGCGGTACGTGCGTGTCTGGGATAGGATCTGTCGAGGGTGGTGTGCGAGTGCGTTAACTAGTGCGTTAACTCCGAAAATGTAAACATGTTGAAATATGGGGGAATGGAACGTGTATGTTCAAGCATGCACTGACTAAACCAATATTGTTCGACATTAGTGCTGAATGTGAAATAGTGTAAGAACATGTCCGATATCATACCAAATAGACCATTTGAAAAAGGACAAATGGCAGTCAAAATTGAAATCATCTCAAACATCATCAAAAATATAGTGAAAACAGCTAATGTTGAGTCAGTGCTTTGGACTCTTCACTGTCTTCGGTATAACGCAGATCACATCAGATGACAAGTGTATTTTGCATAAAAAATGGTGCCTGCACATACAATGCAATATTAGGCATTGCACATGAAGTGATGTGTGTATGGTTCCGCATACACTGCTCGAACATCATTAACATTGTAGATGTCAATATTTGCTTCTGGCAACCTCACTGCAGCACACACATAAACCTTTTTCTAGGCCACAGTTGCCCTTAAAACAACTGCAAACACTGAATTTCCATTTTATTCACAGCATATGTCATGCACGATATCACGGATGTGATTTTATGCCTTGCCAAATATAGCTAATGTCTGTCACTCAAACAAGTGCTGGAAAGTAGCCGTTATCAAAGTTACCAGCTGGTAAACCACTCTTTCAGGCTGCTGCCTGTGTCTCTGCATAGGGCAGTGTCTAGGGTTGACATCTACTAAGAAATGGATTAAAGAAACCCTGTATGTGAGCAGAGGCCCAAAGTAAGAGCAAAAACAATCAAGAGGACATTTTAGGTCATACATTATATTATTTTACCACTGTGATAATATGACTGGGTATAATGTTACAATATAATATTTTTCTTTCACACAATCCTGAAATAAGGCACCCTGCACAACGCTGTCATCAAATGAAGTTTGCATAAGAAGAGGGCATAATTAACAATACAATCAACCTCACATCACTGCATTGTGAAGGGCTGCTATGCACTTTCATCGTCTAATGCAGCATTGCATTGGCAACAGGAGGATTTCGAACCCATCAGATGAACCAGATGGCTCACGGAGGACCAGGACATGGTCATTTCCCCACTAGAGCAGTTTTTAGAGGATCGCCCTACCAAGGTATTGGGGTACTTGATGAACCAGAAACCATGGGTAGCTATAATTTCTCATTTTCAGACGACAGGGGAGGTGGGTAGAGATTCAGCAAAGCCCTTTTGTAACACTAAGGCCCATATTTATCCTTTTTGATGCAAAACTGCACCGCCACCTGGGCGTCATATTTATAGTATGACGCTGGGTGGTGCTGAAAATAGGTTAGAGTAATTTTTCCTGACGCTAACCATTGCACCTTGTCGTAAGGCAAAATGACGTTAACGGAGGAAAACTGACTCTAATCTGGTTTACGACATGTAAATACATCGCAAAACGGAAATGCGCCATTGTTGACCGCAATAGCATAAAAAAGAGATGCTAACGGATTAAACAATGCAAAGGAGAGGTAAGATGGACCCAGAAAGCCAGGAGAGACCCCACAGAGACCCCACACAACCAGGAACCAACCAGAAGGACAATTACAAGACCCAGGGGAGAGAGAAGAAAAAGAGAGTGTTGTTTCAACGAAGAGGAGCATGAAATACTGGTGAGAGAGGTGACACAGCACCAACATCAACTCTTCATCACCTCAGAATTGCCAATTGTAAGGAGAGAGGCAATTTAGCAGCAGATGGTGGACAAGATTAACAGTGTGGCAGAGGTCAGGAGAACTGTCACTGAGTGCAAGAAACACTGGCATGACTGCAAGCGAAGGACAAAGGAAAACATGGCAAGGAACAGGAAGGCAGCACTTCAGACCGGAGGTGGGAGTCCAGCACCACAAGAGGACCTTGAAGAGATGGAGGAGATATTTTCAGTGGTCATCCCGGAAGAACTGGTCACTGGTATCGCAGGACAGCACAGACTACCAGGAAACAACACATATGAAGGGTAAATTGCATGTGGGAAAAATATGCCAAAATGTCAAGTGCAAGAAGGGGGAGGCATATAGCTTATGGACAATACATATCGGCCTTGCAAATCAGGCAGTGGAAAGGGCAAAGAGCCAGGGCATGGGACCCACTGCACTGCCCATGACAGGTGCATGGGCTGTGCAGGAGCACCCAGGGGCACACCACAACACAACACCAACAACCTCTGCATGGGGGTTCACCACCATGCCAAGGCTGGTGGAAATCCTGAAACATGCCAGGAGGGTAGCGTTGAATGTAAAAGTGATCTGGTGTCACAGGACAGCTGGAATTGCCAGTATGTAAACTGCAGGAATTTCCCCAGTGCCAGGCCATTGGCCCAAGGGCCAGTCCCCATTGACAACAGTTGCCAATACCACCTGTACTGATGGCGCTGGTCATTTAGGAAATGGCTGTTAGGTGTCCATAGAGGAAACACACCCGGAATGAGGGTTCAGTATGACTAAGTGATTAATCCCCATCAATCCCTGTCCAAGTTCAACTCCTGTCAACTGGTCATGTCCATAGACACAATAACCATCAGGCACTTTCACATACATAATGATGTACACAGCAGTAATCTCATACCCATGCTGGCCATACCTGGATGTACCCCTGTGCCTGTGTCACATTAGCTGTAATGCCACCATGCAGCATCTCAGGTATCATAATGCAAGAGGACTGCATTGAGGGGGAGGACGTATGTGTGTAGGAAGGCGACCACACCCGCACAGTCAAAAGATGAAATGGAACTCTGCCACGTCCATCAGTGCAATGCAATGTAGCACACATACACAAACATCAACACGAGGAACTAGCAATGCTAATAAGAGCATTGTGTCTTTGCAATGCCATGCATTGGATGGTACTAGGTGTGAGCACCTCATAGGTGTATGTGAAAAATGAAAGACTGGGACGGGGCAAATTGTCATGTGTGGTGCTGTGGCATCAGCACAACACCACCCATTGCAAGGCCTCACCATACAAATGGAAGCATAGGGAGGGTTGATGTGGACAAGAAGGTGCCAAGCCACAAATAGGACATAAATCACACCTAGATGTGACGTACACAATTGCACAAAATGCCCTTCCCTACTTGTGACATGCAGGTGGGGAATAGGGCTGAAAGACTGCAAACATCAATTACAGGAACAATGTATGGGAACCAAGATGACAATGAGCCACCAGTAGGAAGTCAGTAATGTCACATATCAACTGCACAACACAGACACAATAATTGTACAATATCTCATGGCAGAGGACGATGGCTCTCCTGCGGATCTGCCTGTCCTGGACTACCCTGATGACCTGGATGACCAGCTGACAACCATCAGCCAGGAAACTCTCCAAGATGTCCTGGGAACCCTCCAGACACCACCTTCAGTTGCCAGGAGGAGCATTCCTGTAGCAGCCATCCCAAATGCCCCACCCACCATCCCAGTAGTATGACCTGCCAGCTCCAACACAGCTGAGGACTCTGAGGACACAGGGACCAACTTTGAGAGGACAGTAGTGGGAGTCCAGCAGGAGCTGGCCAAGGAGGTGCGGGTGGGGATGCAAAGTATGGCAGCCAGCTTTGAGGGTATGCGCACGTGCATCATGACGGCCACTGAACAGACAGCAGCCAAACAAGGCACACAATCCCCACTGCATGGAGTACAGCAGTGTCTGAGGGACCTAACCATTGTCATGAGGGAGTTGCACAACACCTGCCCTCCCAATCTTCCTGCAGCATGTATGACAACAAGCAGGACTCCATGCACCATGAACTGGCCTCCCTCAGGGCAGACATGGCTGCCTACCACAGGAATGTTGCTGCCATACTAAAAAATCAGCAGCTCCTTCTTGCTGCAGTGATGCCATATGTAGTTCCACAGATGGTAGCTGCCGGGAAGTTGGTGTCCACTTCTCCAACCACTGAAGTATGTGTGGCCCCCTCTACTCCACCATCACCAACATCAAGGGCAGAGGAGACAACACACGCATCAGAGGTTGAAGATGTGGAACAGATCATCTTCACCCATAAGAATACCCATTAGACCTAACCCATGCCACATGGGCAGCGATTTCCCTTTGTCCTGTGTTTGACATCATGCCAGTGTTGCTACAGTTGGTGACATACACTCTTCACCAACACACAGTTAACCTTTCCACTATGGACTGCAAGCATCTCTCACTACTCAATTGGCAATTCATGTTCCCCTGCACTGAACAACACTTTACCCAAGCATGTCCAGTGACATGTCCCTCCACCCTGGACTTGTGTTGTGTCACAATAGATGGGTTTTCACTAATGGGGTCACAGACCTGGACAATGTAAATATTGCATTACAGCACTTGTAAATAAACAGCACCTACACAACCACATTGCCTCTGTGTAATGTGACACATCCACCTTGCTGTAGATTTTTGATGTGAGTAACATGTCTATAGTCACAGCGTGTCAGTACAAGAGTGCAGAAATATTGGGGGCACATATCTACGCACAAGGTACCTACATGATGAACGTCAATGCTAAACACATCCTCTACGAGCAAGTCATTGTGTATGTGAAATATGTTGAACACATATATACCTCACCCTCTACATATAGCAGGAATGGCTGTGTAAGAGTGCTCGGGCAATAACGACAGCTGCAAGTACCAGTGAAACACATTCGTGTGAAATTGATATGCTTAACCTCATCTGAAATGGGCACTGCTCAGTTTAGCAGTGTTGACATGAACTGCAGGCTGTAGTCAGACATCCCACAGTCCCCAACATTCCGACACAGGACCCAAACAATGACAGCTTAAAAACCACACCTACTTGTCCAATACATGGGAACCATAGTCACCTTGAGTGGTAGGTACATTGGATGGCAGATGCATTGACAAGTAGATGTGTTGTATCTGCCAATGTGACAGCTCAGTTGGAAGTGGGAATGAACATGTCAAGAGAGGGATCTGAATGCAGGATGGAATCTCAAGGCCAACACACAAGTCTCATTGTACAGTCATGGCAAGACCCTGAGACCCAAGCATATGACACATTCAGTAAGGGAGTACCCAAACTTTTATTATATAGGTATAAAACTGAACTAAAAACTATGAAAAACGCCTATCCTAACCTAATCTATCCTACCTACACATTACCCACAACTGGCCCTAACTACCCTATGCTAAACGTACTTACCAAATTTAACAACACACTCTAAACATTGGCTCCCCGCCCCCCTTTATATCACAAGACAAATGCAGGACACCTTATACTAACCTAAACATATACTACCTAATCCTAACCAAATATATATTTTTTGTATATTTTTTCAATTTTTTTATTTAAAAAAAAAGTATTTATTTTTCGAAACAGAAATGTCCCAACATTATCCCCCCCCACCCACCCACAAACTAACATGTAATAATTTGAAAACTCACCCCCCAAACCTACTTATTCTATCTAAACAAATAACCTAATCTAACCTATTATTTAACCCCTAAAGCCCACTATGAAAATGATAAGGAATGAGGAGGGAGGGGACTGAACTGGGGATGAATGGAAGGCATCAGTTCAGAGACTTGCCCTCTTGAGTGTCCTCTTGATGGGCTTCAGTCTCTTTGAGTTGCAGTCCACCTCCTTCTTGATGCTGTCCAGCTACTTGACGACCAGTCTCATGTCCCTCTGTAGGTCCTTTATTACTGACGTATCAATTGCAGAGGTGCCAATGTAGAGGGTGTTGCAGGTGGGGCAGAAGTGACAGTGGCGGCTGTGGCCTCCTGTATAAATGTGGTGCTCAGTCCGCTCTTTGTGGGCAGTGTGAGTCCCCTCTGGCTGAATGCCTGCCATTCCCCAGTGGCTCGCTCCTTTCGATAGCGTCGTGCCATCCTGCGGTACTCCACATCCAATATGTGGCGATAGCGCACTGCCCTCTTCTGGAACTCCCTGAGTTACTCACTGTCCATGTTGGCAGCTGTTAAATTGAGACAGGCAACCATCAGTGTCAGCATTGTGTGATGTATGTGCAGATGTTACTCTAACACTCCACCTCGATTTGCACATGCACTCCAAATCACATTCCAGATAATACAATGTCCCTGATGAATGTAACCGCAACATTGTCTTACTATGATGTCATTGACACCAAGGCGATGCAAAACAAGAGTTGGAACCAAAAAAACAAATCTGTGCATTGATTTAGTGCAATGTGTCACAATGCAAAGGCAGCAAGAACTGCACATGGGCCAGGCCCAATAATATTCATCATCTGAGTCAACTTTAAAACACACAACACCAGTAACTAGTAGATGTCATTGGAAGTATGGTATGCATTTGCTAATCATAAGGTGTCAGTGTTGATTGGAACACATGCAAGCCTGATTGAGATGACTGTCATCTACACTGTGACCATCACATCTACCTACAAATATTTGGTTCCCCTAACTCTGTGCCTCGGGGGGATGGGCATGCAATCCATCATCACAACTGTCAAAGTCAACCACTAAGGCGCGTCCACATATACATGGAGTTAGGGAGTGGACCAAATGTGAGGAGGGCTTCCACCTAGGAAGCAGGTATCCATAGGTCATTCACATCTACATTAATGTGTCTTGGTGTGGACACCCACCAACACCTGATCTAGCAACACAATTCCCTAAACACCCACACTGATGCCAGCACATGTCTGGCTTAGACCTGCATGCATGCCTATTACATACCACATCAGTATCATGTAAATGGAGTACAACTTATGGGGCATCATGCTGGGGGACAGTTACCCACCCAGTCCTACATGTACATTACAATACAGGTATGCACCAATTAGTGTGGAAAACTGGTGCATCACTGTGTTGTGAGAATGACAGTATGACCCAGTGCCAATATACTGACAGTGGTGCACTTCCAAGTCACATATGTGGCCTGCATGTGGCTACTAATAACCTTGTTCACATGCTGCTGCCTATTGCGCAGCACAAGACTCCCAAGATATGACTCTCTGCTTGCGAATGGGTAACCCATGCATGGGACTCAATGTCACCATCCAGCCTACTTTGAAATCTTATCATGTGCCAGCTCATCATATCTAGCATTGAGTGCAACACACAAGAGTCACTCACACAACAGCCACAATCACTACACAGGACAGACATTATCACATTTACTGGATACATCTGGGTCCTGATATCTTGCCACTTCTCCAATGGTGTAGGGGGCAGGTCCATCTGTAGGACATGTATAGAAAAACATGCTCAGTGTCATATCACTGTCACTATGAGTGGATAACATATCACAGTGTGTAGCATTTTAGATGAGTGAGCTAGTGATCCTGCTTGCAGACAGTACAACAGACATACCACTTCAAATTCACATTGACACTGACACTCCGGTGATTGAGAGCCACACTGGGCCTAAGACTCATGTAGTGCTATACCTTACAACAACCATTTGTGGGCAATCCATTTAAGATGGTACTCCATGGCATGATTTGGATTTGGGTGAAAAATCCATGGCACTTCCCAGGTGCACTGCAATACAAGTGACTCAGGTATTATGGCCTGTGCTTCAAGGGACACTGAGTAACTGTTTCATGGACATGGGGCTCAATTTTTAGTTTGCAAGTATCATGCGTTCAGTGGTCCATAACTGATGTGGTACAGTTGTATGTTGGTAACATATGCCCCATTGCTAGTGTCCCCTAAGGCAGGTATGCCCCCTTTGCCAACAAAATGGCAGGGATCATGTGTGTGTAATGATGACATTGTAGCGTTATACATAGATTGCCCACTTTGTTGTCAGGATCCAGTAAAAAATGGTGTGCTGCTGGTGTCTTGCCTTATTATCATTGACACAATGCATGGCCACAAGTGTTGTTATGGCCCCTGAAATGTCTGACTAAGTGATAGTCATACATGACTCAATAAACCTCTGACCTGCATTGTTAAAATGTATAGACATGTGGACTCCATCTCAGTACTAGGACAGTAACACTTCACTCTGGTTGCATTCAACCTGTCTACAAGCATTGCATGCAGCACACCAACACATCTGCTACTGCCACTCAGGAGCATTCTACAGTACACGTATGTCAATGGGATACTCAACAACTGGGCCACCGATCACCACACCCAGGTGGTCTAGCAGATCCTGCTCTCTGGCCACCAGGTCAGCCCAGCGATGCTTCAGCTGGTGCTCATTACGGCTGGTACGGTACACCCTCTTCAGGTGGTGGAGCACCTTGCCCCACCGCAGTCGCCTCGCCTCTGTCCAGTACCACTGTATCACTCTGACCCCCATCTCAAGCATCATGGGCAAGAAGTGGAACACCAGCCACACAAAACCTCTGAGCTCCTCCTCCCCCATCCGTGTCAGCCTCACCCTTCCTGACATGTCCCTCATGCACAATGTGAAACAGTAAATAGGGAAATAAAAAATGACAAAAAAGGAAACTTACAGCCCAAACTTATTAACCCCAACAAACCCAACTAATCAAATACCCGGACACACACCCTACAGTACAAGTACAAAGAAAAATACAGTTAACTACCCAAAATCCAAGACACTGGTAAAAGTAGCACTCACAGTTCACAACAGACACAAGAGAGACACCACAAAATATACAAAATCGCCTACAACACACCACCAACACCAAGACACAGCCACACAGTCAAAAGATGCACAGACTGTAAAGTGAAAGTACACCCACTGTACCATGCCTGTAAACAGGATTTCCTATAACATCACTTCCTGTCCCCTTGCGACGCATTTTACATCATGCTCATGTTTCGGAAGTTTGCGTTTGCGGGTCTTTTCGACGCATTAGCGTCAAAATGTTTGACTCTATTTGTCATTGCGTGCTCTTGGTCCATTGACCATGGATGCACCCTGTATCAACAGGCAAATGGGATAGTATGGGCTGCAGTGTGTAATAATATGTATGGCCACATGTGGTAGACCATGCAACTTTGTGATTTGGTTGTGTATGGTCTTCTACACTGATGTGCGTGTTTCTGATTGAGCGGCATTCAATACTTTGGACGTCATGCATATCTATGAACGTGTACCAACTGTGTATCCACATTTGATGGCAGTCAGTGATCTACAATAGTCATGGTATGTGTTTGTGAAATGTGTTGACTCATGTGATGTGTGTAGTTGTTTGTCTCAAAGGGCATTACATTTAAGACAATATACACAACTCAGGCTTTGTTAATGATGGTTGATGAGTGCTATGTAGGATATATTAGCCCTCAACTGTCTCTAAATGTCGGTAATGAGTTCATGGTGACCTGTGTGTGGACTACACAAATGTCTGACATGTGTACATATTTGGTACGTACTGTGTTTGACACACTGTGACTAAATTCCACCCATATAATGTTTTGTACACATGTCAGTTTGACTCACTACAATTAGTTAGGTTTCTTGTGTTGCTGTGGTGGACCTTCTGCCCTAGCTGCATGTATTCTCATTATTTTAGATGTGCATTCCAAAGAAATGTCCAGTCCAAGTGAGTGGGTATGTGTACCCTGTGTCAGGATTGGGCTCCATGGCAGTGGCAGGACTGACTTCCAGGGATGGACTGCGCAGGGCAAGTGTTTTGAACATTGATTGTCATACCTCGGACAATAATTCTATCCATTGTCACAAATGATGCCCCCCCTATCACATACGCTCCTTGCAGACATTGCAAGTGTCAGACTTAGTAATGTCAGTGGTCTGTTCATACATTCCTGTCCTTCTGATATTTTACATCCACTGCCTCATGTTTGGGGCCCTTGTGTACCATATTATTGGAGATGTCATAGTTGTGTGTCATGAGCTACAATTAAACATGTTGGCAACTTGGATGCGACTCATATGTTGTGGTCCATTGATTGTGTCCTTCATTTGTAACATTCAAGTGATGAGTCTATTTGTTGTGTGTGTGAAAGTTTCTGTCCAAAAATACACATCACATGTGATAATGCATCAGAAATTGTCAGACTTCTATTTGTGACATGCTCCCTGAGGTAATACTCACATTCCTAAGGTACATGTGATGGAGAATGAAGACACCAGAGCAGGATTGTGTGATCAAGTAAGGTGTTTATTGACATATCTTAACAAGGTGTGTAGAGTGACTATAAAGTGAAAAGGTTGTGTATGATTTGCCGCCTGCAGCACATTCCTGCAGCTGTGTTCTGCTGTTCCCCCTCATTTTCCCTGTCACCATCCTCCTCCTCCTCCTCCTCAGGCAATTCTTGGTCCAGCTCATCTAATGGGATGTTCATCCTCACACAAATGTTGTGCAGGATAGCACAGGTCAGTATAATTTTACAAACACTGTGTGGGGCATATAGGAAGCTGCCTACTGTGATGACCAGGCACCTGAACGTGGACTTCAGGATGCCAAAAGTCCTTTCCACAATGGTTCATGTCCTCGGATGTGCCTCATTATAGGCACGCTCTGCTGCTGTGCTTGGGTTGGGGAATGGGGTCATGATCCATGACTGGATCCCGTAACCCTGATCCGCTGCAAAAGATAATAGGAGTGAGTATTTTGTTAATGCTTGCAACAGGATTGTCATGTAGCATGGCAGTAGATATCTTGTGTTGTCTGTGACTCATATGTGTTTGTGGTATGGTGTGAATTCTTGGCCTTCCGAGAGGTCTTCTCAGCACTGGGTTGTTGGACATTACAACTTGTGTTTGTTTCATGGACCTGGGAAATATGATTTGATATCTTAACTGTTGGTCAGTATGTATGTACCATGCATTGTGTAGTGTCCCATATGTGTCAGTGTGTTTCCACTGGAGGGGACATGATACATCCACACACACAATGGGTTCAGATGTGGTGGTAAGATGGTTGCACTGCATGGCCTGAACATCCCATCCATTTAGACATGTGCCATTATAGATTAAATGCGACACTGAGGCCCTTTGAATTGGGTAGGTGACAATGCACAACACATCTCCATAATTTGGCTGCACTCAGCTGGTCAGGATTGACAATGCACGATTGTCCCATGTGTGTCTTGTTGCTGGGCAACCCTTTGTTGTTCCCTCTGCCAGTTGCTCATGTGCAGCCGTGCACCTATATTACCAACCTTGCACCAGGGAACCTGGCTAACTGCCTTGTGGAGGTGGATGTATCTGTGCAGGAAGGGCAATCTCCCAATACATATGCTGTTTTGATCGACAATTGGCTCTTTCAGTGTGTGAAGCAGTGTGCAGTTCGCATTGGTGGCACATCAATATAGGTTCATAGCACAGTCCACTTCCTTACTGCAACCTGCAAACAGCACCCCTGGAGTGGTGTTTGGTGTTGGCACTGTCTCAGTATTTCTGTGTCACCTACACCCGAGTCAGCATCATCATGCTATGTGTCTCATGGTGTTGGACCTACTGCAACACACATTGCACACCATACCTCGCTACATACTGTTTGGGAGGGTGGCCAATTGACTATGTGGCTTAAAGTAATTGTAAATAGTTCAACTTCCAAGTTGTACTTACAGTGCAGGCCATGTCATTGTCACTGTGGGCTTTAACATTGGTCCCTTGGTTCTCTAGAGTGGCAGCTAATGTTTGTGGCAGCCGTCAGTTGTCCAAGGGTGTGTATCCCAATGTGTCAGGGTGTACAACATAACTACCAGTGTCACACCTCAGTGTCACCCTGCCCATGTGTCAATGTAGTGGTGTATGTCTTGTGTGTCCTACAGGGTTGTTGTGCAGTGTGTATATTGCTAGGTTTGGATACTTACCGACAAGTAGGCCATTGCCATATTGTCCATCCTTGAAGTGCTCATTGATCCTGCTGATCCTGGTTATGAAGGAGTCATGGACACTCCCAGGATACTTGGCCAAGATTTTAGTGAACAGCCTCTGGTGGTCAACTATGGCCTGCACATTGATAGTATGCATGTGCTTTCTGTTCCTGAATAGGTGCTCTGTTGCTGCAGGTGGGACAATCCAGACATGCTTGCAATCACTTGCACTGAGCACATGCGGGAAGCCATGGATTTGATAAAACCCTTGTTTTATCTCCTGCTGCTTCTGCTGGGTGTTGGGGAAGCTAATGTGGCGGGGTGTCAGGGAGGTTATGAAATCTAACACCTGAGGGCTGTTATACCCCAGCGACCAGGGCACCTGTTGTCTAGAAGGAGCCACTTGCCAACATATGCAGGACAGCTAGCAGCTTGGTCACAGATGGTACGTTCTGTGGTGTCTGCAGGCTAGCTGTTAGTTGTGGCTCAATATGGCGCAGCAGCTACAGTATGGCTTGGCAGATGAGTTGATAGCTCTGAATGATGTCCTGTTTCTTAAAAGTCTCTCCTGCCTTCTGAGTTGCAGTTGTGGGCTGCGTTGGGGTGGTGGTGGTTGCTGCGTTGGTCCCGTGCTCGGCGTTGTCTTGCGTGCTACATCAGTAGCACCTCCATGTTGTCCTGCTGGTCTGTAATGTTGGTTGTGTTTGTTTTCCTTAAGTAGTGGTGGGTTTTCCTCATTTTAACACCTCCCCTGACCCAGGCATTAAAATTTGACACAAATCGGAGTTAACATAATTTTTTGGGTCCACCTCCCACCTATGCATCATTTTTGCCCTGTTGGATAAATATGGCGCTGGGGGCTTTAAGTCTCTTTTTGGACAGTAACGCCTACCTTGCATCTCATTGATTCAAAGTGGTTTCAAGCATCCTAAAAAAGATGTTATCTCCATTTTTTTATGCTAGACAGGTATAGAGTCAAAGTATAAATATGGAGTTCAGTTTGAGCTGAATTAGCATTAAAAATGATGCTAATTCAGCACAAACAGAGTATAAATATGGGCCTATGTAGTCTGTCCAGCTAGAAGAGGAAATATGTCGCCTGAAGTCAAAACTGAATAGAGCCCTCAAATCCCAATGCCAGAGTAAAAGTGATAACTTGTCTGTAAAAAATAAAAATCAAATGCTCAAGATCAGCTTACAGGAAACTGAGACAGATTAATGGAAAGAGAAAGAGGAAGTCAAATTGGTCTAGCTCCATGAAATAACAAAATAAAATGACCGAAGGTCATGTTTAATGTTATGACAGTTGCCAACTCTCTTTCAGTCATGGATAACATCGCAACCGCTTGTTTGGAAACTTAGATCAGAAAATTATTTGCTGACCTCACCCCTACTAGCTTTTTCCTACCATGCTTTGCAGGGATGAAAAGAAGACAATCTTGAAGCAACAGGGAAACAGGTGGAAAAGGTGATCCGCTCCACTTGTTTAACCAGCACCTCCAGGCTGAATGGTCTGCGGCTGCAGTATTTAACTGGGCTTCCAAAAAGTTAGCAAATATTTATCCCCACTATTCCAATCTTACTTTTTAGGATGCTCATTTCCTGACAGTTGAAAGGGATCCTTAGTAGTACCTAGTTATAAAAAAGGGGACCCCACACCTCACAAGAATTTCAACCTAATCAGCCTCCTTGATATCGAGGGCAAATGTTACACGAATATCCTAAACCACAAACTGGAAAAACGTAACAGAGAAAAACAGCTAAACCACCACACCTTCCAAACCGGATTTCAGAAAGGACGCAACATTGAGGATAATGTGCTCTGCTTCACCCACCTAATAAAAAAACACCCTGGAAGAAAGACAGATCATTATATATCAGATTCATTGATTTTCCACCACTTTGATTGTGTATCAAGAGGCAAACGGGGCATCCCATTGTCCCTGCTAAAATCCATCATCACGCTACTCTCGGACACATGGGTAAAAATAAAAGTTAGCTCCAACTGGGTCACAGCCTCTAAAATTCAGATCAACAAAGAATTAAAACAAGGATGCATGCTTTCACACTTAGGGCCATATTTATACTTTTTGACGCAAAACTGCGCTATCGCAGTTTTGTGCCCAAAAAATTAGCGCCGGCTAACGCCATTCTGAAGCGCCATGTGGGCGCCGTATTTATTGAATGGCGTTAGCCGGCGCTAGCAGACCGGCGCTGCCTGGTGTGCGTGGAAAAAAAACACGTACACCAGGCAGCGCCGGCGTTGGGGAAAATGGCGTTAGGGCGTCTTAAAATGGGGCAAGTCAGGTTGAGGCAAAAAAATCGCCTCCACCCGATTTGCGCCATTTTTAACGACGCCCAGACGCCATTTACATGACTCCTGTCTTAGTAAAGACAGGAGTCATGCCCCCTTGCCCAATGGCCATGCCCAGGGGACTTATGTCCCCTGGGCAGGGTCATTGGGCATTGTGGCATGTAGGGGGGCATGTAGGGGGGCACAAATCAGGCCCCCCTATGCCAAAAAAAAATATAAAAAAAACAAAATTATACTTACCTGAACTTACCTGAATGTCCCTGGGATGGGTCCCTCCATCCTTGGGAGTCCTCCTGGGGTGGGCAAGGGTGGCAGGGGGGTCCCTGGGGGCATGGGAGGGCAGCTGTGGGCTCATTTTGAGCCCACAGGTCCCTTAACGCCTGCCCTGACCCAGGCGTTAAAAAGAGGCGCAAATGCGGGGTTTTTTGCCCCGCCCACTCCCGGGCGTGCTTTTTGCCCAGGAGTATAAATACGACGCATTTGTGTCGCAGTCATTTTTTTACACGGGAACGCCTACCTTGCATCTCATTAACGCAAGGAAGGCGTTCACGCAAAAAAATGACGCTCATTCCTCATACTTTGGCGCTAGACAGAGTATAAATATGCCCCTTATTATTTAATCTGTATTTAGCCGATTTAAAGGCGCATCTGGAAAAGGAAAGTACTTTACTCCCTAAAATAGTGAGTCACAAAATACAAATGCTGCAATATGCAGACTTTACTGTGCTCATTGACCAGATGCAAATCAGATTACGGAGACTTCTCGACTTCCTGGTTAAGTATTGCAAATCTAACAACCTCTTTACAAACGTTGCCAAGACAAAGGTCATGACCAGTGGCGTAGCGTGGGGGGTTCAGGGGGGGCCGGCCGCACCGGGCGCAACATCTTGGAAGAGACTAAATCCACAGGTTAGGGGGCGCAAATTACTTGCCTTGCCCCGGGTTAGGGGGCGCAAATTACTTGCCTTGCCCCGGGTGCTGACAACCCACGCTACGCCACTGGTCATGACCACAGGCCCCAAGTTAATATGTAAATGATATTGCTTTATCCGAAGGAGCCCAATGGCGAAGGTGGCCTCTTGCAAATACCGTGGAGCATGGCTGGATTGTGAGGTCGAATCACGCCTCACATACATGTTCAGCAAGCCGTAGCCAACTCTCTGACCTGTCTTCTGCAAACTGTATAAGTATCTGCAGTCCCCCGATTTAAGAGTATCACTAACAATGACCACTAGCAAGCTAATGTACACTGTAGCATATGGAGCAACACATGCTCAAATCCGACTAGAATTTAACTAAACTAGCCAACAGCTGGCCTTGAAAACGAAGTTCCTGTCCAATTGCCTAAAAGAGAAACAAGCACAGGCTGGTGTGTTAAAACATATCCTATGGCCTGTACTAAATAGGGAACAATCCTCTTGGCATCAGTACCTGAGCAGCTCGCTGACCACCTTAGAAGCACAGGATAAATGGTCTGCTAACCTCTCTGTAAAGCAGATTTCGAAATTACTACTAAAGCAAGCAAAACTAATATTCATCAACTGCTACACAGGAAGAATTTGAAGGAGACATTCCATGGTAGCGGGGCTGATTGCATTTATAACTCAGGGTCAGTTAGAACTTATTTGTCCTAACTCTTGGTGAAGGGACTGAAAACTCAGCTGATGAAACTCCGATTTTGACTGATTTCCCCTAATAGCTTTTTGGTATGGTAGAAGGGGGGGTGATGAGGATAAGCAGTGGAGGTTGTGCGCCATTGGAGGTGCGTCACTGGCTCACATATTCTGCATTTGCAAGACACTACTGCCATGTATAAAATACTGGTTATGGCCCATCCAGAGGTCCCTAAATATATGGACTTGTAATGAAGTTATGCAATGCTGCTTAAATGGGAAATCCACCCAGCTGTCAGTCCCTTTCCTGAAATTTCTAAAATTGGCGCTTTTAGCCATTCAGGTGGCTGCAGGGCCCACAGCCATCGCAGGCTCTGCTCGCTGCTAGTGTAGTACGTTCTTTAATGATTTATGGGGAAGTAGTGGGTGGGAGCCCACAGCACTGTATAGCAACCTATTAATCTGGCTCCCCATTTAATTTGAGCTACGAATTTTAGGTGGGCATCCATCACATCTGTTAAAGTAGTTCAGGATATTTTAACCGACTGCTGAAGGAGCACCCCACATGATGCACTTTAACACCTAGTCCTCTGCAGCGCATTAGTCGCCCCCCCTGATAGTGGCCCCCCTTTGAGGATGAGACCAACAGAAAGCATTTTGAACATAACTACCCCTATGAAGCATTAGTTGGTCACCATAGTAGTGGTACCCTTTTGAGCATTAGCTGCTGCCAATAAAGCCATCCCCAGAATAATGGTGAGTAAAGCTGATGTCTGTATGACCAGAGTACTAAGGCCCATATTTATACTTTTTGACGCAAAACTGCGCTAACGCAGTTTTGCGCCAAAAAAATTTGCGCCGGCTAACGCCATTCTGAAGCACTATGCGGGCGCCGTATTTATTGAATGGCGTTAGCCGGCGTTAGCCGACCGGCGCTGCCTGATGTGCGTGAAAAAAAAACACGTACACCAGGCAGCGCCGGCGTAGGGAAAAATGGCGTTTGGGCGTCCAAAAATGGGCCAAGTCAGGCTGAGGCAAAAAAATCGTCTTAACCCGATTTGCGCCATTTTTTTTGGGCGCCCAGACGCCATTAACATGACTCCTGTCTTAGCAAAGACAGGAGTCATGCCCCCTTGCCCAATGGCCATGCCCAGGGGACTTCTGTCCCCTGGGCATGGTCATTGGGCATAGTGGCATGTAGGGGGGCACAAATCAGGCCCCCCTATGCCAAAAAAAATTATTAAAAAAAAAAAATTATACTTACCTGAATGTCCCTGGGATGGGTCCCTCCATCCTTGGGTGTCCTCCTGGGGTGGGCAAGGGTGGCAGGGGGTGTCCCTGGGGGCTTGGGAGGGCACCTCTGGGCTCATTCTGAGCCCACAGGTCCCTTAACGCCTGCCCTGACCCAGGCGCTAAAATCCGTCGCAAATGCGGGTTTTTTAGTCCCGCCCACTCCCGGGCATCATTTTTGCCCGGGAGTATAAATACGACGCATATGCATCGCAGTCATTTTTTAAGACGGGAACGCCTACCTTGCATATCATTAACGCAAGGAAGGTGTTCACGCAAAAAAATGACGCTAACTCCATGAACTTTGGCGCTAGACGCGTCTAACGCCAAAGTATAAATATGGAGTTAGTTTTGCGTCGAATTTGCGTCGAAATAAACGATGCAAATTCGGCGCAAACGGAGTATAAATATGCCCCTAAACGTTCTTAAGAAATTGCACTAGTTGACCAGCCATCCATTCAAATTAGTAGGAGGGCTTCATCTGGGCTTCCGCAGCACTTTATAAGGCTGCATGAAGCACTTTAAGCCACATACCATGGAGCACTTTAACTTAAAGCAATTTAACAAATGCTTCCAGATACAGCTCCTGCTGGTTAGCCCAGTAATTACTGGCTCATTAGTCTTAGTTGCATCCTATAAAGTAATTCCCAGTTTAATGGAGGATCCAGTTGCTAACTCTCACATGCTCTGCGTACCGTGCCTCCTAGAGGCACTTTAAAACCCGTGTCCCAAGTAAAGCATCACTCTAGAGCCCCCGAAACAAACTGTTGATAAGTAAACCATAGCTCCCCCATAAGGTCTCAACACAAATTTTGGTTAGGGTTAATATGTTTACGTTTCACCACGCGATAATGTTACCGATTATTGTTTGAGTGGTTCACAAATCTTTAATTACGGGAAACAGTCAAACGTAACAACGCTTGCCTGAACCACGACCCTCCGCATCTCAGCCTTAACCAGGCGGTTGTATGCACAACTATGCATGCTTTAGCCACGCATGCCTAAACTACGCAGTCGGAGCCACAACCGCGTCATTACCACGCATGCCTTACAATTTTGTTTGAAAAGTATGATTGGTAAAGGAATATGCATGGTAAATTGCAACATGCCGCCCCCTCGTCCTACCCCTAATACCCGACACCCCAGCCCTGCAATCCACCATGCCCTAGCACTTAAAACTGCACCTTCCCCCACCCTGAGCTCTAAAACTGCCACCCCTTCCATCAAAACTAACCGACCCCTCCATCCTGAGCCCTAAAACTGACCCCACCCTGCCATTAAAAGTACTCCGACCCTACCGCCCTGAGCCCTAAAACTGACCTTGTCCTTAAAACTACCCAAACCCCCACCCTGAGGCCTAAAATTTACCCTGCCCTTAAAACTACCCTAACCCCCTGCCCCGAGCCATACAACCGACCCCCTGGTTTCACAAATTAAACACTGCTGAGAAACACAGGGTTACCCCTTTAATGCCTAATGTTGATTGCCCTATAAGCCAGTTCGACCTTGGGAGTCAAGGAAGGATGAGCACACAATAGATATTTTGGGAGAACTATAATAATTACTGCAGGTAAGATGCAACACTAGCAATATTTGGGGGACTAAAATGTGTGAAACATGGGGGAGGACAAGTATAACAAGAAATGATGTAACCTTGAATTTACTTTACAAGAGTGTTAAAAGTTACCCCAGTGGTCTATGACTTAACAAAGTATCCCAATACATGGCTCCCTGTATCTTTTTAGCAATATAAAGCCTTAATGACTTGTAAACTCATGATAGGATATCCTCACACGTATTTTCACCTATGTATAATAACTATAACATGCATTTACATAGCTCTTACACAGATTGATATTTGCTCCCTAAAACCACTCTTAAACCTCTTAAAGGACTATTACTGAGTGTCATGGGGTAACGTTAGCAAATATCTAGGTGGTGTTACTATACTTTTGTTGATTAATCTATCTTCTGTGGGCACAGAAACTAGAAAGCTCAAAAGTAATGCTGCACACAATTTTACTTGTTCTGTATTTTTATATCAGTAATAATGATGTTTTATTAGGAATGTTTTCTATTATTATCGATTGTCTTTTGTAGACCTGATATATATTGTTTTATATCTATTATAGGTATAAATACCAGAAATAAATATCTGTTACTTAATAGGAATTGGTAACAGTATCACCAGCCTTAAGTAACTGCTTGCATTTCGATTGGCAATGAGTCAACCACCATCACAACCCCTCCTCTCAGATACCACATCACTGAAACATTGCACTAATGTATAAAAACAGAATTCTGCAAATGCATTTACACTTTAATTGCTGCTTCCGCAACACAGAATGGCTCAAGTAATGTCCACACTATAACAAAAAAATTGATATTACTTTTAATCTATACATAATAAAAGTGCATAAATACGAATAGGACATAAAGCAAACATTAGTTCATTGTTATGTTTTTGTCAGATAGATATCAAAAACAGTGTCAAATCATGATGCATCTTTTTAAAGGGGTGTTCCTGCATGGAGAGCATAGTTATGATTCATGTAAGTTGATATAAAAGTATCCCTGGCAGTTGGAACCTATTCGGAAATGGAGCATATTACCCACTATAACACCTGGGTGCATAATTATTAGTGAGTTGTGTCATACTTGCAACATGCAAAAAAGCTCAAGAGCGACGCAACTCTTAAGTTAGATTTATCAAGACACGCAAGGCCATTTTACCTGTCCCTGAGTGGCTTGATAAACCTACAGTAGTGCAATGCAGCACAAATCACTGTGTTGCGTTACTTTGTCCTGAGACAGCGTTCCATGGGTGGATCATGGGTGTTCCCGTGTATTTACCGATGGATTTTGGCATATTACCAGATTTACCATTACTGGTACACCTGGGGAAGCGTCAAAATCTAATGCCGCCCCAAGGGAGGCTTAACAAGGAGAAAATGTTTTATTTCTCCCGATTTTTTTCCTCTTTGTAGGTGTGCCGCATTCTGCAGCTCAACTAGGAAGAGGAAACGTTTTCAACACTATGGTGAAAGGATGCCTGCATTGGCACTAGGTAGCACTCAGTGCGCCAACGCAGGTAAAAGACAGCAATGGTTTGTTTAATGCAAAAGGTTGCTTGCTGCACTGCGCTGCATGATTTTTTGATAAATGTTCCCCCTGATTTAGAATGCCAGTCAAACTGTAAGGCAAATTGAACATCACAAGAGGTATTAGAGGCCAACCTAGTAATCGCACCCAATTCTCAAAATCCGAAATATGAAAAAAACCTCTCCATCCAGCCTTTTCCTGTCAACCCTTGAGGCTTTGGATCCACTTATCTAAAGATCTCAAACTCAGCAACAACCTACTCTTGTCAGAGAGCAAACATTATTAATAAAAATGTATCACTAAAACGTAATATGAAATAATGAAATAATGTGTTTTGAGAGGCCTAACTGAAATCCGTGCACTTTGAAATGTGCCTACTCTGATGTCAGCCATATTGAAGTTCAACGTGAAATTAAATAATGACTAATGAAAATATATTTTGTTTAATCATGTTTAAATATATTGACAAGATGATTATTAATAATGTACAAAAAGGGTAATGGTTTAGATTTAAAGGAAATGCTCTATTCTTTATGTTTTAGCATTAGTTAAAAGGCCTCACGTTTTAGTAATTTTCACGTTTTTGTAATTTTCTGGAGGTACTATGTATTTAAGAATGCTAACTTTGGAAAATAATGTTTCTTCAAACATCCTGTGTGACTTGCACACTGGAAATTTCTGTCTTTCTTCTACTGCTGATGTCCCATATTTCCTTGAGATAAAAACTGTTATTTTAACAAAGAACCTCAGTGCTCAATGTCCTGTTTTTCATGTTGCATTTCATTTCTGTTCCGGTTTTAGTTTTTGGCAGGAAGCACAAGTACTGTTCCTATATTGTTTAAATGTAATTAATCACAGAAGCTAGTGTCCGGAGACGAGAGTGGAGTGACATCCTAAAGCAATCATGGCTGCAGAAAATGTGAAGAGATACATCCAAAGTGCAGATAATGTTTTATTGGCTGCAAACCTTACCACACCATAGTCATGTCCAATAGAAGCTTAGTTAGTAACTTTTGGGACTTTAATATAGCAAAGTTTTAGGTGATGTACATTAGTTCTTCATTTTCTGAGTTCTGTTCAGATGTTGCTTAGCTTTTTGCCTATGATTCTAAAAGTGCAGTTATATTAGGCCCAGCTTTACTGAACTGTTTACTTTTTTTCATGTTCTGATGCTGTTTCCTGGAAACCTAATGTTCCTGCGCTCTGCTGAGGAAGATTCTACTGATTGCTGATCCATTTAGGAGATGTATAACCAATGTGCATTTGTCTTTCTTGCAGGGGTTTCTCCCTTAGAAAATCTGACTGCTTATTTTGGTAAGTGCCATAGTTCAATGTTTTCCAAATTAATTTTTGTCTTATTTTATTTTTGCATGAAGGCCACACACGCTTTTCGAATTAGAATGTTGGCTGACGTAAAATCTAATTTTAAATGTATATGAATTGATTGCGTTTCATTCAGCCGCACAAACTAAATGTATGCATTTCTTTTTTCCAGTTTAGTTAGATTGAGATTTCTCAGGCATTTTGGACAGCTTGTGATGTTTCTGTATTTCTATCATTTGGTCTTGAGCATGATTTCTGTGATCTTAGCATTGTTAATCTAAAGTGCAATAAATGTTTAAACTTTACCAAACTAGTGTTGTAATTCATGGCCACGTAGGTCATGGTGTGTTTAAATTACTGATACCAATTGATTATGTTGATTATTTGATGTTACACTTGATGTTTATTGGTTTGCAGTGTCTGCTTGGATGATTTCACACTCCTGTCTGAGTCAAAAGTTCTGAGTCGACCTCGGAGGGTAATTGATGTTTTATTCTATACATGTCACTTAATCATAGTAATATAAATAAATATAATATCTGATATGCCCACGCTCTCTATCCCAGAAAGACTTATTGAGACTTTTACTTAGAGACAAGTGCCTGATTTATAACTTAGCAGATGAGTTTCTCTGTCACAACGGTAACGTATATCCTGTCTGCAAAAATCTAAATCTCATTATGTTCTATAGGATTTGGATTTTGGCAGACGGGATATCCATCACAATTGTGACAGAGTAACCCGTCCACGAGTTCTAAATCAGGCCCTAACTCTTCACCCACACTTGACATTAAACAGATTCACTCAAATTGTTATACTGTAATTTCTAGTTCTCATGTGGTCAGGTCCATGCTATACAAATGGGAAGAAATAAAAGTATGAAAAAGCAACTCATATGTTACAAATGTTTCATAAACTGTTTTCTCTACTTTTGTTCTGCTGTAAAATACTTTCTGTGACTAGGTTTGGAATACTTTCTGTTCCCTCTATTACTTGTTACACAGGCGCACACACTATAGTTAGATTTGCCCTGTTTTCACACTAGTCAAAAGTTTCTGTGATATGTTCTCTTGTTTTAAGGACATGGATTTCACATTACATAGAGGTGTCTGTAGGGTGCAACAATCCAACCAGCTATCCTGCTTGCTATATAAACATACTTACAATTACATACACAGAAAGATTGAGTACCTTGCCCAGAATCATGTAATTTTTAGTCAAGTGTCAAGCAAGATTGACAACCCAGGTAGACAGGCTCCAAAGTCTGCAACTCATCCACTATCCTACATCTACTATTAGGGGATTGAAGATTATACGGGGTCTATTTAGGCCACTCTTCTAACCAGGTGTAATCCATGCAATGACATTTCTTTCTCTTCGTTGCTATGAGAATCACCCTTCAATTGCAGGGGCAAATGCAGCTGAGGAAGAATGATGGTGGCAGGCATCAGCACTGTCATACCCATGTCCCTGTTCCACCTTGTGGACCATAAGAATCAACAGCAGAAGCTGCTCATGGGTACTCCCCCTTTGAGCTCTCCCCTCTGCTCTGCTTTGCATGACCAACAGAGTGAGGCGAATCCTATGACACTCTGGGTTCCAGGTAATCCTTAGGATTATCTTCCCTGGAGTGCTCCAGCTTCCCTGGTTAAAGAGAAATCCCAGGGATTCACAATTGGATGTGGAGGCTGTCGGCGAGGGATTCCCATTTTGGCCGGGGAACTTGCATACGTCAGAGAAAAGTCCTCCTCAGGATTACAATAGTTCCACTGGGTTCATAGCTGTTAGGGGCATCTGGCCCTCCGTGAGATCGGAAAGGTTTTTAGGTTTCCCAAATGTCTCGAGCTGGCCTCCATTCCTGATAGCAAATGTGTGGGGTAAACACATTGTGTTCTAGTGTTAGAGCTATCCCCTGCATCTTTGTAGGGAGAACCAACTGCAAATCATGGAACTGTATGCAAGATGTGTGTAAAACTACGAGGCCTGCATATTGTACATTGTCTTTAGATATACGAGCAAGACAAATACATGCAGGAAATTTTGTACTTCACATACATTTCTACATATTACCAGAAACGTGCACCCTTTCCTCTTATAAATCAGTGCATCTCACCACAGATACAGAATGGGTAAAACCCTTTAATACAACTGGACCCTGATGTCCAATGCTTCACTGTGTTTTTTGTTGGCCTTCAAAATGCAAGTTAAGTATGTATTTAAAAAAGAAATGCTATTCGAACAATAACGAGTTTTATCATTTCAAATACTTTATGTTATATCCTGTGTTTTGTACGGTAGACGTTTATGTACAAAGCAGGACTTTTGTCTAGTGATACCAAGACATCTGTAGGATTTACCCTATGTTTCATGAGAAGGCCTATAAACTATTCATGTTTTCGTTTACACTGTTATTACCTCTTCAAGGCGAATTTCCTTCTCGTGGACGGATTTGCGAACCATGCTGGCCACAGAAATCATCCACGTTAGCATCATTATCAACGGAAAGAAGAATCCAATATTGGTCAGGAATCTGTGCAGGGAAAAAACATGCATATCAGCAATCGTCGAAGAAGATAGCATGTAATATTAGGTCTCAATAGCTGTCTGACGCAGTTATTTCCGAGAACACGGAGGCGTTTTATGAGACAACATGGCCGTTGATCTAATCAGGGCTTTCATTAAAACCAGCAAGGGCCGTGCTATATTCGTTTTGCTTAACAACTAGCTATAAAATGTGGTCTTACAACATAGGCGTAAGAAAAAGAAAAGAATTAGCAGCACAGTAATCACCAAAAATGTATTAGTAAATACCATTCCATTTGTAAATATCACATTTCAAATGAATGTCACAATTATGTGCTTTATTTTTTGTTTCACAATTCTTTTAAAAGGGGAAACAGAACAGAAAGTGTGTTACAGCGAGTGGTACAATGCTGTAGTAATTCAACAAACCTAGGGCTCTTGCGGGAACTACAGGAACACCATGGGCCCAGAGGTCAACAGGGACACTTCAACCCGGAGCAAACAACAGGGAAAGCCGAGGCATGGGGTGGGGGGGGGGGGGAAGGAGGGAAGAGGGGACGGGAAAACTGGTTCTTGTGGGTGGTGGTGGGGTTTGGGCAGAGAGGACAAAGAAGGAGAAGAAGAAGGGAAGAAAATAAAAGAGGAATAAGAAGCAAATGGGGGGAATGGTGGGTATAGGGCATCAAGCTAGACAGAGGGAAGGGAGGGTCAGGAGGGAGGGAGAGGAAAAAGCAGATGAGGAGAGGAGGACAAGGGGGTGAAGAGAGCGGGTGAGTGGAGAAAAGGCTATGATGGTCCCTGCTACCGCGAGCCCTCTGCCAGAGGGTGGGGGGAGGGGACCAATAGGAAAGAGACTGACCCCAGAGGCTGGAGCAGTCTCAGGGAACCACGTGTCCCCAAGGGATAAGGGGGAGGGGAAGCAGCCAAGCCCACAAAAGCAGCACGGCCATTTTACATATAATTATATATATATATATATATATATATATATATATATATATATATATATATATAACTACATATTTATTTATCTTTTTATCTTGATGATATATTGGTAGTTAATACTGTGGATTCGATAACTTTCCAAGTCACTAATAAAATCACTATATAGTGATATAACTCTTTACATTTCAAATTCACTTGGATGCATCATGAGTGGAAACCAAGGCATGATGTTAAACATGGTTATCCAACCGCACTAGGCCTTACAACTGGTGACAAAAGGTCAAAGCGGAAATGGCTTTCAAAACAAAACTGTTTTGCTAAGAACGTGATAGTGCATTTTATCTATTTCTTTTTGACTGTTGTAAAGTACCACAGGCCTCCCGACGTTAGTCTTAGAGCAGAACAAGGTGACAATAAAGTTCAAAACTTGTAGGTGGATGACAGTCACATGCAAGGCAAGCAGTAGTGTCCGTTGCACCAAGGTGTAATGTTTTTGGCCTTAGTAGGCACATTTACATACCTTGTTGATAATTACTGAGAGGTAACTGCTGCTCCATGGCGTCTGACTAACAGGGCAAGTTCATCTAGACATGGTGGGAAAGTAAGTGAGCTAGATAGATGGGAAAGGTCCAGCTGCACACCAAGTTGAACAATTATGTTTTAGAGACTTTCTGAAGTATTTTTCTAGTCTGAGCTCTAACATTGTAGTATTCCAAAGAGAGGAACAGTGCCAGTGAGTGGATCTACCAATACATTTCATAGCTTAAGCTTAATGATCAGTAGTTTTTCAACAGTAAATTGACTTCTGGTAGGGAAGGAATTAGCAAAAAGGTTGCTAAGGTAGACTGGAGAGTGACCATCTAGGGCTGTGTGGATGAAGCAGAAGGTTTTGAAACAATCTATACTGGGAGACAATTTAGAGATTTCAGAGCCTAGCCTATATAGGATTGGCATTCCCAATCACACAGGAGTTGGGCTGCCTGAGTGTTGGAATTTTGTGCATAAACTGTGTGGGAGGTCAGCACAGAGGATACTGGAATAGTCAGGATGGGGCAACGACGAAGGAGATTTTCTAATTGAGTTTGAGGAATGGTAAGACTCTTCGAAGGAAGGGTAAGCTATAAAAGGATGATGTAGAAAGAGTGTTTATTTGGGTGTTGAAGGAGAGGTCAGGGTCAAATAACACATACAGCAGAGTTCTTCTCCAGAGTGCGTAGTGGGTCAGCCCAGAATATAAATCGTGAAGCTGGATTATCAAGGCCGATCAGTACAATTTCAGTTTTTTGTTGCTTTATGCAGGGTCAGTTTTCCTTCGTCAAAAGAAGTAACAAGCATGAGCAATGTGACATATTAGGAAAGTTTCCAAATCATCTTCTAGCTTTAGGTCAAAATGGGTGTCACCCGTGTACATATGTTAACCAGTCTTAAATGATGGCAAGCAGTGCTATATCAGCACTGAAAATCATAGGTGACAAGGATGAGCGTTAGGGTACTTTACATGAGATGCTAGAATTTCCTGAGGGGCAGGGGCCAACGTCACTTTGTGGTTGTGCTTTTTGGCAGAAGGACATAAACAACGAAAAAGTAGTTCCATTAATGCCAGTCAAGACTGCTGATCTGTCAGGAAGTTCTTGATGATCAATGGTATCAAATGCTGCCGTGAGGTTGAGAAGAATAAGAATGTAGGGGATGGCATGAACAAGCTCTCGCTGATGTTAAGTAGTGTTGTACTCGTGTCCTGTTTTGAACCGAAATGTAAATCACTTAAAAGGCTTCTCGAATTCATGTGTGAGGACAGTTGATGGTTGACAACAGACTAGTGTTTTTGCAACAGAGAGAAGGCCTCTGATCATAGCTGGAAACATTGCCAGGACTAGCAGAGTGCTCCTTTGAGGGCGTCCCTTGAATTGAATTTTCATTTTAATTTCTTTGAGGTGTTTATAGAGTGAGGGTGGAGATTCAGTGGGCCCTGGGGATTTTATTGTACGTTTCTGTTTGCAAAGTTAAGAGTGGGTGTGGATTGTGGATAATATTGATAAAGTATCATGGTGAAATATTACTTGGATAACTACAAAAGGAATTATGAGAACTCAGAACAGTGGAAAGAAGTATCAGCGATATTTACAAAGGAAAAGGGACAGAACATGTGGACTGAACTGAGGGGACGAGAGGATTATGAAATGACAAGATTCATGCAACAATTACAGTGAAATAATCAGAGATCAATGTGAGAGGCAACAGCGGTGTAAGCCTAGGCTGCATCAATTAAAGAATGTATGTGATGATACCCATTGCATGTGACTGACTTTAACAACCTGGTAGTTATCTCTAATGGAGTTTATCAGTATATCATTTTTCATTAGTGTTATGCATTGTTAGTGCTTCTAAGTTGTCATAAGATGAAAAAGTGCAAGTGCTATCCATTTTTCTGGTGAGCCCTCTTGATACCATTTTTATGTTTGATTGGGAAACCCTGTTTACTTTCAGGTGTCGGGTATGATGGGTTTTTATTTGTGTTTTTCTGTATTAGCTGAAATCCACCGAGCATTCTTCGTTATTTAAATATTTCTTTTTGGCAGTTTTATATAATGCAAACTAGATCTGATGGAAGTCGATGCACTTTATATAATAAACGTTACCATATAGAAGCAATTTAGGGCCTGATTTAGATATTGGTGGGTGGGTTACTCTGTCACAACAGTGACTGATATCCCGTCCACCGAAATTTAAATCCCATAGGAAATAATGGGATTAAGATTTCAGCGGAAGGGATATCCCTCACCGTTGTGACAAAGTAACCCATCCGCCAATATCTGAATCATGCCCTTAGCTATGTTACAATCTGTTATGCTGAGCATAGGTTTCAAGGTGCAAGTTACAGTCAGGCAGACTCTTTTGTATTATGGCATTTTGTGTAAAAATGTTCATGTCGTCCATGCTGTTTCCTCAGCCCCTTTGTTCTGGACCATTCTAAGTGAACACAACAATTAATGCTTCAAATGGAGTGACATTGCTGGTTGTGGGTGTGCAGATGTATAGTCTATCCCTTTACCGAACTAAGTAGGGTTCCAGTAGAGTCCCACTCCGTATCTCAGAGGTTCTAGTCTATCTCTTGAAAATAAATATTTATTCATCATTAGACTGGCAAAGTTGAAGTTGGTGGAGTATTTTGTGGAGCAGTATCTTAAATATGGTGAGTATGAAATGGTATCTACTTCTTTCTAAACCTGTCAGATCACGATGCCGAGGGCAGCAGGATCTCTGGTAATCACAGGACTCTCCGGAAATTGGGTTCTAGCACTGCATCAAATGCACTGATTTAATAGAAAATGATGCCCCCCTTGCAGAATGTGATGAGGACCTCCTGAGCATCACATATCTGACGGATATTCATGAGCCTCGGGCTAAATAAGGGGTTTGATGAAGGGTTGGGGACCCAATGAATGGTGGGTCCCCCTTGAACCACAGGGGCTGCAGAGGCCTCACGTTGTGCCCCTGATCAAGTGAATAGTGCATCACCTATGGGTGGCTCTGCACTCCCGCAGCTGGTGGACACAAAACATAATATAATCAGCCTGTCAACAAGTCTGTAGTGCAGAGGGCAGTGCAGAGGGCATCATCAAAAGCTGCCCTGGTCTAGGAATCTGTAAAACTAGAACAAAGTACAGATGCAACATAGCCCTTAAATATACATTATAGAACTCCCCCAGCACGTATACTCCACTATCTAGTGCGTACACACTAGAGCTTTTAGATAGCTGGCAAGATTTGATGGCATCTGAAGTGTGCATACACTTCTTAACCCTGCCACATAAGCTAATATTGTCCTAAAGTGTCCACGTTAAGAGAACCATAGCGTTTTACCACACAAGCAATTTTGGAGGTCGTATCAGAAACTTAAAAGGTCGCAGGATTCGCTCCTTTCTTTGTTTTATTTGGAAGTGCCTTGTCCTAACTGCCCTATCCTACATCCAAAAAACGATTAATTATTTGTTTAAAAAATAGCTCAGTAAGGACATATTTTAATGTGTTGCTATACGGAATACTGTCTTTTGAAGGCCTGACAGTTCACCCAAGCTGCATTTGAGAGTTTACCGGGAGCTATAGTGCTCTCACCATAGTATGGAATGCCCCTGAAGCTTCCCTCTTCAGTGTGATTACACCATACCACATGAAGAAAACTGAGTTTATGAATCTAGAGTAGACCAGATATCAATCATCACACAGAGTGATGGTAACAGCCATGGCTTCATAAATTGTGATGTGTAAGAGGGTTCTATCTAATTAGTCCCTAAGGTTGTTTCACATTTAGCAACCGTGTCTTAGGAATTTTACTGTGAGCGAGCCTTACTCACAGTATTTAAACTAAGGGCCATATTTATACTTTTTGACGCAAAACTGCGCTAACGCAGTTTTGCGCCAAAAAAATTAGCGCCGGCTAACGCCATTCTGAAGCACCATGCTGGCGCCGTATTTATTCAATGACGTTAGCCGGCATTAGCCGCCGACGCTGTCTGGTGTGCGTTGAAAAAAACGACGTACACCAGGCAGCGCCGGCGTAGGGGGAAAATGGCGTATGGGCGTCCACAAATGGTGCAAGTCAGGCTGAGGCAAAAAAATCACCACAACCCGATTTGCGCAATTTTTTTACGACGCCCATCCCCCATTGAAATGACTCCTGTCTTAGCAAAGACAGGAGTCATGCCCCCTTGCCCAATGGCCATGCCCAGGGGACTTCTGTCCCCTGGGCATGGTCATTGGGCATAGTGGCATGTAGGGGGGCACAAATCAGGCCCCCCTATGCCACAAAAAAAACAAAAAAAATACTTACCTGGTCTTACCTTAATGTCCCTGGGGTGGGTCCCTCCATCCTTGGGTGTCCTCCTGGGGTGGGCAAGGGTGGCAGGGGGTGTCCCTGGGGGCAGGGGAGGGCACCTCTGGGCTCATTCTGAGCCCACAGGTCCCTTAACGCCTGCCCTGACCCAGGCGCTAAAATCCGGCGCTAATGCGGGTTTTTTTGACCCGCCCACTCCCGGGCGTCATTTTTGCCCGGGAGTATAAATACGACGCATATGCATCGGAGTCATTTTTTAAGACGGGAACGCCTACCTTGCATATCATTAACGCAAGGAAGGTGTTCACGCAAAAAAATGACGCTAACTCCATGAACTTTGGCGCTAGACGCGTCTAACGCCAAAGTATAAATATGGAGTTAGTTTTGCGTCGAATTTGCGTAAAAAAAAACGACGCAAATTCGGCGCAAACGGAGTATAAATATGCCCCTAAGGGCCATATTTATACTTTTTGACGCAAAACTGCACTAATGCAGTTTTGCGCCAAAAAAATTAGCGCCGGCTAACGCCATTCTGAAGCACCATGCGAGCGCCGTATTTATTCAATGACGTTAGCCGGCGTTAGCCGCCGGCGCTGTCTGGTGTGCGTTGAAAAAAACGACGTACACCAGGCAGCGCCGGCGTAGGGGGAAAATGGCGTATGGGCGTCCACAAATGGTGCAAGTCAGGCTGAGGCAAAAAAATCGCCACAACCCGATTTGCGCCATTTTTTTACGACGCCCATCCCCCATTGAAATGACTCCTGTCTTAGCAAAGACAGGAGTCATGCCCCCTTGCCCAATGGCCATGCCCAGGGGACTTCTGTCCCCTGGGCATGGTCATTGGGCATAGTGGCATGTAGGGGGGCACAAATCAGGCCCCCCTATGCCATAATTTTTTTAAAAAAAAAATACTTACCTTGACTTACCTTAATGTCCCTGGGGTGGGTCCCTCCATCCTTGGGTGTCCTCCTGGGGTGGGCAAGGGTGGCAGGGGGTGTCCCTGGGGGCAGGGGAGGGCACCTCTGGGCTCATTCTGAGCCCACAGGTCCCTTAACGCCTGCCCTGACCCAGGCGCTAAAATCCGGCGCTAATGTGGTTTTTTTTGACCCGCCCACTCCCGGACGTCATTTTTGCCCGGGAGTATAAATACGACGCATATGCATCGGAGTCATTTTTTAAGACGGGAACGCCTACCTTGCATATCATTAACGCAAGGAAGGTGTTCACGCAAAAAAATGATGCTAATTCCATGAACTTTGGCGCTAGACGAATCTAACGCCAAAGTATAAATATGGAGTTAGTTTTGCGTACAATTTGCGTCGAAAAAAACGGAGTATAAATATGCCCCTTAGAGTACTAACTACCAGTGTTCTGATTAGTACATTTAACTTACCTATACGTTCCTAGTATATGGTACTATGCATACCCACGGCGTGTAAGTTAAATGTCACTGGTGGGCTGCAGCACATATTTGTGCCACCACTAAAAAGAAAAAGCAAAGCATGTCTTCAGCCCTATCCCAGCAGCCTCTGTTTACAGTTTTAAAACTGAAAATTCGACCTGGCAAAATGTTTATTTTCCTTGTTTATAATAAGTCTCTCTAAGGTAGGGTTACGTGCTCATAAGGCAGGGTGCATGGTATTTAAGAAGTGGAATCTGTGTTCTTACGTTTTTCATGTCCTGGCAGTTAAAAATTCACAAAGTCATTTTTCACTGTGGCAAGGCAGGCTCTCCCAAAGGAAAGCACTGAGTTAATTATAACCACCTATAGTGCATAATGTCAGTTTGGGAATAGCTAGAGCCCTTGTTCACGGACTGAAATTAATAGGAATGTAAAATTCAATCTGATGTTCAAGTCTTATTTTAAATTACTATTTTTGAATTGTCACTTTTAGAAATTTGGCATTTTCCTGCCGAACGTCTCTAGTAGCCCTTTCAAAGTTATCCTCAACTGTTACTTGGCAGCCTGCTGGAAAGAATGAAGGGTTTCCAGGAAAGGGAACACAATGTCCCTGGCTGGGAGGAAGTGTGGCTTCCTCCGGACTGGATGGCCCAGGGGATGTGCCCTTCAACTGCTTCAAAGGGACAACTCCTGTCACAGGCAGATGTAACTTACCTCTGCTGTCCAAGTAGCCAGAGTGGCACCAATCCCAGTGGGCGAAAATATGTTCCAGAACTGGTTTACTGGGGAAGTTCCTCATTTCCTTAACCATATTTCGAGGGCATGCCCAGAGGTCTCACCACGGGAAGATATATTCTGTCTTGTTAGTTATTGGCAGAGCAGGGATAATTTAGGGCCAAACCCCAAATAAATTATGTCAAAGTGGGTAGTGCTGCCCTGGGAAGTGTTTCCATATTGGACAGGGAGTTTGCCCCACCCATAAGCCAGTGCCAGGCATAAAGGTGACACCTCTGGATACCTCCTGCAGAACACTGCTGGGGCTGAGGAAGACAGAAGGAGGACCAATCCAACCCAGTGGTTAATCACCCGTGAGGATGGCGCTGAGAGTGCAGCTGCAGTGGGCTCAGTTGAGTAGGCAGGTTTTTGAGTCCTTTTCCGAATTCAAGCAGAGATGATGAGGTGGGAGGTAATTTCAGAACTTCCCGGCAAGGTAGGAGAAGACGCGCCCTCCACTGTTGCTGCAGGAGATGTGGCGGTATAGGAGAGGAAGAGGGAGGAGGAGTGTAGGTGTCTGGAAGGAAGGTAGAAGTTCAGTCGGTGGTTGATGTATGCTTGTCCCTGGTTGTGGAGGGATTTGAAGGTGCGGATCAGCATCCTGAACTGGCATCTCTTCTGAATGGGGAGCCAGTGGATCTCCTTGAGGTTGTGGGTAATGTGGTACCGTTTAGGCACTAAGAGGAGTCTGGCCGCTCAGTTCTGTATTGTTTACAGTCTCTTGAGGTGGTGCAAAGTGATTTCTACATAGAGTGCGGTGCAGTACTTCAGTCGGCTGGTGACCAGAGCTAGTGTGACAGTATACCTGGGGTCGATAGGGAGCCACTTGAAAACTTTGTGGCGCATGCAAAGGGTGAAGAAACAGGCAGATGAGACTGCATTGATCTGTCTCCTCATGGTGAGCTTACTGTCCAGAATGATGCCAAGGTTGCCGGTGTGGTCGATCAGAGTGGGTGAGGGTCCTAATTTGGGGAGCCAACAGCCATAGTTCCATGAGGAGGTGCAGTTCCTGAAGATCAGCATTTCAGACTTGTCTTTGTGGAGTTGTAGACAGCTGTCTCACATCCAGTCAACAATGCTTGTCATGCACCTGCGCAAGTTGGTCAGCATGGCAGAGGGGTCTTCTGATAGTAAAAGGATGAGCTGGGTATTGTCAGCGTAGGATATGATGTTCAGTCCATGCTATCTGATATCATTGGCCGAGGGAGTCATGTAGGTGATGAACAAGGTAGAGATGAGGGACGAACCTTAAGGGATGCCGCAAATGGTCTTCTTCGGTTCCGAGGTGAATGGAGCAAAGCGGATTCTTTGGGTTCTTGAAGTGAAGAAGGCGGTGATCCACTTGAGGGCGTCTCCTTGGATTCTAATGTTGTGAAGCCTTTTGATCAGAGTGTCGTGTGATTCTCTGTCCAAAGCTGCTGAGAGGTTCAGGAGGACCAGGACTGCTGTTTTTCCTTGATTGAGAAGAGATCCGACGTCATCTGTGGCTGCAATCAAGGTGGTTTTGTGCTATGGTTGGTGCGGAATACGGATTGAGAAGTATCCAGAAGATTGTTCTCCATGTGTTCTGTGAGTTGGCAGTTGTTGGCCTTCTCATGGATTTTGGCAGGAATGGGGAGCAGAGATTTGGGGCTGTAGTTTTTGAGTTTGTTGGGGTTGGTGGATGGTTTTTTGAGTAAGGGCTTGACTTCTGTGTGTTTACATTCTTCCGGGAAGGTGGCCTTGGGGATGAATGTGTTGAAGGTCATGGTGAGCTCGCTGCTGATAGTATTACTCCCGAGATAAGAAATGTTGTGGGGCAGAGGTCAGTGGATGGAGTTTATGATGGCTGAGGTGTCTTGCATGGTGAGCTGCTCCCAGGTGGTGAGGAGGCAGTTGTGTTCCTCATTCATGGGGGTGAAATGGCTGAGTATGTCAATTGGTTGGGTTTTCCATTTCCTGTAGATGGTGGAGATCTTGTTGTGGAAGAAATCTTCCATAGAGGACCAGAGTTTCTGTGAAGGGGTGATAATGTCTTCTGTGACTGAGAGACTGCAGAACTCTCTGACGATGTTGAAGAGTTCCTTGCTGTGGTTGGAGCTTTCTTTGATTTGGTCTGCCAGTGCACTCTTTTCATCTTTTTCAGAGGTTGGTGGTATTGGTTGAGAGCTGTTTTGAATGTTGTTTGGTCCATGGGCTCCATGCTGGTGCACCATTTCCTTTTGAGTGATTTGTAGGTGCGCTTCATGGTTCTTAGTTCTGTAGTGTGCCAACTGGCTTGCTTGGAGGACCTCTTGAGATTGGTGGGTTTGCTGGGGGCGACTCTATCTGTGATCCAGACAGAGATGTTCTTGACTGCCTGTTCTAGGTTAGTAGCGATGTGAGGGTGGGAGGTGTTTGTCGGTCCACTGGCTCTCTGAGACCTTGTTCCAGCTGTGGTGTAAGGTTCTGGGAGGTTTGGGGGTGATGCCGGGGATCCTGAGATGGTGAAGTGGACAATGGTGTGGTCAATCCAGGTGAGACAAGTGACATTGCTGTACTTGATTATTTTGCTGGCTGTGAATATGGGATTGAATGTGAGTCCTGTGATGTAAGTTGGGTTGGTGACAAGTTGGATGAAGCCGATGTTGCTCATGCTTTCGCAGAGATTGACGGTGTTGATAGATATACCTTTTCCTTTAAGTAGGCCCTTAAGAACTCATAGGGCAGTGTGCAATGTATTTTAAAAGTAGGACATGTGTTTCTCAGTTTTACATGTCCGGGTAGAAAAACTCCTAAATTTGTTCTTCACTATGCTAAGGCATATCACTCCCATTGGATAACATTAGGTTGCCTTGTTACATTTAATAAGTGCTAACTTTTGATTGGGAGCAGGGAGAAATGTCATGTTTGGGTCAGATCAATTGTAATGTAAAAACCTCTATAACTGTAAAGTCATATTTTATATTATAATTTTGAAAATGCCACTTTTAGAAAGTTGGCATTTTCCTGTCCAAAAGCTTCTAATGTCTTCTAGGTCTTTCCAGCTGCTTGGGTCTAATAATGGCTCCTCCATTGAAGATGTATATTGGGCCCAGACAGTGAACAATAGTAGACTAGATGTGGGCAGGATAGGCCATCCTGCCAGGATTGTTGGGGCAGAGCTTGTCCCTGTCCCATCTACATTTCAAAGGGATTGCCTGCACCACAAACAAAGAAACCTAACACTGGTTTCTTGTGACACCAGGGGACATATTTACAAAGAACTGGCGCATTGGCTCCAATGCACCAATTTCCTTGCACTGCCCCGTGCCCCCATAATGGCACCATGGTAGCACTGTATTTACAATACAGTGCACCATGGCGCTCGTTTGCACAGCTGCGGCAAACTTTTGGTGCAGTTGTAGCTCTTTGCTGGAGTAGCTCCAAAAATGTTGACGCTAGTCCAGCAAACCTCAGGGAGGCCTGTAGGATACAGCACTAGCATCAGTTTAACGCCTACCGTGGGCAGGCATTAAAAAATGATGCTAGAATGGGGCTGTGAAATTTTGTATATTTCACTGTGCGACTTTTTTGGGCCTCTCTGTGGAGAAACGCCTCCCTTGCATACATTATACCTGGTGCTGGTATAATGTGGCACAAGGGTTTATAAAGTGGTACAATGGTACCTTTAAGCAACTTTGTAAATATGGTGCAGGGTGAGGGCCTGTTTAGCGCCACCACAGAGTAAAAAAAACTGATGTTACGGTGGCGCTAAGGGAAGCAAGATGCTTGTAAATATGCCCCTAGATGTCTTTGATTCTTGGCAGGGGAAGAGAAGAACTCCAGAACCAGATATGAGGGTAGCCTAAAGAATTCTCCCTCCTCAAAGGATGGCACCTGGTATAAATATTGGAACCCCCCCAAGCCACTGTTCAGTACATTCCTGGACCTTTGGGCATTACAGTGGAAGGATTGCCTTGCTTCCCAGAGGGCTGACCTGCTGCTTGAGGCTTGCCTTGTTCTCCAGAAGACTGCTCTGCTGCTTGAAGCCTGCATTGTTTTCTAGAGGGCTGCCCTGCTGCCAGAGGCTAGCTTTGTTTCCCAGAGGACTTCCCGGCTGTTTGAGGCCTGCCTTGTTTTTCAGAATACCACCCTGTTGCTTAAGGTTTGACTTGTTTCCCACAAAACTGCCCCGCTGTTTGAGGCCTACGCTGCTTTCTACGAAGGAAGACTGAACAGGCTCCCTTCATACCAGGCTACCTGAATGACTCCAAGGGGCAGTTGGCTGGCCTCCTGTTAGAAGCTACAGGGACACAACAATCACCAGAGGCCTCTCTGCAACCGTTCAGCTAACCTACTGCAACTGCCTGGATCTGCAACTGGACGTGTCTGAGCCCTCCTGGCCTCTGCTAGAGTGAATCTGGGATCCTCAAGAGGTGCATCCCCCAGTTCAGGACTCTTGGCTGGCATCAGAGTGTACTCCTATATAAGAAAAGAAGAAATGCTGAAGTTCTGGACACTTCATGTCGGACTTTTAATAGGTTCGTTTTTCATATGGACTAACGTGGTCCCAGTATCCAGCCCATGCTCCATTGTGGTCAGCCTGAACTTGTGACTTTCTGCCAGACTACCACAACCCGATGACTAAGAGTGGCGCATTATGATTTTTGTAACTATACTTACCTCAAACTATACAATTATGCTTCTCCAGTTCTACTGATTGGAAGGTTGATGTTTTGGTGTCATTTTATTTATTCAATTTTACTCCAGATTTCTAAACTGTCTTGTGTTGTGGTTTTACTTTATTACTGTTGGTGAGCTGCATACATGCTTTACACAGTGCCTCTAAATTGGACTTGACTACGTTTGTGCCAAGCTACCAGAGGTTTAGTTACTGACTTTTGTGTTCACCCTAACAAGGATTGTGGTTGTTGCTTGAGTAGGGTTTTCACCATCTTTAATCAATGACCCATCTCTTACAGCTGGGACAAAGAAACATTTTCAAGGATTTTTGCCCAAATAACCATAACCTACCAACAGACAGCTGCGGAGCCACAGCCACCAATGTCATACGGCTAGTCGTTTTTAACATGCTGGTTTCCCTGGTGAAAGAATCCTGGCTTACAGAAAAGTTTGAAGTTCGAACGCAGAAATCTTCCTTAGGTGAAGGCACCAAAAGTGTCCAACCAGAGGGATCAGGCAGCTGTGACTGCTAGGGGCAGAGCTGAGGCTCTCGTGGAATCTCATTGCGTAGTCAACTTGGAATCACCTTAGAGGATTATCCCAGAATGCTATGCAGGAGGGATGACACAGGAGTGGAGTGATGGTGTTGCACCCTAGGAATAACTAGGGATGCGTGGCTTCTATAACTTTCCAACCACACTCACAAACTCCTGCACAATAGAGAAATAGGTGCGATGACATTAGACCTGGAAATAATTACACTAAAAGAATGTTCAGCTTTATTAGCTTTGACAAGCCTGATAATACCACTGCAAGGATGGACTTTGACTCCAGCTGACCACAAGGAATAAAATGGGTCTTTGCATGGCCAGTCAGACTGGCTTCCTTATGCCTCCTGAGGAACAGTTGGGAGAATGTACCAGCTACAAGACCCTGAATGGTTCATTTGGACAGTCTTTAAACTGGCCATTGACTCTGCTACTGACACACTGGTGCCCTGCAAGACAGTAAGAAGGCAAAGGGGTGTGGGGAGTATTTCAGGGAACATTTCTGCTTACCAAATGTGGAGTTGTTGTTGAAGATGCCCAAATCTGGTGCATGAAGCCTTAAAAACCAAGCTTCCTTTAAAAAACACATTTAGAGGCCAGGAGACCAGAAGAGGATGCGTCTGGTGGCTAGCGTGCCCTGCCGTAGGCAACATGAAAAAAATCCTTGAAAAAACAACCCTAGGGCCTGAGATACAACCTTATCCTCTGGGGGGGCCAAGCAAAGGAAGAAACATGTGTTGCTTTGCTGTAAATCTTTTAATTCCCCCTGGCATAGGCTAAATCCTGGGGTTTGAACAGCATCCATTGTTATTATGGGTGGTTGGAATGTTTCAGGCCCCCTATCCTAAGCACAGATTTGCCCCCAAGGACAACCAGCTCATCTGGGGCCAGCATCTCTATCCCAAGATACTGGAAGGAATTCCAGGCCTGGACATGTCCCTACCCCAGTGCCTGTGTCTGGGATTATGGGCTCATCTGCCTCTTGTTTCCCTGTTTGTGCTGCTCATGGGCAGAGGAAGTGTACAACTCCTGCCCACAGAAGAGAAACTGCTCTTGCCAGGACAGAGCACAACCAAGGATGTGCCAGTTCCTCATGGAGCGTAAAAGGTGCAAGGGTGCATGGGGAGGCAGAAGAGGCTACGGGGGACTTAGGACTCCACCCACAGCCTCAAATAAACCCCACCATGCAGGTGCCCAATTGGGCACCGGCACTTGGACCAGAAAGACCATAGCACACTGACACGTACTCACTGTCAACCTCTCCGCCACGCCACTAAGAGCTACTAATTAAGTATTTACAAGTCCAGCATAATCCTCCATGAGGAGGCTCAAATTTGAACATCTGCTCTTTGTAGTGCCCAAAGAAGGGGCAGGGGCACTATTAACAACATTTGAAGCGTATTTGGAGACTCTATGATGTTCAGCAGTCTACTGCCCCCTTGTAGGTTTTACAAACCAACTTCACCTCTGTGATTAAATCCCTGACTCCAGGATAGGTTTACTTTATATTCAATCACACCTAGAGCTGGAGCATTTGCTCATGCATTATGATCGGTCGTATAACTTCAGTAGCAGTCTAACTAAAGTGAAAGAAAGATTCAGAGATACGTTTTGAATTTCAATGCTATGCTTTATTGAAAAGATTGATGTTGATAATGCAGTGTTTTCCATGGTAATAAATGCTTTACAATATTGGTACTTTTCCTGTTGAATACTGATGTAGTGACACCCTGACAAACACAACACACCATCCTTATTGACAGTGACCTTATATTGTGATGCTATAAGTAACATACAGTTTGTGGAGTTTATGGTCATAGGGTTCAGGACCTAATAGGGATATAGGATGATATGATGGTGAAACCAAAGGTATTTCCATCTACCTGATGTACATATTTGTAAGTTAATGCATAGTATTTAGTAGTGTATGCATAATGAAAGTACTTTTTCTTTCAAAAAGAGAACACCCAAAAGAATAATAATTTATTGGGTGTTCTTGTGGCCTACCAGCAAGCTGGGGTTATTAGCCCGCACCACCTCCCATCAGCAGGCCTTAGACTGCTCTGCTTTACCACCGATGTTAGCATATGGTACATGGGGATGGATGTACAATGCTTTTTTCGGGTAGCAAGTGGCCTGATTCGCAGCATCAGACTGTATGCGACCAGAAAAAAGCAATTCTGGATGTACAGACCCCATTTTGGGATTTGGTAATCCAGTACAGGATCACAAAATGTTTTTGTGAGTCGCCATTAGGAAGGAGCATGCCAAGGGCCTCCTTTACTAATAGCGAGTCGCAGGGCCATGCAAGATTGATTTTGTGACTGTGAATACGGTCACAAAACATTCACAGTTACCACAAACTTCAAGTTGGTGGTAACCCATTCTCAAATGGGATGGGGTGCCCACGGGATCCCCTCCCCTTTGTGAATGTAAACGAAAATACTTTTTCAGAACAAGTAGTGGTCCCACGGACCACTCTCTACTTTGAAAAAATCAAAAGAAAACTTTTCCTTTTTTTCTTTGAAATGCATTCTGTTTTCCTTTAAGAAAAACTTGCTGCATTTTTAAAAATCTGCTTTATTTAAAAAGCTGTCACAGACATGGTGGCCTGCTATCCCCAGCATGCCACCATCCCTGTGAGCGCGGCCATTCCCAATGGGGTCGCAAACTGCTACCTACCTCATAAATATTGATGAAGTAGGTCTTTGCGACCCCATTGAGAATCATTTGTAAATTTAATTTTTGCAAGTCACGAATTGTGAATCGCAAAAAGTACAATTAAATGGTCATACATCTGGGCCAAGGTTCCCAGTAAAAAGCGAATTGCATATTTATTACTTGCAAATGACTCACGTGCATCACAACTAATAATCAAATTTCTTGCAAGGAAGCCTTCAAAAAGCTAAAGGTAGGGCAAGACAGAACCGTAAGGCATGATGGTCTGCAACACTAATATTCTTATTCCAAACTAATGACAAACAATAGGGATTGACCATGTATTGAATTCACAGCCAAATCGGGCCATTAACCAAAAATATGATAGGGATAATGCATGCTTTGGAAACACATAGAATACTGTAAATTAATATTTGCATGACAAAAAAGAGAACAATGTGACATTTTCGGAGATGTTCCAGAAGTTGATCTGAGGAAAAAACAAAATGCTCTGAAAGCTCAGCCTAACATGTACATCTTAACGTGTAACGGTATATTCAAATTATCTAAAAATAAAGGCGTAGGAATGACGGATTATCTGGATAAAGTGATAACATGTTTACCAATGTCCCAATAACATTGCCATTTACGTCTGTCTCCAATATATATTTTTACTGTTCACATCCCACCATCATCAGGATGGGCAATCAACACAATCGCCCAAAAATTGATAAATATTAGAAGTTATGCTCTTGTTTTGGGCAAATATTTCTCTTTTATTTTCACTGAGCAAGAAACACAATGGGGCTCATTCCGAGATTGGCGGGCGGCGGTCGCCGCCCGCCAAGCGGGAACCGCCAGAAGACCGTATCGCGGTCAAAAGACCGCAGCGGTAATTCTGAGTTTCCCGCTGGGCTGGCGGGCGACCGCCAGAAGGCCGGCCGCCCGCCCAGCGGGAAACCCCCTTCCACGAGGATGCCGGCTCCGAATGGAGCCGGCGGAGTGGAAGGGGTGCGACGGGTGCAGTTGCACCCGTCGCGATTTTCCGTGTCTGCCACGCAGACACTGAAAATCTATGTGGGGCCCTGTTAGGGGGCCCCTGCAGTGCCCATGCCAGTGGCATGGGCACTGCAGGGGCCCCCAGGGGCCCCACGACACCCGTTCCCGCCAGCCAGGTTCTGGCGGTGAAAACCGCCAGAACCAGGCTGGCGGGAAGGGGGTCGGAATCCCCATGGCGGTGCTGCTTGCAGCGCCGCCGTGGAGGATTCCCTGGGGCAGCAGGAAGCCGGCGGGAAACCGCCGGCTTCCCTTTTCTGACCGCGGCTTTACTGCCGCGGTCAGAATGCCCCCGGAAGCACCGCCAGCCTGTTGGCGGTGCTTCCTCCATCACCTACCCTGGTGGTCACAGACCGCCAGGGTAGGAATGACCCCCAATATGTTCATTGCTTAATTTTAATTTCCTGAGGACCAGTAGATAACAACTATTTACATTTCCTAGCACTAACGTTTTAGGAAAATGAAATGTATGGTTCTAGTACAGGCCATAAAACAAATATGAAGAAAATCTAAGCTCACTTTAAATTAATCAGTTGTTAATGCTTGATCTCTTATAGGTAAACCAGTCACCCTACTCCATTAACTAACAATCAAAGTAAAGTGTAGGGTTGTTGAAACTGTTGGCCATTTCTGCTCACAAGTACCATCACTTGTTTTTATTAAACTTTAACAGAGATAAAATACAGCTCAGGAGATAAGAAAAAAAACTTGCAATTGGTCGCCTTTTTCATCAGTGAAGGATGCGATTCACAGTGATTTATTGAAAACCATACGCAAGAGTTTCCTTTGGCAATTTTAGAAAAATTTTTTATCTCTCCTATAATATGCTAGTTGGGGCAAAGGAACATTGTTTACAAGGAGGCTTAAATTAATTTTTAAATCTCTGAATCATGGTTAAACAATTCTTTCCATTTTAAGTGACCGCCATATTTACACTATTATAAAGCACATTTTCAAATTTACCTAGTAACTCTAGTATGGCTGCTTCAGCAACATTTGGTTTTTAATTCTGAATTCCTCAGGTGAAGTCCACAGTTATCAGACAACACACGAATGTTTTCAACTTGTTAATGATATCTGGAGCAGTATAGTTACGATACCTATTATATTAATATTGAGAGAAAACATGTACGCTCTACTATATACTTTAAGAATAATTTATAACACTGAAAGAGCATTAAATCATATTAGATGTACTTTCGGCACAGTTCACTGGTTATTTGGATTCAAATATTGGTTTACTAGGGCACCTTGGGCATGTTGTTCCAAGAATTTTATTTTTTATGAAAGATCACATATAGAGGGTGAAGACAAGATATAGATTTATGGACGTTTACCAAAATATATATTATTTTCTTTACTGCTACAAGTAGCTATGTTAATTGATTATGTGTATGATATAGAGTTATTTTGCACCTAAAGTGAGAGTTGCAATTATAATATTATTGTTAATTTTGAGTAAGTAATTCATAAACACTGATTATCATGTTCACTTCCTTGGCTCAAATAAACAAAAGGAAGACAATGCATTACAAATTAACACAGCTGGTTAAGCCTACTGGCTAAATCAATAAATCTTTTCAGACCAATTTATTGTGTCAAAGAAATGTTACCTTTCAAGACGGTAAGAGAACAATTTCTCATGTTTGCTCCCTATTGCCTCTATTTTTTAGTGCATCCCTGAAGCATGGATCCTTTCCCAACTGTCTCAAGGAAAGCTAGATCTCACCTAGTTTGAAACTAGGCCCACCTAAGGTAAAACGGGTCGTGGGTTGCTTGTGTTCCAGTGCATGGAAGACCCGGCCTGGCAATTTGGGCAGGACTGTTCCCAGTGAAGCAGATTCAAGACTGATATGTATATGAGTGGGTCCAAACTGAGGAGGCATGGTGTGCAAAATAGTGATGGCCTTGGAAGTGGTCCGAGTAAATGATAGTGGCTGAAATTAATTGAAGCATTCCATCCATCACTTTTTTGTCTAGTTTAGTTTGTGACCCTATGTGGGACTGGTATACCCAGACGTGGGTCCTGTGCACACTATGTCAATGGAACCAAGCTATACCTGGCTGGTGATCCCTAACTAGGCTGAAACTGGCCCGGTGTTGCTTGTGTTCTGGTTCAGTTTGGGCTGGAGTTTTCCAGTGGAGCAGGATCAAGAATGATTTGCATATGGGTGGGTCAAAACTGGGGTGGCATGTCGTGTAAAATATTGATAAACTGGGATGAGGGCAGGCAATTGCTAGTGGCTGAGATTAATTCAAGCATTTCATTCATCATGTATTTGTATACTCTAGCAGAGGAAGTACATCAGTATATTTTCTATTAACCCCAAGACCTCAAAGTGCAATGGGATACACACAAAATATAGTGCTAATGCTGGATTGCATGTTTGTGATGTAAGTGATGCAATGTGGTACTTTTTGACAGCAGTGGCAGAAATTGAAATTAAAATGTACAGTAGGCATATCAGAACATGTTGCAGTGTTTAAAGGACATCTGAAATAGCAAAGAGACTGAAGTAAAACATGCAAGTACTAACTTCCAAATTGCATGGTATACTTACAAATCGCTGGTATGACAAGGGTATGGCATCGCCTGCACTTGGACTTCTGGCTCCAATAATTCTTTACCTGTCTGCACTGAAGTGATAGCTCTTTCCACCATGTCCTGCAGTGGAGCAAAGACATGATTGTAGGCAAACCCAGCAGCTGGCAGCTGTTGTGGGTGAGACTTCCACATGGGGTTCTTGGTGTTATCCGTTTTCATGCTATATACTACACTGGTCCTAATTGTGTAGAAGACATGAGGTGGGAGAGGGTGACTTGATTTGTGTTCCTCTCTGCTTTTGCTTGAAGAAACATTAAAAATTATACCTAGAAAGATTAAAACATATAGATCAAAGAAACGTATCAGAGATTCAAATTCAATTCACAACACAGAAATCATCTAACTTGAGAAATATTGAGCAAAAATGCTCACTTTTAACAAACCCAAATGTTACATTTATTTTATTTTAGCTACTGCTTGAAACTTCTGCAGTCAAATGACCACCTCCTATCTTACAATAAATACTATTGGTTAGCCTGTTGTATAAGCACTCTCAAGCTTGGCATTTACAGAAACGCCCTGTGGCAATTTGCCTGTTCTGAGGTGAAGTTCAAGTGTGCCTTACTGTGGTATCAGCCCTATTTGGGAGGAGAAGTTAAAGTTGCTTCCAGGTGATTTCTTCCAATTTCAGACAAAGAGTCCCAAATATTGGAAACACCAACTGAAGATCTATCCAAAGTATTAAGTAGGGTCAAGAAGGGCCTATGGCACAATATACACTTTTTTCACTTGAATCGACTGTCCCTTTCTTCTGTGGTGCTGACTTAAACTCAAGCTAGCATAACTTTACCCTCCACCACAATGTCTCTGTTATGCGCTCTCATCTCTCTGATTTGTCTCTAATCCACTTTCCTGCTAATCCTTCTCTTCCTCCTAAAGCAATCACTTTTTTATTATAGAATCACTGACTTGTACCCTAGTTAGACACTATGGGCCTGATTCTAACTTTGGAGGACGGTGTTAAACCGTCCCAAAAGTGGCGGATATACCACCTACCGTATTACGAGTCCATTATATCCTATGGAACTCGTAATACGGTAGGTGGTATATCCGCCACTTTTGGGACGGTTTAACACCGTCCTCCAAAGTTAGAATCAGGCCCTATGTAGACTAACAATTGTTGGTCCCAACTCTGCCGCCTCTGGTTAGACCTATAGATGCATTCCTTGGACCACGATATAACTGTACCCTTCAACTCCCAGCCTTATGCCCCCCACTCATACACATTTGTTTCTTAACAGTACCTTCTCTGTCACTTCTGGGTGAATTGCACACAATACATACCCTTGTTACTAACAGTGGATACTGGAATTTGGTCTATAATGCTTCAGGGCAGATCCTACAAGCTATATGTCCTGACTACTTTACAGTGAATAATGGGATCACAAACATGGTACTTGTGGGTGGGCCCCTCATGAAACCTGCCCTGGCTGCTTTACAGTGTTTACTGATTTCAGCAACTAGCGCTTTAGGGTGTACTCCTCATTGTACATATCCTGGTTGTTCAACAAGGCATACTGTGGTTAGGTCTTCTCAATGCTGGCAGTACCCCCCCATATGATATATTGTATATCTGCTTAACACTGCACACCAGCAATTTGGGCCTTTGTGACTCCTGAATGGACTCCATATGACATAGACCCAGGCGTACCTCATTCAATGCACTGATCGATATGTGTTCACACATTACCCACGCCTCATGAATATACACAGATGAATTCACTGCATCATGTTTGCACCAGTCTTTGAACCTCACGCATCTCACCCAACACGTCCCAAATAAGGCATAATAGATTCAATACCCTATCACTGAGGCACTCTGAAAGAATGTCCGGGGAACCCAGTTCGTGTTTGAATACTTCATCACCACATCGGGGACATGCAGTGCTACATAAATGGTACAATAAACCTTAATGAGAATCGGGGGATACAGTGATTTAGGAGGGTTCTCCGAATATGGCACATGGGAAATCAAAATTCATGTGACTGATTTCAGACTAGTCTATTTAACCTCATTCACTGCTAAGAAATATATAGACGGACATGTTTCACTATATACACAAAGCCATCCTTTTAATCTACTGTGTACCCACGTTTCAGATTTCTGCATTTCTTTCGTTTGCAAACTTGTGCATTCATTTTGTCTTGAACTTTACATTAACCCTCCCCTTTGGCTGTCTGCCTTCCTTCTACTTTGTTGTGCTTTATTGTTCCGCCTACATCTACCAAATAACGCCATAATTTATTCATTGAATTTTGAAATTGTGTATGGTGCAGGATTGCTAATAAATCTAAGTGTTCTGATATAACTGTCACACTACACAGAGAAAAACAGTCACTTAAATATTGAAAAAGTTGCCTTACAGGGTCTGATTCGCAAAGCATTGTTACATGAGTATTTCCTAAAGTGCACTGTTGAGACTGTGCCAGTCAATATAGAGTCTTAAATCTTCCAAAGCCTTTACCAATATAACTACTGATGAGACCAAAGGAGAAAATTCTACAAGTTCAATAATTCTTTCTTACACAATCCCGAAACAAAATACCTTTTGAGTTTCCCTCTATAAGAAAGTGTTACATTCCTGTGTTTAATGACATACTGGTTGTGCCCTTTCTTTTAGTATTATGTGATGTTTAAAAGCACAAAACTCACCTAATGCCTCATTGAATTCCTTCCTGTATTTCAGTTTTATTTTTTGTTACTTTTTCTGTACCCTTCTCAATGAGGTCAACCTAACAAAAAATTTCACTTTCTCGATACATGCACCTTCCCTTCTATACGCTGTCCTGCAAAATCCAATTTAGCCCAAAAATAGCCAATTAAGTTGTTTTTATGACCAGTATAAACGCCAGGGGATGTAGCCGGTGGATATAATTCCTTAGGTTTCCATAACTCGTTGATTATATCCTTCCTGGAATGGTGTCCCAAGCACATGAATCCACAAGTATAGCAAAAGGTTTTTCTTCAATATTGATTTCACATGAGGAAAATCTTTTTTCCATCTCCTCATTCTCTCAAAATGGTTTTGCGATCTTGTTCAAATGCTTTTGCTCCACTTATTCACTCTTTAGAATTTAAGATAACTCTCCTGATATTGGATTTGCATACTCTACTGATATGCCCTTTTTATTCCATTTCAATCATAATCTGTCAAAGCCAGGAACATTTATAAAAGTTCCTAGATGGGACATACTTACTAAAAGGTAAGTCAACATTTTTAGTACCATTTTTGTGATACACTCCTTTACTGGATTTATTGTTAATGACATTTTCATTTATAGCATTATTCCCACTTTTGGGGTGCTCTCTGAATTTCTGCACAAATTTCTGAGAGAGCCTTATGCAGTTGGAAGTCGCTATTGCTGCATGATATGACATATGAGCATTAGTCCATAATATTTATTTAACTTTATATTATTTGTCTTTATAAGAATTTGGTCGCAAAGAACCTGTATTAATTCCTATGCTCAATTCACAAGAGGATTCTAATGATCTCAATGTTAAACCATAATCCTCTACAGATTCTTTGTGCCCGGTTTTCTAGGTTAGAATTTAAACCTTTCAATGACTACATTAGTTTTCCTGCAATATCTTATGTTTATTTGCTTAGCCATATATTAGGTAACACCAATAGTTTTAGGATTAACTAAAATAGATAGATATTTAAAAGCTTTTAGGCCAAATATCCCTAAACAGTAACAATTTTCTTTCAGGCCTACAATCATCACCTTCTAGTACTTCCACATATGCTAAAAGACCGGCTACCCACATTTCCCAATCCAAGGTGTTCCCCAGGTTAGGTAGGAATGAGGGAGGAGGTACTATACTGGACAGCTAAATTATAAAGTACAATAACAAATGTAGTCAGCAATACCTAGATGTTCACTGAAGATAAAACCTTAAAAGGAAAACTATTCTTTTACACATATCGCTGAAATCTGAGGCCGCATACCAGTACATGCCTTTTAGCACCTATATTTTAGCAACTCAAAAAACTATATTTTACTTGAAGAAGCCCAGCTGCTTAACACAGAATATACTTGCATTCTTGCCCATAATTTAAAACATTTTAGCCAACAAGTCATTCAAGAAGAAACATCATAGGAATGCAATAATGCAAACCTATGCACAATATAGAATCACATATCAGATTACAAAGTTATTGTCATTCTAGTTAATGGTACTAATTGTTGTTCTACAATTAAATTGTATCCCATGTGTTTCAACAACCACATTTTATCATGAAGCTACAAAGATGGTGGATGGTTTGTGCTTTAAAACACATGCATTAGTCTGCTTCTAGTGAGGGGTTTTAAATCTGTGGACCTGAGAAACAAAATAAAGTTGGACAGCTTTATGTGAGTAAGTAAAATGTTATGAATTATAAGACTAGTTACTCTTGCAACTCTGACAAACATTTCTTTAATGGGCCCTATGTAAACAAATTATTAGAAACATTACTTACTTGCCAAGAAGTTATTTTGCTGCATAAGCTCAGTGGCCTTCTGCTCTAGCTCCTCAGAAGTGTTGAGTGGTTGGAAGCGATCAAGGAGCACACAGGATGAGATATCCACCATGAATTGGGACAACATGTTGATCTGCTTGGTAGCTGTGTTGTTTAGCATCTTGTTCATTGTGCTCCCTGGAGAAAAACACATTAGACAATAATTATTGTGTGGTTTTTAAAAAAGTTTAGCTTCCTTTGTTTAAAAACAGCAAGAATCTAATGAGCCAAGTGTGAGTCAAACTTCAGTTTCAACCGTTATAGACACTTTTCTACTGTAGATTATGTTTGCTCCTACAGTATTTCACATAATTCTTTATTTAAACATTTCAGTAGTTTGATCATTTGGACAATCAAAGAAGTGAATGATCCAGGGCAGGGCATCTTGATTTCAAAACTGGGGACTAGTTTGAAGCACATTTGATATATAAGTTTGCACCAAATACAAGGCAAAAGAAAATTAACGTTAACATTCCAACTGTGACTGATAATTTGTAGTTCACCATTCTATACAGATGAGAATCTCACTGCAATAAATGTGTATTAATTTTCCATTTCATACTTTGAGTTTGTTAAGAAAATTGGCGTACTTGTACTCCTTGCAGAAGTTGTGAAGCACTCAGGCCCATATTTATAATATTATAGCGCTGCATTTGCATCATTTCTTGACGCAAAAGCGGCGCAAACTTACAAAATACAGTTGTATTTTGTAAGTTTGCACCGCTTTTGCGTCAAGAAATGATGCAAATGCAGCACTAAAAACTATAAATACGGCCCTCAGTGTGCAGATGCAAAATTGACAGGCCAAATACAAAGACAATTTTCAATGATGAGTTGTCAAAGGAGCCCGTCATGGGGCTTATGGTCTGGGAAAAGTTGTGATGAGCAATAAGCCTTTTTCACCCTTCTTGCTCTGATGAGGTTATCATAGGTCGATCATTTTGGATGTTTCTTCCTTGACCTGATCAACTTTCACCTCTGCGTTACAATCTTAAGAAGAAGCTTCTTTATATTTTCAGCCATAGGGAATTGGACAGAGCACGTGGGTAACACCATACATTTAGCAATCTTTTAATCCATCTTTGTCTTATTTAGGCTGTGCTTATTGAAGAAAGAATGTACCTGATTAGAAGATTGGAATCCTCCATGAAAGAGAAACAAACAATGTAGTGGTAACTTACTGAAGCTCTACCAAGATAAGTGACACAAAAGAAAGTCTCCAGCTTTTGCAGAAGGAAACTGGGATCTTAGTCCCTTCAGCACTTAGATCTGTACTAGCCCAATGGCCTGAACTTCCTTACATAATATCAGTTAATACTTTCCCTTCCTTTGATGTCATGCCCTGGTAGCCCATAGAGATAAGGGACTAGCTGAGTATCAATCACTAAAATTGGCTTCTTAAAGCACTGTTGAATTAAAAGTAGACTTAATTTTTCTGTCTGTTGCTTTCAAGGATCATAGGCTAATGAAGGACATGAGTAATTTTCCTCCAGCTACCTTAAACCTTCAAGGTCATGATTTGGGTAGTTTGGTAGTCTCTGTAATAAATATCTTACAGTTCAAAATTAGGCAAATCTAAATCAGCCTTACTGATGTAATACAATAACTAATTCAATCAGTGGAGGGTTGATTTCATGAAACGTCTACATAATTTCTGCAATTCTAGAATTGGGAAGGGCAGGACTCAAGTGAGTTGAGATACCTGTCTGCAAAGCTAGAGTTATGGCATATTCAGATGTTTGGGTCTTGCTAATGGAGCTTCCTAAAGCCTCAATTATTTAATCTTTTTATGAATTAACTTATCAATTTTTGTACCTCTCTCAATTTTGAAGTCAGGGACAAGACCAGTATAGCACCGGCATGTTCAGATAATAAGGTGCTACATGTCCAAAACAAATTAGGGGCACATAGGCTCCTAAGGGACTTTGCAGAACACTGTAATAAGGAAACAAAATATATAATTATCAAGAAGGTAGGGCCATTGTCTCTGGGTTTAGGAAAACCTCATAGTCTATGACAAAATATTTATGGTCAATCCCTAGAGCATGTAAAATATATTCACAACTTTCATTTGAGTTAGATTGTTACAATTAGGGCCTATAGACTAGATGGTTTAACTGAACAAGACCATTCTAAAAGGTCCTACTCCATAGCAGTACATGAGGATCATAGGAGAGGTAGACCTTGGGATAGCAATAACTAGAGTCATGGATAATATAAGGAGGGACTGGAAGGTACGTATGACCATATAGTCAAATACAGGGAAGAAGAGCAATGCATAGCTGACAGAAGACCATCCTGGTTAACAATACTCATCATGGTACCTGCTCCATTGGGCAGAACAAGTAGACACTAAATATTGGTGAAGATGTTTATGAAAGGCTTGTTTCATGTTGAGGTATGTTGTAATCTTCAATATACATGCAATAAAGTATTTAATATCAGCTCACACTACCTCAGTGCACTGTCTTTTTCCTAAATCCACGAAGCCAAGGGTGTAGATTTATTATGCCATTGAAGTTTTGAGGCTTAAGACCTTTTTGCCCTCTTATAAGGGTCAAACATCTGGGGCTGTGGCAGTTATAAATTACTGCAGCATTCCAACCACACATTTTACATTTTAAATTTAACACCTAAAGCTTGTTCTACCCTTTTTAAGACCTGTTCTGGTATCAGGAACATCAACACAGTAGCCATTACTTGTTGTCACATTAGGAAAGGGTTTGTCCCGGAGCTAATCAACGTAGATGGACATAGTAATGCGGTACATTTATAGTTCCATACATTCAGTCATTCAGAACATTTATATACTGAATATTTGCTTTAGGTACTTAATATTGAATGTAGATTTAAGTAATGTACTATACATCTATGATGACACCTAAATAGTGTCTGGTGTATCTTTCTCAAGCCAAGATGGTGTTCACATAGTAACAGTCATATTACAAATGAGAACAAATGTCAACTAGAATGTGGTGGGCATCCCTGAACTTTAGTATATCAAGGTGCTTACAACAGGGAACTATGCTCCTCAATAGCCTCTTTTGTCTATTTGTGTGTCACTCAGTTTGTAGACTGAATTGAGCTGCGCCCATCTCTGGAAAATCATCTTAGTGTATCAGCTGAACTTCCTCTGAGAGTGATTGTTGTTAGAGTGCAACCATCTATGTTTGTATGGACTTAGCAACTCCTTCAAGGGAACTATTGCTTCATGACTGATTTTATTGAACTAATTTTACATTCTGATCAGAGAGCAACATTCTCTCATTTCCTCTATAGACTTTGACTGACATACTTGATTTGTTTTTCTGAACAAATTATACGCTGCATTTGATATTATTCAATGTAGTTTAGGGATTCGTTTCTGAATGCATATACCATCTTACCACAGAATAATTAGACTTTAGACTAACATTTCATGTCATGTGCTGCAGGCAAGGCAAATCATTTGTATTCACATACATACTTAGCTGTAGAGTGGTAACCAAATATAAACAGTACATCATACACAGTATTTGAAAATATGTGAGCTAGTTCAGTTCAGATGGCTAAACAGTAAATGTTGTTATTTATTCTCTTTAGGACTAAAATGCATGAGACAAATCCATACCAGGTCCAAGAGCGGATGGTACACAGGTGTATTTCCCAATTCCCCTTTCCTCTTGTGTTCTCTGGAGTGCCTTGCTACCTTCCTTAGAGTACAAGGAGGGCAAAGCAGAGCAGCATAGAATTCCAGACATCCTTGCAGCAGGATAGTACGCCTAACAACTGGAATTTAGAACCAGAGCTAAAGAAGCCTGTTTCTGTCCTATAATGTAGAGGATTAGATTATGGTCTAAATCAGAAGGCTTTATAACAGGAAACCAAATGATGATATTCTTGTTCTTCAAGGAGGCATTTTATTGGCCTGGTTTTCACACTGTAAAACAAAATGTGCTCAGTTTTTTATTTTCTGAGGATCTGGTAGAACACAGAACCTTTTGCTAGACCATATCTTGGCCCATTTAAAGTAGGTTTAGTGGGGTACAATAGTTAAAACCATTTCTCTCAAGCAGAATACATTGCCACAGCCGCTGCATATTTAGAGAAATATATGAACCTTACTTACAGGATATTGCACATGATTCAGTACTGATGAAAACTCACACTGAGAATTTGAATGTCACATGGTCGACAAAAGGATCTAATGCTCACTAGTACTTTAATTGTACTAATGTGAGTTAATCTGATGATGATTTTCAAATATTTATCTAGAACCATACAGAGGAAGAGTTTACCTCCAATTTTAAAGAGAACCTATCAGGGAAATAATAAATCCTCTGCCTCATATTTGTTTACTCAATATCCCAGGAAATCCATTTTATTAGTGTGTCTGTATAAAATACCTTGGTGGTTCGATATAAACAAGAACATTTGTTTACTTAAACTGGGAACAAAGATGATGTCAATTTTACCCCATGTCAGGGGTGTTTATAGGACTTTAAATATGTGATGTAGTTATATAGGGGCATATTTATACTCTGTTTGCATCGAATTAGTGTCAGTTTTTCTCCTCTAATTCGGTGCAAAACTAACTCCATATTTATACTTTGGTGCTAGACCCCTCTAGCACCAAATTTATGGAGTTAAAGTAATTTTTTTAAAGTGGAGACCTACCTTGACTTAATGAGATGCAAGGTAGGCGTTCCCGTGCAAAAAATAACTCTATGGCCTTAATGCCATATTTAGGGGCATATTTATACTCTGTGGCATATTTATAGTCTGTTTGCACCGAATTAGCATCATTTTATTTACTCTAATTTGGTGCATATCTAACATCATATTTATACTAAGGCCCTGATTTATACTTTTTTTGCGCTGCATTAACGTCATTTTTTGACTCAAAAGTGGCGCAAACGTACAAAATATTGGCCCTTATTTATACCTTTTGGTGCAAAACTGCACTAACTCAGTATTACACCAAAAAGTTTACCACCGGCTTACACCATTTCTGTGCACCAGCCGGGCACCATATTTATGGAATGGTGCAAGCCGGTGCAAAGGGTAGGCTAGAGTAAAAAAAATGACTTTAGTCAGGTGGGGCTGGCAGTATAGAAGAAGAAGGTTTAGCTCCAAAAAATGACTTTAGGCAGGTTAGGTTAAAAAAAATGACTCTAACCAGAATAGCATCATTTTATGGTGCTAAACCTACCATGCCACATGACTCCTGCCTTAGAAAAGGCAGGAGTCATGCCCACCACCCCAATGGCCAGCACAGAGGACAGGGGTCCCCTGGGCATGATCATTGCATCCTGTGGCATGTATGGGGGCCCATTTCAGGACCCCCATGGCACTTTCAAAAACAAAATGCAATCTTACCTGTACTTACCTGGGATGGGGTCCCCATCCTCTGCAGTACCTCTGGTGTGGGTGGGGGTGCCCCTGGGGCATGGGGAGGGCACCTGTGGGCTTATTCCATGGTGTTCCACCATGAAAAAAGGCCTACAGGTCCCCTAATGCCTGCCCTGACTCAGGCTTAAAGAAATGGGGCAAAGCAAGCTTTGCCCCATTTTTTGACCCCTCCTCCCTCCCTTGCACCATTTTTGCATGGAAGTATAAATATGGTGTTAAGGCCATAGAGTCATTTTTTGCACAGGAACGCCTACTTTGCATCTCATTAAGGCAAGGTAGGTTTCCACTTCCAAAAAATGACTTTAACTCCATAAATTTGGTGCTAGACGGCTCTAGCACCAAAGTAAATATAGAGTTAGTTTTGCACTGAATTATAAAAAAAAATGATGCTAATTCAGTGCAAACAGAGTATAAATATGCCCCTTAGCGTCAAAACATGATGCTAATCTGGTTAGAGTCATTTATTTTGACTCAAACCTGCCTAACATAATTTGTTTTAAGCTAGCCTACTCTTTGCACAGGCTTGCACCATTACATAAATATGGTGCCCAGCTGGTGCTAAAAAATGGTGCAAGCCGGTGCAAAACTTTTTGGTGCAAAACTGCGTTAGTGCAGTTTTGCACCAAAAAGTATAAATAATGCCCATAATGTGGCCTTTGTTCAACAAAGGGTAGTGGTATTGTAATCTATTACTGTTTAAAGGTTTTGAAACTTTATATGGTTTTTATGAGCCTTACCTTGCTTCATAATAAGTTAATTGCTGCAGTCCATGCACAGAGGAAAAATCTAAAGTTTACTATATTATTTCATTATATTAATCAATCAATCAATCAATCAATAATTTATAAAGCGTGCTATGTACCCGTTAGGGTTTCGAGGCGCTGGGGGGGGGAGGGGGGAGGTGCTGCTATCGTTCGAAGAGCCATGTCTTGAGGAGTCTCCTGAAGGTGAGGAGGTCCTGGGTCTGGCGTGGTGAGGTTGGGAGTGCGTTCCAGGTCTTGGCGGCGAGGTAGGAGAAGGATCTGCCGCCAGAGGTCTTGCGCTGGATTCGGGGGACGATGGCGAGGGCAAGGTTGGCAGAGCGTAGTTGACGTGAGGGAACATAGAAGTTGAGTCTGGTGTTCAGGTATGTGGGTCCGGTGTCGTGTAGAGCCTTGTGTGCGTGGGTGAGGAGTTTAAAGGTGATCCTCTTGTCCACGGGGAGCCAGTGGAGGTCCCTCAGGTGAGGGGAGATGTGACATCGGCGGGGTATGTTGAGGATCAGGCGGGCGGATGCGTTCTGGATGCGTTGGAGTCGTTTGATGTCTTTTGTTGGGATGCCTGTGTAGAGTGTGTTGCCGTAGTCGAGTCTGCTAATGACGAGGGCTTGGGTTACCGTCTTTCTGGTTCCTGTTGGAATCCACTTGAAGATCCTGCGGAGCATACGGAGGGTGTTAAAACAGGAGGATGAGACTGCGTTGACCTGTTTGGACATGGTGAGGGCGGAGTCGAGGATGAAGCCGAGATTTCGTGTGTGGTTGGCTGGGGTGGGTGGAGGGCCCAGGGCGGTGGGCCACCACGGGTCGTTCCAGGCCAAGGGGGTGCGCCCGAGGATGAGGACTTCCGTCTTGTCGGAGTTAAGTTTTAGGCGGCTGTTGCTCATCCATTCGGCGATGGATTTCAGTCCCTCGTGAAGGTTGGCTTTGGCGGTGTAAGGATCTTTGGTCAGGGAGAGGACGAGCTGGGTGTCGTCGGCGTAGGAGAGGATGCTGAGGTTGTGCTGGCGGGCCAGTTGTGCGAGGGGGGCCATGTAGACGTTGAATAGCGTTGGGCTTAGTGAGGAGCCTTGGGGGACGCCGCAGATGAGGTTGGTGGCTTTGGAGTGGAAAGGTGAGAGTCGGACCCTCTGGGTTCTGCCGGAGAGAAAGGAGGAGATCCAGTTGAGGGCTTTGTCTTGGATGCCGGCTTCGTGTAGACGGGTTAGTAGGGTGCGGTGGCAGACTGTATCGAAGGCGGCTGATAGGTCTAAGAGGATCAGGGTTGAGGTTTCGCCGTTGTCCATTTGTAGTCTGATGTCATCTGTGGCGGCGAGGAGTGCAGTCTCTGTGCTGTGGTTTCGTCTGAACTCGGATTGGGAGGGGTCTAGGATGGAGTTGTCTTCAAGGTAGTGGGCGAGCTGTGTGTTGACGATCTTCTCGATGACTTTCGCTGGGAAAGGGAGGAGGGAGATTGGTCGGAAGTTTTTGAGATCGTTGAGGTCAGCCTTAGGTTTCTTGAGGAGAGGTTGGATTTCTGCGTGCTTCCAGCTGTCCGGGAAGGTAGCGGTGTTGAAGGAAAGGTTGATGATCTTGCGGAGTATGGGGGCGATGGCGACGTCTGCTTTGTTGAAAACGTGATGTGGGCAGGGGTCAGAGAGAGATCCTGAGTGGATGGAGTTCATGGTTTTTAGGGTTTTGGCGTCGTCTACTTGGGTCCAGGTGGTGATGTGGTCGGCGTGGGAGGAGTTGTTGGGGGTGGGGTCTGGCGGAGGTGAGGTGTTGAAGCTGTCGTGGATGGCTGCGATTTTCTGGTAGAAGAAGGTGGAGAGATCGTCGCAGAGTTTCTGGGATGGAGGGATGTCGTTGACGTTGGCGTTGGGGTTGGTGAGTTCCTTCACGATGCTGAAGAGTTCCTTGCAGTCGTGAGCGTTGTTGTTAAGGCGTTCTGTGAAGTGCGAGCGCTTGGCGAGTCGGATCAGTTGGTGGTGTTTACGGTTGGCTTCCTTGAGGGTAGCAAGGTTCTCGGGTGTGCACTCGAGGATCCATTTTTTCTTGAGTTTCTGGCAGGTGTGTTTGGAGGTGGTTAGTTCGTCTGTGAACCAGGCTGTTTTTTTCTTTTCTTGGTTGGCGGTGGGTCTCTTGAGTGGGGCTAGGATGTTGGCGCAGTTGAGGATCCATTGTTGGAGGTTGATGGCGGCGGAGTCCGGGTCGGTGGGGTCGGGTGGTGGGTTTTTGGTGAGGGTGTTGGTGAGTTGGTCTTCGGTGACTTTTCCCCAGCAGCGGTGAGGCGGCAGAGGGGTGCGGTGGTGTTCGGTGTTTTTCTTGAAGGAGAAATGGACGCAGTGATGGTCGGTCCAGTGGAGTTCAGAGGTGTGGCTGAAAGAGATGTGGTTGCTTGAAGTGAAGAGTGGGTCAAGGGTGTGGCCGGCGATGTGGGTGGGAGTGTTGACCAGTTGACGGAGTCCGAGGTTGGAGAGGTTGGTGGTCAGTGATGCGGTGTTGACGTCATTGTTGTTCTCCAGGTGGAAGTTTAGGTCTCCCAGGAGGATGTAGTCTGAAGAGGCGAGGGCGTGGGTGCTTGCGAGGTCGGAGACGGTGTCGCTGAAGAGGGCTCTTGGTCCTGGAGGACGGTATATGAGGGTTCCTCTGAGGGTAGTGTTGGGGTCCGTGTGAATCTGGAAGTGGAAGTGTTCGGCTGTTTTGAGGGTGTCCTCCGTGTGGGTATGGATCTTGAGGGTAGCTTTGTGGGCGATGGCTATTCCTCCGCCGATTCCATTGGTATGATCTCTTCTGGTGATCTTGTAGCCGTCAGGGATGGCGATGGCGATGTCAGGGGCCGAGGAGTCGTTCCACCAGGTTTCGGTCAGGAAGGCTACATCTGGGGCGGTGCTGTCGAGCAGGTCCCAGAGTTCGATGGCGTGCTTTCGTGCGGAGCGTGTGTTGAGGAGGATGCAGTGCAGGTGGTTTGTGTTGGTTGTTGCTGGCTTCGTTGTTCTGTTGCAGGTGAAGTTGCAGGTGCAGCAGGAAAAAGGTCCTTTGGTGTGCTTCGGGCTGGCCTGGAAGCACTCTGTGGAGGGGCCAGGGTTGAAGGCGAGGAGTTCGCTGGCCGAGTAACGAAGGCATGGGGCGCGGGGGGCGCGAGGACCAGGGGGGTGGCGATGGGCGCGGTCCAGGCGCGGACGGGTGCAGACGGGCTTGCCTCTGGCACGCCTCCGGCGCACCAGCGGCGCGTCCGCGCAGCGCCAGCCATTAAGAAGGGAGGGGGGAGCAGCTGTGAGGCGGGAGGGAGCGGCAAATGGGGGCGCGAGGGGGGCGGGGCCGCAGGGAGGCAGCAGCAGGGAGAGAACTGCAAGGGGGAGCTCCCAAAATATTATATTTTATTAACAACATTTTAATTTTAAATTAAGGTTGGTTGATGTTTTTACAAAATCCACATGAGAGAACACTTCAAGCTGGAATGAAATTTATACTAATTATTTGCCTTTTATTATCCAATACGCCAGACTGGACAGTAATGCAAAAACATGTATGTAAGTAAACTCTTACTTAGTTTAATATATGTTCAATAAAGACTTTATTATCATTTCAGGCTGCAAACTCGTAAGACAATGTTAATTAGATGAAGGTTTCTCTTTGCTACCCCTTTGGTTTGACTGCTCTCTCTACTGTAATACAATTATATTTGCTGACAGCCTGTAGCAGCGTAGCGCTCAGCAGCAAGTTGGTGCCCTGCTGGTAAAATATGCTTATTTATTTCTGCAATACCTGAACTGAGTCTGCCAACCTAAACTTGAAACTTTTAAATTCTCAAACTGAACTTTAAATAAAAGGATTAAATGGCCATTAAAATCCAATGGGAAATGGCTGCTACCAGATTGCACACAGCAGCACATGTTAGATCACAAACACAATGCAATGTTCTCTATAATTAAATCATGACCATCTGATCTATACAATTTATTTTTAAATAGCTGTAATATTTAAATAGTGGATAGACTTCAGAATATGGATATGTTTGGTTTCTCACTTCAAAATTATTGTTGTAGGTGGACAATCTTCTTTATAATCCTTCTCATATGGTTTATGTCTGTGAAGTAAAAAGTGCACCACAGGGTGATCACAGACATAGGACTGCGAAAAGAACCAAACTGTCTTTTTTTTACTTGTAGGTTTGCTTAAGTACGTTTGTGAGGGTCTATGTCATTCCATAGAAGACCTCTACGAAAAATACATTACAGAGAAGACCATTACGTACTATACTATTACTGGGAGAATCCAATACTGCACCCTCTTTGATTAGTTTTGATATTAGCATTAAAAATACATTATTATTGCACTGGGTTCTGCCCCAACAGTATAACTGTTTTTTTTTTTCTAATAACCCATTTTTTGAACTTTTTATATGGGTGAGTCTCTCTGCTGATGCCTCACCCAGGGTAATCACATGGCATATGACTTCACATGTTTACTGCCAGTGTTCGCCTTTTTAGAGAAAGGCGCTGTGATGCAGCAAGGGTAATGGGCTCTTCGCTAGTTACACATGAACACGTGTACACACAAGTGTGCAGGCTGTGCTTGGGAGACTACGGCCCTCATTATGAACACGGCAGTGTTAACCGCCGTGCCCATGCTGGCGGTCATTTAACTGACCGCCAGCCCCCCTGGGACCTCGCCGATCAGATAATGTACATTCTGCTGGGCCGGTGGGTGGAAACAATGTTTCCACCCGCCGGCCCAGCAGAATGCATGGCCGGGACATTGCCGGCGGCTCCACATGGAGCCGCCGTCAATGCCTCTGTGCGGCGGGTGCAGTTGCACCCGTCACGCAGATCACAACCCGTAAATTGGGCAGTGACCTGCGCGATAGGGCACTGCACAGGGGCCCCGGCACTGCCCATGCCAAGTGCATGGGCAGTGCAGGGGCCTCCAGGGGGGCCCCAGAGCACCCCTTCTGCCAGTCTTTCTCTGGCAGGGGGAACCCGCCAGGGAAAGGCCGGTGGGAGTAGGGATCATTATCCGAGGGGCATTATGAGGGAGTGCTGCCCTGTCAGATCATGATTCCCTCCACCGTCAGGCTGCCTGTCGGAGGCAGCCTGTTGGTGGCGGAGGGCCACCTATGGCGGCCCGCCATGTGTTTTTTATATGGCGATTCAGCCTGCCATGCTGGCGGCAGTCTTTTCACCCGCCGCCGGCATGGCGGGCTGAACTCCCGGGGATCATAATGACCACCTACGTTCTTGCACAAGAAGCCCAGTAACAGAGCACAGGTAGCCTGGCACAATGGGGACTCTGAAGGATAAGGTGTTCACCTGGGATAGGTCTCTTTAGGGTGGTGTACACTATTAGGGAAAGTCAAGTGTGCTTTCCTGTTTTTACAATAGTGATACTCTATGTATGAAAGTAGCCTCTTTCTAGCATGGTTACCCCCACTTTTGGCCTGTTTGTGAGTGTGTGTCAGTGTGTTTTTACTGTGTCACTGGGATCCTGCTAGCCAGGACCCCAGTGATCATAGATAAAACCCTATATGTCAGTGTGTTTTGCCTATCTCACTAGGATCCTGCTAGCCAGGACCCCAGGGCTCAAAGTTTGTGGCCTAATGTGTATGCCTGTGTAGTGCCTAACTGTGTCACTGAGGCTCTGCTAATCAGAACCTCAGTCATATGCTCTCTCTGCTTTTAAACTTGTCACTGTAGGTCAGTGACTTAATTTACCAATTTCAATTGGCACACTGGACCCCCTTTTAATTCCCTAGTATGTGGTACCCATGAGATCCACATGGGCTGCAGCATTTGTTTTGCCACCCATAGGGAGCTCAGACAAACCCTTACACAGGACTGCCACTACAGCCTGAGTGAAATAGTGCCGACACCATTTCAAAGCCATTTTCACTGCACTTAAGTAGCTTATAAGTCACCTATATGTCTAACCTTCATTTACTGAAGGCTAGGTGAAAAGTTACTATGTGTGAGGGCACCCTTGCACTAGCAAAGGTGCCCCCATGTTGTCCAGGGCCAATTCCCCGGACTTCGTGAGTGCAGGGATACCATTACACGTGTGCACTACATATATGTCAATACATATATGTAGCTTAACAATGGTAACTCCGAATATGGCCATGTGATGTGTCTAAGATCATGGAATTGTCCCCCATTCCAAATTTGGTATGGGGGGCAATCCCATGCACCCTGGGGCTCCACCATGAACCCCCAGTACTGGCAAACTGTCTCTCTGAGGTTTCCACTGGAGCCCCAGCTGCTATCACCTCACAGACAGGTTCCTGCCCTCCTGGAAACTGAGCAGCTCAATCCCAGGAAGGCAGAACAATGCATTTCCTTTGGTAGGAGGGTGTTACACCCTCTCCCCTTGTAAATAGGTGTTACAGGCTTAGAAGGGGTAGCCTCCCAGCACCTCTGGAAATGCGTTGAAGGGCACAAATGGTGCCATCCTTGCATAAGCCAGTCTACACCGATTCAGGGACCCCCAGTCCCTGCTGTGGTGCGAAACTGGACAAAGGAAAGGGGAGTGACCACTCCCCTGTCCATCACCACCCCAGGGGAGGTGCCCAAAGCTCCTCCAGTGTGTCCCTGGCATTAGCCATCTTGGATTTCAAGGTGTGGGGACACTCTGGAGACCTCTGAGTAGCCAGTGCCAGCAGGTGATGTCAGAGGCCCCTCCTGGTAGGTGCATACCTGGGTAGGTAGCCAATCCCCCTACCAGGGCTATTTAGGGTCTCTCCTCTGGGTGTTTCCTCAGATTCAGCTTGCAAGACTCCTCCAGGAATCGTCTACATCCTCTGCTTCTGACTGTCGGATCAACCGCAGACTGCTCCAGGAACTGCTGTAACTGCAACAAAGTATCCAGGACGACTTCTGTGACCTGCAACTTCAGCTCCAGCCAGCATGCGCAACAGTTTTCAGGGTGTGAACACTCTGGGGACTGCCTGTCTTCATCCTGCACCAGAAGAACTGAAGGAATCTCCCGTGGAGTGATGGAGTCACTTTCCTTCTTCTGCAGGCACCCTTCTGCGACAACGACTGGTACTCTGGGACTCCTCTCCTGCCGACGAGCATCCTCCCTGGAACACAGGTGGTGGACCGACGTGACTCAGACTGTCCTAAGGGCCAGCTGTTCAAATTTGGTGGAGGTAAGAGCTTGCCTCCCCGTGCTGCGACAGTACACCTGTGCACCACGTCTTCTTCAGCTCCTTGGGCTTCTGTGCACTTATTCCAGGAATTATTCATGCACAGTGTAGCCCAGGACCCCAGCACTCCATCCTTCTACGCACAACTCGCTGAGTTGTTCTCCGGCGGCATGGGACCGTCCTTTGTAGTGCTGCAACAACCGCCCTCTGCATCCTCTCTGTCCCCGTGTCCTGGGACTTCCGTGGGTGCTGCCTGGTCTTCTGTGGGCTCTCTGAAGTGCTCTCTGTCTCCTCAGTCTGAGTTGAGACCTGCAGGTTCCTCCTGGATCCAGGCAGCTCCTTTTTGATGCAAACCAGGTACTTGCTTGAACCAAGGTTTGTTGGTGGAATCCAGTGGTGCAAACAGCCTGCATCCAACAACTCGACGTGGGACATCACCTGCACCATGCAGGAACCCGCAACCTTCTTTTTTGATGCTCTTCTGTGCTGGTCTTCTTACCGGAGAATCCACTTTTGCACCATCTTCTAAGTTGGCAGGGGCTCCTGTCCTTCCTGAACTCTTCTTCGACTTCTGGGCTTGGTCTCCTCTCTCCACAGGTCTTCAGGTCCAGGAATCCATTGTTTGTTATTTGTAGTCTTGCTTGGTTGTAGTGTGCTTGGTTGTAGTGTGTCCTGAGGAAACTTGCTGTACTTTACTTTCCAAGGCTCTGGGGTGGGGTACTTTACTTACCTTTGGGGTTTTCCTACACTCCCAGTGCCCATCTACACACTACACTTGCCTAGGGGGGAATTCGTGATTCACATTCCAGTATTTTAGTATATGGTTTGTGTTGCCCCTAGGCCCATTGCAATCAATTGTATTTTCTACTGTTTGCACTACTGTATGTTTACTTACCTGATTTTGGTTACTAGTGTATATATTGTGTATAATATTTACCCCCAGAAGGAGTATTGCCTCTAAGATATTTTTGGCCTTGTGTCACTAAAATAAAGTACCTTTATTTTTGATAACACTGAGTATTGTCTTTTATTGTGTATAAGTACTGTGTAACTATAGTGGTATCGCAGGAGCTTTGCATGTCTTCTAGTTCAGCCTAAGCTGTTCTGCTACAGCTACCTCTAGACAGCCTAAGCTGCTGGAATGCTGCCTACAGTGACCTTCGTGCTTTAAGCAGGTAGGTCGCTCCCCTTGTTCCTCGCTGCTGCCAGCCGCCTGCATTTCATGTTGGGCTTGCTGCTATTTTTTTCTTCACCGTAGCCGCTTCTTCCCCATGTCCCCGCCTCTCCCTCCTCATATTCCTTCCCGCCCTTGCTCCTCCACTGGCCCGCCCCCTCGCCCTGCCATTGGTTTACCGCCACCCTCCTCCCAGCTGACACACCCTCCCTCCACCCCTCTTATGCCGGCCGCAGCGCGGCAAGGACAGTGACCTTCGACCCTGCTTTAAGCAGGTGGGTCGCTCCCCTTGCTCCTCGCTGCTGCCAGCCGCCTGCATTTCCTGTTGGGCTCGCTGCTTTTTTTTCTTCCCCGTAGCCGCTTCGTCCCCGCCCCCCTCCCTCCTTGTTTTCCTCGTATTCCTTGTATTCCTTCCCGCCCTTGCTCATCCACTGGCCCACCCCTGCCCTACCATTGGTTTGCCGCCACCCTCCTCCCAGCTGACACACCCTCCCTCCACCCCTCTTATGCCGGCCACAGCACGGCAAGGACAGTGACCTTCGACCCTGCTTTAAGCAGGTAGGTCGCTCCCCTTGCTCCTCACTTCTGCCAGCCACCTGCATTTCCTGTTGGGCTCGCTGCTTTTTTTTCTTCCCCGTAGCTGCTTCGTCCCTGTGGCCCCACCCCCTCCCTCCTCGTATTCCTCGTATTCCTCGTATTCCTTCCCGATCTTGCTCCTCCACTGACCTGCCCCTGCCCTGCCATTGGTTTGCAGTCACCTTCCTCCCAGCTGACACACCCTCCCTCTTATGCCGACCGCAGCGCACAAGCCCGTCGCCACCCGTCTGCGCCAAGACCGCGCCAAAACTGTGCCTAGCGCCAGACCCCCTGGCCAACACGCCCCCGCACTACCTCACAACATTACCCCGCTGATGAACTCCACGCCCTAAACCCAGGTCTATCCTCCACCTGCTGCCAGGTCACACCAACGCGCACCAGAGGACCCTTTTCTTGCAGTGCTTGCAACTTCACCTGCAAGGCAAACCCCGAACACCACACCAAAACAAACTACCACCTAAAATAAAATGCATCCTGCTGAACATCCGCTCCATCCACAAACACGCAATTGAACTATGGGACCTACTGACCACTCACTCGCCGGACATCGCATTCCTCACCAAAACATGGATGAACCGTGCCTCGGAACCAGACATAGCAATAGCCATACCGGATAACTACAAAATCACCAGAAGAGACCGCAACAACAAACCAGAAGGAGGAATCGCCATAGTCCATAAAAACACCATAAGTGTCTCCACCAACTCCGACGAGCTCCTCCACTTCACAATCTACGTAATCGCCAACAACACACTCAGAGGAACACTGGTCTACAGACCCCCCGGCCCGAGACCACAGTTCTGTGATGATATCACGACACCATCAGCTCCCAAGCCCTCACCTCAACTGACTACATCCTCCTAGGCGACCTGAACTTCCACCTGGAAAATAACAACAATACTAACACCACCAACCTAATCGACAACCTCGCCAACCTCGGCCTCAAGCAACTTTTCACCTCACGACCCACTCCGCAGGCCACACTCTCGATCCCATCTTCACAACCAGCAGCTCTACTGGACAGACCACCGATGCATCCACTTTTCCTACCAAAAACCGGTCACTCAACACCACCGCACACAGCCGCCCCAACGCAACTGGAGCAGAATATCCTCAGACCAACTGATCTCCACCCTCGCCCAGACCCCCCCCCGGGACCTCAGACCCCAACACAGCCACCACCAACCTGCACCACTGGTTAGAAGACTGCGCCAACACCCTTGCACCGCTCAAAAAACACCCTAACAGCCTGCACAGAATCAAGGCCAGCTGGTTCACCCCAGATTTACAGGAATTCAAACGATGTTGCCGCAGAATGGAAAAAAACTGGCGCCGTGACCCCACCGCCTCCAATCGCTGCACCTTCAAGGAGGCCCTTCCCAGACATCACCAATTGATACGCACCGCCAAAAGGACCCACTTCAAAAACAATGCTCACAATACCAAAGAACTCTTCAGCATCATCCAAGATCTAACCACCCCGAAGGCATGCTCCAGCTAACCCCCGCCATCACAGGAGCTCTGCAACTCACTTGCATCCCACTTCCGTCGAAAGATAGAAGAAATCCACAACAGTTTCAACTCCAAATCCTACCAGCTAACTACGAACACCCTCGAACCCCATGCTCCAAGAAACACCCACCTCCTCCACACCTGGACCCCGGTCAACTCAGAAGACACTGCGAACACCATGGCCACCATCCACTCTGGATCTCCATCAGACCCCTGTTCACACCACATCTTCAACAAAGCCAACACCATCATTGCCACTCATCTCTGCCACACCATCAAAAGCTCCTTCGAATCAGCCACCTTCCCAGAGAGATGGAAGCACGCAGAAATCAACGCTCTGCTAAAGAAACCTAAGGCAGACCCTGACGACCCCAAGAACTACCGACAGATCTCCCTCCTCACCTACCCAGCCAAGGACATCGAAAAAATCATGAATAATCAACTATCCCGGTTCCTAGAAGTCAACAAGGCACTTGACACCTCCCAACCTGGATTCCGCAAAAACACTAGCACTGAGACCGCACTCATTGCTGCAACAGACGACATCAGGACCATGCTAGACAAAGGAGAAACAGCAGCACTCATTCTCCTGGACCTCTCCGCAGCTTTTGACACGGTATGCCATCACACTCTCCGCACACGCCTCCACAACGCTGGAATCCGTGACAAAACCCAGGACTGGATCTCGTCATTTCTCAAAGACTGGACCCAAAGAGTTTGCCTCCCGCCGTTCCTATCAGAAGCCTCCAATATCACCTGTGGCGTCCCTCATGGTTATTCACTCATCCCCACACTTTTCAACGTATACATGGCCCCCCTTGGCAACATCGCACGAAGACACCACATCAACGTAGTCTCCTATGCCGACGACACTCAGCTCATCCTCTCCCTCACAAAAGATCCCACCACTGCAAAGGACAACCTCCACAACGGACTCCACGCCATAGCCAGCTGGATGGAAGCTAGCCACCTAAGGCTAAACACAGACAAAACAGAATTACTCATCTTCGGCACCAACCCCTCAGCCTGGAATGACTCCTGGTGGCCCACCACCCTAGGATCCGCAACCTGGGCGTCATCTTGGATTCCACACTCAGCATGACACAGCAGGTCAATGCCATCTCCTCTTCCTGTTACTGCACCCTCCGCCTGCTCTGCAGAATCTTCAAGTGGATTCCCATCTAAACCAGGAAGACCGTCACCCATGCCTTGGTCAGTAGCCGATTGGATTACGGAAATGCCCTATCTGCAGGAATAACAAACAAACTTCAGACAAAACTGCAAAGAATCCAGAACGCATCCGCACGCCTCATTCTGGACATTCCACGCTGTGACCACATCTCACCCCATCTCAGAGACCTACATTGGCTACCAGTATCTTTCAAAATTCTCATCCACGCACACAAGGCCCTCCACAACACGGGTCCGACCTACCTCAACGACAGACTCACCTTTCACATCCCGACCGCAACCTTCGCTCCGCCAACCACGCCCTCACCTACGTTCCTCGCATCCGCCGCATGACCACCGGAGGAAGATCATTCTCCTTCCTTGCCGCAAAGACCTGGAACTCCCTACCACTCCACCTCCGCCTGACCGACGACCTTCTATCTTTCAGGAAACACCTTAAGACCTGGCTTTTCGACCAGTAGCTCCCCCCCCCCCAGCGCCTTTAGACCTTCCGGGTGAGTAGTGCGCTTTACAAATCCCTGATTGATTGATTGATACATTTCACTATTAAGGGATAACTGGACCTGGTATAAGGTGTAAGTACCTTAGGTACCCACTACAAACCAGGCCAGCCTCCTACACATTTTCTCCAACAACAGGAACAAAGCCCGCCCTCACACAAAAGGAAATAATTAGCACTACTTCTCCTAGCTCCTGAGGAGGAAAGGGGCGGGGCAGAGTGATCTGTCAGCACCAGGGATGGGTCTGCCCAAGGCCACTGAACAAAGGAGAGTGCCCAGACAACTAGAGCCAACCCACCAGGGGGTTCCCTTTGAAATTCTAGTGTGTAAGTCCCTGGCAGTGATGTCAGCAAGGACTGGAGCCAAGATACCAGAAGTTGATGTGACCAGGTGCTCCTGGATGACCCCATCTTGGATTGTCCCAATATTCTGTGCAGGAGGGTCGGATAGCGGTATAGAAATGACGTGGCCCCCCAGATTTGGTAAGGGGGTGCCTGTCTTCAGAAACCTTCTTCTTCCCTTTATGAACACATGCAAAAGGGGGAGACTCCTTCTTACCTGTGGGTTTTCAAACCACTGTGCTGCTGGATTCTGGAACTGTCATGGAGAACTGGAAGGAGTCCAACTCAGGACTCTGTCCAGTTGACCCTCAGGACCAGTGGGCCTCCCCAAGGGAAAGTGAGGCTAGCTCCCTTACTCCCCCTGAGGACCAGTTGGGGGAAGCCCTGGACATTTCTGTGCCCATCAACAAATCCACAAAGTGGCACAGGGAGCCAGGAGGATCAGCATTTGGAGGATTGCACAACAGGGCCCGTGTTATCGCATTGTAAAGTTTAGAAATATTTGACCTAATTTGTCTCCCTCAAAGTACATGGGGCTCCACCACCGTTTGGTAAATTTTGCCCGGGCTGGATGGACCTGGCCCTGGGGGACAGAGCAAGAAAGTGAAATCTACTCCATTGGTGGAGAGCGTGTGTGTGGTGCCCCCTCCCCGTATTCCTATTGCCCGGGGACCGCAGATTCATATTGCAGAGCCTGGACCCCGTCCCTGACCCTCGTATACACATAGCACTTCCACAGGAGGAGACAGGAGGGGCCAGGACCCAATAACTTGGCTTGGAAAACAGTGCGAGGCAGCCATCCTTGGACGCGTCTGCCCGCTGGAGTGGCCATACACAACCAAGGATTGCCAGCTCCCTCTGCCACATGCAGGAGTGCAGACCATGCAGGGAGTTAGTGAGGGCAGGCAGTGGTGGGCTACCCATGCTGCCCTAGAATGTCAGCCAGCTCTGGGGTGCCCAGGTGGGACTGGGCACCTCCCACCCATCAAAAAGGAAGATGAGAAAGTGGCACAAGGCCTCATTGTAAAAGGAAATAAGAATAAAAACATCACCGTAGCTCTCCCTGGCTCAGCAGGAGAGCCACTGCTATGATATTCACCCGTTCATAGAGACTCAACCAAAAATGCTTTGCTGGGCATTCTAATTCAAGCACATTTTTGCCCATCTCTCAACCTGTGACAATCCTAGTATGATGAGACCACCACCAAATTGATCAGCTTGACATGCTCTTGCTCCTCTTGTCATCTTCTGTGACTTGACCATATGCTGGGGGAATCCCAAAATCAACACCTTTCTTGCTGTTGACAGCATTTCTATGCTCTCCTGTGGCTCTGGAGATTTTGTTCTACACTTGGGAGTAGTTTGTTCTACAGGGGCATTGCATATGGTAAGATTTCTGAAAGCCTGGAAGGCCTGAAAAAGTATAATGCACTGTTCAGTTGGTTCTGTTCTATAGTGGCTGATTGTATAGTTATCCTGCAATGGTTTTTCATGTGGTTACACTCTCTAGGGGCTGATTTTATGATTACACTGCAACAACTTTTCATCATGATGTTTACTGTGATACCCTCTAGGGGTTGCTCTGGGCATTACAGTTGAATGCCAAGTATAGGAAAAGATGAACAAAAACAAACATAATTCCTGACAAATTTTTTATTGTGTTTTGTTGATGGTTGCATATGTATTATTAGCTGGGGTGGGCGGAGCTCACGGAGTTCTACTCAGTGGAATTCCACGGAGTTGGCTAAAAAATCCATGGAACTCCCCGGAGTTCCGTGTGGGGCAGAGTGCCACCTGCCCTACCACCCTGGCCTGAATGCGCCCAACCTCAGAAGCCCTAAGCAGGGTCGGGCAGCTCTGTCTTGCACCAGCCTAGCAATCGCTTCCTCTGAACTTACACACAGCCTAGGACTACCCTTACTTTAGGGGCCAGCACTAGCAGCAGCAAACCAGCTCATGACCAGCAGCATGGTATTTTCACAACGTGCCTAGCCTGGCTTGCCACTGAGCTCCAAGGCACTCTCTCAGACCACACACATCTCTATGTGGAGGGGGCTGCCGGTTTACCACTCAGCAGCTGATGCTCACCCTGCTGGCCTCAGCACCGCCCCCAATAACACCACTTCCTTTTCCAGGCACTCTGGGGAGACAGATTCTTTTCAAGTGACTGCATGCTTCCTTTTTTCCAAGCACAGTCCCTCCTCATGCAAATACTGTCCATGCCCAGTGCCGACCCCCATGTGCACATAAAAGAGAAAGCAAAACCTGGGTCCAGGAGTGTCCTTGTTGCCATCAGCCTGGCTCTCTGCCTCCCACTGCACCCAGACTGCTATGGACAGTGAACGGAGGGAGGCCTGGATCCGGAGCTGGCTGGTGCCAGAGCAGCCCCTCAGAAGCAGCTTGCAGCAGGTCCACGCCGACCGGCAGAAAGCAAAGCCTGTCGTAGCAGGGCAGACGTTTAGTGCATCCCAGTTATGGGCCACACAGCACAAGCACAGACTGTCTGCACTTGTGCTGTGTGGCCCGTAAATGGGCTGCAGTGCACACACCTGTGCGCTCCGCTGCCGGGCTAGTGGAGTTTTTGGCCAAACTCTGCACTCCAAGTGGAGTGCGGAGTGCCAAAACCTCTGTTAACTTCACCAGCGGAGCGGAGCTCACTGTCCACTCTGCATTAGTAATACAACATTATCACAATTATTCCAATTATTCATACCAAAGTAATATTTTGTGATTACATAATGACTGTTGAAACTCACTTGGTATGTTTGGGTGACCCCTCTAGGGATCATTTATGGTATGTTTAATCTGCCAATGTATATTTGTAAATTACTGCTTAGTATTTAGTAGTGTGTGCACAATAAACATACTTTTCCTTTTTCTAAAGAAAATTAAGACTGCACAATCATGTATTGAGTGTTTTTATTGCATGTCATTAATTGGGGATTACTCCCTTGAGTAAGCCTTAGACTGCTCTGTCTCACTACCCTATGAGAGTTCAAGTGCTACAATGGGGTGTTTTATACCCACATAGAGCATTTGTGGAACGATTGCTTGAGTTGGCCATACAACTAATAACCCAATTTCCAACAATTATTGTTTGTGACCAATTAATGTTCTTTATTCTAATTCACACAAAACCACACACTATCCCTCAACCAGAACCCAATCCTAACTTAACCACAACCCTTACCCTTAGCCATAAGCATACTGTAAACCTTGTCCTAACCATAACTCTCACCCAAATCCTAAAGCTATTCTCTAACCTTAATCCTAATGCACCATTGCTATCCAACATGCCTTAATTATAACCAGCACTGTAACTCTAGATACTATTCTTTATGCTCCCCAAAAAACTGTCCTATACCCCCAACCTTTAGTCAAACACTAACCCTCCCCCAATTCATATCCAATTTAGACATTTTACCTGAACAACAATAGGACTGAAGGGGATTCTATCAGGACTGGAGGCAAGGTTTATGTTTTACTTCCCTCGCTTTATTTTTACAACAACGATTTCATTAAACACCAATCAAAAAACTACCATTCGCAGAAGCACGTGGGAATGGGATAACAACAATAGCCACTGAGCTGTCAGCAGTCCCAACTAAGTCCATTGTTTGTGTTGTTACTGCCTCTTTCTTCACTGCTTGCAGCTGAGATTAAGGCTCTTATTTCAAACTCAGCGGTCTTTCATAAGACCGCCGAGGTTCCGCTGGACCGAAGACCGCCAGTGTAGGCGGTCTTCCACCAACCATATTATTACTGCTGGCAACCCACCGCCCTTTTTTGGATGGAGAGCCGCCAGCAGCCATACTGGCAGTCGGCTGTGAAGTGGAGGCTACTCCACCATCGCTGCCACGTCATCAGAACACCACCCACCGTAATAAACTACGGGGTGCTGACGGCGGAGCAGCCCCCATGGATCCCATTCCCTCCCAGAGGATCACCGGAACACGTAAGGTGATCGTCCGTTAGGGGAGGGGGTAGGGGGTGTTGTGTGCGTGCATGGGGGTGTGAGTGTGTAGAGGGATTGTGTGAGTGCGTGTATGCATGCAGGGTTAATGTGTGTATGGGAAATGTAATGTGCATGTATGTGTGCATGTATGTGCGCGTGTATGTGTGTGAGTGGTGTAAGCGTGCGTGTAGGGGGTTGTGGTGGGTTTCCATGGGGGTGGGGAGGGGGTCCTACCACCTTTAAGGGGTGGTATGGGGGTCGTGGGTGTTGGGGGAGGGCTTAGGGTAGTAGGAGGGGGAGACCGCAATCAGTGCCAGGGAACGAATTCCCTGGCACTGATGGTACATACTGCCACATATTTCATGGCGGTAGAAAACCCCACAAAATCCATGGCGGTATGCGGGGTCCTGATACCACCGGCGGTCTAGTGACAAACGCCGGGCTGGAGACCGTTGTCTCCAGCCAGGAGGTCGTTACCGCAGTGGCGGGCGGTGCGGGACATTGGCGCTTTGGCATATGCCAAACCGCCAATGTCATAATGAGGCGGTAATGAGTTGTAATGAGGGCCTAAGTCATGTCATTATTTCCTCTCTCTGACTGTGTTTTATTGTGCTCTAACTGTTTGGAGCTACTGGAGCTATGTTTATTGTTTGCTTGAGTGCACATGCTTCTCTGGTAGGCCGGTGGAACACAATTGTGCCCTCCCATGGCTAGCTTTCTTGAGCAGTAATCAGCTTTGCTCCTGGCCCAAGACACGTGGCTTTCAATTCTCCTCAGATTCGTATTCGGAGTTTCGTGCCTTGGTTGCCACTGGACCCTTGTTTGCCTGAAGAGTGACTCCTCACATGCAAACGACTTCTGTAGCTGTGCATAGTGACATTGTATGCTCTTTTGAGTAGGAATGGCCTGATTTTCACAATGCACCACAGGTTCTGCATACATTAAGAGGCCACTCAGGCCACAGTTGGGGACACAATCCCAGGCCTTTGACCCCACATATAACAGCACGGGGGGTTCCTGAGTTTAGACTCATCAAAGAGCGTGACTTAGCCAACACAAATATCCTTACTGGTCATCCAGTACCAAATCTGCAGCTCTGTGCCTGCTGTTATTTTCTTAAGTTCGTCCCTTGTGCTCTAGTCATGGACACCTCTGACAGCACGAATATGGAAGGGGGATCCCTAGCTTTCTAACCCTAGGATGATGAGTTCTATGAGGCGGTAGATGCCTCTGTATATACGACAGTCTCAGAGGCCATGTCCCTTTAGACCAACTGGGCAAATCGTGAGTGAGTACACCAACACCCCCTGGTTTGACGACAAACCCGCAGGGGACCCCGGGCCTTCTGACCCTCCTCAATGCCTGCAGGGGCTGGATGCATTGCCTCCAAAATGATGCAGTGAGGCCAGGGTGGATCACAACATGTTTCCAGATCTCAAAAGGACCTTGCTGGTCTAGGCTCCTCGTCCCCCTTTCTCACCCCAGCACATGCTTGGATTGTCCCGATTCATTCTCAGCCAGGCTTGCCATTTCCCCCGATGATGATTCTCATGCAGACTCTGATGAGGAGGCAGGACCCTACAGGCCCTGGTGCCCATCCCCATTCCTTTTACCTATTTAGCCCTCCTCCCTAGACACGGGGTCGAACATGTTGATCCCCAACGATATCCTCCACTCTCGATCTTCTGAGTGGGCTCTGGTGGAAAAGGTGTTGAATTATGTATCGGGTCACTTGCCAAAGCCACTGGAAAACAAGTCTTGCGGCCCCTTAAGGGCTGAATGCCCCCTTTCTGATTTGGAGGGTAAGGTCATCCTGACACCAATCCCAGGATGGCCACCTTTCTGGCAAAATTCATGAAAGACTCCAAGAAGGGCATAGATAGATCCTGGAAGTCATGAAAGGATAAGTTGTTGGATGCCATCAGGCCCCTTACTAAAATTCTGGACAAGTCTTTGGGCTCCCTTATCTCCCCTGAAGTTCTTTTGCGTTGGGCGCAGCATGGAAATACGTTTGTACGCAATCACAACTGCACACTGTCCATGAAACATCGCTGTTCCTTGCTTATTAAGGTAGGCCTGAAACTTGGGGACCTCGCACCCTCTGAGGCGGGGGCAGTGGCCCAGGGTGAACTCCTTTGGGAGCCCTTTTTCAAGGAGCTGGCCAGGTCGGTGGCCACATTCCCTTCCTTGGATAAGGTACAGTCTTCCATCACAAGGATTTTCATGCCCTGGGATTTCCAGGGGGGCGGTTGTGGCAGGGCCTGCTCGGCTGTCCCCCCTCGCCCTTCATGACTCCTCCAGAGGGCAAGGCCCTAGAGGTGGCCAGTGGCTAGATCAGTCTCGCTGCACAAACTTCTACCTGACAAGAGACCAGTGTTTCCCTGGCAGAGGCTTTAAGGGGCACAACACTTCCTCTTCCAATACTAGTGAGTTTTCACTCTTCTTGCCTTTGAAAAGTAGGGGGCAGGCTAGTGAATTTTTTCCACATGAGGAGGTCTATAACAGCAGACTTGTGGGTCTTGCAGATGGTTCAGGGGTTTCAGATCGAATTCTATGGCTCCCCTCAACAGGATTCCTGTTCATGCCTGATACAGCATCATTTGCATAAGGGACTAATTTACTCCCCACTTGTACCCCAGTTGGACTAAGTGAAGGTGGAAATCGGCTGGTGGCTTTCCCACATGGAGGCATGGAATGGGAGAGCAGTTTCAGGGTCACCCCCTGACTCCGTTATAGAGCCCAACACCAGCAGATCAGGCTGGGGTGCAAGGTGTGGAAAATTGGTCCCCTCAAGAACAGAGATTGCATATCAATTGCTTGGAGCTCCTGGCTGAATCCTTCACTTTCCGGTGTTGGATCAGGGACTGATTCAATCATGCGTCGTCCTCAAGAAGGATAATAAATCAGTTGTCCCATACATCAATCACCTAGGGGTCACTTGATCCAAGGTACTGTCTGACCTGGCCACCAATTTCCACCACCATATTTCGGTCATGGCACAGTACCTTCCTGGCCAGGCTAGTCAGGTGGCAGATTGGCTCTACTGCCACTTACTGGACTCCAGCCTTTCGAAGGTCAATCCAGAAGCCTCTGCGGTGATCAGGAAATATTGGGGACCATTTTCAGTGGGTTGTTTGCATCGCGGTTGGATCACCAGCTGCCCAGGTTCTTTAGCTGGAGGCCAGGACTGCAAGCAGTGGTGACCGATGCATTCTTCCAGGATTGGAGTCAGCGGCAAGATTACATTTTTCCCCCATTCTCAATGATCACCCGGGCCTCAGCCCAGATCAGGCATCAGTGTGTGTAAGTAGCACTACTCACTCCCATATGGAGATCTCAAGTTTGGTTTCTGGTTCTGATGGAACTTTCCTGGGATTTTTCAATCCGTCTCCCCCTGTTGTAGACTATTCTACCGAGTCCAGACCAGACTACACACCAGATGGTGCTGGATGGTTCCTTGTGCTGGACGATGTGGCAGATTACAGGGGACGATGGATTGTCCCAGGCGTTTTGGGACTGGCTGAGGACCTCCAATCCAAAGCCTGGGCCAACAGCACAGTCAATCAGTACAGGTCGGCATGGACACAATAGACACATTGGTGTCTGCGATGGGGTGCTGATCCCATAGTCACTGATATAGTGCAGGTACTACATTTTCTGGTCTGTCTGGCAACGGAGGGTTTGGCGCATCACTCAATAATACCTTCTGTTTGGTCATCTCATCAGGGCCATCCGGGTGGAGGGCTCCCCGCTGAGGGAGCACCCTTTTGCATGCCACCTCCTTAAGGGAATCCATTTGTCTTTTCCCCTGGAACCACATTACTCAGTGCTGTAGGCTGTTAATCAAGTGCTTAACTTATTCTTGTCTTGGCAACTTACAGGTTTTTATCTTGAAAGAAGCTTTCAGAGAAGTTGGCCATGCTTCTATGCCAGGTATCTTGCAGACTAGTCTCGGATGTATGGAACCTGGATATTACAGGTAGAAAATTTTGCACATCCTGTGTGTCTTTTACAGTCAGTAGACAGACAAAGCCCAGCTTTCCTGGATTCTCCTAAACTGTGTGTGCTGCATTGCCACAAGGCATATGAGGAGATGTCTGAAGTGTTTAGGCCACCAGGTGAACGGCAACCCCTTATTTCACTGCATAAATAGCATAGGGTGGTCTCTTCTCCTACTACACCCTTCTGGATTTGATGTGCCATGCAGAAGGCTGGCATTGACCCCAAGTTCTTTGGGGCACATTCAAAACAGGGGGTGATGGCTTTTAAGGCATTCAGTTTAAGCGCTTGTTTAGAGGACATTGTGAATACGGTAGACTGGTCCTCAGACTCCATCTTTAAAAAGATTCTGTTTTAAGCCACTGCTGAATATAGCTCATTTGGTGGTGAGCAAGCTTTGAACCAGCATAATCCTTGCCTCTGGTCCTGTAACAGAATGAAAACTGTCCTAACTATTGTAATCAACAGTTTCAATTCTTTTAACGACTCAGAAGTGAGGATTATCCCACCCAGTGGGAATCTTATTTACATGACCCTCTCATGGCTAGTAAGTATTGCATTTTCTGATCATTCAATTGATGGTACATTACAATGATGCAGACGTGGAATTGTACGGCATTTGTTAAGTTGGAAATAATGGTTATGCTCATGTATGTGACCTTATTTGGATCCTTTGTCTGATGACTCTATCTTTCCTAGGGACTCAGGCTGGTAAAGAGGATCTTTGATGACCGTACAGAGGCATGACTCGTGCAACAAAAGAGGCAGTAACAGCACAAACAACGGGCTTAGTTGGAACTGCTGACAGCTGATTAGCTATTGTTGTTATCCCATTCCCAAGTGAGTCTGTGAATGGTAGTTTTTGGTTTGGTGTTCAATAAAATGGCTGTTGCAAACATAAAGCAAAGGAAGTAAAGAATAATCCTGGCCTACGAGTCCTTAATATAATTGAGACTTTCTGTTACGATAGCTAAGGATTTTTTTGTTCTTTGTAAATACTTCTTTGTAGAAGATTCTCTAATATTGTTATTGTATAAACATTGTTGTCAATGTGGGACTGTTGTGCACTGTTTTCTGTCTTGCAGCTTCTTTACAACATGAGCAGAGAAGGCTTTACTTTCCTGGATGTGAATCCTCGGAAGAACATGGGCCACAATGTGGTCAGACGAATAAAGAATAAGAGATATGTGAAGTGGGGTAAGGGAGGAATGCAGAATGCTTGAAAAGTTGTCTTTGTTGGGGGCAGATATTTTGTGATGGGGAAATGAAAACACTAATTACCTTGCTTTATGTGTCTTCAGTACACAAGCAGTAGCAATCAACCTTGTTGAAGGTTTTCATCATTATTTTTTGAAGAGCTGGAACAGCCACTGAGTGTTAATTGTAAAGGCATGTACTCAAGTGCATGTACATATGTGAAGATGCTCACATCTCTCAACGTGGAACACAAATAAAACCATCTTTGTGGCCCAGGAAACTCAAATACCAGTGTAAACAACTGCTCCTATTTTATCAGGTGAACCTTCAGTCATCATCTATTTTCAGCTCAGAACATGGATTCTGGAACTGTTTTTTGGCTTTCCCTATTAACATAGAAGGCTTTCACAGTTTTGTTTTTTAAATCTAGTACATCAGACCCTTGCTTAGAGTGTAGGACCGCTTAAAATAGTGGTACACGAGGTCTTACATTCCAAGACTTTCAAGTCCCAGTATACAGTATTGATGGCTAATAAAAGATAGGCTTGCTAAAGGGTTTCCTGATGACATGTGATCCATTGTCAATCCAGCAAAATAACATTTATAAAACATAAAGGGCATATTTATAAAAGGCGTTGCGTCACTATTGCATCATGTAACATGGTGCATGCTGACGCAAGTTCAGAATGCGATTTATGAAGCCACGCGAGGCCACCTTGGTGGCCTTAAGTGACTTCATAAATCTGGAGTAAATCAATGCAGCACAAAGCGCTTTGCTGCATTACTCTGCCCCAGGAAGGCATTACATGGGTCTTGCATGGGTGTTCCCAGGCAACAGCCATGGATTTTGATACATTCCCAGATTTACCAGAAGTAGTAGACCCGGGAATGTGCCAAAATGCAATGCCTTCCCATGTTAGGCATAACATGAAAAAATATCTAAATTCCTCCTCATTTTTTACTCTATGTATGGTGCATTTTGCAGCAAGCATAGAAACAAAAAAATATTCCTCTGGGGAGGTATCACAGCCCTGCAGGTTTTTCAGAATGGAGGGTGTGTGACACATCTTCAACGCAGGACTTTGTATCACAACCTCTCTTCAATGGCTTCCTCGACTACAACGCAGGACTGCATTAGAGCCTCACTGCTTCCTTGGAATCGCCGCTGAATGACATATCACTGACGTGGGATCTTGCAACACTCCACAATCCAGGATTTAAGGTACATTGTTAAGCGGGTCTAACTTCGTCCCTGTATCCAGCCCACACTCTATCAGTGTCGGCCTGAACACAATTGCTATTTTGTGTATCTAGACACTGTTTTAACTTAAATCTTTAATATTGTATGTCTCTGTTTTTACTGATTGGATTTTTGTTATTTTGATCTCAATAATGTGTTTAATTTAACTCTATATATTCTAAATTGGAGGGGTGGGGGTTCTTGTGTTGTGTTTTTACTTTGTTACTGTTTGAAGTGCTGCATACATACATTACCACATTGCTTCGAAGTTAAGCCTGACTGCTTTTGTGCCAGGTAGCCAGAGGTGTTGAGCACACATTCAATTGGGATTAGCTTGTGACGTCACCCTATCAGAAATTGTGGTTTCTGCTTTAGTAGGGTTTCATCCCCTCAAATAGTAACCTAATTTCAAACAGGAGCAGATTAGCTGTTTCCCTTTCAGTTTGAAGTTATCCAAGAGTGGGCCTTCCTCGCTAGAGTTACTTCGGCGCAGCTCCCTGTCTCCTTGTTGTTTCTGATTCTAGAGCTACATGCACAAACGACCATCTCACCAGGGGGTTGGGAGTCCAAGGCACTGTGAGGCAAGCAGCATATAGGGCCTCAGAGGTACATGGCTGTTATTAGGCCTAAACCTTTATCACATGAGTAAAATGGACACAACATAATACCCTACTTCCCTGCAAACCAAAAGGACTCAAAAGAAGTCATGCCTGACCCACCGAGACAAAGGGGAGGCTCTTTACCAAGGCTAGCACCAAGTTTCCACTGTGCGATGTTGGGTGTCTTTTTCAGTATCTAAAAACATAGAGAACAAACCATAGAACATTAAACATATACATTGATTCCTTTTCGAAGTGTGTAACCCACTTTGAATTACCTAATGTCCCTTCTCCTTTTTAGGTGCTGTTTTCTGTAGGCTGGACTTCGCTATGCTCTATATCCAGAACTCAGAACTCAAGACTATTAATTGTCTAGGTAATTTTCACATATATGTATAAGAATATAACATACTCTCCAACACATACCTGAATGTATAGACTCTATGAATCAATCAATCATAGCATTTGTAAAGCGCACTACTCACCCGCTGAGGCGCTGGGAGGATGCTGCTACTGCTTTTACAGCCATGTCTTGAGGTGTCTCCTGAAGGTTAGCAGGCCCTGTGTCTGTCGCAGATGGATAGGAAGAGTGTTTCCACATTTTGGCGGCAAGGTGGAAGAATGATCTGCCACCGGCGGTTGTTCTGTGGATGCGTGGAATGGAGGCGAGGGCAAGGCCAGTGGAGCAGAGCTGTCGGATCGGGGTGTAGAAGGTGAGCCATTTGTTGAGGTATTCTGGTACGGTGGTGTGCAGTGTCTGAATGAGGAGCTTGAACGTGATTCTCTTGTTGACGGGGAGCCAGTGCAGGTCTCTCAGGTGGGTTGTGATGTGGCTGTTGCTGGGGATGTCCAGGGTGAGGCGTGCGGAGGTGTTCTGTATGCGTTGCAGTCTTTTCTGCAGCTTGGCCGTTGTTCCTGCATTGAGGGCGTTGCTGTAGTCCAGTCTGCCTCTTACGAGGGCTTGAGTGACCGTCCTTCTGGTTATGGTGGGGATCCATTTGTAGATCTTCCGAAGCATGCCGAGGGTGTTGAAGCAGGAGGAAGCAGGAGGAAGAGACGGCGCTGACTTGCTAGGTCAGTGATAGCGATGAGTCCAGGATGAACCGCAGGTTGCGTGCGTGGTTGGTGGGTGTCAGTGCGGTTTCCAGTGTGGCAGGCCACCAGGAGTCGTCTCAGGTGGAGGGGGTCTGGGACTATAATGAATATAGTTAGACAAATAACATCAGTCCTTTTGATAGTGAATCAAGGTTCATATAAGATTCATCCGCTTATGTCAGCGCTTATCTCAACTGCATTTCCAGGAGAGGACTCTGAGCGCTTGGAAAGTTGAATATGGATGTCAGAAGACGAGGCCAACATGGATGTCCAACAAAAAGGTGCGTACGGGAGGGTAGGGAACTCAGATAATGAGCAGTCGTCATGATGCAGTGCGTAGCCTTGAAGGCTACGTGCTCCATCCTTAAAGCGGCTGCACATCGAGACACATGCTGCATGGCCGACAGCTGAGCAGCTGAGGCAGGCATTCTCTTCTTGGACATTTTAGTCATTAGTGAAGGAGGGCAGTCCAGCTAGCAGCAGGGTTTATGCTGGTTGTCACATTGGATTCCTGATAGGGACTAAAAGATATGTAATGCAGAAAGCCAGTAGTGTATATAGAATAGGACAATGGATAATACTGAGCGAAACCATCAGAGCTTCCGCTCCCATAGTCACTTGTGTCCCCCCAGCCACAGTAAAGTTATAACTTTCAGCAACACTTCCAGATCATTAGGGACAGATCGTTTACATTTACAATGGCAAACAGTCTGGCGTTATTGGCTGCTTCATCTTCTTATTGTCTCCCTCTTTGATCCCCTTGGTTTCCTTGATTACTGAATCTGTTAGTTTCCTATTACCTGCCCTATTTATCCCCTGTTAGTTTGGCTCTCTTCTCGCAGCTCCACTCCTTCTTGATTTCCCAATGGTGTTCCCTCCTACTTCAGTTCCTGAGCCGGACTCCTGGTATGCCTGTGGGCTAGTTACAGTCTGTTGACTGCTTACACTGTGTAAGGCCTGACTTAATTTCAAAGTGTATGTTCCTATATCTCAAATTAGTTTTGGCTCCTTCACTGACAAGTACTTTCTCACCAGTAGATGGAGGCTGGATAGGCTCTTACTTATGATCAGAGATGAAGGCATATTCAATCCAGTCTGGTTTTTCCTAAACCCAGTCTCAAGGAATATATGCCACTTTCTACCTCTTCCCAAACCTTGACATAGTCCTGAGTGGATGAGTGGACCATAGGTAGAGGAGGAGCAATGATCTTGACATCCTCACATTCACATTACCCAAGTTATGGCGCACTGGGATTAAATCTTTATCTTCACTTTATCACCTCACTTGGCAACTTTACATACTAGCTTCACCTCACTTTCTATCCTTCGATCTCATCTCCCTCCTTTTCCCTCATACAACTTTTCTCTTTTTATCTTCCCACCTTTCACCTCTGAGAGAGAGATCAAATGTTATAAATAAATTAGTGGCATAGAAGTAGCATATGGCAGCTAATAAATCTGTTTTTACAGAGGCCTAACAGAGAAAATAACGTAGAAATGAAGGTGTACATGTTTAAATGGTGGTGGACATTTGTGCCTACTATTCTTATTTTGATATCACGTGTAACATGCATTTGTATTTTGAGTGAATTATTAATAAATATTAACCTAGAAATATTGTTTTCAAACAAAATAGTAGGAATAAAAACGTATCAAGAGTATTAAATGAATATGAATTAAACACGCTGTATATCGAATTAAATGAATTTTATTGACATGAAAAATAATTATATGTTTAAAATTGCTCTAACATGGTATGCATAATGTTTGCAATTTAATAATTTTCTGTGCATATATGAATTGTAAAGTGTGCAATGGGTTTCTTAATGTATTAATTGTATTAATGTGTATTAAAGTTTCCTTGACTTGACTAGGACTGAAGAAGAAATGTTTCTGCAGTAATGGAAAATCACTAGTTTATTCTGTCCCCTCTGACCTGAATTATTTTCTAGGCTGCAAATGTAATGCTGAATGTCCTATTGTATTGTAGGCAAGAGAGAGACATGTTTTAGATGCAATAATGCAATACTATTTGTGCTAGCTCTTGAATGGAACAGGAAATCACAGTGTTCATGAGAAAGAATATTAGTTTAGTTTATTGTGAATTGTGTGAAAGGACCTGCAATTAGCAGATTATTAGAACATTTTATATTTTTTGCAGAATTGCATGCAGTCACAGTATGAACGACTATTGCTGACTTTATTTCTGAAAGTTGCAAATTTGGGGCCAAATTTAAGAAAAGGGGCGCTGCATCCAAATCAGCACCACTTTTCTTTCAGTCCCCCCATGCCACCCTAACGCCATCACGAGTGCGCCGTATTTAAGATACAGCACACCATGGCGGTAGTTCGAAATAGTGTCAAAATGTTTGATGCTATTCTGGTGCTTTGCTACATTAGCATCAAAAATGTTAACACTGCGTAGCAAAGTGCAAGGAGGCCCATTGATGGTGCGCTATTTTAACACCTGCTCTTAGCAGGTTTTAAAAATGACAGAAAATATGGCGCATTGAAATCTTTTAAATTTCACTGCACCATTTCTTTCGGGCCTTCTAACAGGGGAACGCCCCTTGCATACATTATGCCTGGCACAGACATAACGTAGTGAAAGGGGTTACAAAGTGGCGCAATACATGCATTGCACCACTTTCTAATCATGGCGCAAGGAAGAAGCCACCGTAGCACCGCTTAAACATAAAAAAATTAAGCTAAGGAGACGCTAAAATGGTGCAAGGGGCTCTTAAATCTTCCCCTTGGTGGTGCCTCCACTTAACATTCGATGTTAAAATCAATGCCCAGAGTGTGCCCACATGTAGAACTAATTAATGAATTGTGCGTATTTTAATTACTTAAGAACTTTGAAACTGAAGTCAGTTCATCTGGAGACCCTTTTACAGTTAGCTCTCCTCCTGCCTGGAAGCTGTCTACTTTAACTCTGCTGTCACATCTCTTCTCTGACTTTCCTGATGACTTTCCTCATCATGTTCTTAACTGCCCTATTTTCTTATGCGGTTCAGTACTAAAAGGCCAACTATATCTGAAATGCTGATCCATCCTATGTGCAGCTTGTGTTCTGCACCATCATGATGCTGTTATCAACTGATTTTGGAAGAAGGTGACCGCTCCTGTGGAATCATCCTATATGCTGTCCCATGAGGAGAGGTACAAGTAAATGTGGTTTCTTGTTTCCTTTGTAGCTTAGTCACTTACATCAGCATATTTTTAGAGTTAGTTGCCCTGGTTAGATGTTTTTTGTAGATTATTTTTGTCTTTTTCTTATTTTGCTTTTGTCTGCATGTATTGGCCCGTTCCCATACATGGCATTCCCAATTCTGGTTAGTGTTAGGAATGACCCAGCTCTGAAAAATGTATTGTTAAAATTGTATTTTGATGATTCATTGATGTCACCATCATCTGATTTGAATGTTAGTAATCATGCACATATTGTACTGTTGATAATCTATATCATTCTTTTGGAGTGTCTAACTGTATTGATGTTTAGTAGGTGAAATAATTTCAGTTGTTTTGGTCAGTGTTAGAATTGGGTCTGCGATATGGTAGTAGTGTAAACCAATCACTGTAGATCAAGTGCAACTGTAATTCCTTTTCTCACCACTGACAACCGATCTTAGGAATAGGGTCTCTAGTTGGCAGTCAGTTTACATCCTGTCCAAATAGGGCTCCTCACTCTAGTCAGGGTAAAGGAGATACCCAGCTCAGATAACCCAGCTCACCCCCTTGGTAGCTTGGCACAAGCAGTCAGGCTTATCTTGGAAGCAATATGTAAAGCATTTGCACATAACACATAGTAATACAGTGAAAACACTATAAAATGGCAATGCATGAGATTTAGAAGAATAGCCAATATTTATCCATGTAAAACAAGACCAAAACGAGAAAAATCCAACATACAGTAATAAAGATATGAATTTAGCAAGAATTACCCTAAAAATACAGTTCCTTGAAGTCGATAACTCTCTCTGGGGCTATCACAGCATTGTGAACAACAAATCCAACAGTTCAGACTGACCACTGGATTGCAGGCCAGCTTGGATGTCAAGAAGACCTGCAAACAGTCCCTTTGGAAATGTAGGGCGTTGTGATCCTTGCAATGAGATCCAGAGTGCGGCATCGCTGGCTTAGGCGGGTGTCGGTTCCGGAGGACGGTGTAGGGGTCATCGAGCCCTTGGAGCATTGGTACTCACAAACATTGTTTCAGAGGCCGCAAAGTTTAGTCTGTGATGCGACGAGGGCCACATTGATGCCAGCAAAGTGTCAGTCTTGGGGCGGGGGGAAGGGAAGCCAATAAGGGGGGTGTTGTTCATGTGTAATAGGAACCCAGGCCACCCTATGAGTGCAAATAACAACTGACCTGCATCTTAGTTCACTATTGGCAATGTTGTCAGTGTGTGGAGAAGACTTCAATCAACCTTTAAAGAAATACTTGCCAGTTTTTTGTTTTTTTATGTAAGTGCTGAATTGAGTGAACAGCTGCCGGGTGCTGCTGTTGATCAGGGGGCCTCATATAGAGATCATGAGGGCCGCATGCGGCCCCCAGGGTGCACTTTGAGAATCACTGCCTTGGAGTCACACGCATTGCAGATCGAACTCCGGACTGATGACCAAGTCAGGAGCGCTGGCATTGATGGCGTCAGGGCTGCGGTGTGAAGCAATACGATGCAATGTGAGGTGCCCACAGGTCACGGTGAAGGCAGCAGCTCAGTGACAGCATCCTGCAGCATTGGAGAGACCTGGGCTATGGTGTGAAGGGGGCAGTGCAACATGCAGGCCCATATTTATACTTTTTGACGCTAAACTGCGCTAACGCAGTTTAGCGTCAAAAAATTTTGCGCCGTCTAACGCCATTCTGAAGCGCCATGCGGGCGCCGTATTTATGGAATGGGGTTAGCCGGCGCAAGCAGACCGGCGCTGCCTGGTTTGCGTGGAAAAAAACCACGTACACCAGCCAGCGCCGGCGTAGGGGGAAAATGGCGTATGGGCGTCTTAAAATGGGGCAAGTCAGGTTACGTCGAAAAAATCGTCGTAACCCGACTTGCGCCATTTTTTTTCGACGCCCATCCCCCATCAACATGACTCCTATCATTGTAAAGATAGGAGTCATGCCCCCTTGCCCAATGGCCATGCCCAGGGGACTTCTGTCCCCTGGGCATGGTCATTGGGCATAGTGGCATGTAGGGGGGCACAAATCAGGCCCCCCTATGCCACAAAAAATAAAAATAAAAATACTTACCTGAACTTACCTTAATGTCCATGGGATGGGTCCCTCCGTCCTTGGGTGTCCTCCTGGGGTGGGCAAGGGTGGCAGGGGGGGTCCCTGGGGGCAGGGGAGGGCACTCTGGGCTCATTTTGAGCCCACTTGTCCCTTAACGCCATGCCTGACCCAGGCGTTAAAAAGCGGCGCAAATGCGCCGTTTTTGGCCACGCCCACTCCCGGGCGTCATTTTTGCCCGGGAGTATAAATACCACGTAAAGGCCTGGGAGTCATTTTTTAAGACGGGAACGCCTCCCTTGCATATCATTAACGCAAGGAAGGGGTTCACGCTAAAAAATGACGCACACTCCGGGCACTTTGGCGCCCGAAGCGTCTAACGCCATAGTATAAATATGGCGTTAGTTGGCGTTAGTTTAGCGTCGAATTTGCGTCGAAAAAAACGACGCAAATTCGGCGCAACCAGAGTATAAATACGGCCCGCAGTGTCTCCAGGTCGCAGTGCAGGCAGCAGCATCGTTGTTGATGAAGTGCTGTTGGTGGTAGGGCCAAGAAGGAGTTACAACATGGGGCAGGCTCCTTCAGTGCCCACGAGTCACATTGCAGACAGTGGTGTCTATTGACGATGCCAGAGTTGATGGTGCTGGCATCGGTGGACAGGGGCTGCAGTGCAGGATGGGACGGTGCTTCATTTACATCACAATTGGTGGTCTGAGGCCACGGTACAGGCAGCAGAGTCATTGTCAGCATAGAGGATCATCGTTGGGGATACCAAGGCTGCGGCGTGAGCGGGGGAATGTGGAGTGTGGGAAGCTGCAGCTCGGTGGCGGTGTCAGGTGACAGAGTCGGTGATGCCAGAGTTCCGGTGCAAAGCGGGACACGACTGTGTGCAACATTTCTAGGTCACGGTGCAGGCAGAGGAGTCATTGACAGTGTCATGGTGGGTTTTATTCTGTTGCAGCACCAACACACAGTTCTCAGTTCTGTAGGCAGATGAATCTGAAGTCTTTGATATCCATGAGACTTCCAACAGGATGCAAGCTCTACTTCAAACCCTTGGAGTAACATTCACAAGCAGGAGACACAGCAAAGTCCAGTCAGGTTAGGCGATGCACTGTCTTTCTCTCCCTTAAGAGAGCCATGCATCAATTTCCAGACAGGCACCTCTGATTTGGGCAGGTTCACGTTGATTTTGATGGCCAGCTATGATATCTGTGAAATCTGGCCGCACAGTGATGAGGAACCGCGCTGCATCGGGGTTGCGTTGATTTCAGCAGCCACAAGCGGGTGTTGCGTAGTTTCTCCAGCCTCGATGAGGTGATTTGTCAATTTCCCAGCCACGATGCAAGTGGCGCATCGTTTTTACTGCCACGTTGCAGGCAGTGCGTCAAATTATTCCCTGCATGGATCCTGTGAGTGGGTTTCCATCCTGGGTCCACCAGCTTCATCTTTCAAGGACCCAGGGACTGGAGTGGGCACCCCTTGGCAGGGTAGGAGTCTCAACAAGAGAGTTCAGGTCTGGCAGAAGAAGACTTTGCTGGCCCTAAGACTTCATAACAGGAGACAAGCTCAGTCCGAGCCCTGGGAGACACATCACAAGTAGGAATATACCACGAAGTACAGTCTTTGTCCTCTTTAAGGATGAACAGCAACAGTAGGCCAACCCAGCAAAGCACACACAGCAAAGGGGCAGTACTCCTCCTCCAGCTCATCAGCTCTTCTCCTTGGCAGAGGTTCCTCTTGATCCAGACATATTCTAAAAGTCTGGGGTTTTGGGTCCACTACTTATACTCATTTTGGCCTTTAAAGTAGGCAAACTTCAAAGGAAAATCTCTGTTGTTCAAAAGATCCTGCCTTGCCCAGGCCTGGCCCCAGACACGTTCCAGGGGGTAGGAGACTGCATTGTGTGAGGCCAGGCACAGCCCTTTCAGGTGCAGGTGTCAGCTCCTCCCTTCCCACTCTAGCCCAGTAAGACTCATCAGCTTATGCAGGACACACATCAGCTTCCTTTCTGTCACTGTCTAGAGGTAATTCATTAACAGCCCAACTGTCAGTCTGAACTAGACGTGGATTCCACAGGCAAACAGAGGGAATGGTTAAACAAGAAAATGTCCACTTTCTAAAAGTGGCATTTTCAAACAGAAAATCTAAAATCCAACTCTACCAAAAGATGTATTTTTAAATTATGAGTTCCTGGACCCCAAACTCAACATCTCCATCTGCTCCCAAAGGGAAACTACACTTAAAAGATATTTAAAGGCAGTCTTAATGTTAACGTGTGGGAGAGATAGGCCTTGCAATAGTTAAAACTGAGGTTGGCTGTATTTCACTATCAGGACATGTAAAACACACCAGTACATGTCCTACCTTTTCAATACACTGCACCCTGCCCATGGGGCTACCTAGGGCCTATTGTAGGGGTGACATGAAGTAAAAGGGAAGGTTTTGGCCTGGCAAGTGGGTACACTTGCCAGGTCAAATTGACAGTGCAGGACTGCACACATAGACACTGCAGTGGAAGGTTTGAGACATGTGTACAGGGCTACTCATTTGGGTTTTACAATCAGTGCTGCAGCCCCACTAGTAGCATTTGATTTACAGGCCCTGGGCACCTCTGTTGCACTTTACTGGAGACCTAGTAGTGAATCAAAGTTGCCAGTCAGTGATACCTCAGTCACCAATTCAATTTACACAGGGAGCACTTGCACTTTAGCACTGATCAGCAGTGGTAAAGTGTGCAGAGACAATAAACCAGCAAAAAACATAGTCCAGCATACCATAAAAACAGGAAGTCAGAAGGCAAAAAGACAGAGGAAACACATCAAAAGACGCCTGGGCTAAGAGTCAGCCTATATTTTTCATGTATGTTTATAACTAAGTTTTGCGCACCATTTATGTGACATTGATTTTGACATTGAAATAAAGCTTTGAAACTTTACTCTGTTTGGAGTTTGCCTTATTGTTAAAAGTGTTATGGTGTTTAGTATTGTTTATGGTATAATGTAATTGATTTGTGATTTAATGATTCTGACTACTACACTCTACCAAGTCCAAAGATTCAGTCGACCTCAGAGGGTGAGAGTTTGTGAGGGCTGGTAGTTGAGCCCAGAACTGGAGAATAGAAATCTTCTGGGGCCCCAGCACTCCAGCAGTTTTGGTAGCAGAGCTATGGCTTTGTCTTGTGAGGAGGAGAGTCAGAATTTTCCAATATTGTGAGTTGTTCTTGGTGTAATGTAAGGGTTGATGAAATTCCTGCATTGTGTTACAAGTGTGTGTGTTTTGATTAGGGTTTGTACTTGTAATGCTTTGGCAAATCTCTTTGAAGTGTGATGTATGAATGAAGTAGGGAGTTTGATTACTCCAAGGTAATTGAGTAGGAAGTTTGCATACTCCAAGTAAGAGAGTGGGGAGTTTCCATACTCCCAGTGAATGTTGTGTTTTGTGCTAGAAAATTGCCCACGTGGTTGTTGTTGTAATGGGTCCTGCAAGGCCTAAGACTCTGGAGTATTGTACAAGTGCATGGAGACACTTGGTTAATTTATTGCCTGCAGATAAGGTGTGGGTTGATTGCGCGCTGTCAACAATACCAGTAATATTTCCCTTGCGTGTATGTGTTGTTGGTTGGTATTAGGTGAATCCTGAGTGCATATAGAGGAGCTTTGCAAGTCAGAGTGAGGTTTGCTCTTACTTGCATTTGTGAGAAGAGTAGCTGTTTGTGTGAAAGGCCACAGTCGAAATTTCCATACAGCTTCAGAGGTTTTTGAGTCTTACTCATAGTGAGCAGACAGGTTTTGGCTTTTGTGCTCACAATATTTTGCATTTAGCTTTTTCATGAGATGTGTGTGAGATGGCTCTGAAGTAAGTTGCAGCTGCTGAGCAGAGTGAGTGTGATGTAATTTGGGCTGCGCTGAGATAGGTCGGTTGGTGAGCAAAGCTGCGCACGGACTGGTGGACATGACTGCGCTGCGATAGGTAGGATAGGTTGAGAACAGTTTAGGATTAGGATTGTGGGATTGAGAATTAGTTCCTGGCTTTGTATTTTTGTGTTTGTGAATTAGATGTGTGTAAAAATGAAGTTTTTCAAAGCTTCAAGGAGCACATTGAGAGGAGATGTTTCTATTCCAGTGAGGGAGGGTGAGCCTTCTCCACCTGAAGGTACACCAGCATTCGAGGTAATGGAAGAGAGAGAGGTTTCAGCATGCCTTTGGGTAAATCAATGGTCCAAAATAACTGACAAAGAAGGCAACTTAGCTTTTCCTAGTTAGGCACCTTTAATATGAGGATTTTGACTTCTTCACTGCCAGCCCTTTTCCCCTCAGGTGCCGAGCCTATTTTTGGCTGTTTTGGGCAGTTCGCGCTTGGGACCCCATAACTTTTTGACCACATAAGCTACCCACACCAAATTTGTGTCCTTTTTTCCTAACGTCCTAGGGATTCCAGAGGTACCCATATTTTTTGGGTTCCCCCAGAGAAGACCAAGAAATTAGCCAAAATACATCTAAAATTTAGTTTTTTTCAGAAAATTGGAAAAAAGAGCTGCAGAAGAAAGCTTGTGTTTTTCCCCTAAAAATGGCATCAACAAATGGTTTGCAGTGCTAAAATCACCATCTTCCCAGCTTTCAGGAACAGGCAGACTTGAATAAGAAAACCACATTTTTCAACACAATTTTGGCATTTTACTGGGACATAGCCCAGTTTTTACTATGTTTTGTGCTTTCAGCCTCAATCTAGTTACTGACAGAAATGGGTGTAAAACCAATTCTGGATCCTGGTCAACTAAACACTTCTGAAAAGTAGACAAAGGCATAGGGAAACCTATCCAACATGTGCATTTTTCAAAACTAGACGCCTAGGGGAATCCAGGATGGGGTGACTTGTGGGGCTCTCACCAGGTTCTGATTCCCAGATACCCTTAAGGCCGACTCCTGAACAACAAAGTCCTGGTTAACAAAAGCGGAACAACGCTTTCCTTAACCACGACTTCGTAGTTTTGTGCCTTAACCACGCATGTGCTGAATAACGCACATGCATGATAAAGGCACAAACAAGGGAGCCGGCTGAGGAGGAAGACGCAACGAGGCGACAACTCAGGTAAGTGGGGCGGGGTGGGGGCGTCGGGGTTTTAGTTTTAGAGGCGGGTGTGGGGGGTCGGGGTATTTTCTGTTTTAGGGGCGGGGGAGGTGGATCGGGGTTTTAGGTTTAGGGCTGGGGGTGGGGGGTTCGGGGTATTTTCTGTTTTAGGGGCGGGGGGTCGGGGTTTTAGGTTTAGGGCCAAGGTGGGGGGTTGGGTATTTTCTGTTTTAGGGGTGGGGGCGGGGGTGGGGGGGTCGCGGTTTTAGTTTTAGGGGCAGGGGTGGGGGGTCAGGGTATTTTCCGTTTTAGAGGCGGGGTGGGGGGTCGGGTTTTAGTTTTAGGGGCGGGTTGGGGGGTCGGGTATTTTCTGTTTTAGGGGCAGGGTGGGGTGGGGGGCCAGGGTTTTAGGTTTAGGGGCGGGGAGAGGGTCGGGTACTTTCTGTTTTAGGGGCGGGAGCGGGGTGGGGTTGGGTTTTAGTTTTAGGGGCGGGGTGGGGGTCAGGGTATTTTCAGTTTTAGGGGCGGGCGGGGGTGGGGGGTTGGGGTTTTAGGTTTTAGAGGTGGGTTGGGGGGTTGGGTAATTTAGGGGCTGGGTGGAGGGTTGTGGGTTTAGGTTTAGGGGCAGGATGGGGGCTCGGAGTAGTTTTAGGGGTGGGGTTGTGGTACATTAGGTTTCAGGGATGGGGTGGGGTTGGGGTTGTTTTAGGTTTTGGGGGTAGGGAGGGGGTCAGTTTTAGGGGCGGGGTGAGGGGCGGTGAGGGGTGGGGTTTTAGGTTTTAGGGGTGGGTTGGGGGTCGGGTAATTTTAGGGGCGGGGTGGGGGGTTGGGGTAGTTTTAGGGATGGGGGTTGGGGTACTTTAGGTTTCAGGGTTGGGGTGGGTGTTGGGGTTGTTTTAGGTTTTGGGGGTAGGGTGGGGGTCACGGTAATGCTAGGGAGGAGGTGGGGGTTGGGGTAGTTTTAGGGGCCAGAGTGGGGGGTTGGTGTGGTTTTAGGTGGGGTGGGGGGTCGCTGTAATTTTTAGGGCTGGGGGTCAGGGGGGACGCATGCAGCAACAATGGATGCCTATCACTAATGCCTTTACCAGGAATGCCTTTACAACGAAAAATCGTTGCTAAGGCATTCGTGGTAAAGGCATTAGTGGTAACAACGAGGTTGTTGTTCCGACCTCGTTGTTCAGGCATTCGTTGTTCCGGCAGGCGTCGTTCCAACGTACATTCACCCAGAATCCTTTGCAAACCTCAAAATATGTCAAAAAACACTTTTCCCTCACATTTTGGTGATAGAAAATTCTGGAATCTGAGAGGAGCCACAAATGTCCTTCCATCCATCACTCTCCCAAGTCTCCCGATAAAAATGGTACTCACTTGTGTGGGCAGGCCTAGTTCCTGCGACAGGAAATGCCCTAAAACACAACATGTCCACATCACATTTTCCCAAAGAAAACTGACCTGTTTTTCGCAAAGTGCCTAGCTGTGGATTTGGGCCTCTAGCTCATCCGGCACCTAGGAAAACCTAGCAAAGCTGGACATTTCTGAAAAACAGACATGTAGGGGAAGCCAATATGGGTTAACTTGTTGCGCTCTTACCAGATTTTGTTATCGAGAATCCTTAGAAAACCTCAAAATTTGGCAAAAAAAAACAACCTTTTCCTCAAATTTCAGTGCTGCCAAGTTCTACAATCTCAGGGGGGCCACAAACTTCCTTCTACCCAGCATTCCACCACATCTCCCGATAAAAATGGTACCTCACTTGTGTGGGTAGGCCTAGTGCCAATGACAGGAAATGCCCCATAAAACTACATGGACACATCAAAATGATCAAATACAAAACTACCTGTTTTTGCGGGGAGACCTGTTGTTTTGGTCCTGGGCTCAGCAGCCTTCTAGGTAAACCTACCAAACCCAGACATTTCTGAAAACTAGACACCCTAGGGAGTCCAGGGAGGTGTGACTTGCATAGATCCCCCAGTGTTTTCTTACCGGAATCCTCAGCAAACCTCAAATGTTGCTAAAACATCACATTTTCCCACATTTCTTTGTGGGATCTCCACACCAGCACGAATTTCCTACCACCCAAAGCCCCTCAGTCTCCTGATAAAAATGATACCTCACTTGTGTAGGTGGGCCAAGTGCCTGTGACAGGGAAGTGCCAAAAACATGTCAAAATTGAGGGGGAACCAAAGCGGGTCCAACAGGGCAGTTTGAAAAAAAAAGTTTTTAGGCTGACAAGTGGGGCAAAATTCCAAAAGGTTCCATCACAAAAATGTGGGGAAAATTTATGATTTCAAGCAAAGTTGGAGGTTTGCAGGGCATTGTGGGTAGGAAAATTGTGCAGGGTGCATGTGAAGCACACCACCCTGGACTCACCCAGATGTTTAGTTTTCAGATGTGTCTAGGTCTCATAGGTTTTTCTACATGGCAGCGTCCCAAAGTCCAAAAAGCCCTCACCATTTCAAGTGGTACGATTTTGAGAGTTAGGCAAGCTCTCATGGCCCAAAAGTAAAAACAAAACACAAAATAATCAAATGTCCTCCAGCTTGAATTTGGGATAAGATCTTTTAGTTTGCGGGTGGAAAGCTGAAAGACTGTTACCCCCTTTAGATGGGGCGGTGGGCATAACCATGCCCATAATGGTCGGTGGCCACCACCCCACTATTTTTTATTTCCTGGCATCTAGTAGGCTTTCTGCCCCCCCCCCCCCCGGAGCAGATGGGGGTAATTGCCCCATCTGTCCACTGGTGGGCAGAACAACTTTGTCCCCATTTATTTGGGATGGGGGTATGACCATACCCCCACCCTCTTTTTTTTAAAATAAATCTTCCGTGGTCTCTGCTGGGCTTACAAAAATAGGCTTTTCTGCCCCCAAGGGGGGCAGAAATGGCCAACAGTAATGTGCCCCCATGGGGAGCAACCCTTACCCAAGGGGCTGCTCCCCCAAACAAAACACACACACACCAATCCCTGGTGCCTAAGTGGTTTCTGCCCTTTTTGGGGGCAGATCGGCCTAATAGAAATAGGCCAATCTGGCCCCAAAGGCGGCAGAAATTGTCTAAAATAAATTTGCCCCCCAGGGGAGCGACCCTTGCCTAAGGGGTCTCTCCCCTTGCGTGAGATTGGCACAAAAGAAACTCCCTGGTGTCTAGTGGTTTCTACCCCCCTTGGGGGCAGATTGGCCTAAGAAAAATAGGCCGATCTGCCCCCAAGATGGGCAGAAATGGCCTAAAAACAATTTGCCCCCGAGGGGAGCAACCCTTGCCTAAGATGTCGCTCCCCTCATGTAAGCAATAAAAGAAAATGATCCCTGCTGTCTAAAGGTTTCTGCTGCCCCACTCCCCCTAATTACAATAGGCCAATCTTCCCCCAGGGGGGCAGAAAAGGTCTTAAAAAATGCCCTGCATGGGAGCAGCCCTTGCTCAAGGGGTCGCTCCCCTTCATCGTTTATATCTAGCAAACTGAACTCCCTAGTGTCTAGTGGGAATTTCTGTAGCCACGCTTTATGATCGGGCTGCAGAAATGCTTGTATGCCTAAGGTAAAAATGAGAGTGGTCCCCAGATTTCGAATCCAGTATCAGCAATTAATTCACCTTTTTGAACTAATGCAGGAATGGAGAGACTGAGTACGACAGTTCCAGCCATGACCCCTGTGAATTATTTCGGTTCGAACCAGGCATGTAATGGAGTTGGTCCACTGATTGCTGTGACATGTCCCCCATGCTCAGTGGGATCATCTGTGATGACTCAAGAGCAGGTTATGAGAGCCCCATGTAATGTACCACATCTTGTGCCCCGATACAATGGAAATATCATTAGCTTACAAGGATTGACAGCCCAACAATTGACTGAATGGTTAGGCAGTTTAAGTGGAGCATCAGCCCCAGGAAACACATCAGAGGGAGAAAAGACATTAAACATGGCTAGATTAAAGTTGGTAATAAATGAGATGATTAAGAAAACATATGAATTGAATAGATCAGATTCTTACAATGAAGATGAATTGTGCTTCATGTGCAAAGATGTCACTCTTGTAGGACATATTTATGAGAAGTTAACTAATTTGGCTGAGAAATATGATATCAAAAGAGCCAAGCAGCTGAAGAAGAATTACAGGTTAGAATTTGATTTGTGAGACATTGCAAACATGAGATCACCGGGAATGAAAATTCACATTAAGGAGTTGATTCAAAGCACTCAAACATAGGGAGCATTAGATAAATGGGAGTACAAATGGGCGAAGAAGAGCAATCAGAACAAAAAAGCAGACTGCATCTTCAAATGATGTATAGCAGGATGAAGGAGATGTAAACTTGATACCAAGGAGAGAAATTCCGGGAGGAAATTTTGTTCATGACCCTAGGAGTAGAAGTGACATACTGTCATTTAGAAATGACTACCCAAAGTTGAGGGAGAAACCATTGGAATTCTACCAGCAAACGGAGAGGTTTTTCAATCTTGCAAAGTGTTTGTGGGAAGATCTGAATACTTTGCTTGAGATTGTGGTTCCAGCAGATTTGTGGGTTCAGTGTAAGAGAAGCATTGATTGGCTGGTGAGAGATGCAGTAACGGGTGCGCCATCTGAAGAGGTGATGAAAAACTATTACATGGTGATTGAGTTTTTGAAAACTAGAGTTTCCCCTAAAGATATTGATCGGCAAAGAATTGACAGGACATCACAAAAAGCTTATTATTAGAGGCTGCTGAAAGTATTCAGACAATACAGTGGCAAAGACTTTATTGAGCCGAAAGAAATTCATTTTGTGTTTAAGTTTGTCCAAGGATTGAAGCCTGAAACTAGCAATATGATTAATAACTATTTGATTTGATGCAAGGAAAGCCAATTGATAAAGTGCTGCAACACGCAAACTACTGTAGTGATGAGACTGATATGAACAAGAAAAGGTAGAAGGAAAAGGTAATGGTGATGCAAAATCTCCCTAAGCAGCAGGTATGTAGAGATCACAGGGTGTGATGAAAGCAGGAGGATTGCAAGGGATGCAAAAGCAGGGCAATATGGTGCCTCAGTTCAGGCGTAGAGGTCGTAGAGCTCGAGTAGATCCAAATGCGAATGTGGCTGATGTTCAGATAATGAAGAAAATGCTGCCTTGTCATGCATGTGGCGGTGTTGGACATTGAAAGCAGGAGTGTACTTTTAGTACTGTAAATAATTTGTCACTAGGTGGTGGTTTTATGCAGATGGTTGACAACAGTCAATTTCACAATCAGAGAGTTGAAAAGCCCCAAAATCATAATATGAATGTCCCTAAGCAGTCCAAATGCAGGTTCCCCAGCAACACGTACAAATTCCCCAACAGCAGATTCATGGCCCACAGCAGATGCAGATTCCCCAAGCTCCGATGGCATAGCAACAGGTGATGGTTACAGCAGAACGTGAACCAAGGATTAATTGCAAATGCAAATCAGTTAATCACAAAATACCCATTGATTGATTTCAGTGATAATGAAGTGAATTACGAATGCATGAGTGAAAGTTCAGAAGAAGAAGAATGTGTGTTAGCTGCTTCATTGGAAGTAGCTCTGTGTGGTCCTTATGTGATTGCGAGTGTGATGGGTCATGATTCTTCATTCCTGGTTGACACCGGAGAAACTTGTTCCACTGTCAGATCTGCAGAAGTCCCTAACGTGCCCCTTTCAGGAAGAACAGTTCGGGTTGTAGGAGCAGCAAGCCTGCATTTGGTAACCTCCATTACAGAGCTCATCACAGTTCAAATAGTACACTTTGAGGGTCTGCACTGATTTGTGGTTTGTGATACAAGTCCTGTGAGTTTGTTAGGAAGACACCTGCTATGCAAATTTAAGTGTTCCATTACTTGTGCACAAGAAGAAATAGAAATCCAGACCAATAGCAATGATGAAACTTCCAGTCAAACTGTTGAGAAGTATCCTCTCATTACATTTTTTCCTGCCTTGACAGTTAAAGTCTTTCCAGATGAATTACGAGAGACAGAAATGCTGGGAGTTTGGGATCTTTCAGGAAAGAATATTGGACTTGTTTGAGGTGTTGAACCAGTGAAAGTGACAGTAAATTCAAATGCAGTATTCCCCAGAACACCACAGTATCAAAATATCATATGACCCCAGAATTATTTGAAGGTATTACCCCAGTAATTGTAGACAAAGGCAAGCCCGTCTGCGCCCGTCCGCGCCTGGCCCGCGCCCAGCGCCACGACCCCTGGCCATCAGCACTCCCAAACCCTGCTGCGCCACGACCCCATCACCCTTCACGCCCTCAACCCGGGGCGCTCTAGCACCTGCTTTCAAGCCAACCCGAAACGTACCCACGGACCCTTTGTATGTCACACCTGCAAACTTACCTTCCACCACGAAACCACCACGTCCGCCAGCCCACGCGCCATCAACCACCTCAAATGCATCCTGATCAACGCACGCTCCGTCCACAAGCACGCCGTTGAACTCTGGGACCTCCTGGACTCCACTGCACCAGACATCGCCTTCATCACTGAGACCTGGATGAACGCCTCCTCGGCCCCCGACATCGCCATAGCCATCCCCAAAGGCTACAAGATTTCCAGGAAAGACCGCACCAACCAAGTAGGAGGAGGAATCGCCATCGTCTTCAAGGACTCCATCAACGTCACCACCTCCACCGAAGACACCCCCCTTGCCGCCGAACACCTGCACTTCCAGATCCGCACAGACCCCAGGACCACCCTCAGAGGATCTCTCATCTACCGTCCCCCCGGACCGCGCGCCCTCTTCAGCAACTCCATCACCGACTTCATCTCCCCGCATGCCCTTGCCTCGCCGGACTACATCCTCCTCGGCGACCTCAACTTCCATCTGGAACAGAACAACGACCCCAACACCACCGCCCTGCTCGACAACCTCGCCAACCTCGGTCTCAAGCAACTGGTGAACACCCCCACCCACGTCGCCGGACACACGCTCGACCCCATCTTCTCCGCCAGCAACCACGTATCATTCAGCCACTTCACCACTCTACACTGGACCGACCACAGATGTGTCCACTTCACCTTCCGACGCGAGACTCGCCACCTCCGCACACAACCCATCCCACGTCGACAGTGGAACAAAATCCCCGAAGAACAGCTTCTCTCCACTCTCATCGACAACCAACCCACCTTCTCCTCCGACCCCAACGACGCAGCCCTCAGCCTCACGAACTGGATCACCAACTGCGCAGACAACCTCGCTCCCCTCAGACGCCTCCCAAGACAGACCAACACCAAAAAACCTCTCTGGTTCACTGACACCCTTAAGGAATCAAAGAAAACCTGCCGCACTCTCGAGAAAGCCTGGCGTAAGGACCACACCGCAGATAACATGACTGCCCTCAAGAATGCTACCCGCGAACACCACCACCTGATCCGCGCCGCCAAAAGGAATTTCTTCACAGACTGGACAAAAACAGCCACAACAGCAGAGAACTCTTCAACATCGTAAAAGAGCTCTCCAACCCCAACGCCATCACACCCTCACAAGACTTTTGCAACTCCCTTGCCACCTTCTTCCATCGTAAGATCACCGACCTACACAACAGCTTCGGACACCAGACCCAGCCGACCACCACAGAACCCACAACCCCAGCCATCACCCTCAACGCCTGGACCCACATCAACACAGAAGAGACCAAAGCCACCATGAACTCCATCCACTCTGGTGCCCCCTCGGACCCCTGCCCACACTTTATCTTCAACAAAGCCGACGACATCATCGCCCCGCACCTCCAGACCCTCATCAACAGCTCCTTTTCATCTGCTACCTTCCCCGAGAGCTGGAAACACGCTGAAGTCAACGCCCTACTAAAGAAACCTACGGCTGACCCAAGCGACCTGAAGAACTTCCGCCCCATCTCGCTCCTCCCCTTCCCTGCCAAAGTCATAGAGAAGACCGTCAACAAGCAGCTTACCAACTTCCTTGAAGACAACAACCTTCTCAACCCATATCAGTCCGGATTCCGAGCCAACCACAGCACAGAAACCGCCCTCATCTCAGTCACAGACGACATCAGAACCCTGATGGACAACGGAGAAACAGTCACCCTCATCCTCCTCGACCTCTCGCCTGCCTTCGACACCGTCTGCCACCGCACCCTAATAACCCGCCTCCGCTCCACCAGGATCCAAGGACAGGCCCTAGACTGGATCACCTCCTTCCTTTCCAACCGCTCCTAAAGAGTCTACCTCCCACCTTTCCGCTCAAACCCCACCGAGATCATCTGCGGCGTCCCACAAGGCTCCTCGCTCAGCCCCACTCTCTTCAATGTCTACATGAGCCCCCTCGCCGACATCGTACGCAAACACAGCATCATCATCACCTCCTACGCCGACCAAGGACCCCACCAGCGCCAAGACCAACCTGCAAGACGGAATGAAAGAGACGCAGACTGGATGAAAATAAGCCGTCTGAAACTGAACTCAGACAAAACGGAAGTCCTCATCCTCGGAAACACCCCGACCTCCTGGGACGACTCCTGGTGGCCCGCGGCCCTTGGCACCGCACCGACCCCCTCAGACCACGCACACAACCTCGGTTTCATCCTGGACCCACTTCTCACCATGACCAAACAAGTCAACGCTGTATCATCCTCCTGCTTCCTCACCCTCAGAATGCTCCGGAAGATCTTCCGTTGGATCCCCGCCGACACCAGAAAGACCGTGACCCACGCCCACGCCTGGACTACGGCAACACCCTATACGCAGGAACCACCGCTAAACTCCAGAAACGTCTGCAACAAATTCAAAACGCCTCCGCCCGCCTCATCCTCAACATACCCCGCAACAGCCACATCTCCGCACACCTGAGACACCTGCACTGGCTTCCCGTCAGCAAAAGGATCACCTTCCGACTCCTCACCCACGCACACAAAGCCCTCTACAACAAGGGACCAGAATACCTCAACCGCCGGCTCAGCTTCTACGCTCCCACCCGTCTTCTCCGCTCCACCAGCCTCGCTCTCGCCGCCGTCCCTCGAATCCGCCGCTCCACGGAGGGTGGGAGGTCCTTCTCCTACCTGGCGGCCAAGACTTGGAACACCCTTCCCACCATCCTCAGGACCACCCAGGACCACTCCGCATTCCGGAGACTACTCAAGACCTGGCTTTTCGAGCAGCAGTAACCCCTTCCCCCTAGCGCCTTGAGACCCGCACGGGTGAGTAGCGCGCTTTATAAATGTTTATGATTTTATTTGATTTGACTTTGTTGAGCAGGGAGTGTTAAAAGAAGTGATGGGCAACCCATCTAACTCGCCAAGTATGGGTCTGTGAAAGCCAAGTGGAAAATATCGCATAGTTCAGGAGTTGAAAAAAGTGAATGAAATTGTAGTATCTTATTCTCCCATAGTGCCACATCCAGCAGTGATTTTATTTCAGATCCCATGTGAAGCAGAATGGTTTTCCGTGATTGATTTGTCACAAGCGTTTTCTCTGTTTTATTGTATGAGGATAGTCAGTTCCTCTTTTGTTTCCAATTCGGCAATCGTGTAAATTCATGGTGTCGTATTCCACATGGGTTTCTGGAATCACTATCCATTTTTAGGCAGATCCTGAAAAAGAACTTAGAGTCTTTGAACATATCATTTTATTCTGCTTTAGTGCAGTACATTGATGACCTGATGGTTGCATCCAATGCACGTGAAGCTTGCACCATATGCCAAAGCGTTATTGAATCATTTGGGTGAGAACGGACACAAGCCTCCCCCTGTTAAATTACAGTATTGTCAGAAAGAAGTGAAGTATTTTGGTCACCAAATTGAGAAAGATGCCAGAAAGAGAGTTGCAGCAATTTTGCAAATGAATTCCTCAGTTACACAGAGAGATGTCAGAATGTTTTTGGGTATGGTGAGCTATTGCTGTCAGTGGATACTGAATTTTTCAGTATGTCTCAAACCTTTGCAGAAATCGACACACAAGGAAGTCACAGATCCAGTCCCTTTTAATGAAGAGTGCATGAAAGCTTTCACTGTGTTGAAAGAGAGTTTGTGTAGAGCTCCAGCTTTGAAAATGCATGATTGAACAAAAGGTTTTGCACTGTTTTGTCATTAACGTGATGGTTATGCTTTTTCTGTTTTGATGCAGTCACATGGAGGAACAAACGGACCAGTGGCATATTTTTCCACCACATATGATCTTGTCGCTGCTGTGTTGCCTGGCTGTCTGAAAGCTGTGGCGTCTGTTGGGGTGAGTATCAGTCAATGGGAAGGCATTGTGATGGGGCATCCTTTAACTGTTTTTGTTCCACACTCAGTCGAAGTACTCCTGACCAAGATGAAGACCCAATATTTGACCAATAACCGTCTTACCCATTAAGAGTTATTGATCCTTAGATCTGCAAATGTAACAAGCAAGAGATGTGCGTTCTTAAATACCACCACATTAATACCTGTTAAAGTTGATGATCAATTGATGTTAATAAAATGGATCATGACGGCTTCAATGTCACTGAACTGTGCACCAAACCCAGACCTGATATTCAGGATACTCCTTTAGAAGAGAATGACAAGGTTGTCTCTGTTGATGACTTTTTCTAGGAGACAGTGAAGGTACTCTGAGAGCTGGCTATGCAGTTTGCACCCTCTCAAGAGTGGTTGAAGCCTCATGGCTTCAGGGAGTTGCTCTTACAAGAGCATGCTGCATATCAGAGCAGCTCAAATTGAAAATATTCACAGATAGTCAGTATAGATTTGGTATTGTCTATGATTTTGGGCAGTTATGGCACCAGAGAGGTTTTATGACCTCGTCTGGATCACCCATTCGAAATGGTGAAAGAATTCATGATTTGTCAAACACACTACAGTTACCGGAGAACATTGCTGTCGTAAAATGAACTGCACGTGTCGGATCAAATGACTGTAAAGTTGGGCAATGCCTATGCTGACCAAATTGCCAGATATTGTGCACTCCACTGTGTCCCCTTCTATGAAGAGTGGAGTAATGAAAGTGAAACCAGTGAGACAAATCAACATTTCTTGATGTCAGTGGTTGATACCTGGGATGAAATTAAGAGATTGCAGGAAGAGACAACAGAGGAAGAACACAAAGGTTGGATAAAAGCAGGTTGTGTTCAAAGAGAGGGAGATAATGTTTGGATTGCAAAGGAAGGGAAAGTTGCGTTGCCAGATTGTTTGCTGAACTCGATGGTTTGGTATTATCATGATCAGGTTCATCTCAGCAGGGATGCAATGATCCACACATTCAAAAGACATGGTACAATCCTAGATTGAAAATGGTTGCTGAAGCAGTTTGTCACAGATGTGTTACATGCCAACAAATGAATGTAGGGAAACGCAAAATGGTTAATTTGAGCCACATAGGCAGACAGATCGGCAGGTCCATTTAACAGAATGCAACTTGATTTCACTGAGATGCCCACCTGCAACGGGCTGAAATATGTGTTGGTCATCATGTGTGTGTTTGCTAAGTGAATTGAGGCTTATCCAACACATAAGAATGAGAGTCCCACTGTAGCAAAGCTGCTGCTCCTGTAACTATTTTCCAACAAATGGATTCCCGACTTCTTTGGAATCAGATCGAAGAACTCATTTTAATAATGAGATCATAAAGGTTTTATGTGCAGCACTGAATATTAAGCAAAAATTGCACTGCAGTTACAGACCAGAGGCCTCTGGATTGGTGGAGCAAATGAATGGAACACTGAAAGCTCGATTAGCTAAGTTTGTGCCTCTACAGCATCGAAATGGCCTAATGCATTGCCACTTGCCCTAATGAGCATGCACAGCAGCCCTGACAGGAAGACAGGACTGTCTCACCAGAAAATCTTGATGGGTCGTGCAATGAGAATACCAGCAGTACCTGCAAATGCACTTCTGAACATAAAAGATGACTTAGTGCTGGATAATTGTAAAGGTCTGGCTAATGTGGTTCACTGTTTGTCTCATCAGGTTGAAGCAGCAACAGTTCAACGAGCTCAAGAACAGTGCCACAGCATGAAGGCTGGGGAGTGTGTGCTGCTTAAGAAACATGCGAGGAAGACTTGCCTGGAACCAAGGTGGAACCAAGGTGGAACCAAGGTGGAACCAAGGTGGAAAGGCCCATTTCAAGTCATCTTGGTGATGACGAAATCTGTGAAGTGTGCTGGTCTTCCAAACTAGATACATGCTAGCCACACATGCAAAATCCTGTGTCCTCTTGAAAAAACAGAGACTGATCCTGCAAGAGTGAATTCTGGTGAAGAAGGAACTCAACTTGACCAAGCTGTGAGGACGGAACCTGTGGCTGATAAGGAAAGTGAGCAAAGAGGTGAAGGCACAAGCGGTCTACATACAGATAAAGGCACAGATAAAAATGCAGATAAAGGCACAGACAAAGGTGCACACAGCCTGCAAGCTGACAATAGCGCAGCAGAGCAAAGTTAAAGTCAAAATCAACTGATTCCTGCCAGTCCAGCAAACATTGTGAAAGCAGTTGCACCCGGAAAGAGACTGTGAAAGGACATAAATGGACTGCAGCTGCACATGAAATAGTTGCTGATAAACTCCCATCATTAACAGAAGAAGTTGAAGAGTCAAATCAGAGTGAGGATGAAGATGGTGCTGTAAGGAGAACAAAAAGAAAGAAAGTGCCAAGTCGCAGATACTCTTCACCTGAATGGATCTATTTTGTCTCAAATAAATGGGAGAATGAGTATATGACCTTTTGTTTTGACCATGAGAATTAGTTTGAACATTCTGGAACTTGAAATTGCATTTGAACTGAGCTTTGAAAAAACCTTGCCAATTGATCAACAAAGACATTATTTTGGGGAAGTATCATTAGCAATCAACAAACTTTATTCTATTGAAAACGAACAGTTGAACTGATTTTTGATTACTTTTTGCTGAGCTCAAGAAGTTTCTTGAAGATTGAGAACTGCTGCAAATAGTACAGTGACTTTGAAAATAATTCTGTCTTGACTTTTGCTCGCTTTTTCCTTTTTATATATTTTATTTTTCTTTCCTTCTCTGATTCTACAGAAGCCATGAAAACTGATCAGGGCAAACACAGTAGATGTAAATATGTGTGTACTGGTCTGAAAATAGTGTGTATGACTGCATGTATTTTACTGATTGCAGGAATGAGTATTACAATGAAAGGAGAGGTGCAAAGTAAAGCAACTCCAGTGCTGAGAATTACAACATCTGAGCAGGCTAGGTTTTATAAGGATGAGGAATTGCTTCACTTAGATGATACAAAGGGAGATTTATCTTCCAATGTATATTATAGTTTGCTTTATGAGTATGTGGATACAATGAATGTACATGATTGTTATGTGTGCACACAAATTCCTTTCCTCAGTACAAGAAGGAATCACTTATCACAGTTTACCACTAACCTATGGGATTAGTTGCAGTCTATTATTAACATGTTTATACAACCAGGATTACAGTATTTTTACTCAAATTTTGAAGGAGTTTTCTCTTTTGTTCCCATTAAACAACATTTGAGCAGCATTGCAAAGGCTAGAAACATAGACACAGTGGGAGTTTTTTTTTACCCTACACTGACTTTTGGCATAGCATATGCACACAGGAATAACTTGACATGTATTCTCACACAGGTAGAAAAGGAGTTCATTAATCAAGTAGTTGAAAGAAAAACACAATGAAAGAAAGGATAGACAAGGGAATAGTTTCTAGAATTAAATCATTTAACAACACACCTGATGCATAGGGACGCATAGTTTTAGATTGGCAACATGTAGGAAAGCTTTGCATATATAGGCCACAGTCAGAAGCTGACAATAAGTTGGTAGGAAGGAGTGAATGCAGATGTGTTCCTGTTCAAGAGTGTATGGGATTTTGTGCTAAAAGGACAAAACACCATTGGGCCTGGTGTTTATTACATCTGTAGTAAGAATACTTATTACAAATTGCTGAAAGGCTGGTATTTCAGAGTGGTTTCCCCCAGAATATCCCAAGTGGACAACAGTGACAATCGTGAGGGTATTGAGGGGCATATTTATACTCCGTTTGCGCCGGAATTGCGTCGTTTTTATTGACGCAATTCCGACGCAAAACTAACTCCATATTTATACTTTGGCGTTAGACGCGTCTAGCGCCAAAGTCCATGGAGTTTGCGTCATTTTTTAGCGTGGACACCTACTTTGCGTTAATTATATGCAAGGTAGGCGTTCCCATCTAAAAAATCAACTCCGAGGCATGTGCGTCGGATTTATACTCCCGGGCAAAATTCACGCCCGGGAGTGGGCGGGTCAAAAAAAATGACGTACGGCCGCTTTTGCGCCGTTTTTTAGCGCCTGCAAAAGGCAGGCGTTAAGGGACCTGTGGGCTCTGAAGGAGCCCAGAGGTGCCCTCCCATGCCCCCGGGGACACCCCCTGTCACCCTTGCCGACCCCAGGAGGACACCCAAGGCAGGAGGGACCCATCCCAGGGACATTAAGGTAAGTTCAGGTAAGTGTTTTTTTATATTTTTTTTTGTGGCATAGGGGGGCCTGATTTGTGCCCCCCTACATGCCACTATGCCCAATGACCATGCCCAGGGGACATAAGTCCCCTGGGCATGGCTATTGGGCAAGGGGGCATGACTCCTGTCTTTGCTAAGACAGGAGTCATTTCTATGGGGGTTGGGAGTGAAAAAAAATGGCGCAAATCGGGTTGAGGCGAAAAAATTGCCTCAACCTGACTTGCCCCATTTCTTGACGCCCAAGCCCCATATTCCCCTACGCCGGCGCTGCCTGGTGTACGTCGTTTTTTTTAACGCACACCAGACGGCGCCGGCGGCTAACACCGGCTAACGTCATTCAATAAATACAGCGCCCGCATGGCGCTTCAGAATGGCGTTAGCCGGCGCTAATTTTTTTGACGCAAAACTGCGTTAGCGCAGTTTTGCGTCAAAAAGTATAAATATGGGCCTGAGAGACCTAAAATGAGACTTAAAAGGGTAGTAAGGCCTTTAGAAATTACAGGAGATATTTTTAGAGCTATTATTCCATCAGTGGGTGTGATCTTGGATGACATTAACATAAGGAAGTTATCAATGATTGTAGATTAGATATCAAAGGGCATATTTATACTCCGTTTGCGCCGGAATTGCGTCGTTTTTTTTAACGCAATTTCGACGCAAAACTAACTCCATATTTATACTTTGGCGTTAGACACGTCTAGCGCCAAACTCCATGGAGTTAGCGTCATTTTTTAGCGTGGACACCTACTTTGCGTTAATTATATGCAAGGTAGGCGTTCCCGTCTAAAAAATCGACTCTGAGGCATGTGCGTCGGATTTATACTCCCGGGCAAAAATCACGCCCGGGAGTGGGGGGGTCAAAAAAAATGACGTACGGCCGCTTTTGCGCCGTTTTTTTGCGCCTGCAAAAGGCAGGCGTTAAGGGACCTGTGGGCTCTGAAGGAGCCCAGAGGTGCCCTCCCATGCCCCCAGGGACCCCCCCTGTCACCCTTGCCCACCCCAGGAGGACACCCAAGGCTGGAGGGACCCATCCCAGGGACATTAAGGTAAGTTCAGGTAAGTGTTTTTAAAAAAGAACATTTGTGGCATAGGGGGGCCTGATTTGTGCCCCCCTACATGCCACTATGCCCAATGACGATGCCCAGGGGACAGAAGTCCCCTGGGCATGGCCATTAGGCAAGGGGGCATGACTCCTGTCTTTGCTAAGACAGGAGTCATTTCTATGGGGGTTGGGAGTGAAAAAAAAATGGCACAAATCGGGTTGAGGCGAAAAAATTGCCTCAACCTGACTTGCCCCATTTCTTGACGCCCAAGCCTCATTTCCCCCTACGCCGGCGCTGCCTGGTGTACGTCGTTTTTTTTTAACGCACACCAGACGGCGCCGGTGGCTAACGCCGGCTAACGTCATTCAATAAATACGGAGCCCGCATGGCGCTTCAGAATGGCGTTAGCTGGCGCTAATTTTTTTGACGCAAAACTGCGTTAGCGCAGTTTTGCGTCAAAAAGTATAAATATGGGCCCAACTGATTTTTCAGGTGCAATGCTTCTAGTGGAAATGGTTGCATTAGGGTCTTTAATTCTCCAGAATTGCCTTGCGCTAGACATTCCCTTAGCAAATTCACATTGTTGCACTCACATACCGAATAACAGCAAAGAGATAACAAATTACTTATCTAATCTGACAACTCTTTAAGGCCCATATTTATACTTTTTGACGCAAAACTGCGCTAACGCAGTTTTGCGTCAAAAAAATTAGAGCCGGCTAACGCCATTCTGAAGCGCCATGCGGGCGCCGTATTTATTGAATGACGTTAGCCGGCGTTAGCCACCGGCGCCGTCTGGTGTGCGTTAAAAAAAACGACGTACACCAGGCAGCGCCGGCGTAGGGGGATATGGGGCTTGGGCGTCAAGAAATGGGGCAAGTCAGGTTGAGGCAATTTTTTCGCCTCAACCCGATTTGCGCCATTTTTTTTCACTCCCAACCCCCATAGAAATGACTCCTGTCTTAGCAAAGACAGGAGTCATGCCCCCTTGCCCAATGGCCATGCCCAGGGGACTTCTGTCCCCTGGGCATGGTCATTGGGCATAGTGGCATTTAGGGGGGCACAAATCAGGCCCCCCTATGCCACAAAAAAAAAAAAAAACACTTACCTGAACTTACCTTAATGTCCCTGGGATGGGTCCCTAAAGCCTTGGGTGTCCTCCTGGGGTGGGCAAGGGTGACAGGGGGGGTCCCTGGGGGCATGGGAGGGCACCTCTGGGCTCCTTCAGAACCCACAGGTCCCTTAACGCCTGCCTTTTGCAGGCGCTAAAAAACGGCGCAAAAGCGGCCGTACGTAATTTTTTTTGACCCGCCCACTCCCGGGCGTGAATTTTGCCCGGGAGTATAAATCCGACGCACATGCCTCGGAGTCGATTTTTTAGACGGGAACGCCTACCTTGCATATAATTAATGCAAAGTAGGTGTCCACGCAAAAAAATGACGCTAACTCCATGGACTTTGGCGCTAGACGCGTCTAACGCCAAAGTATAAATATGGAGTTAGTTTTGCGTCAGAATTGCGTAAAAAAAAACTACGCAATTCCGGCGCAAACGGAGTATAAATATGCCTCTAAATGACTTAGGTGACCTAAAAGGGACAAACGTTTTGGAAACAGTAGGTTAAGGATTCTCTGAGGCAGGATCTTGGTTCGGTAACTTGGGACATGGTTTTATAAAGTTGATGATGAAGTCTTTATTGATCATGACAGTGTGCATAATTTATGCAATTGGATTTTACAAAATTTACAATTTCTGGAAAAACAAAAGGCAAAGAATAAACAGAGGAGGAAAAAAATGGAAATTGAGAATATGAGAAACAGGTATTACCAAACAAAGAAGAGAATCGATGATTATCGCAAACATAGACCTATGCATTATCAAACTACAAGGTTTCGATTTTGTCTCATTGTAAATGAGAATGGTTCCTTCGTGATGGCATAGATTGCTGTCAGAGGAGGGATTGAGAGAGAGATTAAATGGTATTAATAAATTAGTGGCATAGAAGTAGCATATGACAGCAAATAAATCTGTAGTTACAGAGGCCTAACAGAGAAAATAATGTAGAAATGAAAATGTGCACGTTTAAATGGTGGTGGACATTTTTGTGCCTACCATTGGTATTTAGAGATCATGTTCAACATGCATTTGTATTTTGAGTGAATTATTATAACTACTAACCTAGAAGTATTGTTTCCAAGTAGAAATAGTAGGAATAAAAAAATGTATTATGAGGATTAAATTAATATGAATTGAACACACTTGTATTGAATAAAATGAATTTCATTAATATGCGAAGAAAAATAAATATATGTTTAAAATTGCTCTAACATGTTATAATGTTTGCAATTAAATAATTTGTTTTCCATATATAAATTGTAAGGTGTGCAATAGGTTTATCAATGTATTACTTGTAGTAATGTGTATTAAGGCTTCCTTAACTTGACTAGGGCTGAAGTAGAAAAGTAATTCTCCTCCTGATCAGTGTCTGCTGCCCTCCCCAGCTCCTCTGGCTGCTGCTGCTGCCTCTGCCTTCTGACTGGGATGAACTGAGAGCCTTCTGACTCTTATTTCGAGGCACCCCCTGACCTGCATCCATAACGATGCTGAGACCCTCCTCCACCTCAGTACCGGACATCTCAGCAACTGCTGCATCTCCTCCAAGGAAATCCATGGACCTTCCACCTGCAGGAACTGCAACCTCAGCGCCAGCCTCAACAAGCTGAAGGTACTCTCTGGACACAGAGGTACCAACAACATCCACAACCCCATCGACTGCTTGCTTCCCAAGATCCGCTCCCTCCACATGCCACCGAACTCTGAGATTTGATCGACACCCCGACCGGACAGCGCCTTCCCTACCGAGATCTGGACCAACCCCACCTCGGGACCAGACATCGCCATCACCATTCCCGATGGATACAGCATCCTAAGGAGGGACTGGCCCTCCCGGCCAGCGGATGACTCGCCATTGTACACAAGTCCTCACTACATGTCAAGGCCGTCCCAGAAGAACAATGCACCATCATGGAACACCTTCAATTCCTGGTCCTCTTCAACCACAACTCCTCCCCCTGTGGCACCTTGTTGTACAGGTCACCTAGCCCCCACCCAGCTTTCATAGGAAGGTGTTGTAGACATCACTACCCCCCAGGCCCTGGCGTCAGACGACTACCTCCTCCTTGGTGATCTGAATTTCCACCTCCAGGACCGTGCCGATCCAAACACCACCGCTCTACTCGACACCCTTGGCCTCAGACAGCTGGTCTCCGCACGGACACACATCGCAGGAAACACACTGGACCCCATTTTCACCTCAAGCAACCGGATCACCATCTAGACCATCTCTACCCCAGACTGGACCGACCACTGCTGCTTACACTTCACAATCACTGTTCCAAGCAGCTTCATTCACACTCCAGGACCCCCCACAGGAAAGGGAATGAAATCACCAATGAGCAACTGACATCATCGCTCGCCAAATCTCTCCCTCCTCTCTCTGATGATGCAAACACAGCAGCGCACAATCTCAACGCATGGATCACCGAATGGGCCAAGACATTAGCCCCCTCCGGCTGACATTGACAAACACGTACCTAAGAAAGCCAGATAGTTCATCGCCAAGCTCTAAGAATCAAAGTGTACCCGCAGACGTTTAGAGAACAAATGGAGGAACAGCCAAACTAGCGAAGACTGCTGGTCCATGCTCTCCACAGAGGATACAGTCAGCATCATGAACAGCACCCACTCTGGAGCCTCCACGGAACCCTGCCTGCACTTCATATACATCAGAGCCAGAGCATCCATTGCCCCCGAGCTCAGGAACACAATCAACTGCCTCATCAACACTGGCACCTTTCCCGAGGACTGGAACACAATCAACTGCTCCATCAACACTGGCACCTTTCCTGAGGACTGGAAACACGCTGAAATACTCCCTCTCCTGAGGAAACCTTTGGCCGACCCATCAGAACTAAAGAATTTCTGTCCCATCTCGCTGAGATCCTACCCCGCCAAAGTACTGGAGAAAGCAATCAATGTGCAACATTCGGAATTTCATTGAGGCCAACAACTCCCTGGACAGCTCCCAGTCCAGCATCCACAGCAACCACAGAACAGAGAGAGCCCTCCTGGCAGCCACCGACGACATCCGATTACTCCTAGACCGCGGCCACACTGCAGCACTTATACTCCTCGACCTCCCAGCAGCTTTTGACATGGTCTCCCACAGCACCCTGCGCACCAGACGCCATGACATAGGAATCCGCGGAAGAGCCCTGGAATGCTTCCAGTCAGACTCCCACCCTACACACCCAAACTCACAGGAGTCACCTGCAGAGTCCCACATGGTTCCTCACTGAACCCCACACTGTTCAATGTATACAGGCCCCTCTCGCAACCATCCTCAGAAGCCATGGTATGAACATTGTGTCATATGCCGATGACACACAACTCATCATTTCCCTCACCGAAGACCCGGACACTGCCAAAAGGAATTTCCACTCAGGAATGGAAGCCGTTGCCACCTGGATGAGAGAAAGCTGCCTCAATCTCAACTCCAACATGACTGAGCTCATTATCTTCGGAAACGCCCCCTCAGCTTGGGACCACTCCTGGTGGCCCACATCCCTCAGCACCCCCCCTGCACCGACTAAGCATGCACACAACCTAGGCATCATCCTCGACTCCTCCAAAATCCATGGCCAGCCAGGTAAATCAACTAACCTTCTCCTGCTGGCATACACTCCACTAATTTCAGAAGACCTTCAGATGGATCCCAGCAGACTGTCACCCATGCCTTAGTCACAAGCAAGCTCGACTACGGCAACGCCCTCTATGCTGGCACCTCAACTAGAAACATAAAAAAACGACAACTCATGCAGAATGCTGCCGCCAGACTCATTCTGGACCTCCCACACCAAGAACACATCTCCCAACACACTTGGACCTTCCACTGGATACTGGTCGAGAAGTGAATCACCTTCAATCTATTCACCCACACGTACAAGGCAATACACAACGCAGGACCAGCCTTCCTGAACCACTGTGTCTCCTTCCACACCCCCACCAGATCCTTCCGCTCTTGGCCACCATCCCTCGCATCTGCAAAACCACCGCCGAAGGACAATCCTTACCCTACATTGCAGCAAAGAGCTGGAACAACCTCCTCCTGCACCTCAGACAAAGCCTGTCGCTCACCATCTTCGGGAAGAACCTCAAGACATGTCTTTTTTTACTAAGCCCCTCCCCTATCCCCCAGTGCCTTGAGACCCTCTTGGGTGAGTAGCGGCGCTTTACAAAAACTGATCGATTGATTGATTGATTGATAATTTTGCTGCAGTAATGGAAAATCACTTGTTTTAGTCTGTCCCCTCTGGCCTGAATTATTTTCTAGACTGCTAATTTAGGGCCAGATGTATGAAAAAAGCCTTTTGCGAATTGGAAATAGCGATTTTTAAGAAATCGCTATTTCTGATTCGCAAAATGCAATGTGTCATATTTGCGATTCGGTCGTAGCGATTTCTTATAAATCGCAAATGCAATTACCGAATCCCAAATTGCGATACAGCCTCCATTCGCATCTATGGGCCTGTCTGCCCATATTTGTGAATATTTTGCATGTCCCAAATTGCGAATTCCTAACTGGAATTGACAATTTTGGGAAATGCAAAGTCCAGGGTTCTGGGGGCTTAAGGCCTCCTCTGCTGTACCCCAAAAAAAAATTTAACAACATGTAAGGTGCACACATGCCAAAAGGGCATGTGTGCTTTACATGTAAATTTAAAAAATGCATTTTAAATGCATTTTTTAAATTATCACATGGTTACCACCAAGTTCAGCTTGGTGGTATTTGCGATTCCTTAATGCCCAATTCGCATTAAGGAATTGCTTCATACATGTGCTTTAGAAATCGCAAATAAGGATTCCTTATTAACGATTTCTTATTTAGAGAGTCGCAATTTGCGACTCACTAAACCGGGTCGCAATTTTAAGGAATCGCTATTTTAGCTATTCCTTAGAATTGCATTCAGAATTTCTTTGATACATTCTGAAAGGGCTTTTTGCATTTGCAAACGGGCATTCGCACCGTTTGCGAATGCAAAAAGCTTTGATACATCTGGCCCAAAATGCTGAGTGTCCTATTGTATTGTATCCAAGAGACATGTTTTAGATTCAATAATGTAACACTATTTGTTCTACATGTTGAATGGAACAGGAAATCACAGTGTTCAAGTGAAAGAACATTAGTTTAATTTATTGTGGATCATGTGAAAGGAACTGCAAGTAACAAGTAGCAAATGATTGGAAAATGTAATTGCATGTAGTCACAGTATGAACAACGGACTATTGCTGAGAGGATTTTTGAAAGTTGCAAATTTGGTGGTGCCATCACTTACCATTGGATGTTGAAATCAACGCCCAGAGTGTACCCACCTGTAGAATGAATTGTGTGCATTTTAATTAGTGAAGAACATTAAAACTGAAGTCAGTTTGTCTGGAGACCCTCTTAGAGTAAGGTCTTCTCTTGCCTGGAAGCTGTCTGCTTCTGTTTTAAGTCTGTTGTCACATCTCTTCTCTGATTTTCCTGATGACTTTCCTCATCATAGTCTTAACTGCCCTATTTTGTTATGTGGTTGCATACTAATAAGTCTATAAAAAAAAAAAAAGGGAGGGACTGGGAGAATTGAGGTCCAGTGTACGGTCTCCCACGACCTAAATCTTTAAATAGAAAGAGTACACTGTTCCAATGTAAATGTATGCAGGGCAAAGAGATGTCAGTATTATCAGGCGAGCCCTCAAACATCCACTAGGATGCTAAGCTTCATCATTGGGCAGTCTCCTCGTCAGACCGGTACTGCACTGTCTGGCGGACCACCCCGATAAGATGGTGGTACTCAACTGAAGATAGTGTAGCAGATATGGCTTGATCTGCGAAAAAACCTGACTATTTAGGAAAAAGAGGAGAGATAAATGGATTAAAATTGGCTCTGAGTGTTAAGCATCATAATTTAATGGCCCAAGAAAAGGATCAGGCCAAATTAAAAAAGAGGGGAGTAAAAATAGGGAATAATGTCCCCCTGTACTGCAAGAAAGGAAAAGGGTAGTATACCTAGTCCTAACTTACTCGGGTCAACATGTTTCACACCTCTCTGGGCAAAAGTTAATCCCTTGGCGCTTCATCAGGACCGTGATAGCTACTTCTCCTATTTTATCTATGAACAAATAAGTGCTGGAAAGTCCCTTACTGAACGAGGACTACTTGTCACTGTCAATTGGTCAATAGGTCGCCCAACGCACAGTAGAGAATAAGCATCCTAGGTACACGCAAGCCTCAAACCAAAGGAGAGTTATTGCGTCTCTCTCTGGTCTCTCAGGATACCTGCCCGGACTCGCGTGCCATACTCATAAGGCCAACTATTTATGAACTGCTGATCCGTCCTATGTGCAGCTCGTGTTCTCCATCATCCTGATGCTGCAATCAACTGACATTGGAAGAAGGTGACCGTTCCCATGGAATCATCCGCTATGCTGTCCCATGAGGAGAGGTATAACTAAATGTGGCTTCTTGTTTCCTTTTCAGATTGGTCATTTACACCAGCATATTTTTAGAGCTAGCTGCCCTAGTTAGATGTTTTTTCTCAAATTAGTTTTGTCTTTCTCTTTTTTTTCATTTGCCGCATGTGTTAGCCGGCTCCCACACATGCAAGTCCCAATTTCCGTTAGTGTTAGGAATGGCCCAGTTCTGAAAAATTGTATTTTGATGATTCACTGATGTCACCATCATCTTCTTTGAATGTTAATAATCATGCACATATTGTACTGTTGCTAATCTATATGATTCTTTTGGAGTGTCTAACAGTATTGATGTTTAGTAGGTTAAATCTGACGTTTCGGTCAGCCTATGGTTTTCATGTATGTTTATAACTTAGTTTTGCACACCATTTATGTTACATTGATTTTGGGATTGTAATAAAGCTTTGAAACTTCACTCGGTTTGGAGTTTGATTTATTGTTCAAATTTTATGGTGTTTAGTATTGTTTATGGTATAATGTTATTCATTTGTGATTGAATGATTCTGACTACTACTCTCTTCACCAAGTCCAAGGATTTAGTCGACCTGAGAGGGTGAGAGTTTGTGAGGTTGTCTCAACCCGAACAGCAGTGGTAGTTGAGCCCAGAACTGGAGAGTAGAAATTTTCCGGGGCCCCAGCACTCCAGCACCACTATCTCAATTCCTTTCTTTTCTTAAACTTTCCCTCCTTCTCACTCTTATTCCGTCCCTTTCTTTAATTTCTCACATTCTCTTTCATCTTCATGAATTTTCTCTATTTTACTCAACATTTCCTTGTCTCTCACCTTCTGTTTGTCTCGTGTGCACTTTACTCTCCATTCCACTATCATCTAGATAGTGGAATGGAGATTAAAGTGGACTCTTTGCATTAAAATTTCTTCTCCTCACTTGTCCATTTTTCTGTGTTTCTATGTATTTCATTTCTCTCTTGAAGAACTCCCCTCTCCTCCTCACATTGCACTTCCTCTTCACACATCTGGAGGTTTGCAGTTCCTCTAGCAGGACCCCCTGCTGACCTTCCTTGTAGGACCGACTTCTCATGCCAGAAACACCCAGAGTCATAACCTGTCAGAGAGAGAATATGAGAACTAGAGAATGAGTGACAGAGTGAAAGAGAAATTGTGAGAGACAAAGAGGCATGAAAGTGTAAATATAAATAGTTGTGAAAAGAATATGTCATGAAAGGAGTATGCAGTAAACAAGCTTGTGTTTGTTTGTGACAGTCATGGAGAGGTGGAGAGGCACAGAACTAGTGAGGATGGGAGAAGAAAGACTAAGGGGCTGAGAGAGAGAAAAAGATGGAACAGGAAAAAAGGGACAGAGTTAGACAACTACTCAGTAGCAAGCAGTCAATGAGAAGCCAACAAGGACAATCAGACAGAAACATTGACAGACACAGATACAAATGGACTGACAGGAATAGACAGAGAATGCCAGTCAGCAAGCTGGTCATCGAATTACTAACAGGCGCAGGGACCTAGGCAGGAAGTGAACCACAATCAGAATGAGACAGCTTAGGCTGTAGCATGAAGCACAGGAAAAAGAAAAATATCTACTTTGTGGTGCACAGACGTCCAGTACTACATGATGGCTGTTCCATTTTAAAGGAAATACGCTATATTCTACTGTCTTTTTCAAAGTTTCTTTTTACCCTGAACTAAAGCTAGACTCAAAGGAAAGTGCACATGAGCATGTAGTGTGCTAATTTAGAGCACACTGGGGCAGCATACACATAGAGATGGCACAACCCTAGCATCAGAGACTGTGGGACATTATTTTGTCACAGCCAACTTCACACCTCTCGAGGGTAGACTGAGGGTGGGCATTCGAGGGCACACTGCAGGTTGGTGAAGTGGAAGTGCAGCATTCTCAGCATGTAGATATGGTGGGAAAATTCTGAAATTGTATGGAAGTTTAGCAGCAGTTGCAGGCGGACTCCTTCCCGACATGTTGCACCTATTTGCCTCTTATCTGTGGTGTTCCTGCTTCATTTCACTGGTCATTCCTCATGTAACTAATTTCCAAGATGACATCCTTGTGTTTGGGAAAGACAGAGATGAGCATGATCAAATGCTGAAGGTGGTTTGGGGTACATTGCAGAAGAGTGGGTTGACAAAAAGGAGAAATGTAAAATACATGTGAAATGTGTGGAATATTTGGGGCACTAGATTGATGACAATTGGATTTCTTCAAAAAAGAAGTTGGTGAATACCTTAGAGAAGACTCCCTCTCCTGAAAATAAAGATTAGTTGAGGCCATTCTATTGGCAAGCTGAATATTCCCAGTGCACCCCAATGTTTGCTGATAGAACTAAGCATATGAGGAAGTGCATGTTGAGGAACGAGAAGTTTGTTTGGTGTGGTGATTGTGAGAGGGAGTTTGAACAGCTGAACCTAAAAATAGCATGTGCTCCTGCATTGAAATTATATGACACCAACAATGCTACTATTATTAGCACTGGTGCGAGTTGTGTGGGCTGGGTTGTATTATTGCAAGTTCGTGAAGAAAGGGAGGTCACCATTGTTTTTGCTTCCAGGCAGCAGGGAGGCAGAGAAAAACGATTCTATTAACGAGACGGAAGCATTGGCCTGTTGGTGAGGAGTCAACTATTTTCAGAAGTTTGTGTGGGCTACTGAGTTCATGCTTTGCACAGACCATCACCCTTTGGTGGATGTTTTCTTCCAGGAAAGGGATGGATACGGTTTCTGCCAGAATAGGTTGATGGGTCATGAGAATGTTGGAATATAATTTCAGAAAGGAGAATGTACCTGGAAAGAAAAAATGTGCTAGCTGATTGTTCGTCCAGGTTGCCTTCAAAACAGGAAGAATAAATGAAAGAAAAATTGGATGAGGTGATAGTAGCTCGGGTGAGCGGGATCGCAGAGGGAAGGATTTCACATGAGGGATGGATTTGTGCTGTGCGATACAATGAGGTACTGAATGAAACCGTGGGGTACATGACCAACGGGTGGTCTGTGAAGCGGAAAGTATCTGATGCAGCAGAATCATTTTGCCAGGTGAGTATGGAGCTGTAAGTTTGTGAATGGAATTTTGTTCAGAGGGGAGTTGTTGGTGGTACTGTCAGAGTTGAGGAAGAGGATTATTGGTCTCACTCTTGAAGGCCACATCTGGATGAGACAACCAAAAGACAGATAATAGCAGAGTATTGGTGGCCCACAATGGATCGATAGGTGGAATGCATCATAAGTGAATGTGTCCCATGTGTGTGGAGTGACAAGTCTCAAAGGACTGTAAAGTATCCACCTATGATTTTGGACAAGTCAGATGGACTGTGGAAGAATTTTCCTATTGATGTGATTGGTCAGTTGCACTATTCAGTGGATTCCCAACTATGCCATGCTGGTAGTTGGTTATTTTTCACGGTGGCCCGAAATGAAGTTGATTTTGTAAGGAAATTGTTTGACAGAGAAGGGGAACTTGAGCTTATTATGTCTGACATGGTGGGCAATTTGTTTCGGAAGACAGCAAGGAATTTTTACAGATGAGGGAGGGAGCCGATCGCATGCATACATCTGTTTATTGCCCTCAAAGTAATGGTATGGTTGAAAGGTGGAACAGAACATTGAGGAAAGGTCTGCAGTTGGCATTGAGCAGTGGTGGAGAGTGGAAGAAAGCAGTGAGCAGGTTGATATGGGCTTAACACACCTCACCCCATTATGCCACCATAAAGTCTTCCTTTCAGTTGATGAGAGGACACCATTTTTGTGCATCATTGTCAAAGGGAACTGAAAAACAAATAGTAGGATGTGAAGGGTGAAAGTGAGATAGGGAGCTATGTGGTGGGTGATTGAGTACATGTCCTAAGAGGGAGAAGAGTGATGCAGGGAGAATCCAAATTTTCTCTTCCTCTTCAGGTCAGATGGGTAAACAAATATATGCTCACACTCAGTGATGGCTATGTGTGGAATCATAAGGAAGGTGTTGAAGATCCCACTAGGTGTGATGAATGGAGGAAACATAGAGTGGCGGAGGTGATGACGGGTGATGTGCTGGAGATGATTTCATAATGTACTAGATCATGTGTTCTACTGAATTTTCTCTCCTTTCTCTCCTTGAACTGTGATGCAATGGAGTACATTGTTCTAAAATGTACAATGATTTCATGATGTAATACCTCACATTTTTCTTTTGATTTCTTTTGATTTTTCTCATGTTAAACTATGATTCAATTTGTGCACTTATTTGTTTAGGTTTCTCATAGCACTAAGTTAATCATCTTTGCCATGGTCACTGTTATAGTCAACAATTTTGTTTCTTGTTCGGTTGTGTTGTGTTGAGGAAGGGTGATGTGCAGCATTCTCAGAGAGTGGCATTTTGAAGAGCTCTGAAATTATATGAGGGCTAGGGGCAGTTGCAGGTGGCCCCTCTCCTGATACAGTTGCATCTAATAAACACCCATGTTTTCCTTTTATCTGTGATGTCTTGCTTTATTTCAGGCTTGCATTCAGGTGCTGGATAGCTTTAACTGCTGGTTGCCACTCACTCTCCAGATGAGCTGCTGCATGCTGAGAAAACCACACATTCACCTCCATCACAATTGATTTGGAACAGAAAGACATGAACTGTGAGTTTAGATGTGGGGGCATGTTCGTGTGCTGGTGGAAGCAGTTGATAATAGGGGTGGAAACACATAAGGAGCCTCACATTGACCTCTGTAACCTCTTTGCACTAAATTGGAGCTGTGCTTCAGTTTGGGAGGCAGAATGTGGTGCAAACCCATCTTCCTAAGGCTTCAGAAATCTGAAGGGAACAGGAGCGACCTTCATGTTGAAACTACATTCGTGTCATCCTCCATGTAATTCCCTATGTAATCACACCAGACTGCCTTCAGGGAACACTGTAGGCCAAGGCTGCAAACGTGTATGCATGGTAAACTGGATCTTGTACATTGCTCAAGACAGTGCATGCTGTGTTCGAATTCAAGATGGCTGGTCCGCCCCAACTTTAATCAAGGAGTCCGCAATCCTAGCCTCAGTAACACTGATGACATCACATTTTGAAATCAGTGCCTACCACAGTGACATGAAATGCATGTTTCGGCAGTTGGGTCTGACCAGGGTGGAAGGGACACGATATGTGGTGTTCATAAATGGGATTTTCCCTTACAAGATAGAACAAAGAGTTCTGGTGCAGAGAAATAAGTGCTGACCAATGATAAACATTGGCACAAGTTACGCACTGAAAGTACTCGCAAAAAAAGTAACAGCGTTTAGCAGTTGGGGGGGTTTTATTTCAGAACAATTTCAATCTTTCAGACTAACATTTTGAAGGGATTCCATTTATCTTTTATATGTGAAATATTTAGAAACTGAGTCGTAATTCTATATTCAGTAATATTTCAGAGGGAAGAGCATTCCTCATTAAAATCTTAAACTTAGCTTTATAATCACATTCAAGGGAGTGGAAAAAAATTAATGGCCTAGTTTAATGATCTGATGCTCCATAAACATCCTGATCATGTTGATGCACTGAGCACTTTAAGTACATCATGTTGATGCACTGAGCACTTTAAGTACATCATGTTGATGCACTGAGCACTTTAAGTACATGTCAGTAACAGAGGCAGCCCCTAGCCATACGTTCACCCCCAAAAAAGTGTGTCAATCCTTTTACAAGTACGAAATTCATATGTGAATCCTTATTTTACTTACCTACTTTAGTCCCATTTGAGTTTTTGCGAACCTCCACTGTGCATAAGCAAAGTAAAAATCCAGCTATTTTTCTTGAAACTGGACACCATTGAAAAACAATTGGAAGAACAGATTGGTCTGACATTTGGCACGCATTTTCAGCCTGTTAAACTAACCAGAACGCTGGGGCCAAGGGAACAAGGTAAAGTCAAGGAGTTTCGCTTACATCTGTTGCCAAATGAAACAGGTTTAGCAACACGCTTTGTTGCAGTCATTGGATTTTCTCTTTAGTGGGAACTGGCTGCTCATTGTCTGCATTACTTTAACTCCCGCGAGGCATATTTAATCATTGAAAAAGTCAGTCCGTATGTACCTAACTGCATCATTCATTCTTCAGCGCCACAATGTACCTGAAGGCATTTTAGGAGTAATTAGCAATATGTGGCCTTTTGCACCAACTATATATTTCAGACCTCTACTAAACATGTTATTGGAAAGACCAATGTGCTGAGGTTCTGTCTCCTGCCATTAGGTTACACACTTGTTCATTTTAAATGCAGGAAAAAGGGTCCACGGGAAAAATAATTTATGAGACGGTTCAAACAACAGAGGCATTCTTTTTAAATTGCCATTGAGATTATTATTAACAGATTCAGTTGATATAAAAAGCAAACCAGTGCCTTATTTACCATACTCTTGAAGGTTCTCAATCAGTTTCTTCAGATCTATGTTTAACTGACTTTCCACAAAGTTTCTAATGAAGTTATTTTGAAGGAACATCTGAAATAAGAGAAAGACAGGAACTGTTTTAAAATTTGGAGCATGGAGCAAACTGTGCATGTAGTAAAACTTCAGCATGGAGTATGTCTGTCAAAACACTACCTGTTTATACTCTATGTTGTTGTTGCAATATATATATATATCCCAAAAAATGTTTACTGCACTCCAAAGAATCCTTTATAGCATATTTATTTAACAAAACAGCAGGTGGTTGCTGTTTTGTTGAATAAATATGCCATAAAGGATTCTTTGGAGTGCGGTAAACATTTCTTTGGATATATTATTAATTCGAGGGTGGTCTCCTCCGTTACCAGCACCAGTAGCTGAGTGCCACTCTGAGACTGTGACTCTGACCTTTTCCTTAAAAAAAAAAAATATATATATATATATATATATATATATATATGTATATATATATATATATATATGTGTGTATATATATATATATATAAATATATATATACATTCAATCTAATTTATTACTTTATTAGAAATGTTTGGCTGAAATGCTGTTGACAGAGGTCAGTGTATACTATGTAGAATATTTAAAAAAAGTCAGCTAAAGAGTTGTTACTTACAATTTAAAACATACAGAACTGAAATTTTACACTTATCTTTAGGTATCCATATCTACCACATAAGCACATTTCAACAACTGCTTTTCAGATCACTTTACCAGTTAGAGAAATACTGCTTTTTCTTGTGCATAATCACTTTGAGGACATCTGGCTTTTGAACAAGGTACTGCAGGCTTGCATACATTTGAAAGACATACTCAATATTGTTTTGTGAGTGTAGCTGCACTACCCTTGATTCACATTAAAATTGCCTTTGAGATATGTGGTTGCTGAAAGAGGTACTACAGCATAACATCTCCATTTCAAAACTGCAAGGAACATCTTACCCCGGAATATAAGAGAGATAGCTTTTATTTTCTATATAATCTCTGTGAGGACATCTAGTGCCTGTTGTCCTGCAGCCTCTCATATCCATTCATTATCTGTGAGTATATTTATTTTTGAGAGCTGCAGATAGCTTAATCCTTTATATAACCTGCAAGGTCTGCAGGACCACTGTAATCAACCAGATGTCTTTACAGCCTCCATGCAATCGCTACAAAATAATTTGTTTCATTGAATTTCACCCTTTTATGAATGTAGTTAGGTGGCATTTGTATAGTTCTGTACAGACTTGAAGACGAAAATACAATCAATGAGTGATTGGAGTGGAAACTGAGTTCTAAGATTGGAAAGCTTGGCAGTCTTAATGGATACATTGAGGCCATTCCAGGCCCTGCATTCTTCTGGGCCGGCGGGCAGAAACACTGTTTCCACATGCCGGCCCAGCAGAATGTTTGTAATTCGTCCGGCGGGGTCTCCAGGGGGCTGGCGGTTTATGAAAAGACAGCCAGCATGAACACGGTGGGTTTCCTGCCGTGTTCATAATGAGCCCCATAGTTGCTGCCTTAGAAGTTGCTGTCTGAAGACTATTGTGTTCCACTGAGAAGTCATGGAGTGAACATGTGTCCCTGGGTGCATCAAAAGCTGAGTGGTCAACTAAAAAAAGAATAGCAATACGTTTGACAACATTGCTTTTGTGTGTCTATAATAGTGCATGTTCCTAGAGTAGCTTACCAAACATTACACCATTCCATCCTTTATTCTACTTTCCACTTTCCTGTTAGCAGGTTGCTCAGAGACTCCATGGAGTTTCTTGAACCTCTCCATGAGAAGTTCTGCTTTGATTGATTTTTGAATTATTAAGCTGACCTTTGATGCTGAAAGCTTTATGCTTATACTTGATTTTTCTGGAAAATTAGATCTCTTTATAAGTTTCTGAAATTGACAACTTTTTATTCTCATTCCTAGAGATTATTTCCTTTGAGGAACATTCGTATTGCATTTTATTATGATTTATTGATTACTTATTGATATTTCTAATCACAATTCAAATTACTAAGAAGAAGAATCTTCAACTTGTAACTTTAATAAAGATGAACTACTACAAGTTTTGAAGAATAAAACCAATTAACTCATACCAAACACTCTTTGTTGGCTGATATAGAATTTAGAAATTATGATAAATCTAATGTGATGCACAGCTCCTGATTAATCTCCATCTACATCAAGATTCCATCAACCTGAGTAGAATAGGCAGTGGGGATTTCCCTGATGAGTGATATGATTTTCTGTAAGGCAGATTTTCTGTAAGGCGACAGCTTTGGAGCACCCAAGGAAGGAAATCAAATGGAGTAAAAGCTAAACAGGGAAATTATCATAGGATACAGGGAAGAGTCAAACTGCAGAATGCAATCTGTCTGTAGGATCTCGTCTCCATATGTGTGGAGGATCAATCTTAAAGCTATGGATTGGATGAAGCATGGAGCATTAGCACTTGACCTAAGATGATAGTGACATAATGCCAGTATTGCATGCTTGACTGCTAGCAAAAGCAATACTAGACAGTTGGCAACTGCAAGGCAATTTACTATGAAGAGAAGAATCTAACTGGTAGCCTGAATGAAGAAGCACATTTTTAAACTCCTTCTCAATTTGAGTAAGTGCCTTTTGGGTCTTAGTTAAAGAGATAAGGAATTCCACAGTAAGGAAAAATGAGCTAGAAAAGATCTTCCACCAAATCACATGTATCTGATTGGTCTATGGTGAGTAGATTCAGGCTTGCTGTTGGAATGCTTTTTGAAGGCTTGCAGGAACAGTTTAGCAAGGTTTTTCAGTAAGCGACAATTTAAAGCCTTATGGATAAGTCTTGGTGTCTTGCTGTTAGATCTTTCTTTTATCATCAGCTAGTGGATGGACCTCTGTGCTGAAGCATTGCAGATGTATGGCCTGATTCACAAACTTGCTTAATTTACACTTTGAACAAGTTAACACTTATGAGTAAGTATAGTTCTTTTAGGTATTCACAAACTCCAGGCCTGTCTCTAAAGGGTAACAAACACTTTTGAGGAAGTTTATAGCTTTGAGTAAGTTTACTACATTTCAGTATTTACAAACTCAGAGTGTGCGGTACAATTGAAAACAAAAATGTAGTAAGTCCAGCCCTACACATGGCCAGCCACTGGCATTGCAACATCCTGCCATAAAAAATATTGTAGGTAAGGACTTAAAATGTAACCCCATAGGAAATGATGTTAAATTAAATTAGTTCAACTACTTACAAATATAAGTAAATATAAATTCCAGTTTTAAATATATTTATCATTTATTTATAAAATATTGTTAAGCTATTTTGAATTACATTATAGTATAACAATACATTTTATGAAACAAACATTATATTAAACAGTTTTATGCAAGACCTTTAACATTTTTAATGTACATTCCTTTTTTTTTCAGGTGGACATTTATTTTGTAATTTAAGTATCAGAAAAATAGTTTTAAATTAGATGAATGTATTTCAATTAATAAGTTCTAAATCAGGCCCTTAGTCTCTGAAATGAAAGTCAAAATCCTCCAGGGTTCAAGGTGGCAGGCTGTAGCCACCAAAGTCATCTCAAAGCTGGACAACAACTGGATAAGGTCTAACTGAAGCCATTGGTTTCAGCAGGAACAGTTCAAAGTAGAAGAAATTCAAATTTTATGGCAGACAAAGTCCTCATTTTCAGTGTATACTTTTCGTGACTTCGCTCTTGTCAAGAATTCCATCTACACACATAGGGGCTGATTTATATGTTGGCAGAAAGTATGCTGCATCACAATGTTGACAGAGTACCCTTTCTGACAACCCGAAGGTCTGCCTGACTTATTACAGTTGGGCAGGCCTTCAGTGTTTATGGAGGAGAATATTCTTTCTGCTGCCTATACACACCTCCGATGGCCCAATGGAGTAAGGAATGCTGGAGGCTTGGCCATGAATCTAGTCACACGATTTACAGTGGGTGGACACATGGCCAGTCACCACCAAGAAAAATGTGGTGGCAAGGAACAGTGAAAACTTTTAAATGACCCCCACACCATGGAAGAATGATCCCACTGAGAGAGTATGTGTTCTCTAATGCAATATAGAGCCCTCCTATATTATGTAGGGATTTAGTTGGGTTTTCGATCTGCCTACAATTTTGAAGAAAAGCTTTGGAAGAGCAGATCATCAGCAAAACTGCCAGCAGTTTGTGGCCAAGTTGCACCCTTCTATTGATTTATGGACTGTATAGTTTGGACCTACACACAATAAACAATGTGCCAAACAATAAATCCTGAAAGACTTCAAGGACCTGGCAGATGACTTACCCCCTCTGTTGGAAAATGGGTTATTGGTAAGGGCAGGTAGGTACCTACACTTAGCAATAGGCCACTAACCTCCAGTAAGGTCCAGTTAGGTCTCAGTAAATTAACCCCAGCTCAACCCTTGGTAGCTTGGCAACGAGCGTCAAGGCTTAACTTAGGAGACAGAGTGTAAAGCATTCAAATATCACAAAACAGTAATTAAATAAAACACAGGAAACAGTTTAAAAATCCAAAACCAATTTATAAAAATAGATTATATTTTTATCTTTAAAATGACATAAAAACAAATAAAATCGGATAAGGGGAACCGGAGATATGAATTTTTAAAGAATTATTGTTTTTTAGCACCTAGAAACAAAAAGCGCCAATTGGGTCATCTGGTTGCACCTCGACCGGGGCAAAGTCAAAGTTTAAGGCTGACCGCGATGGAGCCCTGCTCGGCTACAGGCCGCGGGAGGCCACGGTTAAAAGTTTACCTTCACACTTAGGCCCTCATTCTGACCTTGGCGGGCGGCGGAGGCCGCCCGCCAAAGTCCCGCCGTCAGGTTACCGTTCCGCGGTCGAAAGACCGCGGCGGTAATTCTGACTTTCCCGCTGGGCTGGCGGGCGGTCGCCTTCAGACCGCCAGCCAGCCCAGCGGGAAAGAGGCTTCCACGATGAAGCCGGCTCGGAATCGAGCCGGCGGAGTGGAAGCTGTGCGACGGGTGCAGTTGCACCCGTCGCGTATTTCACTGTCTGCGCAGCAGACAGTGAAATACATGTAGGGGCCCTCTTACGGGGGCCCCTGCAATGCCCATGCCAGTGGCATGGGCACTGCAGGGGCCCCCAGGGGCCCCGCGACCCCCCCTACTGCCATCCGGATCTCGGCGGTCCGACCGCCGGGATCTGGATGGCGGTAGGGGGGGTCGGAATCCCCGCGGCGGTGCAGCAAGCTGCGCCGCCGCGGAGGATTCAATGGGGCCGCGGTACACTGGCGGGACCCCGCCAGTGGTGCCGGTCCGACCGCGGCTTTACCGCCGCGGTCGGAATCCCCATTGGAGCACCGCCGGCCTGTCGGCGGTGCTCCCGCGGTCCTCCGCCCTGGCGGTCAAAGACCGCCAGGGTCAGAATGACCACCTTAGTCTCTTTTTCGAAGATTTTCTTCAGCGGGACGAACCTGCCAGTCCAATCCGACCTCCTGGAGCCCTTCTCCGGATACGCGATGCGGGAATCGGTGGAGATTTTTACCTACGGACTTAGTCATTTTTTCGAGGTGAAAATCCATCAACCGGGGTAAACCTGGATCTTGATCCGACGTCCCTGGAGCCCTCCTCTGATACGCTGGCTGGGAGGTCCCGGTCAACTTTTTACCTTCGGACTTAGTCTCTTTTTCTGAGATTTTCTTTACCGGGACGAACCAGCAAATCAGGCCGGGTCGCGGTTGAGGCAAGCCGGCTAGAGTTGCCGCGGCGGGTCGGTCCCTCTATGGAGCTTTTTTTCAAAAGTTCTCCAAACTTCTCCAAACTTCTGCGGCTTCTCCCAGATGTCCTTTTAAGGTTCTTTTGAGGTCCACAGCTCACCCCAAGGGTCCAGAAGTTCTGACATGGTACTTGGGGGTGCAGACTACAACTCCCAGAATGCACCTGGCGCAAACTCCTTTTTGGCCACTGGACAGTGGTCAGCTGGTCGCTTTCTTCAGGAGTTGGTGCAGGGGACTCTGGTTAGCAATTGTTCACCTGTAGCAAACAGGGAGTCCCTCCTTGAACCAGTTGAAGCCAGGCAAAGTCCTTCTTGTGGTAAAGCCCAGGTGTGCAGCTGGTGCAGTCCTTCTGAGTGCAGGTTCCAGGTGCAGGCCAGGGGTCCAGCAGGGCAGTCCTTCTTCTTCTGTAGTTCTTCCTTGATGGATGTGGTAGGGAACTGAGGTGTGGGTGCAGGTCTGCCAGTTTTATCCTTGCTCCTGGGTGAAAAGCAGGGGGGTCCTGGTTCTCCAATCAGGTGCAGGGTCCTTCCCCCTGTGATGACCACTTCCTGGCAAGTGTGGCAAAAATCAATCCCAGGAGGCAACATTCTCCAAAAATCCATCATGGCTGAATCTAATTTTTGGAGGTTACAGCTGGCTGAGCCCACCCACTGGTGTGGCTAAAAATAATAAACACACCCCTCTCCTGCCCTCTCCTAATCTAATCAAGGGGGCACCTAGTTGTCTGGGGTTGCAGGATGTGTGGGTGTTGCTTGTTGCTCCAAATGTCCTTCTCTGCCTTTGAAGACCAGTTTGGCAGCCCTCCCCCTTCCTGCCTCACCATCTGCTGAGGGGAGATTCCCTCCCACTGGCACATTCCTTTGTGTGAAGCCAGGCCACTTCACACCTCATCAAGGCAGCCTGGCCAGGCTGCTAGAGAATGGCCAATCAGAGCACAGCAGCAAAAACAATGCAGGGCTGAAATTGGCAACTTTTCAGGTAAAGCTTAAAACTCTTTACCTGAACAAGTTATATTAAATCCAACAACTTGAAGTTGTGGGATTTATTATAACAATTGTTTTGATACCAATCTCTTGGTATCCATCATTTAAGGGGACTTCAAAAATTAAATGAAGGCCATTATTACAATGAGGGAAAAATGAATTTGGCTGTTTCTCCCTCACCAGGACTTATAAAACTATTTTTATAAGGTCCCTGCTTATAGGTACATGGCACCCAGCCCTAGGGGCACATAGGGCACATGTTAGGGGTGACTTATATGTAAAAATAAGGTAGTTTAAGACTTTGGAACTACTTTTAATTCCAAAGTCGAATTTGCATATAACTTTAATTTAAAAGCAGACAGCAAGGCAGGCCTGCCTTTAAAATGACACTGGGCACCTCAGCAGTGCACCTATGGGTGCACTACCTATGCTGTGGTCCCTAAACCTACACGCCCTACCATATACTAGGGACTTATAAGTAGGTTAACTTAGCCAATTATAATTAGCCTAATTTGCATATCCATTTTACACAGAGCACAGGCCCTGGGACTGGTTAGCAGTACCCAGGGCACCATCAGAGTCAGGAAAACACCAGCCAAAAGTGGAAAATGGGGGCAAAAAGTTAGGGTGCCTCTGCAATCAGCCCTGTTTTCTCACACCCTCCCAGTTCTACCACTACTTGAAGTTGAGGATTGCATTGAAACACTCAAAAGGCAGAATTACCATGCTTCCTGAATACAACTCACTCAAATGTAAACTGGTGACTGACACCATAAGCAAGGGTGGGGTATCCCAGCTCTACAAATTCCTGGTCACAAATGCACCTGGCCCCTTGGGAACACTGAGCGTCGGGTGCAGGAGGATGTAAAGACCTTAGATGATGACGACAGGGTAGGGGCAATGAAGGTCCTTTGGGCATTAGTCATATCAATGAGATGATGCCTAATCCAATTCAAATACTTCGATAGGATCTACTACTGCCCTGAATGCCTCTGGCGCATGGGCCGGGCCTGTGACCCCACGTGTCTGCAATGTGGGACCACTCCGGGTACTTTTTACCACATTATCAAGACGTGCCCAGGGGTGCAGGCATACTGGACCCTGATTACTGGACCCATGTTCCCGGTGCTGGGCATCCTTCTGGAACTTGATCCAAAAATAGCGCTATTGGGGATAATGGACTCTGTGAGGGACTCCAGGGCTATCCGGGCACTTTTGGCAACCGCATACTTGATAGTCAAAAGAGATCTGATCAGACATTTGAGGGATGAGCAGGCTCCATCTATATAGGAGTGGATCCAGGGCATGGATTCCTGTGTCACTCTCATAAAGCTTGTGTTTAAGATGAGGGGCATTCCACAGAAGTTTGACCAAATTTGGGGTGTTGGATCAAGAAGTCCAGCTGCTGATGTTATGGTCAAATGTTAAGGTGATGTGTGCCTCCGCCTCAGAGGCTATGATATGTATGTCTTTGATGTCTCTAAGCAATATTTTCAGTAATCTACTTGCTTTGACCACTGTTTTCTACTGTGGCCCACGTGGCTCGAGCTGAAGTTTGTATTGTTTATGTTGCTAACCAATAAAAGCAATAAATGTGTCAAAAAAAATAAATCCTGAAAGTCTTTGTCAGTATTTAGGACGTGAAAGTGTCGCAGTAAAGGAAACTGTAACTTTTGTTGAACAAACAAGGATCTTTGACATTTAGCAGCCAGAAGAGAAAATGTCATACCAAAGCAACTGACTGTGGGTCAGGTTTAAAGTTTGTTATAATACATAATCCTCCAATTTCTAGTGGAAGTAACAATTCTAGAGGCGAATCCCCTTTTTTGATTGTTCTCTATCATAGGAATAGTACGAAGGAGGAAATTACACAGTTGGATTTTTTGGCATGACGGTAGGCTAGCATTATGCGTAACATGACACTTTATTGCTACTCCTCCGCACAACATGTTTAAGAACAAAACATAATATACTAGTAACCATTGATTTACAATCCTTCTTCACAAACAGGTTAATCAAAAGGTTTTGTCCACATCGTACTTTACAATCAAAGGAAAGTAGTCCTAGTTTGTTTAGTATTTCAAAATCCTTATTTTATGGATTAGTAATCTTTTCTATATCCCTGTAGTTTTACATTTTACCGATTTTGATTAAGGCGTCCTGTTTGTTTTGAATGTATTTGAGTGGACTGTCATTATTATATTTCTTTTATGTTTTGACCGTGTTATTTATTGATTTATTTAGTACTGCCACAGGATGGAAAGTTTATCAGCTTGTCAGCTAATGGCATTAAAAAAATAGAGCTCCTTAAAATACAGCTCAATTTACAAGATTGCAGGCACCATTTAGCATTAAGGTCAAACTTGTACTGAGTGTTTAACTTTAACACAGCATTTTTATAAATTATTGGGACCTTGTGTGCGAGAGTTGATAATCTTGTACAGATATATATGTATTGCTTCCAAGTCCTACTTTAAAAGCACTGAGTTACCAATTGAGCCAGATATATTTTAAAAGTAGATAAAAAATATCCTTAATAAGGAGAAGAATAACACATAAATCATTCAAGTACCAAGAAACAATTCAGACAATGTTGTTTGCTACAAGGAGTGTTAAAAATATTCTTAGTATTTATTTCTCACAATAGGATTTCATTTGTCTGTGGAGGAGAAGGAAAAGATCAAGTATTGAGGTTTTGCTTAATGCTTACCATTTTAAATAGGTATAGTTCCTAGCAGCATTTCCATTTAATTTGTGAAAGAATACATTATTTCATGAGTGAATGGGGGTTGTCTGGTTCACAAACCTGGAGGTGGTTGACCATGAGGAACTGTCCAGTTGTTTGAAAGATCTGGGACATGCTCAGCCAAGCCTCAGAGTATGTCTTCAAGCTCTTCACATGATCAAATATATGATTTGCCTATAATGGGTGGGTTAAAAATTGAAAGGAAACAGATCAGAGAGAAGGTGGGAACAAAGGTTGCTTTAATACAGTAAGAGATTTTTTTAATATTCAGTTAATAGTCCAAATTATTATATTCATATTTTACAGCTACATAGCGGATATCTAAAAATGATAAATCAAACAGGGTGGCACATCATATTACTTGTTTAATGTGAGATTTAGTAAAATAACCCTAATAAAGCAGTAGTGACAAACTGAAATTGTCTTGTAAATTGGCATTTGCACATTAGTTTATAGAACTATTATAAGATAAAGGCAGGCATGATGTCATAAACATGGACAAATCAAACCTTAAGTAGAGAAGTGTTGTTATAGAAAATCTGACAAAAATGGCAGATATGTAATTTCCACCAGCAACCAAATTACAGTCGAGTTGCTCCAACACATCTAAACTCTGCCATAATAAAAACACCATGTGCCAACGCCAATCATTTCTGTCCATAGAGTTGGTAAATTCACAAGAAAATGTGTAGGTAATTCTTTTATATCCAGAGCAGAACACCCATCACGATACTGGAGGATATCCCTCTTATTGGTAATCTCAGATAAAGGTCAATTAATAATCCCTCTCATGCACTAGAATCCCAAGGCACATGGATACAGACAGTGCATTTCACAATACCTTCATTTGTAATACTGATCCTTATTGGTAGAAAGTGTAAATCCAACAGTGCATTGTATATTTTAGCTCAAATGCAACCAACAGTCTCATGTTTGATGTGCTCAATTACTTCAAACATCCAAATACTAGCAGGGCGTCCACCTCTGGTTTGAAGGAAGTTCAAAATCAGCTAGGATGAGTCAAATTCTATGACCCAAATATAAACTGGTGGTTAACTTCTGAGCTCTGTTTAACAAACGTATCGGCAGGGATAAAAAATCCAAGTAGTTTGATAAATAGCAAAGCCCCATGGTTATCCTTGACGGATTTGGGAAAGTCAAACCTGCCCAACTTTATTGTGGAAAAAACCTTGCAAAAAAACAGAAGGAACCTGGGGTGTTAAAAGATGTGTATGTTATGCCTCATTTCCAATTAAATACTCAGAATGTGAGGTATTTACCATACTGGTTAATGGTACTTGCCAGGTGTGGTAAACACAAATCTTTGAAAATGAAAGGCAATAACAATTGATCAAGATTGTGAATGATGATGGCAAAGTTGAATGTTTCAACAGTGAACAATTATACATTAATTTTAGCATCAGAAAAAATGTGGTGCTTCCCTTTCCTAATTTTTTCAAATTCTTGATAGACCAGTTAGTCTAACCTTTAAAGAAACTATGAAAATGTGTTCTACAGGGCTGCCACCCATCCTTAGATTGCAGTTCTGGTTTAGATTCCATAATTGCCAATTGACCCCATTCTGTGTGTGACCCCCACAGCCATTCTTGGCTTTGCAATCAACAGCATTTAGTAGGCTTGGAAATTTGACAACAATGTTAAAACAGAAAGCAATGTGCTGCAAACTAATATTTCAGGACTGTTTGATGAGTCCTCACGTGACATGGATTCGTTTGGCAGCCATGACATTAACAGATTCGGACTTATGAATACTGCCCTGGAATGCTTTCTCAAGTTGGGTTACCCCATCTTTTCTTAAGCCATCATTTTACCCTAAGTCACTCCAGGCTCTTATGTTGGAACTGAAATGTTCCCTCCATGGTTCTGGATACTGTGCTACCCTGCCCTATGTTATTTCTTTTCATGAAGTCACTACTCTTTTGATTTCCACCACAATGAACATGATAATCACACATGTTCATTAAGTGATCCCCCTGCTTAGATAGCTTGAGTCCCCAAAACATGACTCTGAGTTTGAGAGGAAATCCAAAGTTAAACCCTGTTTTAAAGAGTGGGTTTTACTCTCTCTACCCTGGCTTTATCAGACTGGTGGTGGTGAAAACTTTGATTCCAGTTGAAGTGCAGGCCTCTTTGCAAGTCTCCTTCAAGTGGAAATGCCCACTGGCCCGCCTGTTTAAAAGGGTCTATAAGTCCCACTTATATGATATATTTCTCTCCATCTGTGAGAAAGGTATGTGCTAACTGTAGGTGTGGTGCAAGAAGAAAGTGAGGTCTGTATGTGTTCTGGCTAGGTTGAGCATGGAATGCATTTTAGATGCCCCTTGTGTTGGAAAACGGCCCTCTATGACGGGTCATCCCAAACATTTTGGTTTCCTCGTCCTCTTTTTCTGACCTCGGTTTTATTGGCTTTATGACTTCGTGCACTTTATCACTTTATCACTGTTAACTAGTGCTAAAGTGCTTATGCACTCTCCATAAAATGTGGTAACATTGGCTTATCCACAATTGGCATATTTAATTTACAATTAAGTCTCTTGAACAGTGCGCTTTATGTGCCCAGTGTCCGTACATTAAATGCTACCAGTGGGCCTGCCGCACTGAGTGTGCCACCCACACAAGTAGCCTTTCAAACCTGTCTCAGGCCTACCATTGCAGGCCCTATGTGTGTCCAATTTACTGACAATTCTACTTGTCATTAGAAACTACTTGCCAAGCATGAAACTTTCCTTTTATTACATATAAGTCACCCCTAAGGTAGGCCCTAGGTAACCCATAGGGGAGAGTGCCATGTAAGTAAAAGATATGTACTTTTAAGTTTTACGTGTCCTGGTAGTGACATACAGCCCAATTCGTTTTTCATTGTTGTGAGGCCTACTCCTCTCATAGGCTAGCATTGGGAATCCTTTATATACTTTTAAGCAGTAATTTCTGATCGGAAAGGAGCCGCTGAATTCTTTTTCATATCTCCGGAACGGTAATGATAATGGTAAAGTTGGATTTAACATTACTATTTTAGAAATACCACTTTTGGAAAGTGGGCATGTCTCTGCTCATACTGCTCCTTGTGTGTTGCAGCCTGTCTCCAATACACATCTGGGGTGACGGACAGCTACACTTTGTCCATTCTCTCTAGACAGCAAAAAACACAATCCAGCATGACCGAAAGTAACCCATTACATACTATTTGCTTCTAAGCGCTAGAGCTCTTTTATTCTTTGAAAAATAATAACTTGACTTTTACTTGTTGGATTTTTGTTGTTTTGGTATTGATATATTTATAAAAATGTTGTCTATTTTTCTGAACCTGTGCAGAGTCTTTTGTGGTGTTTTCATTGTGTTATTGTGTGTGGGTGTTGCACAAGTACTTTACACATTGCCTCTTTAGATAAGCCTGACTGCTCTGTGCCAAGCTACCAGAGGGTGAGGACAGGTTTTCTCTAAGTGTGTATCTAGATTACCCTGACAAGAGTGATAGTTCCTGCATGCACAGAGTGCATACTCTGACAACCGTAAACCTCATTTCTAACACCTCGGGTCATTTGCAATTAAAAATGGAATGGATTAAAGTTGCTTGGTTCTTTGTTAGCTCTGGGAGCATGCACTGGAACTTTCCTCTGCTTTCCTCTACTTTCCCCAAAGTTCACTTTAGTGTGTTTCAGAATATGGTGGGCAGGGCCAAATTCCTCCACTATATTTGCCTCAGCCTTCTCTAGCCAACAGCTCCTATCTAAGCCCTCTGCCTACCTGAATATCCCTGTGTTGGGAAGTCTACATCAAATAAATAAAACCACCTGGAGGGTTAAAATTATCCCAGAGGAACCCTCAAAGTGTGTAGGCCTGTTATATTTTCCTTCTGTTGAAGCTGACAGTCCCACATAAACTTACCAGCACAGTGGAAGTCAGGTAACACTCATTTTCATGCAATGTTGCTTCTTGACTTCCACACAATGATTTTGGTGATAAGAGCTGTGTCTTGTATTCACATTTGCCACATTGTGGGGAAAACAATCTTCCTCAATGGCACAATGCCCTCTGGTATGGTTGTTCTTGATAAGCTGGTGGCCATCCAGGATGGGAAAGTCAAATCCCTTTCCCCTAGTCTCTTATTTCTTGTTTTTCATGTTTATTTCCAGATAATTAGGTTTAAAATCCATACATAATGAAATCAGGACTGTCTACGGGTGTGTCCCAGAATCATCTTTTCTTTCTGTCTGTGCTGGAAATTTGCTCTGCCTGTAGCGTTTGAAGCATTTTTTGTGAAATTAATTTTTTCCCCTTCAGGAGTTCTGATGTTTTCTTCTGTCTGTCTTCCTCACCTTTCGTCGTTTTAAATCCAGAGTAAAAGAGGTACGGGTGGGTAGCAGGTCTTATCTTCAAATCAAGACTACTGAACTTGCATCACTAGTGAAACCTGCTATCAGGCAGGTTCTCAGCATTGCATGATCATGTAGTAGCTCTGCATGGATTGAATGGAGGATTCAAAGGTGGCACCTAACCAAATTGGTCAGCATTTGGATGAGTACTGAATAGTTTGCCCTGCATAGTGTACCAGGGTTTCTCATAGACAAAATGATCAACACATCCATGTAGCTTAGATGACCATTGTGTTCCTGGATCAGGATTTATACTTGCTGTCATCTCACCCAGACTGAGACCAACTCTGGGTCAAATACCTGCTAGAAGAGCTTCTACATTGTCTTTAAGAAAGAAGAATCCTTTCCTGTTGTGGAAAAGGTTGCTAGAGTGTGCCCTGCATATCAAAGTCTGTTGTGATGCAATGACAAAAAAGCCTGGATGCTTGAGGACCTTTTGAAAGCTGCATGAAGTTGTCCAGGAGCTCTACAAGACTAAAAGCACCAACTGAAATCTATACTGGCGCAGGTGAAAGATCAGTGCCTGCAAGGGACTTTGTAGAACACCCTTTATTCCTGCCTCCTTCAGCATTCCGCTGTTTGACTCCAGCAGCCTATAATATTCAAAAAGGACTCTGTCCTGACATGAGCCAAGCTGAATACCGCAGACCATGTTGAAATCCATGCAGAGATTGCAGCCTTTAAACTCCCGACCCATGTGAGCCTTTCATTCTCTATCTCCTGCCCCCCAGAGCCATGGGCAACAGAAGCCAATTGGTAAAAGTGAGCAGTGGTTTTAAAATAAGTGTCTTTTAGCAACCATTGTCGTGGATCCATTTAAGTTTGCTCGGGCACAGGAGTTTAGCTAAGCCTCAGCTTGCAGCCCTGTGGCCTTTTTACCTAGAAAACATGTTCTGTTTTATTATTATCTTTTATTCATTTTAACAGTACTTGCAGTTCCTGCATTTTACAATAAATGCTTTTATGTTATAATCAGTTGCCATTCCTTGAAAGCATCATTATCAGTAATGTACGTATTGAATTGTCATCATGTCCCATTTCTGTTATGGTATTGATGATCCAAGTTTGCGTACACAATCTAACGCTTAGGTTCATACCGACATCAGGATGTCTGCACAAACAATAACAAGGGCCTTATATATACATTCTGCGAGACCAAGGTCATTAGAGGGGGTTCCGTCCAGGAGATTCCATCTATATTGCACAACACATTGCAGCAGACCTCAGCCTTTGCGTCCTAACATCACCTGATGGGAGTATCAGAGGCTGACATTGTTCCAAGGTAATGGGAGCTGTGGCACTTCTAATGGACATAGTTTGGGCAGATCAGGTTTATCATACCTTGCTCTCTCTAGGGTAGACAATACTCTCTAGGGAGGAGTTTGTGTATTCATATTTAGTGCAAAATTTTAGGATTGTTCATATTCACATCGCTTATTTTCACAATTCTGATTTTGTCTCTTGTCATTATCCTAATCATTGCAGCTCATGTGTTTTACAGTAAATTGCAGTATTTTTCAATAAATATATTGAAAACTTTTCTACATCTTCTTTCTTGCCTGTGTGTGTAAGAGACTCATTTCTAATGAGAGAAAAGGATAGGACTTGTTGCACTACAAATCCCTGAGAGTATTTCAGAGACCATGTGCAAGGCTGCCAGAAATCACCTTTGCTGTTTATGTTATTTGGTGAGGTGCTGCTAGAGAGCCGGTAGGGTTGGGCCGACAGCAGTCAACTGTTGTGGGAGTGACTCGGTCACCAACAATCAGAGGTGCTGCCTCCCCTAATCCAGCAGTCTTGTTGAGATACAAGAGTCCTTACAATGCCATGTTGCTGAAAATACTCAGCCTTGTACTGCTAGAAGTGTACATTTAAAAAAAAAATCCTTTCATTAATAATAGGTGGCCTGAAGGTCCCAGTATTAGCCACTGGATGTAACTGTTCCCCAACCCTCGGACTCCCTGACTGCACCCTATATGCACTTATGACTACCTCTCATTGGGATGCCTTCAGACAAGAACTTCAGTGTGGATAGGCTCTTCAATCCTTTTGTGTGGCAAGCATGAGTGGGGTCATCTATCCTGCCATGACCCCATGGCCAACCAGGTGACAGAAATATCCTCCTTTAAGCTTGTAGTGAGGCGTGGTTCCACAAAGCAGAGCAGAGAAATCTATTGAGGCTAGCTTTGCATGTTCACCAATAATTAAATGCATGCATGCACATCAGATCAGAGGCTGTAGTTTAGGACACAGTGGTATTCTTGAGTACAAAAAAGTTGCAATAGGGTGTTGGCAAAACAAAGTGAAAATACCACAGAAGCCTGAAAGTCTGCCTCTTTAACTTTACGTTGAGTTTGAAGAAGATATTTAGTTAGAAAAGAGCTAAAGTGATCTGTCTGAAACTATCTATGCACACTCCATGTTACCTGTATTCCACCTTTTTATTATCTATGTAGTGTTTAGCTGAATGTCAAATAAATTACTTCTTATTTTTGAGAGCAAAATCACTGATAGGATTAGTATTGTTATTGAGTGATCTATCCCCATTAGACCAATGTTTTATTCAACACCAGGATAAAAAAGCTGGATCATAAGTTTCTACCTTTTTTACATTGTTACCGGCTGCCCACAGTAAAGATCATATTCACTAGATGGTCAAACAGAGGACCTGCTTTAGATTTAGGCTCTTATTTAATGGAAAATGACAGAGGGTGAAGCTGCGCCAAAATTGGCAGCGCTCTGCTCTGTCATTTTCACAATGCAGGGACACGCCGCATTTAACTTAATACAGCACACCCCTGTGTTGTCCCTCTGCTGGCACTAAATTGAGCTGCCTAACACTAAAGCAGGCATCCTTCCACCACGTGCAAGGATGTCTGTGTTGAAGCGTTTGATTTTTTATGTGTGGGAAGACAATCATGTCTGGCATTTGCTCTTTCAATGCATGCTGCAGAATGCAGCATACATAGGAAAAACTAAAAACAAGGAGTAATTAAAGTATTCCTCCTCGTTGCCCTTTAATAAAGCCACCCTGGGGTGGCATTAGATTTTGGCGCTGCCTCAGGTTTACAAAAACTCCTAAATCTGAGGCAGCATCAAAATGCAATGGGTGTTGAAACACCCATTGCACGCCCCTTCCACGCAAAGGGCTGCGTGTGAAGGGGCCGTATTTACAAGATGGTGTTAAGCCACAAAAAGTGGCTTAATGCCACCTTGTAAATACAGTGCAGGGCATTGCGCCACCGGGGCGTCACAAAAAGTGACGCTCCGGTGACACTAGGAGCTCATAAATATGCCCCTGAGTGTGCTAATGGAAAACAGAAAGTACTTCCTGTGATGGAATAATTCCATTGGTGGATTGACACCCTGATTTTGACATTTTCTCCAGAATTATAATAACCTTTCATAAACACCCAATATTAAATGAGACTCTCACTTCTTCAGAGGGCATCTGACCCTTTTGATCAAATCATTTGCTGAAGAACATAATTGCTTGTATTTCCAGGGGGCAGAGAGCATTCATAAGTTGGGTAGCCTCAGTGAGAACCCTTTTATCTCACAATGACTACGAAATCCCTGCAAATTCAATAGGAAATCAGTTAGTGCTGTTATATTGAGCCCTAAGGTTGTTCTCAGGTACTACTGAGATCGTGAGTTGAATTAAGTAAATTATGTGATTTCACACACTAGTCTGTTTGTTCACGGCTCAGTGCAATTCGTTGTGAGGTATACAGTATATAACATAGTCCAACATTTATAAAATGGCCTAATTTATCATAAAACCAGTAACAACCTTATTAAAAAATATTTCTGTTTATTTGAAGAAGTGTTAGATTTTGCCCAAATTACAAGCAATATAAATACCATTTTGTAAAAAATAACATTACAATTTTTTAAGTAAAGTATTTTTTATTCAAGTTTATAACAGACACAAATACACACAGAGCCATCTTGGGTTCACCCCATTTCAAACAATGGCTTGCTTGGAACAGTAGCCTTTAGCCACAGTTTATTTGGCATGTCATTTACATTTTATATTAAACTGTAGGAGTACTTGTCATTTATGTGTTTGGGTATACATTTTGCATTGGTGGTTTGGCACTGGCCAAAATAGACTCTGTCTCATTTGTTATTCACCCTAATCAAAACTGGCCTACGGTTGACCTGACCATCTTAGACGTGGATTCACTACTGCTCAGCAAAACTGTAACTATTTCGTTTAGGTGATTTAGTTTTAATAATGTTTTCTTGATATTCAAATCCCAGTCAAGTGCATTACATGCTTTTTTCAAGCCTCTAATGGAAACATCCCATGATACTAAGTTGTTGAGGTTTACATATTAAATAACAGAAAGTTTGATAATATTGATATGTTTGCAAACCTGAACTGAAAGGGCTTTGAAATGCCCACATTTAGTCAAGTAAGGTGTAAGCACATGAGCTAATTTTAACCACGCTCTTGGTGATGTGACTCTCAAAGTTAAAGCATTATCAGTTCTGCTCTATCTAAAGGAACAAGAAATTGATTGCAATGCATGTAAGCAAAACAGTATATTTTTCTGTTAGGGTGAGTCTTGCTCTACTACTGCTTCACTTTGCTACTTTGTAAAAAAAAAAATGGAATCAATTAAGTGGAATGTCATGTTACACTTTTTCTGAGGACAAAATAATGTATCACCCCCGATGCATTTCATCAACTACCTGTACTGATTTGTAGCTTAAGTACATGTAGTACGTTTGAACAGGATTCCTCCATTGACATTTTGGCATTTTTTTAGTGCACCATAATTGCTTTGGTTGAGCTCAACATATGTATTTATAAGTGGTATTAAAACTAGGAAGATGAAACCTTTTAAAATCATACACTTCTAGTGATGTTACAGGGACCTCTAGTAATAATCAAAAGTAATGTACCCTTTCTGCTATTTTCAAAGGAGCCTCAAGTAACAACTTTATGTACTGTGCCCGTCCTGCACACTTTATTGGGGCCTCTGGTAATGACCCAAGGTACTGCATCCATTCTGCTGACTTTAGAGGAACCTTTAATAGTGGCTTGAAATATTGCACCCTTTCTGCCGATGTCAGAGAGACCACTTATAATAAAGTGAGGGACCACCATTTGTGTTCACTTCAGAAGGACATCCAGTAGCAACCTATAGTACCACACCCTTGTGCTGTTGACAGCATGTGGAATACTGAACAGATAAAGAAATCAATAAAGCGAGAGATATAGAGTCATGCACATGAAAACTGTCATTTAAATAAAATTATGTCTGTTCATATTTTTCAAATGAAATATAACAGTATTAGTAAATGACGCTGAAAACCTGGTTGTATTCGAAAGATATTGGGTGATGGTGAAAATCTCAATATTCATAAATGATTCCTCCAAGAAAGTGGGTTATTAGTTGGAGAGGATGTGAATCCTTTACAAGCAATATGTTTTACATCTTGTCAGATTAAACACATAGGCCCATATTTATACTTTTTGACGCTAAACTGCGCTAACGCAGTTTAGCGTCAAAAAGTTTTGCGCCGGCTAACGCCATTCTGAAGCGCCATGCGGGCGCCGTATTTATTGAATGGCGTTAGCCGGCGCAAGCAGACCGGCGCTGCCTGGTGTGCGCGAGAAAAACCACGTACACCAGGCAGCGCCGGCGTAGGGGGAAAATGGCGCATGGGTGTCTTAAAATGGGGCAAGTCAGGTTACGTCGAAAAAATCGTCGTAACCCGACTTGCGCCATTTATTTTCAACGCCCATCCCCCATCAACATGACTCCTATCATTGTAAAGATAGGAGTCATGCCCCCTTGCCCAATGGCCATGCCCAGGGGACTTCTGTCCCCTGGGCATGGTCATTGGGCATAGTGGCATGTAGGGGGCACAAATCAGGCCCCCCTATGCCAAAAAAAATTATTAAAAAAAAATAAAAAAATACTTACCTGAATGTCCCTGGGGTGGGTCCCTCCAGCCTTGGGTGTCCTCCTGGGGTGGGCAAGGGTGGCAGGGGGGGTCCCTGGGGGCAGGGGAGGGCACCTCTGGGCTCATTTTGAGCCCACTTGTCCCTTAACGCCATGCCTGACCCAGGCGTTAAAAAGCGGCGCAAATGCGCCGTTTTTAGCCACGCCCACTCCCGGGCGTCTCTTTTGCCCGGGAGTATAAATACCACGTAAAGGCCTGGGAGTCATTTTTTAGACGGGAACGCCTCCCTTGCATATCATTAACGCAAGGAAGGGGTTCACGCTAAAAAATGACGCACATTCCGGGAACTTTGGCGCTATTCGCCTCTAACGCCATAGTATAAATATGGCGTTAGTTGGCGTTAGTTTAGCGTCGAATTTGCGTCGAAAAAAACGACGCAAATTCGGCGCAAACGGAGTATAAATACGGCCCATAATTTCAATAAATAAACCAGGGCTTAACCTGTGGTCGCAATTGCACCACAGAAGGGACATGCTTAAAATAAGGAAAATGTGTAAAGTATTTACCAGCAAAGAGTTAAAAGGTCACTACAAAACCCAATAAAAAAAACGAATTTATAAATAATAAGATAAATGTAATGAGAAAAATACAAAACACTGATTAAAATTCAGACAGGAGAACCAGACATACACATTTGTAATATTTTGATGTAAATAAATCCAGAAAGCAGCATAGTATTTATTGATGGTGTTGCCCAGGACCTAGGAGAAAGTTGAGGCTGACCTTGATGCACCAAAGGTGAGCTAAATCAAGTGGGATGACCTGGTCAAACATTTACCTTTTTCTTTCTTCTGGAAGTTGAAACCTTCCAGCAAAGCAAGACTGAAGGCGATATCTGACAAAGTTATGTCAAAGTTGGAAATGTGACAAGGTCCTGCCGAAAGTGTTGGTCTTTCTTCTGGAGGTTGAAACCTTCAAGTTGGCAAGATTGAAGCCAGAAAACGAAAAAGTTATGTCGAACTTGGAAACGAGTTGAACAAGGTTAAGCCGAAATTGTTGCTTTTTGCGGCAAAAGCCCTAAGTGGGAAAATCACATTTCTTCCTCTACAAAGAATTCTTATCAGCCAGATCCTTTGGCCACCTTCACAAAGTCCCAGTATCTACACTGGAAATAGGTTTCATTTTTGGAATTACATCTTTACCAGTAAGAAAAGCTGGAAAGCCAAAGCAGAACAGGGTGCATCGAAGCCAGAAATCTTTGTCATGAGGGCCTGCTGAATCTTTTTTCCAAGCTGCAAAAAGCAATGACTGGTCCAAAGCTAGTTTTCTTCCCTGCAGAGGTTAGGTTTTTTCTTGAATGGCCACAGCAGTTGATCCAGTTCCTCTGGAGGTTGAACTTATTCTAAGTCTCAACCTTTTTGTTAGAAATGGGGTTTTTGGTTGGCAGTCAGGTTACCCTCTGTCCAAGCAAAAGCCCTCACTCTAGTCAGGGTAAGTCACACACTATCCAAGATTATCCTGTGCCCACCCTCTGGTAGCTTGGCACGAGCAGTCAGGCTTAACTTAGAAGGCAATGTGTAAAGTATTTGTGCAATAAATCATACAATACCACGATATAGCACCACAAAAATACACCACACAGTGTTTAGAAAAATATATAATATTTATCAGGATAATTGTAGGTCAAAAAGAATGAAGTTGCAATGGAAAATTGTAGAAATATCACAGGGAAGTGATATAAAGTGTCTTAAGTCTTTAGAATATAAACAAAGTCTCTTTCAAGCACAAGTACCTGGTTGGGAGTGGAAAAATCTCCTCAGAGGGCCACAAGCGAAGAGGTGCGTGGAAAAAGGGTGTGTGCGTCGATTTCTCCCCAGCACACACAGACTTGCGTCGTTATTTTTCACGCGGGGAAGTCGGGCGCCGTTTTCCGGCGCGCGGACAGTCTCTTTCTGTGGATCGCGGGGATTACCAGATGTCCCGGGTCTGTGCGTGGATTTTCCTGCTTGTTCTCCGGCTGCGCGTCGGTCTGCGGGGCTGCGCGTCGAAATTACGATCTCACGGCAGGCATCGCGTCGATTTCTCCTCTAGACTTCGATCTGCGGAGCTGCGCGTTGAAATTACGATCTCACGGCAGGCGTCGCGTCGATTTCTCCTCTAGAGGTCAGGCGGCGTTGTCCTTGCGAGGCCGTGCGTTGGATCTTCGATCGTCCCAAGAGCGTCGCGTCGATCAGCGTCAGAGTGCGGCGTTTTTCTCGCCGCGAAACAAGCTGTGTGTCGAAATTTTCGGCACACGGAGCGTCCAAGTAAAAGAGAGAAGTCTTTTTGGTCCTGAGACTTCAAGGAACAGAAGGCAAGCTCTATCCAAGCCCTTGGAGAGCACTTTCACAGCCAGACAAGAGTTCAGCAAGGCAGCAGGGCAACAGCAAGACAGCAGTCCTTTGTAGAAAGCAGACAGGTGAGTCCTTTGAGCAGCCAGGCAGTTCTTCTTGGCAGGATGTAGTTTCTGGTTCAGGTTTCTTCTCCAGCAAGTGTCTGATGAGGTAGGGCAGAGGCCCTGTTTTATACCCAAATGTGCCTTTGAAGTGGGGGAGACTACAAAGAGTGGCTAAGAAGTGCCCCAGGTCCCCTTTCAGTTCAATCCTGTCTGCCAGGGTCCCAGTAGGGGGTGTGGCAGTCCTTTGTGTGAGAGCAGGCCCTCCACCCTCCCAGCCCAGGAAGACCCATTCAAAATGCAGATGTATGCAAGTGAGGCTGAGTACCCTGTGTTTGGGGTGTGTCTGAGTGAATGCACAAGGAGCTGTCAACCAAGCCCAGCCAGACGTGGATTGTAAGGCACAGAAGGATTTAAGTGCAAAGAAATGCACATTTTCTAAAAGTGGCATTTCTAGAATAGTAATATTAAATCCGACTTCACCAGTCAGTAGGATTTTGTATTACCATTCTGGCCATACTAAATATGACCTTCCTGCTCCTTTCAGATCAGCAGCTGCCACTTCAACAGTGTATGAGGGCAGCCCCAATGTTAGCCTATGAAGGGAGCAGGCCTCACAGTAGTGTGAAAACGAATTTAGGAGTTTTCCACTACCAGGACATATAACTACCCAGGTACATGTCCTGCCTTTTACCTACACAGCACCCTGCCCTAGGGGTTACCTAGGGCACATATTAAGGGTGGCTTATATGTAGAAAAAGGGGAGTTCTAGGCTTGGCAAGAACTTTTAAATGCCAAGTTGATGTGGCAGTGAAACTGCACACACAGGCCTTGCAATGGCAGGCCTGAGACCAGGAGAAGGGACTACTTAAGTGGGTGGCACAACCAGTGCTGCTGGCCCACTAGTAGCATTTAATTTACCAGCCCTATGCACATAGAGTGCACCTTACTAGGGACTTATAAGTAGATTAATAGTCCAATCAGGTATGATTCCAGGTTACCATGTTTTTAGGGGAGAGAGCATATGCACTTTAGCCCTGGTTAGCAGGGGTAAAGTGCGCAGAGTCTATAAACCAGCAAAAACAGTGTCCAAAAAGTGGAGGGAGGCAGGCAAAAAGTTAGGGGTGACTACCCTAAGGCTGTCAGGTCTAACATGTGTCCCCAACAGCTGAAAGTGGGGAGAGCTACCTGACCTCCTGGGAGCTCTCATCGCTAAGGCGGAAGTACCTGGAGAGACCATCAGCATTGGCGTGGTCAACCCCTGGGCGATGTTCCACCGTAAAGTCCATCCCCTGTAGGGAAATGGACCACCTCAAGAGTTTTGGATTCTCACCCCTCATCTGCATGAGCCATCTGAGGGGCCTGTGGTCTGTCTGAACCCGGAAGTGAGTCCCAAACAGGTAGGGTCTTAGCTTCTTCAGTGCCCAGACCACAGCAAAAGCTTCTCTCTCAATAGCACTCCACCTCTGTTCCCGTGGTAATAGCCTTCTGCTAATAAAGACTACCGGTTGATCTCTGCCCTCCTCATTCAGCTGTGCTAGGACTGCCCCTATGCCATGCTCTGAAGCGTCTGTCTGCACGATAAATTCCTGGGAGTAGTCAGGGGCCATGAGCACGGGGGCCGTGCACATGGCTTCCTTCAGGGCGTCAAAGGCTTTCTGACAAGCCTCTGTCCAATTCACCAACCTAGGTTGTTTCTTGGAAGTGAGTTCTGTCAAGGGTGTTACAATGGTGCCATAGCCCTTGACAAATCTGCGGTAGTATCCTGTGAGGCCTAGAAAGGCTCTCACCTCAGTCTGCGTTCGCGGTGGTTGCCAGGCCTTGATAGTTTCAATCTTGGCCTGGAGTGGCTGCACCTTGCCACCACCCACTAGGTGTCCCAAGTACACCACGGAACCCTGCCCAATCTGGCACTTACTAGCCTTGATGGTCAGGCCTGCCTGTTGCAGGGCCTGAAGCACCTCCTCGAGGTGAAGCAGGTGTTCCTCCCAGCTGGAACTGTAGACAGCTATGTCATACAGGTAGGCTGCACAGAAGGCATCCTTGCCAGCTAGGACCCCGTTAACCAACCGTTGGAAGGTAGCGGGGGCATTTTTCAACCCGAACGGCATCACCAGGAACTGGTAATGGCCATCAGGGGTTGAAAATGCAGATCTTTCCTTGGCCCCCTCAGTCAGGGCGATCTGCCAGTACCCTGAAGTAAGATCAAACGTACTCAGGAACTTGGCAGCACCTAGCCTGTCCACGAGCTCATCAGCTCGGGGGATAGGGTGAGCATCAGTCCGTGTGACTGAGTTGAGACCCCGGTAGTCCACACAGAACCGGAGTTCTGGCTTCAGTCCTGGGGCAGTAGCCTTAGGGACCAACACCACTGGGCTGGCCCAGGGACTACTGGATTTCTCGATAACCCCTAGAGTCAACATCTTGGAGACCTCCTCCTTGATGCTGGCCTTCACCTTATCCGACAACCTGTCAATTTTGTTCTACACAGGGAGACTGTCACCAGTGTCAATATCATGAACACAGAGGTGGGTCAGTCCAGGAGTAAGGGAGAACAGGGGGGAGAACTGCTCCAACAGCTCATAGCAGTCTCCTTTCTGGTTTAGAGTCAGGGAGTCAGACAGAATGACCCCGCTTACTGACCCATCACCTTCTTGGGCAGAGAGGAGGTCGGGGAGAGGTTCACTCTCCTCTTCCGTTCCTTCATCTGTGACCAGAAGCATGTTGATCTCCGACCTCTCAAAATGAGCTTTTCGTCGGTTCACATGGAGCACCCTTAGGGGATTCCTAGGGGTTTGGAGGTCCACTAGGTAAGTGGCCTCCCCTTTCCGCTCCTTTATTTCAAATGGGCCAGACCAGCGGTCCTGGAGAGCTCTGGGCTCTACTGGCTCCATTACCCACACTTTGTCTCCAGGTTGAAACTCTACCAGGGTGGCCTTCTGGTCATACCAGTGTTTCATCACCTCTTGACTGGCCTCAAAGTTACTTTGGGCCTCTTTCCAGAAGCGGGTCATCTGGTTGCGGAGGGCCAACATATAGCTGACCACATCCTGAGGGGGTGTCTTTGGAGCTTTCTCCAATCCCTCCTGGACAATGCTTAAGGGTCCCCTGACAGGGTACCCGTAGAGAAGCTCAAAGGGACTGAACCCTACCCCCCTCTGGGGGACCTCTCTGTAAGCAAAGAGAAGGCATGGTAAGAGGACGTCCCACTTACGCCTCATGGCCTCAGGGAGGCCACCAATCATGCCTTTCAGGGTCTTGTTGAATCTCTCCACAAGACCATTAGACTGGGGGTGATAGGGTGTGGTGAACTTGTAAGTTACACCACACGCATCCCACAGAGACTTCATGTATGCAGACATGAAGTTAGTGCCTCTGTCAGACACTATTTCCTTGGGGAATCCCACACGTGTAAATATCCCCATCAGGGTTCTGGCCACCACCTGTGCAGTTACGGTCCTCAGAGGGATTGCCTCTGGGTAACGGGTGGCATGGTCCACCAAAACCAGGATGAACCTGTTGCCTAAGGCAGTTTTGGGGTCCAAGGGACCAACAATGTCGATGCCCACCCTTTCAAAGGGGGTGCCAACGACAGGAAGGGGAATCAGGGGGGTTTCAACCCTTTTTCCTGCTTTACCACTGGCCTGGCAGGTAGGACAAGATCTGCAGAACTTATCTGAGTGTGTCCTCATTTTGGGCCAATAAAAGTGGGTGACAAGCCTGTTAAAGGTCTTGCCCTGCCCCAAATGTCCTGCCAGGGGAATGTCGTGAGCCAGACCCAGTAGGAAGGTTCGGTAACATTGGGGGACCACCAGCATACGTGCTGCCCCAAAGGCAGGAACCTTAGGCTCACTGTAGAGGAGATCATTCTCCCAATATAGGTGGTGATTGCCAGAGGCTTCGCCTGCTGCCTGGTTTGAGGCTTGCTTCCTCAAACCTTCCAGAGTGGGACATTCTTTCTGCGCCTTGCAGAATTCCTCCCTGGTGGGTCCACCCTCAACTTGCCAGCCAGCAAGCTCAGGTAAGTCACCTAGGGTGGCAATGTCTTCCCCAGTTGGCTCGGGAGCCTCCTCCTCAGGAGCCCCGTCAGCCACTGTGGGAACTTCTGGGGCCGGTCTCCCGCGCCCCTGGTCCCTCCTCCCGGCAGCTCTCTGGGCCATCGTTCCAGGCTCTAGATGCCCTTGACTTCCCTCTCGGTCAGCCATGGACCGTGTGGTCATGCAGACCCACTCAGGTAACCCTAACATCTCCAGGTGAGACCTGAGCTCCACTTCTTTCCAAGCAGTGTGCTCAAGATCTTTGCCTAACAGACAATCTACAGGCATGGCAGGACTCACAGCTACTTTCAGAGTACCAGAGACCCCCCCCCACTCAAAGGGAACCAGAGCCACCGGTAGGTGACTCTCGCGATTGTCAGCGACTCTGACCTGGTGGAATGTATTAGGTACTATCTGCTCTGTTGACACCAGTTGACTCTTGATAGTAGTCATACTGGCTCCTGTGTCACGCAGAGCCTCCACCTTCTGCCCATTAATGGTGACCCACTGCCGGTACTTGGAAGTATTTCTGGGCATGTGGGCCTTGGGCACCATTTCTCCTTCTCCCAGGGACACTAGGGAAATCTCTACCTGCTCCCCAAAGCTATTTGGGTCCATCTCCCCCCCGAGCGCTACACTAGTCAACCCAGGTGCCTGTCCGGTAGTGGACGGTGCCCTCTTGGGGCACTGTGGATCGCCTTTGTAGTGACCATACTGGTAACACTCCATGCATTTGGGGCTAGATTTCCCTGACTTGTCATATGTCCCTGGCTTTTTCCCAAATTTGGAAAAGGAAGGGTTGCCACCCCCTCCCTGGGAATTCTTTTGGGGGCCTTTGGAGAGTTCCTTATCTGCAAGTTTATCTCCCCCCTCTTTCTTCTGTTGGGAACCCTGACCACCTTTGTGGGAGTCCCCCCCAGGTACCTTCTTGGACACTCTGGTGCTAACCCAGAGGTCCGCCTCCTCAGCAAGCTTCCTGGGATCAGTCAGCTTACTATCCACTAGGTGCTGGCGCAAATCTGTATAAGTAGTATTAAGCATATGCTCTCTCAGAATCAAGTTATATAAACCTTTATAATCTGCTACTTTGTTGCCCCGCACCATTCCATTCAGTGCCTTACTGGAGAAATCAAAGAAATCTACCCATGTTTGTGTGGTTTGTTTGGTGCTGTCCCTGAACCTCTGACGGTATCCCTCGGGGGTCAGCCCAAACTTGGCAAGTAGAGTGGCTTTCTGAAGTGGGTATGTGTTTTGATCAGGTTGATCCAATGTGAGAAGTGTGTCCCTCCCCAATGGCGGCACATAACCCCACATAGCTACCCCCCATTGCCCTTCAGGAACCTCATGAGCCCTTAGTGCAACTTCATAAGCAGCTAACCATTTATCTATGTCATCTCCCACCACAAAACTGGGCACCACATTTTTGGGTATACGAACCTTTTTTTCTCCAGCAGGTCCTGTCTGTATGCTGCCACCATTATTGCTGGATTCAGACTGTCTCGCCTTGATCTCCAGTTCTTTGAGACTCAGTTCATGAGCCAACAATAGTTTCTTTTCAGCCAAAGCTCTTTCAGCTTCCACCTGTTTGGCTTCTCTTTCAGCCTCCTCTTGAATCTGTTTGGCAGTTCTTTCAGCCTCAGCTTGTTTGGCTTCTTTTTCTGCCCTCCTCTCCTCCTGTTGAGCCTCAATTTTCAGTTTTGCCATTTGCAATTGGAACTCCCTTTCCTCTCTCCTTTCCTCTGCAGTCAGGCTTTGCATAGAGACACTGCTCCCTGGTCTGGAAGGGGGCACAATTGCAGTGGTAACACCATCCACAGATAGTGAAAATTCCTCTGAGGGGCCATGTTCTGGCTCCTCTTCCTCATCATCCTCTAAATGGGCTTCCGCCCAGGCCCTCAGCGCCACTTGAAAGTCCTCCTTTCTGGAGGCCCCTTGGGTGGGTACCCTCAATGCCCTGCAGAATCCTCTTAGTTGTTTGACCGTGTATGTATCCAACTGGACTAGGTCAAAGTCCCCTGTCTGAGACCCAGTCAGAGACATGTTGAGTGAGGATTTAGTTTTTGAAAATTGTCAGGAAAAAAAAATTGGATTTTCAAAAAAGAGATAAAAACCAAGTTGACCTTCAACTGTGGGTAGGTAGTGAAATACTTAGCTACTGTATGTCACTGCACAAATACAAGTCCTATCCTCACCGCTGATCACCAATGTTAGAAATGGGGTTTTTGGTTGGCAGTCAGGTTACCCTCTGTCCAAGCAAAAGCCCTCACTCTAGTCAGGGTAAGTCACACACTATCCAAGATTATCCTGTGCCCACCCTCTGGTAGCTTGGCACGAGCAGTCAGGCTTAACTTAGAAGGCAATGTGTAAAGTATTTGTGCAATAAATCATACAATACCACTATATAGCACCACAAAAATACACCACACAGTGTTTAGAAAAATATATAATATTTATCAGGATATTTGTAGGTCAAAAAGAATAAAATTGCAATGGAAAATTGTAGAAATATCACAGGGAAGTGATAAAGTGTGTTAAGTCTTTAGAATATAAACAAAGTCTCTTTCAAGCACAAGTACCTGGTTGGGAGTGGAAAAATCTCCTCAGAGGGCCACAAGCGAAGAGGTGCGTGGAAAAAGGGTGTGTGCGTCGATTTCTCCCCAGCACACACGGACTTGCGTCGTTATTTTTCACGCGGGGAAGTCGGGCGTCGTTTTCCGGCACGCAGACAGTCTCTTTCTGTGGATCGCGGAGATTACCAGATGTCCCAGGTCTGTGCGTGGATTTTCCTGCTTGTTCTCCGGCTGCGCGTCGGTCTGCGGGGCTGCGCGTCGAAATTACCATCTCACGGCAGGCGTCGCGTCGATTTCTCCTCTAGACTTCGATCTGCGGAGCTGAGCGTTGAAATTACGATCTCACGGCAGGCGTCGCGTCGATTTCTCCTCTAGAGGTCGGGCGGCGTTGTCCTTGCGAGGCCGTGCGTCGGATCTTCGATCGTCCCAAGAGCGTCGCGTCGATCAGCGTCGGAGTGCGGCGTTTTTCTCACCGCGAAACAAGCTGTGCGTCTAAATTTTCGGCGCACGGAGCGTCCAAGTAAAAGAGAGAAGTCTTTTTGGTCCTGAGACTTCAAGGAACAGGAGGCAAGCTCTATCCAAGCCCTTGGAGAGCACTTTCACAGCCAGACAAGAGTTCAGCAAGGCAGCAGGGCAACAGCAAGACAGCAGTCCTTTGTAGAAAGCAGACAGGTGAGTCCTTTGAGCAGCCAGGCAGTTCTTCTTGGCAGGATGTAGTTTCTGGTTCAGGTTTCTTCTCCAGCAAGTGTCTGATGAGGTAGGGCAGAGGCCCTGTTTTATACCCAAATGTGCCTTTGAAGTGGGGGAGACTACAAAGAGTGGCTAAGAAGTGCCCTAGGTCCCCTTTCAGTTCAATCCTGTCTGCCAGGGTCCCAGTAGGGGGTGTGGCAGTCCTTCGTGTGAGAGCAGGCCCTCCACCCTCCCAGCCCAGGAAGACCCATTCAAAATGCAGATGTATGCAAGTGAGGCTGAGTACCCTGTGTTTGTGGTGTGTCTGAGTGAATGCACAAGGAGCTGTCAACCAAGCCCAGCCAGACGTGGATTGTAAGGCACAGAAGGATTTAAGTGCAAATAAATGCACATTTTCTAAAAGTGGCATTTCTAGAATAGTAATATTAAATCCGACTTCACCAGTCAGTAGGATTTTGTATTACCATTCTGGCCATACTAAATATGACCTTCCTGCTCCTTTCAGATCAGCAGCTGCCACTTCAACAGTGTATGAGGGCAGCCCCAATGTTAGCCTATGAAGGGAGCAGGCCTCACAGTAGTGTGAAAACAAATTTAGGAGTTTTACACTACCAGGACATATAACTACCCAGGTACATGTCCTGCCTTTTACCTACACAGCACCCTGCCCTAGGGGTTACCTAGGGCACATATTAAGGGTGGCTTATATGTAGAAAAAGGGGAGTTCTAGGCTTGGCAAGAACTTTTAAATGCCAAGTCGATGTGGCAGTGAAACTGCACACACAGGCCTTGCAATGGCAGGCCTGAGACCAGGAGAAGGGACTACTTAAGTGGGTGGCACAACCAGTGCTGCTGGCCCACTAGTAGCATTTAATTTACCAGCCCTATGCACATAGAGTGCACCTTACTAGGGACTTATAAGTAGATTAATAGTCCAATCAGGTATGATTCCAGGTTACCATGTTTTTAGGGGAGAGAGCATATGCACTTTAGCCCTGGTTAGCAGGGGTAAAGTGCGCAGAGTCTATAAACCAGCAAAAACAGTGTCCAAAAAGTGGAGGGAGGCAGGCAAAAAGTTAGGGGTGACTACCCTAAGGCTGTCAGGTCTAACACTTTTCTTTTTTTTAAGTAACTTCTCTGAGGCCATTTTTATGACTTCCAGGACCCCAGGGACAGCACCTACAGATAGTCAGACATCAGGCTCAGATTCAGGGTGTTCCATGGGTCAGGTCTACCGAAAAACATCTAGAGCAAATTAGGACATCTTTTTCCAAGAGTCCGATCAAATTACATCCATGGCACCAACACACCACGCTTGGAAATTGTGGAAGACAAGGAAGTGGACACAGGAATTGCCCTTAACAGATGGGGCTGTAAATCTCAGGCAAATGGGGTCAATAACTAGTTTCACTTCTGGGCTACAAAGGTCAGTGGCAGTTACAAGGACAGCAATCATGGAGGCTGAGCTTGGCAACAACGGTTATTGGGGTTTCTACACTAACTCACTTTGCACCCATATGTCATTCCTACATATTTTTTTTAGTTTTCCCTTTCCTCAGTTCAGCTAGAAGTTAGTTCCCTTCTAGGAGTGACTATATTATTTTCCAATTCCCCCGTTTCCCTAAAATCCTGTGGTACTCACCATGTGGCATTCCTCTATCACATGTGCTCACTTATTGAACACTCACTTGACTGATGCTCCCTACCATTTCTGTTCAATGATTGCATCCTGTTAGCACGGGGATTAGTTACAGTACCTGACATTGATAAGCATAACCTTGCATTTTGGGCTTTGGATAGATCAATGGTAAATACCAATATGATTCTAATGTGTTGTATGCAGTCGCCATAGAAACCTGAAGGTATAATGGGTTCTTGTGAATTCCCGGAACATGCTGAGCTACATTGCCATCAGAACTGTACTTTTGTGTGTCTCTCTTCATCCCCTGATGCCTCTTTTTCCCAGACAAGCATTATCTTTAGTTGTGTTGCTGGTCACACTGATAGTGTGCTGTCTTAGGGAGAGAGGCAGATTATCTCCCCTCAGCAGAAACTGTGACCAGCCTAGAGTTCTATCCAGAACTTACTCCAGCAGAGTCCTGTGAAGGTACTGATTAACTTGTCATTTCCAAGAAATCCTTCTTGCGGCTTGTTTTATTCCTGTATCCACACAGAAGTGTAAAATTTTCAGTCCTGGGTACAAGCAAGAACAGGTCCAGACATTCAGTCTCCTCACAGACCACAGGTACCGTACATCTTCCTCCTATGTTCTTTCACAGGTGTCTAGAAGTTCTAAGGAGCTAAGGAGAGGTGCCATTCATGTGCAGCCCCCTACCCAATGGATGGAAATAACTCTGTAACCAATGAGTGATAAGTCCTAAAGGGTAAACCTTCTCCCTTTAACAGTACACCCTGGGAGCCTTTCTGTAACCAATCCCACAGTGTACCATTCTCAGAACAAAATCAAGATGGTTGAACCCTTTTCCCCAGAGGATGTTTATAGACAACCTAGTGGAGTGTCCATTGTAATGAGAACCCCTCTCCTATCTATATACACTAAACTGGATGTGGGACTACTTCCCGCTCTCGTTGAATGGAGTCTGGATGGCTGGAGTATACCCTGGGATCAAAAGGTCCTCCTTCGCCAGGTTGCACCTTACAATAATCCATGAATGAGCAGGCCTCACCCATTCAAGTCCTTCCTGGGCCTTCCCAAATAACCTTTCCTGAGATAAGCTGAGCTGCAGAACTCATATCCAGGCCTTCCCTCTAAAAGACTTTAGCCATTGTTCCATCTCCAGGAGCAGATTCACATCTACTCAGGAACTCAAGTGATGAAGAGCTGGCAGAACGGGCAGCCCAGGCAGGCTAAAGGGAATTATCCTACTGAAGCTTCGGATATGTAAATTAAAACCTTTTAAAAGTCACTTTTCCATCATATTCTTCAAAACTTTATTTTGACAATTAAAGATTAAAAATAGAGGTTACATAGACACCTTAGCCTTTTTCAACCCAAAGTTACCAAAATAGCATTTGTATTTGTGCTTTAGCTTTTCCCATAGAAATAGATACTGGGCCTATACACTGATACAGCTTTTGGAGGTTAGACTCTATCAGATCATAGCAACCTTTATTTTTTACATGTTCTATTTCCGGCACTTTAATATTCAAAAGTAGGCTTTCCTCATGTCAAAAATGGTTTATTTTAATAAGTTGACCAGTAGGTTTTTAAGCTGGAGCTTTCAGGATTCACATGTAGGCATGAAGCTATGGGGCATATTTATACTCCGTTTGCGCCGAATTTGCGTTGTTTTTTTCGACGCAAATTCGACGCAAAACTAACTCCATATTTATACTTTGGCGTTAGACGCGTCTAGCGCCAAAGTTCATGGAGTTAGCGTCATTTTTTTGCGTGAACACCTTCCTTGCGTTAATGATATGCAAGGTAGGCGTTCCCGTCTTAAAAAATGACTGCGATGCATATGCGTCGTATTTATACTCCCGGGCAAAAATGACGCCCGGGAGTAGGCGGGACTAAAAAACCCGCATTTGCGCCGGATTTTAGCGCCTGGGTCAGGGCAGGCATTAAGGGACCTGTGGGATCAGAATGAGCCCAGAGGTGCCCTCCCCTGCCCCCAGGGACACCCCCTGCCACCCTTGCCCACCCCAGGAGGACACCCAAGGATGGAGGGACCCACCCCAGGGACATTAAGGTAAGTCCAGGTAAGTAATTTTTTTTTTTTTTGTGGCATAGGGGGGCCTGCTTTGTGCCCCCCTACATGCCACTATGCCCAATGACCATGCCCAGGGGACAGAGGGGGCATGACTCCTGTCTTTGCTAAGACAGGAGCCATTTCAATGGGGGATGGGCGTCGTAAAAAAATGGCGCAAATCGGGTTGTGGCGATTTTTTTGCCTCAGCCTGACTTGCACCATTTCTGGACGCCCATACGCCATTTTCCCCCTACGCCAGCGCTGCCTGGTGTACGTCGTTTTTTTTAACGCACACCAGACAGCGCCGGTGGGTGGGATTGGAGTGAGATATTTACCATTCATGGTAACTGCTGACAGAGGTTTGAGGTATTTACCGACAGTAGTACTACCTCCAATATCGAACTTTCACTTGGGCAATGGCAAGTGGAATTCGATGCTTATCACACCAAATCCTATCTATAATAACAGTATTTACTGGACATTTTCGCCCAGTAAATTGCAGGTTGTAGTACCAAAATGTTCCACTGGAACAGAAACATTAATAACGTTTGCACTGAAAATTGTGTTACATTTCTCGTAATAATTCAACCCATGCAACAACTCCTGTTTAGGCGTGGGCCAGAGTTACGAGTTTGAAGATATTTTACAAATCTGATAATTATCTTATGTGCTAAATAACTCAGCCTTTAAATTTCGGGAACTAAAATCCACAAAGGTAAAAATATAAAAATATGTCCCAAGGAGAGATTCTATAAGTAAAATATTTCTCTTTAAAAACATGCATGTAAAGGCTGCTATTAAGTGTATAAACCACCTGGGGGAATTGAAAGTTCATTCGAAACGCGTATAAAGGTTTTAGACATCACATTACGTAATCAAAGTTTTTTTTACAGTTTAGAACCCCATCCCTGCAGATCCAAGAAGGAAATCATTAGCATATAGGAAAGTATGAGCTATAATTTTAGAAACTTTAACTGTTTCAATTATGTCTGATTAACTGTAGAAACAGTCCACACAGCCTTGAATTTTACGTGTTAATATATGTGAAGTTGAATAGAAACTGAACATACTCTTGCCCCCATACTAGGAGAACGGTGAAAAAAAACCACTCATGACTTGAAGCATTTTTCTGTCCAAGGCAAGTCAATCAAAAAGTTGAAATCCAGTCTGGCCTACACACTTTCTGAGAGCGGAGTGCTCTCTGTTGTCACAGCCTCACTCAAAGCTAAAGGCACACATACACCAGTCACTTGATAGATATTTAATGTACACATGGAGAATTTAACAAATAAGGAATTTAGGAAAAAATACGGTGCTGCATTAAAGAAATATGAAGTTTATTCCACATCTTCTTAAAGGCAGTACTTTGCTTCAACAGAGATTCATACTTGAAACTGGTTATCTCACTAATATTGAAGGTCAGATGGACTTAAAATTGTTCTTATGTTGAAATCATAGATGAAATCCAGACACACTCTTCTGTTAGTATAGTCTTAAATTCAGCTGCATTCATTTGTATACTTATAGCTAATATCCCTTTAACACAATATTTTCATTGTCCTCCATAGAGTCTCTGGGCCCTTCTAAAGAGACTTCTGCACCATTTGCAAAAACTACAGTCTTGGTATCCACCTTGTTATTGACATATGTGAGATTTCAGTGTGTGCCACTAGTGTAACAATAAGGGGATCGTCAAAAGTGGCAATCAACATCTCTGCAAAATTCCCTTTCCAGTTTCAAAGAAGCATGAGTAGATCTGTTACAAAGGTCTTCAGAATCTATCAAAGCAACCAGGTGTCAGTCCCAAAACTTCTAGGAACCCATTTCCAATGTTTTATGTGCATACCATAACAATCTAATATCCTAGATGTTAGAGCATTCTTTACGGTATGAAACAGACAGGCTGGAAGCCACAGTGCTCAGCAGTGTTATGCAGTGGGTGAACCTGAGCTCATACCTGGTCAGTAAACTTTCAGTGAAAGCAATTTGCCACAAGTCAAATACCCTGTCACAAGTTGATTATTTTCTGAAAATGTTCTTTCCCTATTTCATGATATAGCAATGTTTTCCACTTTCATTTAGAAATGGCATGCAACAGACATTTTGAGGGTCAGCAGATAATTATATTTTTTGTGTGTTTTTCCAAGAAGATGAGATCCTTCTCTGGTACCACCCTGTTAGATAAATGATTATAATCATTGTTGCTTTCTTCATCATGCTCTGGTTTCTGGCAATCTTTCTATGAGCAGTGGGAAGAAAAGGATCAGAGCCATATAAAATGAGTCTTCTGACAGATCATTCTGAGACATTAAGGCAAACATTTCACAAGATTTCTCCATTTCACATCAGAAGATACCTGCTTGATTAAATAATTTGAATCTGTTTAGGCACATATTTCTCATTTGATTTCAAAGTCAGGAATTTACTAATGCATTGACAGTGTTTTCACATTTTTGCTCTGATTACTACATATACTTGAGATAATTTATTGAGAGACTTTTCCTTTAATTCAAACCTTCGCAATTAGCAATTTAAGAACTCACAAACGTTTTTTTTGCCTGATCTGGTACTTCAGGTACATGTCACAAACAGTGGTAGCATACTTCTTAGATCTTACCGTAATTGGATAACTAGAAATGTGTCTAAAAAAATTATAAAGCTGCAAAAAGGATGACCAGGCATCATGAATCCTCACTGCATCAATATTGTTCCCATCACCTATATATTTCTCAATGAAGTTCATGTTCTAAACTAAAGTATCATTACGTGTGTGGCCAGGTTAACCTTGTCTTATTTGCTTTATTGTTTATGAGGAAGCAAATATTTTGTTAATTCAAAAATACTAAGAGTGTCAACTGAATTAACATGTAGTCACCTTTCAACAAGGATCAGCAATAATCAAAATCACCCCTTTAATGGAAGCAGAAGCAGTATGTAAGCTGATAGCCACATAGAAAACCCCACAATTCTGTTGAGCCCATTGTTTGTCTCCTAGGAACACATCAGATCAGAGTTAAAGACTTTAATTTCTCTTTTAATTTATTTTATCTCACCCAATACATTAACACCTTTAGCATTGCATTTACTGGTTAGTTGATTTTATTACTCCTTTTCAAAATGTTTTAACTAATTGTCCGCTTTTTAGAACTTCTGACTGCACTTGTTAGCTGTACCCTGTGCTCATCATTGCCTTCATTGCCCCTGCAACTACACTGGACAGGCTCCACACTAGACCCCCATAGAATTAAGGGCCTGATTTAGAACTTGGCGGATGATTCACTCTGTCACAGCGGTGATGGATATCCCATCCGCCGAAATATAAATCTCAAAGGATATAATGGTATTTGTAGTTCAGCGGACAGGAAATCTGTCACTGTTGTGACGGAGTAACTTGTCCGCCAAGTTCTAAATCAGATACTAAGTGCCTGGTTATGACCTTGACGGATGGAGTACTCAGTCAAAAAAGTGACGGATATCCAGCCCACTATTTCACACGTTCCGTAGGATATAATGGATTTTGTAATATGGCGGACAGGATATCCATCACATTTGTGATGGAGTATCTCATCCGCCAAGATCGTAATCAGGCCCTAGATCTTTATTAGTTGCTATCCATCGTTAAGCAAAATGTTTGTTTGTCCAATGCACACTTATCCACACAGAGTAGTCATTTGCATTGCACAAAACCTTTTAAATTCACCTGTTGTGGCTTACATATTTTGTTGGTGCCCCTTGTCTTCTTATTCACCTTTGCAATATGTCTTACAAGTCCACCATATATCCAAATGTAGGTGCTTATCGGAACCATGAATAAATGTGCAAATCTGTACCAAATATCTTTTGTAATCATCTTCATTTACCACGCCTGCCACTCATCAAATTCATATACACTGCTAAAAGCAATCATACAGTTTAACACTTATTAACTTCAAAATCCAAAGACTTCCCTTTAGACTGCGTAGTATACTGCCCCAATACTGACAAATCTACTGCTTATATGTTTGCATGGCGGTATTGAAACCATCTGTTTTACAGGAACATTTGGACTGTCACCCTCATGAGATCATTCAAGTGTTTTTCTGTTTGCATTGCTGCACCATCATGATTTTTCCAGAAATCTGTATAGCTAATAAGCAGCTGTCGCCAATATATATGATAATTGCACCTTGTGTTTGAGAATAAATCTGCTCATAAAGATCATTTCCCACAGAGATCTCCATTCCTTTCAATGTCCTCTTATTCATAAGATGCCATAATAGGCAATATGTGAATTATTTTTACTCCTGGGGCGCAATTTCCATCTATCCAAGCGCAGAAAGTTTTAATAAACAACATGCTTTTAGGGTCTCTTCCTTCAATAACTTGCATCAATTCCAGCACTCAAAAGTTTATTATTGTGGTTTGGTGTACATGTTTGTGGATTTACCTTTGATAAATCTTCTTACTCAGCTTCGTTTCCACCTCCTCGGCTTATACCATGCATGATTTAACTTCTCATATTCAAAGACTGACTGCAGTTATATGTTTATCCGCTATCAATCAAGTTTTCTGAATGTCTTAGTTGGTTTTCTTCACAATGACATCATTGATGCAAGCCGCCACTTTACAAGACAGTGAAACTATTTTGTCTCAAGCAATGTGACTTGAGTTTTTACCCATTTCCAGTTACAATGACAATGGACTTAATGGTATATTTCCCTATGTTTGCATGGAGCAACTGTAGCCAAATCCAGTTATATACTTACATAGCTGTTATACTCCTGTGTCTCTGGAGTTGTCAACAGAGTTGTTACTTTGTTGATTGCCCCCTTTATAGCAGTTTGTTGCTAATTACCTTCAGAGCTTTTGGGTCACCGGAAGCAGCACCATCTGACTCTGAAACTGCTCTGGAATCTGCAGATCCAAAGTGCTCCACTCTATCATAACTCCGGAACAGCACTTAAGGAGGTGGAGAAGCCTCTCCAGTGAATTTCCGCATTTCACTGCAGACAGGCGCAAAATCTCTTCCACTCACCTTGACAGCTTTATAGCATTTCTGACATCTCCTGCTCGCCACTGTACTTTGTTTTGGGCAGGCTCATCATTCTCACATCTCCACTTGTTGTAAGACATATTTTTATTATAGGGTAGGTTTTAAGGCACACCATAGCAGGGTCACTGGTCATTGTGTCATAAAGCCTTCATGTAAATGAACACTGTTACTAACATATTTGACAAGAGTTATTCCTTCTTCATACTGACACTTGCAGATACTACTCTATCTTATCAGGCTATCCAAACTACTGTATAGTCTGCTGTCATACTATTGCAGTCAGCATATTCTTCCAACTGGTAGCATGTTTTTAATATTGATCAAAATAACATAGATCAGTACCCCATGTGTTTCTTCTTTTGTAAAGAGACTCTAGCTTGAAGAAGACATATGCTTCCTAAGCAAAATCACATATCTACATTTTAAATTGTGGTTATGACCCTTGGTCTCTGGGAATAATCAAGAACTGGTAGAGCTAACATGTTTAAAAATTACCATTTAAACCCTGTTCTCTCTCTCTCTTTCTCTCTCTCTCTCTCTCTCTCTCTCTCTCTCTCTCTCTATATGTATATATATATATATATATATATATATATATATATATATGTATATATAGATATATATACATATTACCTAGTGGTGGTCACCACTAGGTAGTCATAGTTAGGACCTAGTTTGTACAGAGAAATCATTTTTGGACTTGCCTATATCTTGGGCACCATTTGATGAATCTTCATGAAATGTCCTAAAAAAAAGTCACGTTCGCATCAGCTGCTGCCTGGAAGGTTTCAGGGTTATCCATCAACCGGAGGCAGAGAAAAAGGGGGAGGGGGTCCCAAAACACTTTTTTCCCCATGTGTTTTTCCATTTGGATTTTGAACAGCAATAGAGCCCAAACCACTGGACGGAATTACACCAAATCTGGAAGAAAGGTAGCTCTTGGTCCAGAAAGCAACATTTTTGTTATTTGGTGTAAATCTGTTCAGTAGTGTTTGAAAAAGTAAAGAAAATCTAAATTTGTATACATATGTATACATAGGGACACAGAGGCTCCACAAACCCTCCAGATCTCGTGCTGAGATCTGACTGGCTGACAGCATTTCAACAAGGAAGTGTTAGCTGCTATGTTGGGACTCGACTTCAGCCGAGTCCCAGGAAAAAAAGACAAAAAAAAGAAAAGGGGCCAGGGCAGAGCTACCCTGCCCCCTTAGCTCTGGTACTGGGGTCCCAGAGGGACCCCCCCCCAGGGATTACAAAGCATTTTTTGTACATTTTGGCATGGATCTGCTGAAAATTAAACAAAAACAAGTGCTGGCTCCCATGCTTGTTTTGTAAACAGCACCCGGGTGGTCCAGGTCCTGTGGGCAGTCACATTTTGAATAGGGGGCCTCCTGACCCCCGTAGCCCTGGGTACCACCACCTCCCAGGGGCTTTAAGAAAATGGATGTGGGGGCCACCCAGGCCCCTGCAGCCTCAGGGACACCCACCTTCCTGGGACACAAATACTAATGAAATGCAGGAGGGGGATGCCCAGCCCCCGCAGGCCCAGACACGACCACCTCCCCAGGGCACAATTACTAATTGAATGCAGGGGACTGCTCGACCCACCCGCAGCCCCCGAGTCTGCCAACTCCCTGGGGCTTTAAACACATATGAAGCAGGGGGTCCACTTGCCCCCCCTGCAGCCCTAGGGACTGCCACCTCCCTGGGGCTACAATAAAAGAGTGAAGGGGGTCCGTTTCCGACCCCCGAGCCCCAAGGACCACCACCTCCCTGCGGCAATACTTGGTGGACCCAATAACAGCCCTAGTGACCACCACCCCCCCAGACTTGCGCCTGCTATTTCCCAGGGGTTCCCACCCTGGTAACATAGCTGTTTGCTTTTGCTTCATGAGAGCTGTCAGGAAACAGGAACAATGATGTCTCTCATGAAATGACTTCAAAGAGAAAGATTAGCAAGATGTTTGGTACGTATGCTTTAGTTACATTTGGATGCAGAGCCAAACAGAATCACTTCTGGGCTAATGGTCAAGGTCTTGTGCTGTCACTCAATTGGCTGAAGGTTCAAATCTTAGTATCACTTGGCAGTGTGTTTGCTTATTGCTAGCGTTTTTAAATATTCCATTCTAATTATGTCATTCATCAAAGCCTAAAAAACTTTTTATCTTGCTTCTTCTCTTGCTCTCTCTTTTTCAATTTCTCTTTTTCAATCTCTTTCTCCCACTCACACACCCACTCAAACCCTTAGGCACTCACTCACAGAGCCACTCAGACACTCAGGCACCCACTCACAGACCCACTCAGACCCTCGTCCACACACTTACAGTCCCTCTCAGACCCTCACGCACCGACCCACTCAGACACTCACACACTCACTCAAAGACTAACTCAGACTCTCATACACCCACTTACAGACCCACTGAAATCCTCAAGCACCCACTCACTGACCCATCCAAACACTGAGGCACCGACTCACAAACTCACTAAGACACTGATACACCCACTCTTACACCCAGACAGACTTTTTCACAGCCACTCCCACACCCTCATTCTCACACCTATTCACACACCCAGAGAGACAGGCCATGGCCAACTCCAGCCACACACAGCCATAGGCCGTGCGCAGCATGGGGTTGGGTGGTTAGGAAGGTTGACTGCAGCTTGTGGCCCCAGACCAGGCCTTGCAGCCAACCCCCGCTGCGCACGGCCAAAGGCCGTGTGTGGCATGGGTTTGGGTGGTCATAGGGGCTGGCTACAGGGCCTGACCATTTAAAATGTGAGCTTAACTATAACGTCCCAGTAACCTTTGGCTTTTTAAGTGATATAACCAAAACTGCAGTTTTAATAGGGAATGTAAATTAAATATATAGATATATATATGATGTAAAATGTAAAAACAGTAATTAAACATTTCTTTTAAAGAAAAAATACATTAACACATTAACAATAACTTGGAAGTTAAAATATATATATATATATATATATGTATATATATATATACATATATATATATATATATATATATATATATATATATATATATATATATATATAAAACATTATTTTAGAAATAAAATTAGTATAACAATTATTTTACCTATTACTGTGAACTAAATATATAAAGAAAATATGTTTTTAAATATGTGTGAAAATATAAATATAATATTGAAATATTTTTTTACAAATGTTACATTAAAATATTAACAATTTACAGATTAAAAATTAAAATTAACAACAACAAAAAATTACACATATATTTCAATTTAAAAAAATAAAATGAATATAAAACCAGAATTTAACTGAAATAAAATACTTTTTGTGAATATTATGACCATTAAAGATAACAACAATCAAACACAAACAACACTAGCAAAAGTGTTGGGCTTTAAAGGCGTAACATTTACTATTATAACTCCTACTTAAGGAAAAGAATAGAAAGTCTTGGTCATTGAAGGGGTTCCATTTCCTATTCCCACTCCAATGTAAGCCAAAGCAGGATATGTATTGGACTTTGGAAGGGTTAGATTTACTCTTCGAACTACAATGTAAACAAAAGAAGGAAAAGTGTTGGAGATTGTAGGGTTAATGAATTACCATTTCCACCCCAACATAAGCCATAGAAAGAAAAGCAGTGGCATCTGGACGGGTTACATTTACAATTCCCAATGCAATACAAGCAACAGTAGGGAAAGTGTTGGACTTCAGAGGGATTATACTTTATATTCCCATTCCAAGGTCTCTCCCCATAGTTGGTCCCAGTTGTAAAATAGTGGAGTGCTAATATCGATAAGGCTAACAAAACAAGTTGCAGCCGTGGTCAAGTCTTGTTTGCGCCAACTACACTGCCTCAAACAAGTGCCTCATTGGTTCATACCAACCCAAAAATTACAAGTCTGAATACTTTTATTTCTTCACATATAGATTAATGTAATTCCATTTATTTGGGGCTACCAACACTACTCATTAAGACATATTAAGAACTATAGATGTTTTAAAATTGTCCAGTCCTGCCCCCATTGCGCTGTTTGCCAGTGTTTAAGTCACTGTATCTGGTCTACAAGGTGAGTTATTCACCTAGCAGCTCTCCTCCAAGTGCCCATTTTAAGCTATACTCTCCCATTTGTACAATGAAAACAGCTTCTCATAAAAAAAAAATGTATCCACAAGCTCCACTGAAATGCAGTAGGTTTTCATTAATAGGCACTCAAATCTGGAACTTGCTCTGAGACTCACTTAAGGATGAATTGGACCTCCTGAGATTTAAGAGGAGATTTATGACCTGGCTCTTTCTCTGTATTTAAATTTGGCAACTGATATCTGCAGAATTAGTATGTTTATGACCTATTTTAGCACCAGGATATGCCTTTGGGATGAGAGATGTGCTTTATAAAGCAAATACACATGAAGAACAAAAACAAAAATCAGTGAAAGTGATTGGCTTTGGAAGAGTTAGAATTGCTAGTCACACTACAATCTAATCAGCTTTAGTGAAAGTGTTGTAATTTGGAGGGGTTAGATTTACTATTCCCACTCCAATGTAAAAAAAATCAGGGAAAGCAGTGGACTCTAGTAGGGTTAGATATTCAAATTCGTAATATTTTTTAAAGAAAACGAAATACTAAAAATATTAAAACATAATAAAAAATAAAAACTGTATGTATTATGAATAAAGTTGAATTTAATAGAATACCAACATATAAATATACAAAATTAAATTAACAAATACAAAACAAAATAAATACATTTAAAATAAATACACTCCTGCAAGAAATTTGGTTATCAGATAAGGGGGTAATTATTCACCTCAAATAATAATCACAATCCTTGTTGGTCAGCCACTAAAGTCACTAAATAATCCTGAGCCCAACCCCCTATTCGCTGAAGCACCGAGTACACAGGCTTAAATTAGAGGCAATATGTAAAGTGTTTATGCAGTAATAAAACAGTAATAAGGTTGAAAAGCAAAAAAATTAAAATCACAATATGAATTAGAAAAATGGAGTACCATTTCATACAACAAAATGACACCAAAATGTCAAAAATCCAACAAGGGGAACCAGAGACTTAGGGGGTCATTAGGAGTTTGGCAGACCGAAACATCTGTCCGACAAACTCCCAACAAGGAGACAGCCACAGTGTTGGTGGTCTCTCCACTGGCCCCATTACAGCCTTCCCACTGGGCCATAATTTTTTACATTTAGAAATAGTGCCAATAAGCACAAAGTGCCAATGATAGTCAGTCGTCACGGTAGAACAAGACCAAGGCACAATGGAATGCTGACTGCAATGGAGCGCGGGTCAGATATACTAACCAGGTTCATTCTGGTCAAATATTTTGCCTTCTGACTTTAGTCCTTTAAGTTCCAAACCACCACAGGTGGTCATTTCTAAAGCTACCAGGAGTTCACGGGAATTGACCAATGAATGAAAATTGAGTAATTTATATGGCACACAGCTGACAAAATAGGTAGAAGGTGGTGCTAAAATAGCTAGAAGGTGGGCAGTCCATAGAAAGCAATTATCTAGATTGAAATAGCAGGGTTTCAGTTGTATATTAAAAGCTTTTTCATTTGAGGAAACATGGATACCATACAGGAGGGCATTCCACAATTTGGCAGGTAAAAAAGAAATAAAAAGACTGGCCACCCACACATACACTGCACACTCTGGGGACTTGCAACAAAAGATGATTGGATGATATGCAAAAATATTTTCCCTCAGATTCTTCAAACCTCTATTTTAGAATGCTGTGAACATCAACAGTTAACATTTGAACAGAGCGTTTAGGCATCAGAAGCCAATGTAAATTACTCCGATGTGGGGAAATGGGTTCCAACTCGAGAAGACTGAGCAGTAACCTATCAGCTGCATTCTGTACCATTGACGGAGTAGATAATCAGGAAGGCCAAGATAGAGCATTTGCATAGTCCAATTGGAGTATGATCATCAAATGGATAATGATGTTTCTAGTGTACTTAGGGACTATGCTCTGGCTCTTTTTCATATGCTTTAAAAAAGCAAAACAGGATCCTGTGACTACCCTGCCCTGTGGGAGAAAATAGAGATCCTTATCTGATTTAATCCCAAGATTTCCCACATCGTCTGCCAGAAGCGACCTATGTTGAGGTGGCCACCAATCACTAGACCAGATGGAAGGCAAGTCCTTGAAGACCAGTATTTCACTTTTGTTCAAATTAAGTGTACCACAGCTGTTCTTCTTTCTTGGCTACTTTCTCAAGGCACAATTTGAATGAATCTTGTTGCTCACTTTTGCCCTCATGAAAGACAACATCAACTGGGAGTCATTCGCATATGACACTAACTTTGAACTAAATGGTTGGATGATTGTCAGCAAAGGACCCATGCAGACATTGAACAGAGTAGGGGAGACACTTAGGGCCAGATTTAAGAAACGTGGCATTGCACCCAGTGCAGCATCACTTTTCTTGTGCCCTTTAGCACCCCCTAACAAAACCATGTGTGCACCATATCTAAGATATGGAGCTCCATGGCAGTATTTAGCGAACTAGCGTCACCATGTTTGACGCTAGTTCGGAGCTTTGCAGGATTAGCGTAAAATTGATGTTAAATCCTGCAAAGCCCATTGAGGCCCATTATGAATAATGGTGTGCCTCGTTTTAATGCCTGCGCTGAGCAGGTGTTAAAAGTGCCCAAAAAATGTATGCAAATAAATCTCTGCGAAATTCTCTGTGCCATTGTTTTGCCCCCCAACCTGGTGCATGCATGATGTAGCGCAAAGGGTTACAAAGTGGCGCAATTCATGCATTGTGCCACTTTGTAAATCTGGTGCAACATTTTTGGCCATGTAACACCACATTAGAGTAAAAAACATGACGCTAATGTGTCGTTAGATGGTGCAAGGGGCTCTTAAATTTTCCCCTTAGAGGCTCACAAGATGGCAGGCAGAGGAACACAGGAGGGTCCTGTGCCGGTCCAGTTGCCACTGGTCAGCTAGGCAGTTGAAGGAAAAGCCCTCTTATAACTTGTGCTTAAACCTGGCAAAATCTTGATTACGCTGTTATAATTAATATAATTTTGTGTAACAAAATATACATGACATTACAGAGTTTATGCATTAAGCTACATTCCATAATTTCGGTTTGAGATTTTAACATCCGATGTAGCAGTAAGTTAATTTCGAAGCAAAAAATTTCAAATTCGATCATGAGCTGATGTGTTTCAATGCAGGGAAACAACCTCAACTCAAAATTACATTTTTGATTTGAATTTTTACCTGAATGGATTTTTTAGGTAACGTTTTGAGTGCCTGATGCATTTTGTGTAATTTTGCATAATTTCCCCAATTTTGCAGTAATTTTGCCTATTTACGTTACATCAAATTACGCTGGCTTTGCACACCCCAAGGTGTGTCTCACTAGGGTGAAAAGGAGGCCAGCCTTACAAAACCTTGAGTTCACTTGTTTGTCCTGGGGACAAGAAGGAGAGCAGGTCCAGTCTTTTAGGCTCTTTTCAGGCCTCAGACAGAAGGGTCAGACCTCTTATGATGATCTGCAGGTATAGAAGTGTTCTGAAGTGAATGCCTGGCGGTGCCACATTTATGCCTAGGACAAGATAGTGGGTGAGGGTGACCCATCGGGACATCCTAACCAATGGGGTAAAGGCACCCAGGGCGAACCCTACGCACTTAGGGCATTTTCAAATTGGCCGAAGGCTTCAGCCACACTAAACTTGAGCTCTGGAAAGCTGGGTATGTGTGTGAGGAGTGTACTCTGGTACTCCAAGTGTCATCTCACATCTAACACTAGAATACAGCATTAGGCATTCAATGTAGCCACAACAAACTCAGACCCAGAAGTCTGGTAAAATCAAAGAGGAGCATTCAGCAGCCAAACAATGGATACACACAAAAGGTTTTGATATTCAGTTTCCCTCCTTTGAAGTGTGCTCCAAATGTTACATGTAAATCCCAAGAAGGATTCTCACAGCCCCACCCTGTGTATCACTTTAGACTATTTTTGTGTATCTATCCCTCCCAGTGGGGTTGGTGCCTGACTGACTAGAAGGATAGAATTGGAGGTAGAACCTGGTGGGAGGAACATCTGCATGTGACAGAAGAGGACCCTTTGAAGTCCACCACCGGTCTATGCACAACCACCTGACAATCCTGTCAAGGGGAGGATAACATTTCTCAACAGCCACAACCCATCGTCCCTGTCCTGGGAGCAGTAGAACCTCACTACATGGGAGCCATAAAGCTGTCAGCTGACAGTTGAATATCAGAGAGGTCTTCAGTGGTTTTCACAGGCAAAAGGTAACTTTTCTAAAGTATCTTAACTGTAGTAGTTAGACAGACATCTACTGTACCGTCAAATTTGATTTTGTTTGACTAATGAAAAGAGCTATTGAAATATTTCTCTAGCTGTTACCAATCTGAAATTATCATAATAAGGTGTTATAATGTAATCCTATGAGAGTGACCTGCGTTGCTACAGTGAAAACAAGATTTTATGGCTTTCCACTTTAAGGACATGTGGAATATTAAACTTCTACATATCCTTCCTTTACATAACATGTAAGGCATACTAAGGGGTGACTTATAAACATTTAAAAGGTGGGTTTAGATCTGCCAAAAAGGAAAGGAGTTAGTCTGACAGGTGGAATTTGCAGTTTGAACCTGCACAGCCAGGTTACTGTTAGCAGTCCTGTAGTCATGTTTGCATTGTCACTGTACTGGGTGGCACAATTAGTTCTGCATTCCACTGGTGAAATTTAACTTACATGCTCTGGGTAAACTGTGGATACCATATACTACAGGGCTGATTGGTAAATTATATATGCCAAATAAAAGGATACCAGTTTTACCATGTTGAAAGGAGGAGCACAAGCACTCTACCCCTGGTTATCGGGGGTAAAGTGCACAGAGGTCTATAGCCAGCAAAAGTAAGTTTCAGCAAAAAGTAAAAAAGTAAAATCAGAGGGAGCAGTGCACAAACGGCAAATTTCCAAAAAAGTTTCTTCCTACTACACAAGCCAGTATAAACAAAACATTATTGTCAGTAAATAAGACATTAATAACATTAAAACAAAACAAATACAATTGAAACAAAAATTAAATAAAAAATTAGAAAGTTTATCATGAAATACATTCATTATAATACTACAAACTATTAGCACTAGAAACAATCAATTAAATAATTTACACAACTAATTATCAAATAACACTTATATTGATCTATATATTTCACATAAAAGCATGTATTAATATGTTTAAGAAGTACCCCCCTAATGCCCTACAAACCAAACAACCACTCCTAAACTCTGTGGGGCATATTTATACTCCGTTTGCGCCGGAATTGCGTCGTTTTTTTTAACGCAATTTCGATGCAAAACTAACTCCATATTTATACTTTGGCGTTAGACACGTCTAGCGCCAAAGTCCATGGAGTTAGTGTCATTTTTTAGCGTGGACACCTATTTGCGTTACTTATATGCAAGGTAGGCGTTCCTGTCTAAAAAATCGACTCCGAGGCATGTGCGTCGGATTTATACTCCCGGGCAAAAATCACGCCCGGGAGTGGGCGGGTCAAAAAAATGACGTACGGCCGATTTTGCGCCGTTTTTTAGCGCCTGCAAAAGGCAGGCGTTAAGGGACCTGTGGGCTCTGAAGGAGCCCAGAGGTGCACTCCCATGCCCCCAGGGACACCCCCTGCCACCCTTGCCCACCCCAGGAGGACAGCCAAGGCTGGAGGGACCCATCCCAGGGACATTAAGGGAAGTTCAGGTAAGTATTTTTTTTTAATTTATTTGTGGCATAGGGGGGCCTGATTTGTGCCCCCCTACATGCCACTATGCCCAATGACCATGCCCAAGGGACACATGTCCCCTGGGCATGGCCATTAGCCAAGGGGGCATGACTCCTGTCTTTGCTAAGACAGGAGTCATTTCTATGGGGGTTGAGAGTCGTAAAAAATGGCGCAAATCGGGTTGAGGCGAAAAAATTGCCTCAACCTGACTTGCCCCATTTCTTGACGCCCAAGCCCCATATCCCCCTACGCCGGCGCTGCCTGGTGTACGTCGTTTTTTTTAACGCACACCAGACGGCGCCGGCGGCTAACGTCATTCAATAAAAACGGCGCCCGCATGGTGCTTCAGAATGGCGTTAGCCGGCGCTAATTTTTTTGACGCAAAACTGCGTTGGCGCAGTTTTGCGTCAAAAAGTATAAATATGGGCCTAAATGAGTAACTAAAGAAAAATCTAAATTAGTAATTAAACTGTGGAAGATTTAAATTACAGATCAAATATAACAAAACACAGTTAAATAATTAAAATAGTCATCAATCAAATATATATGTCACATAACTATTTATTAATTAAATATTTCATTGACAGAAAATAATTGGAAGTAAAAACAATATTCATAACCTAAAGAACATCCCACCCTGTTCACCTACACACCCAACTCACAGCTAAATTATACATTATTAATTAAATGTAAAAAAGTATATATTAGATTAATTCAAAATGATATTTAATACAAATATATTAAAGTAAACAACATTACATACAACAATATTAAAAAATACTACATACTAAAGAAAAAATACCTTCTATATTGTGCCCCACCATATTTTTGCATTACAATATTTTTGCCAGTGTATTGATGCACTACAATAGTTTGAAACTATAATTTGATCATTCATCCCAGTGACATCTAAGGTTTTTATTCTGCAATTGTGTACAATGACATCCATTTAGAAAAAAAATGCTCAATCACAGAGACCCTTAGCCAATGGAGAAAGATCAGATGAACCCCTTGGTTGTCATTTAGGCTATTCACAAACAGAATAAGGGTGATACCTGGCAGTAGGTTGCTGAACTAACTCACATAAAAATTATATAATACCTCCACTTAGATGCAGAGTTTCAGGTGGAACAGCAAGGACACCAATTCAATTAGGTAGTACAAGATGGTTTGCTCAGTGGCTGCACAGCTGACACTGGTGGATTTTCAAAAAGCATTATGAGTGAAGATTCCAATTGGAATGTGGAATCAATGCAGTCCTGAGAACTCTTCAGATATGCAGAAATCAAGTGGTATTGTCAGTGATGTTCAGTCCATCTGGATGCAGAGATTTTAAACAGTACATCCAGAAATTTTCTCTGATGTCCAGTAGTTCTTCCTTTAAAATAATTAACAAGAAACTTGACCAGCCTGTAGCCAACCATTTTAACCTTGTGGACCATTTACTATCAGATTTGAAGATTTTCCCTGTGGAGCATGTTTTAAAGGAAGAACTACTGGACATCAGAGAAAATTTCTGGATGTACCGTTTAAAATCTCTGCATCCAGATGGACTGAACCTCACTGACAATACCACTTGATTTCTGCATATCTGAAGAGTTCTCAGGACTGCATTGATTCCACATTCCAATTGGAATCTTCACTCATGATGCTTTTTGAAAATCCACCAGTGTCAGCTGTGCAGCCACTGAGCAAACCATCTTGTACTACCTGAGGAGGGCGGAAGCTGAAACGTTGTAGTAGAAATATATTTTTGTTCTTTAATGAGATAATCCGTTTGAGTCACTTCTTTCTTATATATATATATATATATATATATATCAAAACAAATCCCTTTCAGGGTTAGAGTACCACATAAATTATGCAAAAAAGAATAGAGAACTCTGGGTATTTCCCAAGTTTAGGTGGAGAGCAGCTCTAGTAAGGAGCACCCTGCAACACCAGCGACACTCTGGATTTGCTCACCTCAAATGTCACTATCTAGCGCGGCGTGGATAGCACTGTGCTGATCCAATGCTTAAAAACTTTGCTAGATAAACAGACATTTGAGGTGAGCAAATCTAGAGTGTCGCTGGTGTTGCAGGGTGCTCCTTACTAGAGCTGCTCTCCACCTAAACTTGGGAACTACCCAGAGTTCTCTATTCTTTTTTGCATATATATATATATATATATATATATATATATATACATGTGTGTGTGTGTGTGTATATATATATATTAGCGTTTCCTTGCCCAATTTAAGGAAAAAAGGTCAGGACACTTTCGAAGAGTTGCAAATAAAATTTACTGTCACCAGATTCTTCCTCCCAATGCGTTTCAACCGTATCCTTTTTCACGGATGGGGGAGTCATAACATTACCACAATAAATACCAAAATACAGCAACATAAAAAACAGACTACAGTGCAGTACAAACAGACTACTCTGTAAGGCAGCCGCCATATTGGAATGTTAACTAATACTCATTTTTTACCAAAATTATCACAAATCGAATTGAAACTTTATAGAAATACCGAAAAAGCATTATAAAAGTAAAAAAACATTGTAAAATACCATATACAATTATTATATATCAATCTTTTAACCCAATAATATTGAATTAATATCTTGTACATTTACAGTCACAATATATACACCTATTCTATATCCAATTGACAGCCCACTATAATTTAATGGGATCTAATTTATATGATGTGTTGTTATGATACTACCTCCATAAGCCAATTAGGTTCAGATGTTCCCCTATACAAACTATACATGATTTTTCAGAATTCCAACCTTTATGCCATTAAACTTATGGTTTTGCCGCCCTAGAGTCTATGGCCCTCATTACAACATTGGCGGTAAAAGGCGCTTACCGCCGTGCAGAAGACCGCCAAAACACTGCCGCGGCTGCGGAATTCCGCCACAGCTATTATGACACACATCTCGGAATCCACCGAAATTCAGACACCCACACAAGTTCCCCACACCAAAGGTCAGTAGTAAACTGGCGAAAACAAAACCTCCACCGTCACGCCAACAGAAACACGCCCATGCTATCACGACCCACGAATCCACGCGGCGGTCTTTCAACCGCGGTATTCCATTGGCGGTACACACCGCCGCGCTCAAAATACACACACATCTCCAAAACACCGCCACATTGGACAATTCCAACTACACACACCTGATACACATACCAACACCACTCCCACACACCCAACACAATATAAAACACACACCCACATCACCCACAAACCCCTACAACCAAAAACAGAGACGAAGGCCAGTTAGACAGAGAGCACAGCAACTGAGAACCCCACCACACAGAGGAACACAACACCATCACCCATACAACATTACACGCACAATACACCACATACCACTACACATCACCACACACATCAACACTTACACCACCCCACACATCACCCACACCACCTCATGTCACGCCAAAGACACCCCCGGTTTTCCGAGGAGGAGCTCAGGGTCATGGTGGAGGAAATCCTACGGGTAGAGCCACAGCTATTTGGCTCACAGGTGCAGCACACATCCATAGCCAGGAAGATGGAGCTATGGCAAAGAATTGTCGACAGGGTGAACTCTGTGGGACAGCATCCAAGAAATGGGGAGGACATCAGGAAGAGGTGGAACGACCTACGGGGCAAGGTGCGTTCTGTGGTATCCATGCACAACATCGCAGTACAGCGGACTGGCGGCGGACCCCCACCTCCTCCCCCACAACTAACAACATGGGAGGAGCAAGCCTTGACCATCATGCATCCAGAGGGCCTCGGAGGAGTCGGTGGAGAAATGGACACTGGTAAGTTAAATCTCAACTATCATATCCCCAACCCTACCTGCATGCCATCACACGCCCCCCCCTCACCCCCTCCCCTATCACTCTAACTCCTCACTAATATACTCATAACACAAACCACCCATCCCAACACCAAGCCCCGCATGGAAAAACAAAGCATGGTCAGCCGTCACCAAAGCATGCTCACTGCACATACCCATAACAACCCCCTCTCCATCATCACACAAACCCACACACAGGAATGCTTGCACTGGGGTACACAAACACCCACCCATGACACACTATTACTCACACACATGCACTAATCATGCTCTTATATCCCTGCAGGCCCACTACGGAATGTCACTACACCGGAGGGTCCAGACAACTCCACTCCACCCACAGAAGAGGCCCACAGTGACGACAGCAGCTCTGACCTACTGGATCCTGATGACCAGCCCGGACCATCATGGGCCTCGGGACAGTCGGTTCCCCTTGCACAGGCACAGCCCAACACTGACCTTCCACCCTCTGGTAACACCAGCACAGCACCCACCCAGCGGGCCCATACCTCCGTACCCAGGACACGTCAATCAGCAGTGTGTCCACCAATACAGGGAACCCAGGATAACCCACCACCCCAACAACAACAGGGACTTGGGGGCAGTGGTAGTGGGCACACGGTCCAGGGGACGGAGGCACAGGAACACAGGGGAACTGGGAGGGCTGCTGTGTGACAGGGGGCGGCGGACAGGCCAAGGGAACCCACCCTCCACGAGGCCCTCTCCTCCATCATGGGAGACTACCACCACTCCCAGGAGACGATGGCAACGGTCCTGGCCAAGTTTCAGGAGACCCAGTGCCTGCAGGACGAACTGTATTTGGGGTTCAGGGAGGAGCTCAGAACCATCAGCTCCACCCTGGGCACCATCGTAGGGGTGCTGAAGGACATACAAAAGACCATGAGGGACACCGTGGCACTCCAAGGGGCCCCTGACACTAGCATGGACGATGAACTGCCCACCACCTCCGCCGGCGCTGGTGGACAGGACGCCCCGCCACAGGACCACCACACCAGCACCCCAGCCCCTGCAGACGGACAACCACCCCGCAAGCGGTCCCTGAGATCCAGGAACAGGACAGAGCAAGATGGCAAGACCCCTGCCAGGAAATGAGACCACCCTGATTGTCCTCCCACTGTCTCACTTTGTTACCCTGTCCTGATTGGAACTGCCCCATCTCCACTTCCTATGCCCATATGGGCAGTGCACCTGTGTGACTTATGGACTGGACTCTGCCATGGACATTCCTCCACCGTCCCCCATCACCATATCACTACCCCCCTCCATTTTTGAGCACTGAAATAAACACCCTTGAACCACAAAACAATCTGGAGTCAGTCTGTGATTTGGTAAATATGTATAATCAATGACAGTGTCAACATGCGCTTCCAATTGTAAAGCCAACATACCTATGTCACACATCAAAAGTCCTTGAAGGATGCAAGCAGATGACACACGTTGCTAACCACACCTGTGAAACCGTAATGGAAAGGTACAACTCAGTGACCAAATACTGCTATGAACTGACAGACAGGATAGAGGTAGAAGTGTGAAAGTGAATGTAATGGTAAAAAGAAAACTGTTCTCACCTGTGTGTCACTGGAAATATTGCTGTATGACTGACTCCCTGTTGTCTATGTCTTCTACCTCAGCGTCCTCCTCATCACTGTCCACAGGCTCCACAGGCTCCACAGGCTCCACAGGCTCCACAGCTGCCACAACACCGCCATCTGGACCATCCTCCTGCAGAAAAGGCACCTGGCGTCGCAAAGCAAGATTGTGAAGCATTGAGCAGGCGATGATGATCTGGCACACCTTCCATGGTGAGTAGAATAGGGAACCACCTGTCATATGCAGGCACCTGAACCTGGCCTTCAGGAGGCCGAAGGTGCGTTCGATCACCCTCCTAGTCCGCCCATGGGCCTCATCGTAGCGTTCCTCTGCCTTGGTCCTGGGATTCCTCACTGGGGTCAATAGCCAGGACAGGTTGGGGTAACCAGAGTCCCCCAATAGCCACACCCGGTGCCTCTGGAGTTGACCCATCATATAAGGGATGCTGCTATTGCGCAGGATGTAGGCGTCATGCACTGAGCCAGGGAACATAGCATTTACCTGCGAGATGTACTGGTCTGCCAAACATACCATCTGTACATTCATCGAATGATAACTCTTCCGGTTCCTGTACACCTGTTCACTCCTGTGGGGGGGGGACCAGAGCTACATGGGTCCCATCAATAGCACCTATGATGTTGGGGATATGTCCAAGGGCATAGAAGTCACCTTTCACTGTAGCCAAATCCTCCACCTGAGGGAAAACGATGTAGCTCCTTACGTGGTTCAGCAGGGCAGACAACACTCTGGACAACACGTTGGAAAACATAGGCTGGGACATCCCTGATGCCATGGCCACTGTTGTCTGAAATGATCCACTTGCAAGGAAATGGAGCACTGACAGCACCTGCACTTGAGGGGGGATTCCTGTGGGATGGCGGATTGGTGACATCAGGTCTGGCTCCAATTGGGTACATAGTTCCTGAATAGTGGCACGGTCAAACCTGTAGGTGATGAGTAAATGTCGCTCCTACATTGTCAACAGGTCCACCAGCGGTCGGTACACCGGAGGATTCCGCCATCTTCTCAAATGTCCAAGCTAATGTTGCCTAGGAAAGACAACAGCGACCACAGAGTCAACAAAATCCCAGGTATGTACCCATAGGTACACAGAACACGACACAGAAGACAAAAATCTTCCTGTATGTGTGTCGAGTGTAGGCCCAGGTATGTGTGACGCAGTTGCAAATTAAGCCATGTGGGGCCCCTGAAATGGCGGCTGCCTGACCTCTAAACTTGGACAATGGGATGTGAGGTAACTGCGCTGGCGTTGTACACCGTCGCTGTAGGCGGTCGAAGACCGCGGCGCAAAGCTGCATTGGTTAACATTGGACCCCATGGGTCCCAGGAGCCAATGATGAAGTGTGCCGGTGGTGATGAGACACACCGCCGCGGACGTCACCGCTGCGGACGTGACCGCCATTTTCTATCCGTTCAATCACTTGATACCTGATCTTCGACAGGAGAGGACCTACACTGCAAGTGCTCCGCTCTCGGTCTGGAAGGGACAATGGCTGCTGCGTCTGGGGAAAGGGCCCCTGCCTTCCCTGCTCAGGAGTTGGAGAAGCTTGTGGACGGGGTCCTCCCCCAGTACACGCTACTCTACGGTCCTCCAGACCAACAGGTAAGTACACAGGGAGTACGTTGTATGGGCTATGCCTGGGTGGAGAGGGCTGGTTGTAAGAGGGAAGGCGGCAGAGTGCAGTGAACATGAAGGACTGTGAATGCATGTGCCACATGGCAAGGGCAGGGATGGGGGCCACTCACTTCGACGGTGCTCTTGCTAATGACTTCTCTTCTTCCCCTGTGCATGTCATGTAGGTCAGCGCCCACCAGAAGAAGGACATTTGGCGTGCCATCGCCAAGGACGTCCGGACCCTGGGGGTCCACCAGAGACGGGGCACCCACTGCCGGAAAAGATGGGAGGACATTCGCCGCTGGAGCAAGAAGACGGCGGAGGCTCAGCTGGGGACAGCCTCCCAACGTGGGAGGGGTGCCCGTCGCCCCATGACCCCCCTGATGTTCCGGATCCTGGCGATGGCCTACCCTGAGTTGGATGGGCGCTTGAGGGCATCACAGCAGACGCAAGGGGGTGAGTACACCCTCATTCTGGGGACTTTGCGCGCAGTTGAGGGGTCTAGGTGTGGGAGGAGGGCTGTGGGTTTCCCTTGGCCAGGGCGACTTCCATAGGCTAGGCCCCTCCGTAATGCAGGCCATGTGGCACTCCACCCCACCGCAGTAGAGTGGCAAGTACAGGTATACATGCCCCTGTGGCATCCATGTGTGCAGATGTCCACCATAGCGATGTAGGCCATAGGCCAGGAGCACGGCGTAGTGCAGGGGGCTGCTGTGTCTGTATTGTCCGCCAACAGTAGCGGTAAGCCATGCACTCAACCTGTCTTTCTTCTGTCGTCCCCCCCCTTTCTCTGCTCTCCCTGTTCTTTTGTGCATCAGCATCATCAGGCGGAGGTACAGTGGCACCGGAGCACGAGGGAGCTGCATCCCACATGGCCACGGAGGGCCACACCATGGACTCAGAATGCACCAGTGCGACGGAGGGCGAGGGGATCTTCACATCGGGCACCGGATCACCAACCAGCGACACGGACTCGTCCGCCGATGGGAGCTCCCTTGTGGTGGCGGCACCATCTGTGCCCCACACTTCTACAGGTACAGCCGCCACCTCCCCTACCAGCACCGCCCACCCAGCAGCCCCTCAGCGTTCGCCCCGTGCCCGCTCACCCTGGAGGGTGGGCATCACCTTCGCCCCAGGCACCTCAGTCCCTGCCCCTGTCACCCCTCCTGCCCTCAGTGAGGAGGCTGTTGACCTGCTCAGGTCACTCACTGTTGGGCAGTCTACCATTGTGAATGCCATCCAGGGTGTAGAAAGGGATTTGCAACACGGTAATGCATTGCTGGAGGGCATTCATTCTGGTCAGGCTGCCCTTCATCGAACCCTGCAATCTTTGGCCTCAGCACTGATGGCAGTCATTGTCCCTGTGTCTAGCCTCCCCCTCCAACTTCCTCCACCCAGACCCAAGCCCCTGTACCCCAGCCTATCCCAAGCACACCATCAGACAAGCATGCACACACCTCAACACACAAAAGTAGCTCAGGCAAACATAGGCACCACACATCCCACAGGCACTCACACAAGCATCAGACACATACAGACACAGCAACATCCACTGCATCCACTGTGTCCCCCTCCTCATCGTCTCCCTCCTCCCTCCCAGTATCGTCTACACTCTCACTTGCATGCACTACATCTACAGGCACTAGGACTCGCACCAGAACACCCAGCACCACACCCCGCTCACCTGCACTCACCACCCCCACTCCCATTTACACGTCCCCTGTGTCCTCTCCCAGTGTGTCTGTGACGCTCCCTCCCAAAGTACACAAACGCGGGCACCCACACACCCAACATCCATCCACCTCACGACAGCCTCCAGTACCTGCACCCAAAACACCTAAAGTGACACCTCCTACAACCACCTCCACTTCCTCCACTCCCAGACCCCCTCCAGCTACCCATCCCAGTGTTCGTCATAAACTCTCCCTCAGCAAAGTTGACCTCTTTGCCCCCAACCCCACCCCTCCAATTCATAAGTCCCGTAGTAGCGCCTCAGCAGAAAAGACTCCAGTACCAGTGGTGCGTGTTACAGGTGTATGGAGTGCACCAGCCACCAGGGCAGGCAGTGTGACACGGAGCCAAAGCACTGCCAGTCCACCCCCTGTAAAGCATCTCAAGTTGGAAAGTGGCCGACGGGACAGGGTGAAGACTCCTGGCGGCAAAACTGCTCCCAAGGGTCCCAGGGGGATTGCAGAGTCAGCTGTGACTCCTCCAAAGGTGGTGAAGGGCCAGAGGAAGTCTGCACAGTCTGGTGAGAGCAGCACGGCGGAGAAGGGCGCCATCCTCCCCGGCGGCCGGGACGCCACCGCCAGCACCGTCGTCACTGGTCAGGAGACCACCGCCAGAGTCAGTGCCCAGGAGGGCAGGAGTATCGTCACTGGTCAGGAGACCACCGCCGGAGTCAGTGCCCAGGAGGGCAGGAGTATCGTCACTGGTCAGGAGACCACCGCCAGAGTCAGTGCCCAGGAGGGCAGGAGTATCATCACTGGTCAGGAGACCACTGCCGGAGTCAGTGCCCAGGAGGGAAGGAGTATCGTCACTGGTCAGGAGACCACTGCCAGAGTCAGTGCCCAGGAGGGCCCCAGCTGCCACATTCCCGCTGGAAAATGAGGGATCGTCATGCCACACACCAATGCACAGGTCAGAGACCGCCATGGCAAAGCATCGCTGAACAAGGGAATCACCGCCATGGTGAAGACCGCTGAACAGGGCAAAGCACCGCTGAACAGGGCAGAGAACCACTGAACAGATCAGAGACCGCCATGGCAAAGCACCGCTGAACAAGGGAATCACCGCCATGGTGAAGACCGCTGAACAGGGCAAAGCACCGCTGAAAAGGGCAGAGAACCGCTGAACAGATCAGAGACCGCCACGGCAAAGCACCGCTGAACAAGGTAATCACCGCCATGGTGAATACCGCTGAACAGGGCACAGCACCGTTGAACAGGGCAGAGAACCGCTGAACAGATCAGAGACCGCCACGGCAAAGCACCGCTGAACAAGGGAATCACCGCCATGGTGAAGACCGCTGAACAGGGCACAGCACCGCTGAACAGGGCAGAGAACCGCTGAACAGATCAGAGACCGCCACGGCAAAGCACCGCTGAACAAGGGAATCACCGTCATGGTGAAGACCGCTGAACAGGGCAAAGCACCGCTGAACAGGGCAGAGAACAGCTGAACAGATCAGAGACCGCCACGGCAAAGCACCGCTGAATAAGGGAATCACCACCATGGTGAAGACCGCTGAACAGAGCACAGCACCGCTGAACAGGGCAGAGAACCGCTGAACAGATCAGAGACCGCCATGGCAAAGCACCGCTGAACAAGGGAATCACCGCCATGGTGAAGACCGCTGAACAGGGCACAGCACCGCTGAACAGGGCAGAGAACCGCTGAACAGATCAGAGACCGCCATGGCAAAGCACCGCTGAACAAGGAAACACCGCCACATCAAGCATCGTTATCCCATGTACAGCTGGGACTGTGACGGAACAGGAACGGTCACGGGGAGCTTAATGCAGTGTGGGCACCATTCCCCCTCCAGAACCAGTGGAGACTGTCATACACTTGAGAGACTGTGGCTTTGCACTCCCCAGGATTGTTCAGTGGGCAAACCAACCACTGTAGAGACTTGAGAGATTGTGGCTTTGCACTCCCCAGGATTGTTCAGTGGGCAAACCAACCACTGTAGAGACTTGAGAGACTGTGGCTTTGCACTCCCCAGGATTGTTCAGTGGGCAAACCAACCACTGTAGAGATTTGAGAGACTGTGGCTTTGCACTCCCCAGGATTGTTCAGTGAGCAAACCAACCACTGTAGAGACTTGAGAGACTGTGGCTTTGCACTCCCCAGGATTGTTCAGTGGGCAAACCAACCACTGTAGAGACTTGAGAGACTGTGGCTTTGCACTCCCCAGGATTGTTCAGTGGGCAACCCACCCACGGTAGAGACTTGAGAGGCTGTGACTTTGCACTACCCAGGATACATCAATGGGCATGGAGCCCCGTCGTGGATCTGGCGTGGTGCTGTAATCCGGCTGAGGTGCCCCCCCCTTCCCTTCCCCCGAGGTGCCTGTTGTATTTCGATCTGATGCCCCAGCAGTGTTCTCTCTGTTTGTGGACAGGTATCTATTGTGGGCCTCGCCCATGCATATTTGGACCAGTGGTGCACGGACATTGATATGTGCATAACTGCACTGCTTCTCGTAATGTATATACTTTTGAATGTGTATGTATATATCTGTATATATTTGGTAACTGTATTTTGATACATTACAATTTTTCTACTGATTTCCTTTGGTCTTTGCATTCTTCCGGGGGGGTTGTGGGTTGTTACTGTGATGTTTTGACATGCATAGCTGTGTGTGTTATAATGTGCGAGGGTGGGGGTGTTTTGTGTGTGTCCCCCTGACTTTTGCCTCCCCCCTCCCCTATGTCGTAGGTGCAGTACTCACCGTTGTCTTCGCCGCCGCCGTTGCTGGTGTTCGTAAATGAGCAGGAAGACAAGGGCAGGTAGGATTTGTAATTCCGGCTCCATGGTGTCCTCCTTCCTCGTGGGATGTGTAGAAGGTGAGCGTTTTCCCATTGGAAAAGCTGTTTCCACCGTGTTTTTATCCACGGTGAATCCGCCCCGGAAAAGGTGGCGGATTGGCGGGTTGTGATACTGTGGGCGGTACATTGTCTCCCGCCTGTCTGTTGGCGGTGACCGCCGCGTTGCTTGTCTGTACCGCCGTGGCGGTCGGAGTGTTAAAGTGGCTGTCTATGTTGGCGGTTTCCGCCACGGTCATGATTCCCTTTTTTTGTCCGCCGGCCTGTTTGCGGTATTACCACACCTTTAACACCGTCCGCCAGGGTTGTAATGACCCCCTATGTTTGGACTTTCATCACCAGGCACCCCTAACATCTACAAGTATCATTTATCTATGTACATCCATATCAATAGAAGCTCGACTATCATAATTTTTATTACTCTTCCTATACCCAAGTCTAACTGCCCAGATGGATACTCATTTCTTCACTTGAGTTCAGACCAAAAGGGGAAAGAATCATAAACCTAATAATATATTTTGATTCCAATATCTGTAATGATTTTTGTCTATCCGCCCCACGTAAATTGGGGCTATCCTGATCACATACCACATAACAAAGCAATTTCTCATCTCCCTGATGTACTTCGTGTAAGTGTCTTGCTACAGGATAGTTGCAATCAAGATTACGAATGGCTCTTATGTGTTCCAATGTGTCTGAACTCAAGTGAAGAAATGAGTATCCATCTGGGCAGCTAGACTTGGGTATAGGAAGAGTGAATAAAATTATGATAGTCGAGCTTCTATTCTATATATATCTATAATTTATATTCTTGTACTGATACTCACTTTTAAGTTGTGGGTGTGCTTGTCATTAATTTATACATATATTTATTCCATGTATGTTATACAAAAGAGCCTACCAGTTATAACTGAGAAAGGATGTTTGCTTAGTGAGAGATCATCTTTAGAAGCTTCCGGTTCTCTATATAGTGTCATTAACATATATAGCATAATCAATAACGTTGAAAAAGAAGAAAAATGATATTAGAAGTCCAGTTGGAACACCTTACAGAACAGTAACTACCTTTTTCAATATTGCCTCATAAGCATATGACAGAATTGCCTTTTGCAACCCAAAGTATTCCCTGGATTCACAAAGAGAGCTCAATGGAGGAATGTTCTGCAATCACTTGCGGTATGGTTGCTTTTTTGCTTTCCGGCATCTTGCGTTACGCGTGTTGCTCGGAATTCTGGAAATTATGTCATTATGCCACCTGATGTTAATTTCAAGTTTGTTCTAGTAAATATCCTCTCAGGGGGGCTACAGGTACAATAGGGTGGAACAGTGCGCAAATAGCTCTTACTCGCAATTTTCAGATTTTTTTACTTTTATTACAGCCAAATGAGTCTTAGCATTTAAATTTGTATGCAAGGACACATTTTTGCTAACATATCGTGCACAATATCAGGTTTGCACTTTGCATAATTTTGTGCACAATTGCTGAAATTTTCAATTGCACAGATGGAAATTAAGTGAATTTCTCGGCTTCTTACTCATTTCCCAGCAGAATACCTGCTTACATTCAGGGAATCCAAGCTTTGAAAAGAGGCCTGTGGACAAATGGACAGGACTACCTGGAATGAATATGTGTCACAAATGTACTTTGTAAGTTGTAAAGACTTTATTGTTCTGTCTTCATTAAAATTCAACCTTCAGCCAATGCTCTTCAATAATACTGAACTTTCTCAAGACCCAAATCACATATTTATGTTCCATAAGTATCAAACTAAGTGACTCTGTAGTCATTGATATTAATGTATCATCTCAAATGCCATCACTGCAGATAGCCTCACACGATCAATGGGGATTTTCACCCTGCAACACTTCAGTCTTAAGAACTTAAAATGTACATGTGTGACACTTATTTTTTCCTGATAATTATGGATCATAATTAAGAAGAAATATTAATGTACTGTAGTTGTATTGGAAAGAGATCAATTTAAAAGCACTTGAGTGCTAGCTCATCTAAAGAAAGTTCAGAATGGGAGAGTATGTCTGCATGTTCTGCACACAGAGGCACGTCAGTCACACAGGGCTAAAATTCTGGGCAACATTTAATATGTACATACCATTTTACAAGAACAAAAGGCCTATCACCCGTAACAGGTACATTCAAGACCTACATAGGCAGATTGTGCTAGGAGCAAAGGTTCAGCTGTGTTATCTTGCCCCATTTTGGGCATTTTGGGCATTCTAGCTTACACTTCGATGATCTCACCCAGTGGTCTTGCAACGTGATACTATCAAGAGATGTTCTTCTGTGTTTTTGGTGCTACCCCATCAGAATGCTAGAGTCCATTTGGAGCCAGAAATGTTATTCCCTAAAATATATATATATATACATATATACAATCTTCATGGCGCTTTGATCATTCAACCCAGTCTGGTTATTGGAAGCTGAAAGCTGTCAAATTCAGTGTCAGAGATTGCTAAAGATGTAAAGAGTCAGCAGCAGTCACTGAGTTTTAAAGGTAAGCCTTTCTTTCACCATTTCGAATTGAAGGCCAATGAATCACAGGCTTAAATTCAGTACTGTGATGTCCTTCGTGAGCCAGTTCAAATACTTTCTATTGCAGACTCTTCGGAATCAGGATTCTTGACTCTAGCAGTATAACTCCTTCCTGAGTTATGGACAATTCATCTTTGACATTGTTGCATTTTTGATATTCACCATCATTATTGGTGTGTTTGTTCCACGACTGATGTGTAATTATATCTGTTAACTTCAGCATATTTCTATCATGGCTCAATCTTGTGCTCTATGTGAGGTGTGTATTTCTCACCAGCCTCATGGCATTCCTTCCCCTGTGGCATCTTTCCATCTTGAGTGCTTCTTGGCTTCCCCCTCCCGAAAGGCCTGAACTACTGGCCCTTCAGGTCCGTTGCTATCCAAGTTTAGGCTTGTTAGTACCTGCAGATATCAAAGGGTCTATTTAGGATAGCCACGTTTTCACTGTGAACCACTGAATTGTACCATCATGCACTTGGGTTCCATTGTACTTTTTGTTGTCTATTACCATTTCCACCTACTGCCTGTTCGGCCTCATATCTGTTGTATGTAATGGGATTTTCCCCAGGTACATTAGAAAATTCCACGTGGGACACGTGCTCTTCTGGAACACTCATGGCTTCCTATATAAATAACCCCTTGGAACCTCCATCAGGGCTTGGCCTCGTACCCATACCTGCACCCTCGACAGTCCTGTGCAAGTTGCTTCCCCGCGCTCACCTCTTGAGTCTCCCAGATCTTCTTGCTTTCCTGTCCAGCACAAACTTTGTCCCTGCTCTCATCTCCCAAGTCGCCTGGACCTTCTTCACTCCAGTCCTGTGTAGCCTTGCTGCTGAACTCGTCTCCCAAGTCATCCTGAATCTTCCATCATTCTAGTCTTCCATACTTTCCTGATGACTCCAAGATCCATATTTTGGTGACGCTCCCAGTGTCTCTCTCCATGAGCTCCAATTACGAGTCTTCTTGAACTTCTTATACCGACTGACTGTTATCTTCAAACTCCATTTAAAAGTACTAGCCCAGGCTAAGTACTTGGCTCCAGGTTAGTGTGCACTAATGCTTAGTAGTAGTTGCAGGCCTGTCTGCAATTCCCTTCAAGACTCTAGCCTCCAGCGCTCCTTGATTGTCCTGGCTCCAGACCTCTTTTCTAACTTTGGCTCCTGAACTGTGTTGCTAATGGAACTAGAGACTGTCTGCTTAAAGAACCTTGTAACTCCAACTTATGTACAGAGTGTAACTTTGTTTTCTAGCATATTTTAGGAATGTATCCGACTCCAATGTATGTACTGAGTTTAATCTTGTTTTCTAGCATATCTTGGGAGTGTATCCAACTCCAACCTGTACACTAATTGTAATCTTGTTTCTAGCACACCTTGGGAGTTTCCCTGACTCCAATCCATGTTTCGAGCACAACCTTGAGAGAGTGTTACTAACTCTAAATTTGTGTGAACAGTAACCCTGTTTCTAGTACAGCCTTGTTCCTGGTTCTAGCCAATGTACAACCTTTAGAGTGTCTGTAACTCCAACCGTTTGCCTGGCATAACCTTGTTCAAGTATACCAAGTTCTGAGTGTAACCTATTTCCGAGGGGAACCTGTACCCTAGCATACCTAGAGAGTTTGTGTAAATTTCAACCTATGTACCTGGAGCAATCTTGTTTCTAATTTCGTTTGTGAGTCCTTAAATCCACGTACTGAGTGCAGCTTTGGGAGAATCAGTAACTCCAACTACATCCTGAATTTACCCTTAGAGTGTCTTGGACTCCAACCAGTATTTTAAGTTCTTCGAGTGTCCCAGAACATTTCCTCTGAGTACCTGTTGTTCTGCTTCTATGTGATGATTATGAAGAAACCAGTACATGTGTATACTTGAAGCAATGTAAGGTAACTTGTGTAGATGAGTTGATGTATAGATGGTAATGGCCTCTTCTTGTTGTTCCCTGTGTATTACATCTTCATGAAAATCAGAAATGCTGGTCCCGTGAAGTTCCACCTTCACATAACCAGAAGGTTCCAGGGGTGATGACCCCATTAAGGAGAGTAGTACCATCAGTGAGCAGAACATGTACCACAGGTGTTCTTTCATTACTTTGTCTCTTCCCCTCCTTCCCACTTTAGAAGTCACCTGGAATCTGGAAGTACTGTCCCAGGGTCCAGCTTCTTCCTAGGAACAAGTGGTAGTCTAGCATCGGCTCCTGTGTCGTCCCCGTAGTTGGAACCAGGTGAGTATGTGACAGCCACTATCACAGCTTGTGGCAGTGATAATCTGAGCTAACGATATAGCAGCTGATGTACTTGACTTGACGATTAAATTAATGTAGGCTACAACCGTCTTGGATGGAATACCATGACCATGTAGAGGCACTCTCAAAAAGTAGTCAGCAGAACTCTGATTGTTTCCTGGTTGGTGCACAATTGCATAATCATATTCTTGCAATTTGAGTCATCATCGTTCAATGTGAGGAGGCATCTTGGTTTTTGGATTGCCAATGATGGTCAGTTAAGCTTCATTATCAGTTATTGGCATAAAAGGCTTGCTTACAAGAATGCAGGGAAATGTTCACAAGCTCATACTACAGCCAATCTTTCTTTCTCAGGTTGTGAGTAATCACGTTCTGTTTGGGACAAACTTCTACTAGTATAAGCTATAATATGCCGTTGAGCATTTGGACGTCCACTATGCTGTGCAAGAATAGCACTTACATGGCCGAGTTAGCATCAACAACAGCCTCTGTATGAAGTTTTGGATAGAAATAAGCCATTTCAGTGGCATTTTAAATTATTTGTTTGATTCTTTTGAAACTTATCTCACATTCTTGTAATCATTGAAAATAAATATTCTTCCTTCTCACCTTTTGTAATGGAGCACTAACAGTGGCAAGGTCTGGTTTTTACCTTGAACAGTAATTGCCCATGCCTAGAAAAACACATACCACTGAAACATCTTGTGGGGGATTAGCATTTGACAGCATTTGACAGAGCTTGTCCTTTTTGTAGGATGAAGTGTCCCCCATCGGAAAAGATATGGCCAAATAATTTTAGTTTTGTTTTGTGGAACTCACACTTGTCAGCATTCAAAGTCAAACCTGCATACTTGCGTGAGAGCTTTGTAATGCACCATCTGTGTAGGTCAAAAAAGTAATATGTCGCCCCTATAATTAGATGCATTCACAACAGGCTGTATCATACATCGAATGGTGTCTTGGAAAAGTTCTACAGCCCATGACACACCAAAACTAAGAGCCTGATTTAGAACTTGGCGGAGGGGAATATTTTGTCACAAATATGACAGATATCCCATCTGCTATATTACGATCCCATTATATCCCATGGAGAGCGTAATACGGCAGACAGGATATCCAGCACATTTGTGATGTAGTTTTCCATGGATCAAGTTCTAAATCAGGCACATAGGCGGTCATTCTGACCGCGGCGGTCGGCGGTCGCCGCCCGCCAAGCGGTTCCCGCCACAAGACCGCTCCGCGGTCAAAAGACTGCGCCGGCCATTCCGGCTTTCCCGCTGGGCCGGCGGGCGATCGCCAGAAGACCGCCGGCCGGCCCAGCGGGACAGCCCCTTCAACAATGAAGCCGGCTCGGAATGGAGCCGGCGGAGTTGAAGGGGTGCGACGGGTGCAGTGGCACCCGTCGCGATTTTCACTGTCTGCACAGCAGACAGTGAAAATCTTTGTGGGGCCCTGTTAGGGGGCCCCTGCAGTGCCCATGCCAGTGGCATGGGCAGTGCAGGGGCCCCCAGGGGCCCCACGGCACCCGTTCCCGCCATCCTGGTTCTGGCGGTGGACACCGCCAGAAACAGGCTGGCGGGAACGCGGTCGGAATCCCCATGGCGGTGCTGCAAGCAGCGCCGCCATGGCGGATTCCCTGGGCCAGCGGGAAACCGGCGGGAAACCGCTGGCTCCCCTTTTCTGACCGCGGCTGCGCCCTGGAAGCACCGCCAGCCTGTTGGCGGTGCTTCCGCCGCCCTCCGCCATGGCGGTCATGGACCGCCAAGGTCAGAATGACCCCCATAGACTCTTGTATCTAAACAAACCAACATGTGTAGAAAAGGTTGAAATGTACCTACAACTTTCTTCGAGTTCCAACTGATGATAACCTTTATTTAAATCAAGTTGTTAGAAGACCTTGGCACAATTTAAATGTACTATCATGCCAGCAATTTCTGGATGTGGATGTTGTTGTCATTCAATTGCTTTATTGGCCTGACGCATGTCAACACATGTGTACATCTCCTTTACTGCCTTTTTTCGACACTACTACGATGGGAGAAACCCATGGTGTTGGACCAGTTTAATGCTCAATAATATCATGCTTAAGTAATGATTTAAGTTCTTTTCCACAGCTTCATGTAAATGAAAAGCAATTCATCTATGTCTCTGAGCAACAGGATGGACATCCTTATTAATATGCAGTGTTAATTTCATAGTCTTAAGTTTTCCTATTCCATGAAACAGCAAAGGGAATTGATTTACTATTTCATGATGAGCATTAATGTTGTAATTCACAGAAATCAGTCCCATATCAGCAGCTGCATTGAAGATTAGCAAACAGGCACTTGATGCTATACCTTGAAGCACATGTATCTGTGCTTGCACCTTAGTTTTGTTTATGTTTCACTCCCACTACAAATGAACATTTACTCTTTATGGGTGTCGATGTAGCTCAAGAATATACTTTGGTCTTCGACAGCGTAAGCTGCGGTAGTGGAGACAGTTCCTTGTATTTCTCTTCAGGCATTATATTTATCGATGTGCCACTGTTAATTATTAAAGGTATGGAACAACCATTTATTTTCAATGTAATATTTGGACAGTGTTTATATGATTTGGCTACTTTGGCATGTTGACATTTTGGCATGTTGACAGACATTTTTCTTCACATGTGAACGTCCAACATACATGTTTTTTTGAGGCAAACATCGACATGGCACAATCACTTTATTCATTTTCACTTGTTATTGGGATAAATGAACTGTTTGACAATGGTTGAAATGATGATCGACTTTGTTTAGTATCAATGTGCCTCAACTGATGTCGCCACTTGGCCTTGTGGGCATGCGTTGAATGTTGCTTCTGGAACATTCTGGCAGCCATGTCTTTGATCCATGACGCACTTCCTCACACTTTCTTTTTCCTTCACTTTACACATCATCACAAAATGTCTCTCTTTTTCACAGCCTTTGCATATCTGTCCAATGGTAGGACAATTTCCTTTGTGTGGAAACGAAAATCCACATATAAACCACAGCCCCTTTTTATGTGTAGACATCACTTTTTGTTTCTGTCAGTCTTATACTTTGGATTACTTTTCACACTCATGATTGACTTGTTCTGGGCACCTCCAGCCTCCGTGTCAGCAGCTTGACTCTCAGCACATTCCTCATCTCTGGCAACTATCAACACTCCCTCTAGACTGAGAGTTTCCCTCAGCATTCATTTTTCACCAATATTTTACTTTTTGGTGGTATCGAAAGGTGGTTGTAGATTCAGGAAGGTGGCAGCATTGTAAACCAGTGTGGAACATACTGACATTGAGAGTAGTGTGCTCTTTGACACTGTTTAATGATCAGGTTTCTGCTGACTTTCTCTAGAGTCATTTGATTATGAGCCTCAGGATAGTTTGTAACAGTAATTGGAGCGTTTCTTCTCTTTTAGCTGCCATCTTAAAATTTCATGAATCCAACAGATGCCTTCAACTCTTTGCTCTTTGAAGAGCTATAAAGTTGTTCTGCGCCCCATTCTATAACTTGGTGACCAAGTGCTTCGGGTAGGGACACCTCGGTAAGCAGAACCCTGAACTTTTCTTCTTGAGACACCCTCGTCTGCTGCTGTGGCACGATGACTCTCCTTAGCGGGCTTGGTAAGTCACTATTTCATCCTTTTTACACTTCAGTTTGCATTTTCCGAAACCTGGTTGATCTCTGCCTTGCAACGCTTCTGTTCACAGTGTTATTTGGTAGATGGTGATTGTCTTTGACTGTGCCTTATAAACCTGGTTGTATCCTTCTTCAGCATTAATGCTACGTACAATGTATCACTTTCTTTTGCGTGGCAGCGAGGCACCTTTTAGTCTTGTCTTGGCTGTAGCTTCTTGACCAACAATGTGTCAACTTGTTAGTGAAGCTTTCTTTCCATTCAAGTACTTCACACTGGCACTTTGACTCTATATAAGCCAACCATCAACTCAACACTTCAATGGAGACAACATGACATGCACAAGCAGTTTGCTTCGACCACCACAAACTCTCCAGGAGAGCACTGTCTTTCTTCATGTTACTTATCCCCAATCTCGTCGCCAGTTGTAGCATCCTCCTCAGCCAATGACTCTTTTTAGCAGCATTTTGTGTTTGCAGTTGGTCACTGTTAGAAATGGGGTTTCTGGTTGGCTAGGGTATGCACCTCAGCCAGGCAGAACCTACCCACTCTAGTCAGGGCAAGGGAGTTGCACGTCTAAGATAACCCCTGCTCACCCCCTTGGTAGCTTGGCACAAGCAGTCAGGCCTATCCCAGAGGCAATGTGTAAAGCGTTTGCACAACACACAACACACGTGACGCAAAATGTACACCACAAAGTAAACACAACACTGAGCTATGTAAAAATAATCTGTATTGCACAAAACATAATTAGACCAACATTACACGTAAATAATACCCTGCTACTTTAGCAGTTGTCAGATCGTTACACAGGTTACTAATACTCTGCAAGAATATGCAGTTGTCACATTAGAACACGTAAGTACTCAGGATTCTGCAACATAAGCAGTAGTCAGGAATTACAATAAGAATTATATGCACTTGTCAGGAACAGTTCCTAAATACCAATAAGAGGAACATTAGAGAATATCTCACAAGTCATACAGATACATATCAGCTAGGCATGCCCATAAAAGGAACATCACCACATATATGTAGTGGTAGAAAACAGGTAGGAAATCTAAAAACCTCCAAAAGTCTATACTAGGCTCCTGGAGCCCAGATTCCCTACAAAGTACCTGATTTCTGTAGTAGAGGCACTCCCAATGCCTAGAAGATGGCTAATGGGGCCCCCGGAGCTCATATGCGCAAAACGGGGGCCTCTGAAATCTCTTGGGAGAGAGGGGTGGTCTGCACCCTCTCTACAGTTTAAAGAAAGGGTCCCTCTGGGGACCCGTGATCCTGGTGGGCCCCCCTGGCCTCGAATGGCCCTCTCCGAATGGGGGGGCCCAAAGCACCAAAGATTCGAGCAGTAGGGGCGATCGCATCCCTAGCGCAGTGACCGGAGGAAAGGGAACTCCCTTTCTTCCCCGTGTCCTGCTTGTAGGGAGGCAGCCGCCCTTGTCCGCGGTGCGGCTGCCTACAAAGGTGGTGAAGGAAGCAGTGGCCTCCGTTGAGGCTCCACACCCGCTTCTGTATAGGGCCGCACCTGGACCGGTGCGTGAGCCACTCTGCTGCCTTCCCTCGTCCACGAGGGAGGCAGCGTAGAGATTGGTGAGGCTGTGTGCCCCGGTGGTGCTCCGAAAAGCACGCGTCACCCGGGGACATGATAGGAGTGGGCTGGCTCCTTTCTTCACTTCTGAAAGTGCCCCGGGGGCACTAGAGTCAGCACGATCCTCACTCTAAAGACACAATGCGGTGCCCGGGTCGCGAGGGTGATTTTTGGGGCACTTTAAAAACAGTGCGCTTTAGGAAAGCGCAAGGGCTCGTTTCTAAGCCCGGGCTGCGGCCGTGATCAGAGCAAAAGAGAGCTCTTACAAAGCGCGAGGGCACTTCCCCAAGCCCGGGCTGCGGCGGTGATTCCTGCAGACAAAGAAGTTGCCTCGACGTGCACCTGGGCATCAAAGGGCACTCTCTCAGTGCTAAGAATTACGCACCCTGCCCCTGGGAACCAACAGAAACAGGAAGAAGCAAAGGGCTGGTGGGCCCAGCTACAGGCCAGCACAAGGGGTGCAGAGGATGGCAGTTCCTTCTAGTGACCAGGCAGGTCACAGGTCGGCACAGCAGCAGCAGTCCAAGGTGGTTTCCTGGTGAGTCCATTCATCAGTGTTCTGTGTCTAGTTTCATGTCCCAAGAGTGTTCAAATTGTGGGGAAAATTCCCCTGTACTTATACTAGGGTTACAGTGTGTTTTACAATGGTAGGGAGAAAAGGTTCCAGCCAGTTACAGCTGGTTCTGGGAGTGCCCCCTCTCTCCTTTCAGCACAGGCTCCAAACATCAGTGGAGGGTTAACAACCCTATTGTGTGAGGCAAGGGCACAGCCTTTACAAATTCAGGTGTGCCCCGCCTCTCCCTTCTCTCAGCCCAGGAAGGCTTTACAATATGTAGATGCACCGATGTGTCACCTTTACCCTCCCTGTGTTCAGGCTGTCTGAGAAGTATGCACAAAGCCCCAACTGTCAGTCTGCCAAGACGTGGATTGGAGGCAAGCTGCAAAACACCAAAAGTCTTAAGCACAGATAAATGCGCACTTTCTAGAAGTGGCATTTCTGTGAGAGTAATAAAAAATACACCTACACCAGTAAGCAGCATTTCTCACCACTATCACAACCATACCAAACATGCCTACGCTACCCCTCATAAATCAGACAATACCCCTCACACATAAGGCAGGGCATTTCCAATGCAATCCTATGAGGAGGCAGCACTCACAGCAGTGAGACACCAAGTTAGGCTGTTTGTCACTACCAGGACAGGCCACGCAACATGGCACATGTCCTGCCTTCTACATACATGGCACCCTGCCAAAAGTGCTAGCTAGGGCGTACCTTAGGGGTGACTTACATGTAGTAAAAGGGGAGTTCTGGGCCTGGCAAGTAAATTTAGATACCAGGTCCCTGTGGCAGGAAACTGCACACACAGGCCCTGTGCTAGCAGGCCTTAGAGAGGTTTGACAGGCTACTTCAGTGGGTGGCGCAAGCAGCGCTGCAGGCCCACTAGTAGCATTTAATTTACAGGCCCTGGGTATAGGGATACCACTTTACAAGAGACTTATATAGGTAAATTAAATATGCCAATTAGGTATAATCCAATCATACCAAATTTGAAAGGGTGAGCACATGCACTTTAGCACTGGTTAGCAGTGAAAAAGTGGTCAGAGTCAAAATGTCAGCCAACAAAGGTCAGAAAAATAAGGAGGCAAAAAGCAAAAAGTCTGGGGAATGACCCTGTAAAAGGGCCAGGTCCAACAGTCACTGTGCTATATTAGGATTGTAACTTATGAACTGCAAGTAACTAAAGGATCTCTGTGACAAAAGCAGAAATTCACTGTGCTTGCCACATAAAATACAGTTCTGTGATCTGCATGGTACACAGTCTTTGCAGTAGGTATATGAGCCGTCTGTGCTACTTTATGATGACTCAAAACTGCCACTAAACAAAACTCCCATCCTACTCTAGCAGGAACAATAATCACCAGAATTATCGAGACATTTTTATTGTTGCATGAAAACTGCTGGACAGACAAGGAACTATGAAGCAGGTACCTTTAAACCCATAAGTTATTTCTAAACCGAGCACACCCCTGAGATCAGCACCAGGTGTGGCTGCACTGTTTGCACTGCTCTAATGCCCACCCTGGTTATACCAAAATATGCCTGCACCCTTACTGAAATATAGCTACTGTTCCCTGCCCAAGCTATGACAGGGCTCAGTAGGGAGAGCTATGACAAGATTAAGTTAGGTGTTAGGGAAAGTAGTATCAGCCTTTGACTTTCGGGACTTTTGGGATTGAGACAAAATGCCCTAAATGACATTACTGTCCAGGCTTAAGACTTTTTTTTAATGGAAATCATTCATCAAACATTATTTTAGTTCATACCACGTAAAATAATAATTCTGAACCGGGAATGTGTTATAACATGCTCACAATCTCTTAGTAAAACAAGAACACATCTAAAAGCATGATTACAATTTTTATTTGAACACAATACCTTCCAATTGAGCTTTAAATGTCATGTCACATATGTTATTAAGAAAGCTGCATTTATCCGAGTAGAATTTGTACTAGTTGTCGTGTTTTTGTGTGCTGCATTTGTATTTCATAGCTGTTTAGTGTCCCCACATTTCCCATGACAACCCATCCAGATCAGACTTTTGGGTGAAAGGGAGTGCTGCATTCTTGGACTTGCAGTTTCTCCTTTAGCGTTGTAAGCATGGGCTCAAACATCCTAGGAGAAAAGTGATACTGGCTATAAAACAAGGGCTCAATAGAGAAGTTAAACATAGAGCCACTTTGCAGCTGTTTGATAGAGCCACTTTGCAGCTGTGTGATTTTCATCGAAACTGGGTGTATGGTTGCAATGTCTCCTACTTTGTTAAGCAAATACTGTAATTTCATTGTCACACTTACAGGATCTAACCTCAGTTAGTACGACTCAGACATGTAACGTTGCTGCAGGGAAGAAGGGCCGCATGCCACTCAAGCAAAACCTATTGTTAATGCCAGCTTGACACACACCCCAACTTTTTTCATAGCATTAATAGTGACTATCAAGCTGAGCAAAGGTCTGACAGACACTCTTCATGCTCAGGTCAGGCAGCTAGGTACTGTACATGCTCTAAATGCACAAAGTCTGGCTGCTTGAATCAAATTTTGCTGAACTGAATATTTCACAGTCCTGAGGATGTGACCTTCTCACCCTCGGAAAGCACTATGAGGTCCATCCTCCTCAGGGGGTGCGCCACTGATAGACTCTCATTTTGATGCTTCAGCTTTAAGCCCTGAGGTGCCCAGGGCTGACTGTCAGTAATGCCCCATCATAGTGTGGGCTGGCATCAGCAAATTTCACTGACCCCATCCAAAACTGTGATGAGTAAAGGAAGGTCCTCCTCTAATTCGGTGACACTTGACAAGGTCAGCCAATGACATTGTCACCACTGAGGCCCAGTACATTTTTTATAATGTTGAGTACATGTATGCATGTATGATTGTATGCTTATTTGTGAAAGTGTGCTGTGAATGTGTGTGTAAGTCTGTATGTGCTTGTGAATGGTGGGTGTATGTATGCATGCTAGTGATTGGATGGGTGTGAGTGAGAGTGCATGTGGATGGGTTAGTGTGAGTATGTGTGTGCAAGTGCATGCATCCATCTCCCTCTACTCAGACACAATAGCAAACACGACTGATGCCATTTCATTAGCAAAAGACCTGGAGAGTTTGCCCAGGCACTACCATTACCCTGACTGGCACGAGAGGCCCCTAGTCAGCAAAACATTACTAAGAAGCACAATAAGAAAATGGCTCTTATCAGAGCACTCAAAGTTTTCTTTGCCAGGTGACACTTGCACATCTCAACCTATTATTTTTTTTGCATTCTGTTTCATGTAACGAATAACAAGTATCAATACACTTTTAATTATATAAATACAAGTAGGGTTTAATGACTTTTTATATGGGGCCTAGTGATCCTCCAAGAAGTGTTTTGGTGCATTGTAAACAAATTCATTTTTAGGTCAAGCTTAGCCAGTACTTGCACTGTGTCTTTGAGACATGTTGTATATACTTTGTGAGCTTACAGCCCGCCCCCTGCTTTTCATTTGTTTGTTTCTGTGTCCTTTAAAAATCCTTGCTTCCAAGTGGTTAATCTTTCCCATTTGTCCTTCCTTTTCATCGTTGTCCACTCTCACAGAGCAGTGCCCTAGAACTTGTTGCCTTCCACTTGTCCCATTGTAGCATCTGTTTAGGGACTAATTTTCACTTTCTCTACAAGCATTTGACAAAGTGCTCAGTGTCTTCAGTGGCTCCAAGCTCAGAGCTCTCTAAGCAGGGGTGTTATTCTTGGTCTTATTTCCTCACATGGAATGCTTTTATTTAGTTTCTTTGACTTCAAAGTAAGCAGATTTCGACATCCCTCAACCCCCTCCTGCTTTGCTGTTTCAGCCATCCCCCCACCCTTCCCTTCTGTTTGCGTTCATTTGCAGTTCTATATTGATTTCTATTGCCTGAGAAAGCCACAGGAGCTGCTCGCAAGCCAGCCTCGACCACCAAGTAGAGATGGAGACTGCAAGGACAAGAAAACGGTAGAACAAACCCGTCAGCTACCTTTCATCCTCAGGTCCAAAGTCCCAATGGGATCTGGCAAATTATTCTACCGCTCCCTTCCCAGTTCCAAAGATCAGCCTCAACACCAGAGCCACTGGCCCACAGGCTGCATCAATGCAGTATGGACCCAGGATGATGCTAGTGAGTGAGGGCCTCCGCTGCTGCCTTCTGTTTGTTGTTGGGGAGTCTGCATTAGCTGGACGTTACCAGTTTCTTGGCTCTTGTGAGGATTGGGCAGGTTATTCCACCACTTATTTCCATTTGGAAACACATGACTGTAGCTGTCTGGGAGGTACAGGTATGCTCGATGGGAAACGGTAGGCTGCATTATGGACACGTGAGGTGAGCTCGATGAGCAGGGTTGCAGGGGATAAAGGGGTATATCCAAAGGGAGCACATGGGAAGTGTTAGTGGCAGAGTTGTGCACCACTGTGCTTTCTATTCCAAAGCAATAAATGTAAGGTGTTCTTTGACTGTGTGTTGAATTCACTGTTGATGCAACTTGACACTGGCCATATAACTGAACACAACTAGTACAGGCGAATAAGAAGTCTATGCGTTGCATTCATGTAATATGACCCTAAGTACTGACAACCCATAAACATATATTTGTCACTCTGTGTATCCTTCAAAATGGCTTGTGCCTTCGATACTAAAAATAACACACATCCTAACATTCTGAGAGTGAGCATATCTGTATGTCATAAAGTACTATGCCATGCGCAAACAAATCATGCAGTTTGTGAATCAGGTTTATTTTATTTAAAGGTTTATTGGAAATTGGCTGTAAAATCAATTTCTTCCTCTGACAGGGCACATGCTTAGAATCAATAGCTCTGAACAATATGCTAAAATACACACCCTTACCACATTCAGAGTGCCCATTTAGTATTAGGGACATCAATATTAACAGGGCCAATTTGAGTCACAGGGCGTTCACTTAGCAAGCTAAGAATGGCATTTCTTATCCAATAGGAAATATGTTCTGTATTTACTTATTAACATATAAGGCTACAGTTTTTATTTTGCATATTTACCCATGGCATAGTTGCATTTGACTGATTCTAGAAGTCCTATTTTTTTTTTTTTACAAATTGCAGTGGTTGACATTGGTGTTTTTGTGAATTTAGTAGGTTTTGTATTCTTTGGTTACCAGAAAAGGGTAAGTTGCCAATAGTGCAGGAGAATGTGTTTAGCATTCCAGATGGCTGTGAGTTGGAAATAAAGAGAGCAGTAGTATGTCAGTGTAGCAGCAACAAGGGAGGGCCTCAGCTGGGCCTTCTTGTGCTGAATGTGTGTGGTGTGACTGCTGGTGGGGTAGTGGTTAGTGGTTCCGGTTGTGGCAGAAGCTAGTAAATGGTAAGCAGGGACCTTACCTCTATTTACGAGGGTTGGACGTTCAAGCTTATCGTTGCTTCATTTTTGGTCTGAATTTGAGTGATCAGTTTTAAAGTAGGCAAGATACCGTTTTAGGTCTGGAGTTAGCTTTGATCGTTTGATTTTCCTAAATTATATGTACAGTATACTTACTCATAGGGTCTTTCAGCTAGACCTCATCCATGATCCATTGATTTATTTTTGTGTTATTCACATTTTTCTTCTGCCCACTACAACATACAACATGGGGCAGGGGTCAATCTAATATGGGTCTTCTGTGTCAGTACTGTTGTGTACGGGAAGTGATCACAGAGATGACAAAGGGAGGTAGTGGTTGAATGGAGGAGCCATCTTAGATAAGTGAATTGACTGTACTGACCTATTGAGTAATTTCTATATGTATAGTACATGCCACCTGCTCATTGATTTGTAGCAGGTTTAAACAATGATTTAATATGCCACAAGATTGAGTTGAAGAAATCAATCAAAAGCTAAATGTCTGGATGCACAGGGGAGCCCCTTTACCTTTCATAGGTAACGTCCAACACTTTTATCATCAATTAACGTTGCGTCAGTCTATTTGCCTGCATCATCCAGTCCGAGTTAGTTGAGGGAAGCAAGAGACCCAGGATAATGTGCTGAATGTCTAACACATATAAGTCCAAAAGGCGAGACTTATTGGCTATGCCAATGCTTATTTAAGTTAGCACTGTTTTGATGGAGTCAGTGAGATCGACTGCACCAGATCATCTGATTTCCTTTTCATGATAATGTGCAAACCTTGATATGCTGGAATAGTTGTCAATCACCCAGAAAAACATTAAACCTGGTGTTGAGTGTCTTGTAGTAAACCAGAAATTTTCATTGCTTCTCACTCACACTATGCTGATCTCTCAAATGGTTACTTGTCGGGCAGTTCTAGCTAGTTCAGTTCAATTTTATCTTTTGCATTTTGTACACATGATGTTGATTATCCTCAATGTTATTGTGAGGAACATTTCCTGTGCCACGTTGTGAACAGATTTTTAAGTGATATTGTGGTACCTGCTGCACCATTTGGCACTATTTTCACCTGACTTCTCCATTTTCATCAGGAGCCAGTTCAATCTTTGTCAATAAAGTCACTGGTACTGGGTACCATTATTAATTAATTTATATCACGTTTGTGCAGAGATTGGAAATATGAGATGTGCATCATACTGAAACCTGCCGGAATTTACCACTGGAAATATTGACAGAAAATTTAAATATATGAAGAATTTGATGCAGAAATATACATGTATTACTCCTTATGTTCACAAGGAAATTTGAAATTAGAGGTATTGCTGCGTGTGGTAATTATTTCAACTCTCAATGGTGGTATTTACCAGGTGCAGTAAATTTCTCACTATCAACCAGTCTGCTTGTAGGTGGGGCCCTTGACTAAGAGTGCAATAAAAAGTGAAATTGTAATAAAAAAATGCCCCCACCATACCAAACACCTCTGTTCTATCATTCTACACAACGCTAGACGTTTGCTCGTGGATGGATCTAATAACCCACAATAACTCTGTTTTTTTAAAACACATTAATCAACTATAAGTCATCAAAGCCAACACAAAAACATGGTAGGAATCCTTTACATTTTAAAGGATGCTTACTTTCTCGACCACAAGTCTGATCTCCGGCAGGTCGGGCGTATATAATATCTTTCCGTGCAGTAGAGGCTTCAGGAATGTCCACACCAGGGCCCCATTCGGAGACTGCAAGATTTCCTGATAAAATTGCAGGCAAAACTGGGCTGTTGAAGAAAAGCAGAGATCAGGTGGAAAATGAATTGTGACATGCACTGAATTTAGCACATTCATAATATTGGCGGGTTCTCTTTCTATATCACCCTCATATTGACTAACACAAAAAGCAGTCAATTATTAAGGATCAAAGAAACATAGGCCCAGATTTATGGTGGCCGAGCGCCATTCCAACGCCACATTAGCATCATTTTTGTATGCTAATGTGGAGTTGGAAAGGGCAAAAATGTTGCGCCATATTTACAAAGTGCTTGCATTGCGCCATTTTGTAACCCCTTGCACCACATTATGCCTGCGCCAGACATAATGTATGCAAGGGGGATGTTCTGGTGCTGGGGGGGCCGCAGAAATGGTGCAAAGGAGTTTGTGAGATTCCTTTGCACCATTTTTATCTTCATTTTTTAACACCTGCTAAGTGCAGGTGTTAAAAAGAGGCTCCCATTGTGTTCAGTGGGCCTCTGGGTGCTTTTCAGGATTAGGGTCAACATTTTTGAGCACCACCGTGGTGGCATTAGGGGGCGCTAAGGGGCATAAGAAAAGTTGACCTTATTTCATCTGCTTGGACCCAGCAGCAACAAATCCAATTCAGCAAGACCTGGCCCAAAAAGTATCCACCTGGAGGTGCCCTCTTTGGATATAGCCCGTAGCCTTTTCCCATTGGAGGAGTTCAAGATCAAAAAAGAGAATGAACCCAAAGACGCTAAAAGTATCAGGGCAACTTTTTGTTGTCAACTTTGTAACTGTGTATGTACTTCTAAATGTTTTAACACATTTTATTAAGCTTGTTTGCTTTGTGCCATAGCTACCAGAAGTTGAGCTCAGGTTTAAATTACTGAAACGTGTAACTGCATCTAACAAAATAGTCACCTTAATACATGTGGTGGACTATGAACCATTTTAATTATTAATTTACCTTCTCGCATTGATACATTTTTCCCATATAGAAACCATACATTTTCCTGATGCAACGTTCTTAATACATCCTCTTTGTGTAAGACAGTAATTATTAAATTATTCAGTTACTTCCTGAGCAAGCACACTCACTGGGTTTCCTCATGTACATAGATAAAAAGGGAACTCTATTTTAGAGAGAATAAAAAATAAAGGAATCCACCAACTAATAAGGGCAGAGTTATATTTTCTCCACACTATTTTGGTCAAAATGTCACACTGCATTTTTAGGAACACAGATATTCTAATTTCATGCCTATATAAAATAACTTAATTCATGTTAAGTCTCTACAGGTCTCACTTGTTTCCATTTCTCACTACGTTGTTAAAAATGTTAATGTCATTAGACTTCCATGGTCCCCAGACTGGATGAGGAGCACTTCACATTAGGCTTTCTCTTGCATTACTCCAAGGGTTTGAATCTCTCTTGCAGAACACAAGCTTCAATACCCATTTTTTCTGGCCTTCTGAAAAAATGCAGTTATTAAATCCACTGCCTACTAATTTTATGTCACCTGTTATTCAGCACGTCTTCCTGATTATTGCTAAGTGCTTACATTTCTTTACTTCTATTCTTTCAGGTAACTGTATTGTTATGAATTTTTATACTATGAAATAACATTTCCTGTCAGATTTGTTGGGTATAAAGAGAGCACCCCAAAAACAGAGAGGGCAAGTCAAGACACAATGTTCATCTCCAGGCAAGACTGACACTCAAAATATGTGATTAGTTAATTTCATGATGTGGGAGAGGGGAATAGATACTGACTTGAGAATACAAGGCCTGCTCCATGGTCATTTTTCAAGACGAAGAAGGGTAAAGAAGAAGAATAAAACATAACTAAAAAGAAGAAATACAAAGCAGTGAATTAAGGCTCTATGAAAATAACACGCCTTTGCAAATTCACTTTTTAAAGAAGCTAAAACCAAATCAGCTAATTTCACTGCCTTTTCAACTCCCTTAGGCAAAATAGATAATGATATGTGACAATGCAGGTCCATATATTAGAAGTCAAAAAGAACAAATAGGGACAGGGAGCGAGTTATGAGGTCCAGCACACATGCTCCGTCAATGCATTAATGTTCACAAAGGTATGCTGTTCCTAAAACATTAAGTGAGAGGAGCGAGGAAGAAGCTGTCGGTGTGCAAAGGCTAGTCAACTGATTGGAGGGATCCGATTGATCAGAAGCATGAGCCCACACACACAAAAGTGGGTGTCATGCTTCATCATTGGGCAGATCCTCGTTGGACCGGCACTGCAATGCCCAACAGACCTCTTGAAGGGGCTCTTTGCTAGAGATATTTAAATAAGGATGCCTTGATTAAATATGTGAGTGAAGGTGATGTGTGTGTAGATTGGTGAATGGCTAATAGGTACCTTACGAATTTTAATATATTGGTCCTCTTGACATGAATAAAAATAAGGGGTAGCTTTCCTGAAGAGGATGATCCTCGACAGCTCAAACAGTGAGTAAATAGTGGTCCACATATTTCTTGGCTTAAGTGGTCCAAAGGGATCACTGAAAATTCATCAGAATCAAATATGAAACCTGATCTACAGCTGATTGGGAATGAAAATGTAATATTACTATAAGTACCTAATCACAAGTTCACCTGTGTTAGAAATGGGGGTCTTTGGTTGACAATCAGGTTACCCCCTGTTCAAGCAAGGACCCTCACTCTAGTCAGGGTAAAAGAGAATCACCCTCAGCTAACCCCTGCTTACCCCCTTGGTAGCTTGGCAGAGCAGTAGGCTTAACTTCAGAGTGCTAGGTGTAAAGTATTTGTACCAACACACAGTAACTTAATGAAAACACTACAAAATGACACAACACCATTTTAGAAACATTGGAAATATTTATCTAAACAAAACAAGACCAAAACAACAAAAATCCAGATACACAAGTCAGGTTATGAATTTTTAAAGATTAAACTAAAAAATTGCGCTTAGAAACACAAAATGCTTCGATGAGGTGTTAACACGCCGTCGTGACAGAGTCATTCCCAAAAAGCCAACACCAGCAGCGCCGAATACGCAGTCGCGTAGACCCCCGAGTACAGTACCTTTGGTGAAGAGTGAAAATAAGTCGATGCGCGAAGTCGGAGATCACGCCGTCTGTGCGAAACGTTAAATCCGTGCACTTCGAGCGGCGTCGGTCACGACGTGGTGCGGAGACTTCCATGGAGTCACGGACTTCAGCGGGGCTGCAGCGGCGTTGGGCCAGCGAAGGTCGTCGCGTTCCAGCAAAGATCACGAAGTCGGTTGCATGTGGCGTCACCGGATTCAGCAGCGGCGTCGGTCCGAAGTCATCCGAAGTCGATTTCCTTGGATTTCCACCAGCTTTCCTTTCAGGGGCCCAGTGACTAGATAGGGCACCACTTGTCAGAGCAGGAGTCTCTCTTGAGACTCCAGGTGCTGGCAGAGAGAAGTCTTTGCTGTCCCTGAGACTTCAAACAACAGGAGGCAAGCTCTAAATCAAGCCCTTGGAGAATTCTTCACAAGATGGAAGGCACACAAAGTCCAGTCTTTGCCCTCTTGCTCTGGCAGAAGCAGCAACTGCAGGATAGCTCCACAAAGCACAGTCACAGGCAGGGCAGCTCTTCTTCCTCAGCTATTCAGCTCTTCTCCAGGCACAGGTTCCTCTTGTTTCCAGAAGTGTTTTAAAGTCTGTGGTTTTGGGTGCCCTTCTTATACCCAATTTCTCCTTGGAAGTAGGCCTACTTCAAAGTAAAGTCTCTTTTGAATTTGAAATCTGCCTTTCCCATGCCAGGCCCCAGACACTCACCAGGGGGTCGGAGACGGCATTGTGTGAGGACAGGCACAGCCCTTTCAGGTGTAAGTGACCACTTCTCCCCTCCCTCCTAGCACAGATGGCTCATCAGGAAATGCAGACTACACCCCAGCTCCTTTTGTGTCACTGTCTAGTGTGAGGTGCAACCAGCCCAACTGACAAACTGACCCAGACAGGGAATCCACAAACAGGCAGAGTCACAGAAATGGTATAAGGAAGAAAATGCTCACTTTCTAAAAGTGGCATTTTCAAACACACAATCTTAAAATCAACTTTACTAAAAGATGTATTTTTAAATTGTGAGCTCAGAGACCCCAAACTCCACATCTCCCTCCGCTCCCAAAGGGAATCTGCACTTTAATCAGATTTAAAGGTAGCCCCCATGTTAAACTATGAGAGGGACAGGCCTTGCAACAGTGAAAAACGAATTTAGCAATATTTCACTGTCAGGACATATAAAACACATCACTAAATGTCCTACCGTAACCATACACTGCACCCTGCCCTTGGGGCTACCTAGGGCCTACCTTAGAAGTGTCTGACATGTAAGAAAAGGGAAGGTTTAGGCCTGGCAAGTGGGTACACTTGCCAAGTCGAATTTACAGTTAAAACTGCACACACAGACACTGCAATGGCAGGCCTGAGACATGATTACAGAGCTACTTATGTGGGTGGCACAACCAGTGCTGCAGGCCCACTAGTGCACTTTACTAGGGACTTACTAGTAAATCAAATATGCCAGTCATGGACAAACCAATTACATACAATTTACACAGAGAGCATATGCACTTTAGCACTGGTTATCAGTGGTAGAGTGCTCAGAGTTCAAAAGCCAACAGCAACAGGTCAGAAACAATAGGAGGCAGGAGGCAAAAAGATTGGGGATGACCCTGCATAAGCAAAAAAGTCCAACAACCCGTATAGTGTAAAATATGCTTATATGGTTAAAACTTATAGTAATCCGACCTGTAGCAAAAAAAAAGAGGGAAGACAGCAGGTAAGAAGTATTGCAGCGATGGGTAGAAAGGACATATTTCCCCTCAGTGGTAAGTATGTACATTAGGTAATTACTTATAAAATCATGTCGAAGGTGAAGTCACGCCTATCAGAGAAAGGTGCATACATTAAAAAGATAAACACACAGGTAGGTGAAAGACGTGACAACATACAACACAAAGTCCAAAACCACACGTGGACCGTGGTGCATACATAGTTTCTCAAATAAAGGTAGTGAGACTCTTACCCTATTGGAGAGCAACTAATGCCCCTTAGGTGTAGGCAGTGGGCCATGCTCAGCTGCATGATAAAACTAATAAAAATAATTTATGCATTAGCAAGTAATTAGGGAGGTAATCAAAGATATACATAAAAATAGGGGTTCCTTCTGTATACTTGTAGCATCCAGCGTGGTGATGTATCAGCGACTTACCCTACTTTGCCAGCCTAAAGGTAGTCAGACTGCCAGAGAGGGAGCTTAAAAACTTTGTATTAAGGCTGTGGATTGTGAGCCAGTGGGAGGTAGCATGTGGGATAGAGTGAAGGTGGAGCTGAGGCACATGGAATAAACTAGTGGGTGGAGGTGTTCTATGCATCCACCATGTTTGGGGGAATAAGGAAGTGTTAGTGTCAGCTGAGACAGGGCACATAGTCCACACATTCCTCTGAGGTATGAAGCAATGTCTTTGGTCTGCACGTCATAGAGGACATGTGCATATGGCTGGAGATGAGAAGAGTGTCCGGAGACAAGGGAGGGTGATGTCCAATCTTGAATGTAAGCTCCTGAGAACAGTAACATCAGAAATGGGCTGCCATCTTGGAATGAAGGTTTAAAATGATATGGTAATGGCCTGGAGAGGCCCAGAGTGTTCTAATGCAATATCCAAGCCTGCTCGTGTAATGCAAGCAGTCTGTAGTACAATGTTGTCTGGAGAATGAAGAATATGACACGCTTGCCCTGAGTAAGGCCAAGAGTGTCAAAATAATATATCGAAATCTGCTCATGTATAACAAACAGTCTGATGTTCAAGACTGCCTAGAGGAAGAGATGTGGCAAAAAATGGAATGTCGCCAAATGGCAGGTGATCTACAGTATTCCATATGGGGGATGTAAATTAATCAGATGGTATTAATTCGGTGTTCCCTTATTGTTTACACTGACAGCCCAGTCCTGTCCATCAAATATCAGTTCCCATACCCAAGATGGTGAGATGTTAACACAGAGCAGCAGTCCTATGAGACTGGCTGAGGAGCCATATGTCAGTCAGTGTTCTTCATAGGGACATAAATGGAACATGTGAGTTATAAAGCTCAGTAGTCTAGTTCACTCCAAGGAATATCATCATTCCAGACATCTATATGTGTGGCTAGATGGAAAACCCAGTATTGTTCCCTCCGGAAAAGGGCTTGTTTGTTCCAGTGCCTGCGATTTTTCTAGGACAGTCCACATAACATCATCTGGAGTGTGTTTTTTGTCAAAAAATGAGTGCTCATCCAAATGGTAGTCTTTTTACACTGAATACCACTTTGGTGTTCTGTAATCCTCACTTTGATGAGTCTGATCGTCATATCAATGCATTGCAAGGCATACGGGCATGTGATCATGTATGTGCAATTTTTGGTATAGCAGTTGGTGTGATTATTCAGCATCCATGTGAGACTGGTATCCAACTCAATTTCTTTTGTAACCTCCATCAGATGGAACACTCCACATGAGCCACAAGGGTAACGCCCAGTTACTGGTTCTAGAGGGGGCATTGTTCAATCAAATCGTTAGTGTCCTCTAGGGTCTAGTGTGTTCCAACATGTCCCTAGGGCTCTGAGTCCTACAGAACACAAATGGAGGAATTGTAATATCCAGTGAGCCCATCTGTAGGATAGGCCGGTGTTGGAGTCTAATCTTTTGTGTTTGGTTAGAGCTTGGTGTGAACATAGTGACACAGGTGATAGTGTCATCCTGTGCCCTCACTCTGGGATCTATAAGCTCATGAGAGTTGTAATATGTGAGGTCATAAGCAGTGCATGGCAGATGCACAAGTTATAGTTACTTTAGGCAACAAGTTATATTTACTCGAGAAAACTATAACTGGTGATTTTCTGTAGTTTTGTTAGTTTAGGTATGATTTAACTCACATTTTCACCTACCTATACAGTCTTTTTAATCTTTGTTTTTTATTGAATTTCTACTTTGTTTGGTAAATGCAAAGTAAGATATTATTATTACCATACCTAGCTATAACGGCGCTTTAATCTTTGTTTTTTTCAAGTGAATTTCTATTTGTATAATGTAAAGTAAGATGTCTCTTGCCATGTGGGGGGGGTGGATGTTAGTAGAGCTTGCGACCAGGCTCTGCCCCTAATCCCGCCTGATGCCCAAAACTTCACTATGCACAGCTGTGGCTGTATGCTTTTTGGGGGTGGGCACATTGCCAGAGACCTCTGAGGGCACCCACAGCTGACTATGTGATGTTATAATAAAAAGGGTGTAATTTTAAGTAAGGCAGACCGACTGACTTTGTCAAAGAGTGAGAACACCAAAATTTAAAAGGTGGGCCTGCGTGCTTTATCAAGGGTACAGCACATCAACATATACAAAGCAGATATATTGTTAAATGAACGAAATCAGCAACAATTGTGAGAAAAAAAAACATGTCTCAAAGCCTTACTTGAACACTTTTAAGGGCACAAAATGCAACTATAAAATAACCACAAGAGAGCTCAGCACTTAACGTGAAGAGCACAAAGCTCCAGCTTAAATATATATGGTTAGGTCTCTAGGGTCAATGGGTTTATTGCTCAAGTGCCCTCTGGGTGCTCAAAGGCAAAGTATCTTACTTGAATTTTCTGGAATGCTGTATTTTTCCATGTCCTTCTTCAACAGCTCAGTGATCTGTGGCATTCTGGCAAACATATCGTCGTTGGTGAAGAAGTTTGATTCCTCTTTACAGACAGACTTGATCAGGGACTGAAGGGAACCAAAGGCAGATCTTCGGGACTGACCAGCCCTTAAAAACTGTCAAACAAAAATCAGTTAACAATCATCAAGATCAAATTGGTAGCTCAGCTGAAAACATCATGGTACCCTTTTGGAATTCTCTACTTTAGGCACGGGGAAAGAATACAGAATACCAAATACAACCTTAACTGTTATTGTCAGCAGCACTGGTAATTTATTTAACTATGTTAAGAGCGTCTCTTCCAAATATCAATTCCCTTAGGTATACATTAATGTTTTGCGATCAAAATAGAGTTGCAAAATATTAATTCTTTACCGTCCTGTCAAAGGAGGTGGTAACACATTTGCACCCAGAGGAGTCCTTACCATTGAAAGTGTGGGAAAAAATATTTTTCTTTTCTTTTGTAGATTCCTTCTAGGAAAATGAGCTGTATTTAAAAAACATTATTGTTTAATTTAATAGCTTTCAAATTCATAGTCCTCTGCTGACCCCAACAGGCAACCCTGATGTGATTGTAGCCAATCATAGTGGGTCGTAAATTGCAACCTACCTCATGTATAATAATGAGGTAGGTTGAATTGCAATCCACTAGGATTCAGTATTTTGTGAACCGACCAATTAGTACATAGGTAGGTTCACAAAACATAAATGCATTTGCTAAAAGTTTGTGCTCAAATTACGTCTGCTTTTACCTAATTCATTTTCAATACATGATGCCCTTGGTCTTCAGTTACCTTTAGGCATCTATCGGCCACATCTATTCAGATTACCCATCAACAGTTCGAGAACCTTCTATGATGCATAATATTGTTAGCAAAAACAACACTGGTTAAACACCCATGTCTGCAATAGAAAAAGCAAGACATGGCAGCTGTATCGGTGGCAGTGGCTATCAGATTTGAAACCACAACATTTCACCTACGATGAAGATTTGGTAGTTCACTTGTGCTTGCATGACGGACCTGCATATCTCCCATTTCAAACCTAGGAAAAAAAGTGGTTAGTGCCAAAAGTCTAAACTTCCTTACTATTGGCAGCACCTCATCTGCTCATTAATTACTCTGAACAAATATCCGAATTCTATGTCTGGACCGGAGGCTTCTGATTATGCTTCTATCTCTTTACTGCAAGTTAAACAGCAGCCAATCAAAACACTTAATAACAAAAAACGACCTTTCCCATGAACCCCAACAGTCCATAATGTCCACCAATCACAGGTCTGACCCCTATATATCTGTCCCTGTTAACAGTCCTTCCTCTTTATTTGCTGCTTACAGCCTACAGATAAGTGACTTTCCTATGCTTGTGAAACGTTTATTATCGCTAGTTTTCTGGTGTTATATATATATCAATAACACCGTGGAGCAGGGCTCTAGAACGTGTTGCGGTGCTGTTTATTGCCTTTTGGTAGCGCGATCGATGGCTTCACACACAATCGTATCTCACGTGTCAGGCACCAGCCCCTTCTTCACAGGGGCGGTCTGATGCGTCTTAGTTGCGCTTCTAATACGGGCTTTGCCTTTGGGGAAATTGGCAGGAGCTCCCTCCATGTTTCCCCCCATTTTGCACTCCTTCATCCATCCTCAGTATTCATGACGTACTACACTGAAAAGGATGAGTATTACCAGAAACTTCCTGAGGTAACTGATGAACACCATATGGGGGAGAGATTAGTAGAGGCCCTGGGGTATCATGGGCCACAAGTACGAAGCATTTTGCATGTCGCAAAATGCAATTTGGGATGTACAGACCCACTTTTGTGATTCGGTTATCTATTTACCGAATTGCAAAAAGGGTTTGCGAGTTGCAATTAGGAAGGGGAGTTCCCTTCCTAATTGCGAGTCACAGTCCCATGTATGATTGTTTTGTGACCATGAATGCAGTCGCAACACAATCGCAGTTAGCACCAGTTTCCAACTGATGCTAACCCATTCGCAAACGGGAATGGGTCCCGATGGGGCCCCTTCCCCTTTGTGAATGGCAGCGAAAATATTTTTTGTTTTTTAAATGCATTTCGTTTTCCTTTAAGGAAAATGGGCTGCATTTTTTTAAAAACAGCTTTTTTTAAAAGCAGTCACAGACATGGTGGTCTGCTGTCTCCAGCAGGCCACCATCCCTGAGAGGGCGGCCTTTCCCAATGGGGCCGCAAATTGCGACCTACCTCATGAACATTCATGAGGTAGGTCATTTGCAAGCCCCTTGCGAATCGCACACAGTGTCATTGTCATTTGCGAGCCACAGTACATCTATTTCGTACATTTGGCCCCATGTCCAGGACTCTGTGAATTTCAGGCATTGAAACCCTTTACTCAGTCTCTTGTTAGATTTGGCCAATGTGAATAGAGAGGACGCTCTTTTCCTGAATCGGGGTCTCAACAGGACCAGCCGTTCAATGTGGCCTTTGCCAGAGGAGCCCTAAAAGGACCAGCTTCACCTGCAGACATCTTGGCGCAGATGGCTGCGTCTGTGATAAAGGACCATGAATATGGTTCTTTTCTAGCAATGGAGGTTCCTGAGACTGGTTTGGATTCCTCCATTCTGACAGAAGGTGTTCCTTCTTCTGACTCACGCTCTTCAGGTTCTGACCAAAAGCAGGACGAGCCTAAGCCGTCTAGCTAATGCAAACGTAAATCTCATAACGTGCAGGAGAGTGATCGAGTTTCCCGCACATTATCATTTGATCCAGAAAGCATAATCCATCCCTGCTCTATTGAATGGATGCAATGTGCAGAGGTAGCTCATTATGTGCAGGACCATATTAGAAAGGGTGTTTACCGTGACGTGCGCAATAGTTTGCGTTCGAAATGTCCCCGCCCCTTGTTATTGGGCAAAGTGCCTGATACTCCTGATTTAGACCAAAGCATGGCAACCTTCATCAAAAGATTTTCTAAAGATCAAAAGAAAGGCTTGGACCGGGCCTTGAAAGGCTGCCAAGATAAATTGTTAGATATATTTGGCCCACTCATGAAGAGCTTAGAACTGGCCATACTGGCCAAGGAATCTAGAACTCCTTTGGATCCCCAGACCCTGTTAGAATGGGCTCAGCGAGCTGTCTGTCTGTTGGGCAATGCGAACTATGCTATGTCTATGGAGGGAAGACGTTCATTCTTGATGCGCATTGATCCTAAACTAGTGGAATTGGCCACTAATGAGGCAGGTTCTTTGGCAAATGGCTTGCTCTTTGGCGATAAATTTGTCAAGGATTTGGGGAAGTATGTTGCCACCTTTTCCGCACTGGACAAAGCCCAATCTTCAATGAAGAAGATGTTCAACAGGGGCCTTTTTCTCAGGGCCGGATGCTACAGAGGTCGAGTGCCAGGTCGCAGATACTACCAGACCTCTGGAGGTTACAATCAGCAGAGTCAGGGTTACTATTCCAGATCGGGGTTCTATCCAACGAGAGCCCGGCGAGGTAGAGGTTGTGGCTTCCGCAACAACAGAGGTGGTTTTAACTCCTCCGAAGTAACTTCTACAGGTGAGAACTGTTCCTTTCTCAGAGGTTTCTCTGGGAGGAAGTTTGAAGGATCACATTGTGAGCGTATCTCACCGGACCCTTGGGTTCTTCAGATGGCGAGGGGTTAAAAAATAGAGTTTCACGCCTCTTCCTCGTCCCATTTATTTTTCCCAGATAGAGAGTTCTTTCATGGACAAAGAAGTAGCATCCCTTCTACAGAAACAAGCTATCTTCACATCAAGTCCTCACCCTTCAGGTTTGTCAGTTCTATTTTCCTAGTTCAGAGAAAAGGCAGCGTGTTCGCCTGGTTCTCAATCTAACGGATTTCAATTAATGGGTGGTCTATCACCATTTCAAGATGCAGGCTAACCATCTCTTAAGAGATCTTCTTCAGGAGGGAGACTATTTAGTGCATTTAGATCTCAAAGGCGCATACTTTATGGTTCCTATTTTCGAACCAAATTGTTGTTATCTCCAATTCCATTGGCGAGATCAATGGTACGAATTTGCCATTCTTCCTTTCAGTCTTTCCTCCGCTCCATGGTGTTTTACCAAACTCTTAAAAACTGTAGTACAGTTCCCCAGGGAAAGAGCGGTTTGTCTCATTATATCCCTGGACCATATTCTGATCATGGCTCAGACAGAAGAGTCATTCTTGTTACATCTGTACAGCTTCTTCAGGATCTAGGGTTTCTTATCAACTCGAACAAGTCGGTGATGACCCCCACGAGAGTCATATAATTCTTAGGGTTTCAGGTGGACTCTATCAAGTCCCCAATTGTTCTTACCTCTGACAAAGAAGAATTCCTTCAAGAAAGAGTTGAGGAGAGTCCTTGCCTCTCTGACTATATCATTGAAAAGCTTAGCACAATTGGTGGGTCTTTTGGCCTCATCCATTCAGGCGATTTTTCAAAGGCCTCTTCATTACCGAGCCTTACAAGCCCCCTAGATCATGCATCTTTGCAAAGGCTTATCCTACATGGAACAGATTGTTCTGTCGGAGGAAGCCAGAGCGGAGATCGATTGGTGGTTAGCACACATGGATGAGTGGAACGGCAGAGCCATCTTTGCATCAGTCCAGAGATGATTATAGAGTCAGATGCCAGTTGTTGGGGTTGGGGTGCTCGTTGTGGTTCAGTCCAGACAGGAGGCCAGTGGTCTTTGGAGGAATTGAACCTCCATATCAACTGCCTAGAATTATTGGAGGGGGCACTTGCAATTTGCTCCTTGTCTCCCTGACAGGCGAAATGTTGCATTCTTCTTTGAATGGACAACATTTTGGCTGTTCAGTATGTAAACCGTCTAGGGGGACTAGATCTCTGGTTCTGGTGGAAATTGCGAAGGATTTCTGGTAGTTTTGCCTGCAACATCACATTTCTGTGATGGCAGAATATATTCCAGGTCGAACCAATCTGATTGAGAATTGGAACTCCCATTTCCTCAGGGATGGCAGCGATGGAAAATCAACCCTCAAGTTTTCCACGAGTTGAACCTTTATTGGGGTCCTTGTTTGATGGATCTCTTTGCCTCGAGGCTCAATGCTCATATGACCCACTTCTTCAGTTGGAGGCCGGATCCCTTAGCGTTGGTAACAGACACATTTCTGCAATCATGGGGAAGGGGATACTTTATGTGTTTCTTCCATTTGCCATGATTCAGAGGGTACTGTCTTAGGTGAGGAGACAGAAGGCAGAATTAATTTTGGTGACACCCATTTGGAAGGCTCAATCGTGGTTTCCAGTGGTGATGTCAATGTCCTGTGCTCATCCGACTGCGATCCTGCTGGATCCTTGGCTGTTGCTGGACATCCTCTGATATTAATGGGGCAGTTATCACTGATGGCGTGGAGAGATTCCAGAGACAATGGCAAGTGCCTGGAGTTTCGGACAAATTGCTGTTTTTCTTGTCCCAATCTTGGGCACCTTCCACTCACTAGAGATATCAATCTTCATGGAAGACATGGGTATGCTGGTGTGGTGAACAAAGTCTTGATCCCCTGGAGATGACTATTGGTATGATCGTTAATTTCCTTTCTGACCTAGCCTCACAGGGCATGGCTTACAGAACCATGAACAATTTTAGATCGGCGATATAATGGGGATTCCGGGAGGAGGGTGTTCCCGGCACTTCCGGCATCACCTGTTACCATGACAACCATCCGTGATGTAGGAGGAGGAGGCCCCGGAAGCAGAGACAGAGGAAAGGGGGTGAAGAGCCGTGGAGTGAAGGAGAAGGAGCGGAGAGAGAGAGCGGAGCAGGGAGAAGGAGCAGAGCAGAGAGAGAGAGTGGAGCAGGGAGAAGGAGTGGACAGAGAGCGCGGAGGGGGAGAAAGAGCAGAGAGAAGAGAAGGATCGGAGTGGGGAGAAAGAGCAGAGCGAGGAGAAGGAGTTGAGCAGAGAGAGAGAGCGGAGCGGGCAGAAGGAGCAGAGAGGAGAGCAAGCAGGAAGAAGGAGCGGAGAGAGAGGAGTGAGGAGAAGGAGTGGAGAGAGAGCGGGTGAGGAGAAGGAGCAGAGTGGAGAAAGAGAGTGCAGCGCGGAGAAGAAGCGGAGCGGAGAGAGAGAACGGAGCGAGGAGAAGGAGCAGAGAGAAAGAACGGAGCGAGGAGAGAAAGCGGAGCGAGGAGAAGGAGTGGGGCGAGGAGGAGTGGAGCAAGGAGAATGAGTGGAGCGAGGAGGAGGAGCGGAGCAAGGAGAAGGAGCAGAGCGAGAAGACCGAACGGAGAGAGAGGGAGAGAGAAAAGTGAGACGTGGAGATGGAATGGAGAGAGAAGCAAGAGCAGGCAGAAGGAGAGAAGGTGACGGAAGGAGGGGATGAGAAGGGAAACGAAGGAAGAATCCAGAATTCTACATGCCAACAGCCCAGCCACGTTCCAGGAGGAACGTGGTTTCACAAGGTACATGTGGTTTTTTGGTTGAACTCACCAATTGGGGAAAACGGGAGAAGGGAGGGAGTGAGTAATAACAGAGGGGGGGGACGAAAAAGTGGCTCACATCTATAAAGAAATCTGAAAACACCATCACAGACACCTATGCATGTCATGGAGACATATGAATGCACAAGCCTGGTGTCACTGGTGTGAACCCTTCCTCACAACGCCACCCACTCCCTTCCCTAATAACCCTATCCGTTAATTATGGAAAATCCACTTCTCTGAGACCAGAATTTTTTATTTTTCTTCCCCGAGGTGTGCTGAGTCCCCCCAGAAGAGACAGGTACTGGAACCAAGAGGTATGCTAGTGAAAAGAGAACCAGAAGCATAATTGAAACGACAAATAAACTTTACCTATAAGATCACTAAACCAATAAAACTCTACTAATCATATTGCACCCTACTCTGTAGTTTGTGTATTACAAAGCAAAACCCCTTCATTTCTGCTACAGGCGATTTCAACGGGCCATTCCATATAGAAAGAAAACCGGTAGGGCAACACCCGTTGGTATGTAAACTGATGCATGGTATTAGAATGGTTAAACCTCCTCAACCCAGATATTCATCTCTATGGGATGTAGATATAGTCTTACGATTCTTGAGAGCTTGACCATGTAATGAAGATCTTTCACGTAAGCAACTTTCAGTGAAACTAACTATTTTGCTTTGTCTTCAGTCCTGCCAACGAGTGTCGGATGTGAGTGCACTGGATCTAGCAGGTAGAGTATTTACTCCTTCTGGAGTTTCATTTACTATTGCAAACAATACCAAGACAGCTTCTAGATATGTCTCTTATCCAGCTTTTCCTCACCATCAGAAGTTATGCATTGTTAAATGTTTGAAAGCTTATGAGTGTACTTGTGAGATCCGTAGAGATTTACAGGGGCAATTGCTCATTTCTTTACAGAAACCTTTTGGTTCAGTCTCTATGGCTACCCTAGCACGTTTGGTTTGATGGATTTTGGAGGAAGCTGGAATAGATGTTTCTATGGTTGGGGCATGTTCAGTTCGAGGAGCTATGGCCTCTAAGGCGCTTTCTGTTGGTTCTCGTTTGGAGGACATTATGAGAGCGGCTGATTGGTCATCAGACTCCACATTTAAATTTTTCTCTCACAAACCTATTGTTGATGTTGTTTCTGCAGAATTGGATCAGCTTTGAACTAGCATAATCCGAAGCTTCCGGTCCTGACATAGAATTAAAAAATGTCTAGCTTACGCATGAAGAATTTTAAATTCTATTAAGGACACAGAGGCGAGGATTATCCCACCCTGAACATAATTTATTGTGTTGTTTAGCTTGTGGAAATTGTTATGCATTATGTTTGAATGATTGCATGCCCACCAATTATATCATTTCTAGGGAAGGCTATTATTTGCGTTTCTCTTTATTCTAGGTACTGAGAACAGGGGTACCTGAGCAGTCGTGCAGTAATGAAGGTTGAGTTGAATCTTGGTATTCTTCAGACAGGAGGATAGTCAATGACATCTTCAGAGTTCCAGTTTTTTCGGGGAGATTCCAGTTTCAAGGAGTCAAGTACTTATTTGGTTTTGATCGTAAAGAAAGAGGAAGGACTGTGTTAACAGGGAGATATACAGGGGGTCAGACCTGTGATTGGTGGACATTATAGACTGTGGGTGTTCATGGGAAAGGAAGTTTTTTGTTAAGTGTTTTGATTGGCTTCTGTTTAACTTGCAGTAAAGAGAGAGAAGCATAATCCTCGCCTCCGTGTCCTTAATAGGATTGAAAATTCTTGACGCATAAGTTAGAACATTTTTTATTCTTCCCCAGAAAACCCTTTCAGAAAAGAAGGGGGATTAAATATTGAGACAACTATTATTTGCTTGTTTTCTGCATCTTTGTGACCATTGTGGGCTTCCTCAAAGTGTTGTTTTGATTTTGTGCTTGACTGCAGTTTCTGTTCCTGGAGGAAATTCAAGTTTGTGTGGCCTTTATTCTTATGGTTGTCATGTCATTTTCTGAGTAAGGCAGGTACCTGCAGCCACTGAATATATTTGAGTTTTAATAATAAGGATATATATTTTTTACATATCACTGTACAAAACAAGTGACTATAACCCATTGTACTTGTATTCAGTGTATTTTCAGGATGCAAACTGGTGACCTGCAAGTCGCACTGAGTGAGACGCTTAGTAAAGAAGCAAAGCGTTGCGTTCAAAAGGGAAAAGAAACAACTGTCACATGTATTAACATATGGCTCTGTTGGTCTCTGCTCCAGCACTGGCGCACTTTAGGCTGCCATGTGCCAACACCCACAACCTTCCATGAAATACATGGTTTCATAATTTCTCCATTTTGTATGTGTGCAGTGTAGTTCGGCCCTCACTCAAAGTTGGAAAAATGTGGAGTCTTTCTAAATTACCCCCGCGTTTTTTTTTTACATAAATCCCTTTCCACATGTTAGTTGATTGGGATTTGAATCAAAACCCGCGTGAACGCTTCTATGCCACTAATGAAGTTATCCCTTGGTGAAAAATAGCTCGACGTAGTTCAAAGTTGCACATACCACTACCTTGCATCAATTTAGCCAACACGCCCATGCTAATAATGATTTGCATCGGAAAGTAAATACTGAGTCTGTGCTGAGTTTGTGTCACCTTTGTGACTTGAGTTCCATGCACAATGTGACAGGCGAACCAATATGCACCCAACTGGAAAGGCCCAAGGAGGCCAACATCGGTCTTGGGTTGTATTTTTTTGGTGCCGAAAAGATCTGGTTTGGCAGTTTGGGCTGCATTGTTCCCACTGGGTCAAGCTCAAGGTAGATTTCCATACAGCTGGTGGCATAGCTTGCAAAGACATGATAGACGGGGATGGTAATTTCCAGTGACTGAGATTAATTCAAGCATTCAGTCTATAGATTTTTTTTTTTTTCATTGTGACAGCCGGGAATATCTGGTTTTCGGGAGGACAATCCATACCCTTTTCCCACAGCCTCCGCAGCAATGAAAAATATGGGTGAACATTTTAACGATCTCACGGGTTCTGTCCATGTACACAAATATGTTGCAACAGAATGTTGATAAAGTGGGGTATTCCCACATTACCTGCACCAAGTTCCCAATCAAGCCTTGCACCTACATCATTAATCAGAGTCTGTTTTTAAAAAATATTTCTAGGGAGTAGCAGTCTGGATAAGGATAAATACTGAATTGATACATTTCTTCTCTCTTGCCCTATGAACAGATCTCCTAGCTGTGCACGGCCCTTATCTGCTATCATATTTTGCTTCTACCCAAGTAAAATTGAGTTGCAGGTGTGTAATGAAAGAACGTATAGGTATTTTTTATTTTGTAACCAGAGAAATCAGAAAATATTTATATTACAAAAAATGGAAATACCTGTTTTGTCAGGTAGCAAAAAAGAGGAATACATTGTTCACATATCAGCAAATGTGCGTAGCTCCTGAAGCCTTGGGTTTGACCTTAATACCATCCTCAGTTGATATAAAATTAGAAGGTGGTTCAATAAAAAGAGCAAACAATAGTGACGGCAAAGAGCAGCTCTGATGGAGCCCTATTGGATCTCGATGCCACCGACACCGACGCAATCTAACTTCAGCTCTTCAGATGCGTCTTCATACAAGGAAGCAAGGTGAACTGGGGTAGGAATTCAATTTTCTTTAATACATCTTTCAATTACTGTCAGGTAGAAGGTTTTATCCACATCTAAGAACCAAATTGTTATTGCGTGATTTGTAGCATCTGCATATTAAATTGCTTTTAGGGGTAGAGAACACTAGAAAGTCAAGAATGACCAAGGCAGCTAGATGAATTAATAATAGCAGGGCTGTGTACAAAACACCGCTTATGGGTTTCACTATACCTCTTTCGCTAGCTGCAAAATACTGTTCCCATGTATGTTTTAATTTTTAAAAAGATTTATTTGGTTATTCCACGTGGGTATTCCAGATACGTCGTTTTGTGTGGAGGATTGAGTTGGAATTATGTAAAAGGTTTTTTGCCATGTATTTTTCTGCCTGACGTATGTGCTGTTTTCCCTGTGCCATCACGAATTCTCAATTAATTTAAGTATATTATGTTTTGGATTTATCTGCCCCCTTTTTAGGGTCGAGTGCGCAAAGCTCTCTGACCCTCGTGTAATCTCTCTATGGGCTTTTAACCAGACCCATCAGTTTGGTTGGTTCGTGGGCTTGCCTTTCAAAATTGGCTTGATTTGATTAGTGAAAGGCATGCATACGTCGTGCCTTTTCTGGTGTTTACCCCTCCTTGAGCGCATTAGCCAACTACTGAAAACATACGAAGCTCAATGTTTTCCATATGGTTTCTGGACTACTTTTCTCTTTACTTCATAAGCAGCATGATCTCGCTGGGCAGTAGTCAAGGACTTTGCATGACATCGACCATGTTACATGGATAATTGCACTTTTGCCGGTTACATGGATAATTGCACTTTTGCCAGTTTCATGGATAATTGCACTTTTGCCGATATGTTTCACTATGGGCGAACTTCTGTTTCCTTTTATGTGTCTCCTTCACGCTCATGGCGACCTTCGGCTCACTTATGTGAAAATGTTTTACTTTTCATCATGTTTATGTGGCAAGAAGTCTGGTTAGGAGTTTACACCGTTATTAGTTCTAACTCGTTCTTTTTGTTTCCTACACAGCACAATCTAGATGGGTTTTACACAGTTCGATCATGCTCATTTAAAAAAAAAAAAAAATTAAATGTGCCCCATCCCCACCCACTCCCGCCCTCTCCTTGAGATCTGCTGCGGCTGCTACACAATATATGCATTGCCACTCCTCCTGTAGTTTACAACGCTAATAGCTCTACCTCGAGCAAAATCGACACTCATTGGATTGCAAATGCTTATTTTTTTATGTTTGAACCTTCCTTGTGAGTGCAGGTCTTGCCACCCTGCTGTGTGGTTTTGGTTTTGGTGTTCTAACCTCTCTTCTGCAGTTATCATGTGAGCAGGGTTCATAGGGTTCGGGGTGGGGGGTGGCTACAATGGGAAGTATTGCCATGTTTAAGCACTCCCTGCTGCTAGTGTTTTGGAACATCTGCTCCAGCTGGGCAAGGGATCTAATCCCCCACTCATTCCTGAGTAACGTTTGCCTTTGCACACTTGTGCTAAAATGGGAGGCACTGCAGAGGGGTTTACATCTCCAAGATGTGCAAGCGATGTGGCCCAACACAGCTGAGAGAGCCGCAGGCATCGTAATTAAGGAACTAGCTGGTGAAACCCGGCTTAGCTCAATATTCCATGATGCGAGATACAGCGCTCACATCCTATGGTAAACAGCTGAGTAAATGTTTTAAATGCAATGTTTGGCGCTCGCGTAATAACAGTAGTTGTGTTGCGAGCTCTGAAATGCCCCCCATACAAAGTGCGCACTATATGGAACCATGTATTAGATCCACTGGCATCCTGTCTGCCTTTCTTTCTCAAAGCCACAATGTTATTTTGGACCTTACACCGTTTTTACGTGATTAAACCATTAATACCTGATTAAATGTTTAATAACTACTATCAATCTGCATTACAATCATGTAAATTACCTTACCCAATAACTGAAGTGTTAGGAGGTTTACTTTTGTTAATAACCCGACAGCAAACTATTGTGAAACTGTTGTGAATGTTTATTATACTTGTCCAGATCATGCTGTTGATGGTACAATTCAATAGCTGATTGATTACTAGGTCTCGGCATTGCTGCCCAGAGTGCGTTGTTTTACCATGGCATATCTGCACTGGATTTTAAATGTATTATCATTATGACATTGCTAATTCATGTTTTAATATTGCCAAATAGGTCAACAAACACAGATCGTGCATCAGTTTATCTGACCATGGAGTCTGGTATTTTAATATTTAAATTGTGATTGCACATCGCAGCACATTTTATGAGACATAGCATAGTAGGCACGGCTTTCGATTAGACGCATTTTCAAAGCCTTTTTTATGGTTTCTGCTTTAAAAGTGGAATTTTCTGGATGTGCTTCAAAGTTTTACTTGGGACGAAGTCCTCTCATTGGGAGATGGGGTAAAGTCTGAAAGTCTGTGGCTGTTTATTTTCTCACAAAAATACGCAAAAGGAACTGGGCTACTTCCGTGGCCAACCTAGGCCCATATTTATACTTTTTGACGCTAAACTGCGCTAACGCAGTTTAGCGTAAAAAAATTTAGCGCCGTCTAACGCCATTCTGAAGCGCCATGCGGGCGCCGTATTTATGGAATGGCGTTAGCCGGCGCTAGCAGACCGGCGCTGCCTGGTGTGCGTGGAAAAAAACCACGTAGACCAGGCAGCGCCGGCGTAGGGGGAAAATGGCGTTAGGGCGTCTTAAAATGGGGCAAGTCAGGTTGAGGCAAAAAAATCGCCTCAACCCGATTTGCGCCATTATTTTCGACGCCCAGACGCCATTTAAATGACTCCTGTCTTAGTAAAGACAGGAGTCATGCCCCCTTGTCCAATGGCCATGCCCAGGGGACTTATGTCCCCTGGGCATGGTCATTGGGCATAGTGGCATGTAGGGGGGCACAAATAAGGCCCCCCTATGCCACCCCAAAAAAATTAAAAAATATAAAAAATTATACTTACCTGAACTTACCTGAATGTCCCTGGGGTGGGTCCCTCCATCCTTGGGTGTCCTCCTGGGGTGGGCAGGGGTGGCAGGGGGGGTCCCTGGGGGCAGGGGAGGGCACCTGTGGGCTCATTTTGAGCCCACACGCCCCTTAACGCCTACCCTGACCCAGGCGTCAAATAGTGGCGCAAATGCGGGGTTTTTTGACCCGCCACCTCCCGGGCGTGACTTTTGCCCGGGAGTATAAATACGACGCATTTTCGTCGCCGTCATTTTTTTAGACGGGAACGCCTTCCTTGCATCTCATTAACGCAAGGAAGGCGTTCACGCAAAAAAATGACGCTATTTGCCCATACTTTGGCGCTAGACGCGTCTAACGGCAAAGTATAAATATGGCGTTAGTTTTGCGCCGAATTTGCGTCGAAAAAAACGACGCTAATTCGGCGCAAACGGAGTATAAATACGGGCCCTAGGCCCATATTTATACTTTTTGACGCTAAACTGCGCTAACGCAGTTTAGCGTCAAAAATTTTTGCGCCGTCTAACGCCATTCTGAAGCGCCATGCGGGCGCCGTATTTATGGAATGGCGTTAGACGGCGCAATCAGACCGGCGCTGCCTGGTGTGCGTGGAAAAAAACCACGTAGACCAGGCAGCGCCGGCGTTGGGAAAAAATGACGTTAGGGCGTCTTAAAATGGCGCTAGTCAGGTTGACGCTAAAAAATCGTCTTAACCCGATTTGCGCCATTTTTTCGACGCCCAGACGCCATTTCATGACTCCTGTCTTAGTAAAGACAGGAGTCATGCCCCCTTGCCCAATGGCCATGCCCAGGGGACTTGTGTCCCCTGGGCATGGTCATTGGGCATAGTGGCATGTAGGGGGGCACAAATAAGGCCCCCCTATGCCACAAAAAAAATAAAAAAATTAAAAATATTATACTTACCTGAACTTACCTGTACTTCACTGGGATGGGTCCCTCCATCCTTGGGTGTCCTCCTGGGGTGGGCAGGGGTGGCAGGGGGGGTTCCTGGGGGCAGGGGAGGGCACCTGTGGGCTCATTCTGAGCCCACAGGTCCCTTAACGCCTACCCTGACCCAGGCGTTAAATAGTGGCGCAAATGCGGGTTTTTTTGACCCGCCACCTCCCGGGCGTGATTTTTGCCCGGGAGTATAAATACGACGCATTTGGGTCGCCGTCATTTTTTTAGACGGGAACGCCTTCCTTGCATCTCATTAACGCAAGGAAGGCGTTCACGCAAAACAATGACGCTCTTTCTTCATACTTTGGCGCTAGACGCGTCTAACGCCAAAGTATAAATATGGCGTTAGTTTTGCGCCGAATTTGCGTCGAAAAAAACGACGCAAATTCGGCGCAAACGGAGTATAAATACGGGCCCTAGTCTTTAAAGCACAGAACGCCTGGGGTAAAAACACAGCAGGTGAACTTTACCCGATGTCCCCAAAGCACGTTGGGGCCTTTCCATTCTTCCCTTTATCACACTGATGCAGCAAAGGCAACAGCAGGGCAGCCGTGAGTCACATTACAACATATACAGCGCATGCGCATCAACAACCGAAGCTGTCCTTTTCTGTGAGCTTTTCCGAGTTTTCCTTTTGGAGTATTCAAAGGGCTAAACAATGTGATATGACTTCAAAGCAAGCAAGAGGAGGTAAAAAAGGGGTCGCTGTTATCAGACGTACACTATGAACATCACTGGTAAAGTCTCCAAACCATTACATGTGTTAAACTTTAGCCCCGGTATTCATGTCAGATCTTCTCAGCCGTACACTGCTTCTTTCTTTGAAGTTTGTCCTTCAGCATTTACCACACAGTAGTTGTGCTCATGGTGAGAAGCCAACCTTCATTAAACAGAGTTCCCCTCTCAACTTTAGATGTGCCTGTGTTTACCTCATGTTGCAACACCATTTACTTTGATATAATTATAGGTTTGCAGTGCAGGCACAGTGTGGTAAAGGTAAACACCACATTGTAAAAGTATATGCATGAAATAAATCTACCCATTCATCCATGTTAATCGCTGTTCCACCTACAACCCACCAAAGTGGTTGTTACACATCACCTTTCACATGGCACCGGAAGCCTCTAACAAGCATAAAACATCTGACCCTGACATACCAAGTTGCTTGTGCTGCTCTCCTGTGCACACTGTTGGGATGGATTGAAATCATTTTAAGAACTGTTTGTTTTGTTTTACCACAGAGTCGCATTCATGTTTTATGCACCGGGAAATTAAGGCCCTCATTATGATTTGGCGGTCCAAACAGTGGACCGCTGAGATCACCGCTGCGGCAGGACCGCCAGTGCTGGCGGTCGTATGACCGCCATATAATGACGGCAGACACCATACTGGCAGTTGGTGGCGGAGGTGGATGCTGCTCCACCCTCACTGCCACATCAGCTTGACATTGCCACCCTATTATGATGCAATAATAGGTGTGGCGGTGTAAAGGAGCGAAGCGCAGTCGGCGGAGCAGCATCCAGGGAGCCCGTTTCATCCCGGAGCAGCACCATGGAAAAGGTAAGTGCTGTCAGAGAGGGAAGGAGGGGTGGGGGGATGTGTGGAGTGATTGAGTGCGTGCATGGGGATGTGCGTGTGTGTGTGTGAAGGGGGGACATGTGTTTGCGTGTATGTATGCGTGTGTGTATATCTGTGAATGGGTGCGTGTGTGACTGAGGATGTGTGTGCATGTGTAGGCATGTGTGTGCATGTATGCTTGGGAGGTGGAGAGTGTGTGGGAGTGTCGGTATGTGTGTTAACGAGTGTGTGCATGTGTGGATGCATGCATGTTTTTTTTGGGGGGTCCTGAACGGAGGTGGGGGCTGGTGAAGGAGGGTTGGGGAGGGTCTACAGGGAGATTGGGGGAGGAGGGGTGGGGTTTCAATTTTCAGGGTTTGGGGGTAGGGGTGGGAATAGGGGCTTGGGGGGGTGGGTGGTGGTTGTGGCAGTGATGGCATGTCACATTCTGGTGACAGGAATGAGAATTCCTGTCACCAGTATGCTTTCCACCAGGGTTTACCTGGCGGGGTATCCCCCAAGGAAATCCCTGGTGGAAATGGGATCCTTATCTCACCGGCGGGTCGATGGTGGCTACCTTCGGCACGGCGGTCGACTCAGCCCTGGCGGTAGATGGAAGTGAACTGGCTGCTTTGCAGCCAGTTAACTACTTGCATCCTTAAATGGCGGTCGAGCACCGCCATGCTGTCGGTGGTCATACCGCCGGAGTGGCGGTGCTCGACTCCCAAGATCATAATGGGGGCCTAAGTGATTTGACCAGAATCACAGGATGTTCAGCCAACTCCAAGACTCGAACCAAATTACCCGATTCCAAAGTCTGCTGCTCTGCCTGTAATCACATCCCCTGCTTCCTCCTCTGAGCCAAAGCCCTTGGGACAGTTTTGCAGACAGCAACATATGTGGTTGTGTGTCTCTTTTAAAGTGAAAATAAATACTGGGTAAAGTCAAAGAACCGCTTTTTAATACAGTCATGCTGCGAGCTACAAACAATACAACTTAGAATAATTTCAGTATCACCGATAACAAGCCAAAACACCGTACTGCTAAGGTCACACTAAGGAATTATAAAAGAAGGATGTTGTCTTTGTTTGAAAACAAAGTTACATAGCTAAGAGAAATTGGCAAAGTCGGTAACACTCAAATAGTCAAGACCTATTGGCTATGAAAATGCTTGTTAATTTATGTGGCAAGAAAAGTCCAGTTAGGAATTTACAACGCTAATAGCTCTAACTCGAGCAAACGCGAGACCCATTGCATTTCAAATGCTTGTTCTATCATGTTACAGTGAAAGATATCTTGAGTTTTTTTCTTACTTTTGACTGCGTTCAACAAGTAGATGCTTGTAATCCACTTACAAGACTTCAAAGGTTTACACCCTCTCTACCTTTATTGTATTACTATGAGTGTTTTTGTTCTTCTGTTAAGGAAGTGAAAGAAGTTCACCTTTTTTTAGGGTCGAGCCTGCGTTGCATGCGCTCGCGCATGCGTTTCGCAGCGAGACTCTTTTGTATTTAGAAAAGGGCTCGGAGCCCTGTCAACTTCACGTCAGTGTTTTTTATTGGTTCGTGGGCTTGCCTAATAAAATCTGCTTGCTTTCATTAGTCAAAGGCACGCATATGTCATGCCTTTTCTGGTGGCTAGCCCTCCTCCAGTGCAGCGACCAAGTACAGAAAACATGCGATGCTCGCTGTTTTCCATCGGGCTCGTGGACTTTTTTTTCTCTAATTTACGAGCCCGATATCGCGTGGCAGAAGTCGAGCGCTTTACATACTTGATTTCACTTTTTCGGGTTATGTACATAAATGCACTTTTGCCCAATAGGTGAAAAGTCGGGTTAGGAGTTTACAACGCGATCAGCTCTAACATGAGCAAACGCGAGACCCGTTGCATTGTAAATGCTTGTTTACTATCTGTGGTTTCCTGGGTGGTCAGGGATGGCAGAATGCTACTTTTGTATTCAAATGTTGCTCATTGGAATGTTTGGAGTAAGAGAAAATGTGCACTATGGTCTTTAGAACAGTTCCTGCATTTGACTGGCCAGAAAGGCTCTCTGCTTCTGGTCGTACATTTATACTACCTGCTTTCTCATTTGTAACCAGTATGTTTCCAAAGTTTGTACACATAAACTCAGTCAACGTCTCAACCAGAAGCTACTATTCACTGTTATACATGGGAAGAAGTACCACCATCCATATATTATTACAATATTGGGAGTCAGTGAGGTGTTGCATGTCTTTTATAAGGTCACAGATCTCTGAGGTAGCTTCTGAAAACTTTATATTGCATGGTTGGGGGTACTTTATTCCTTCTTAAACATTGTCTAGTTTTTTACTTGACAAATGGCCCATGTCAGTTTTGACACCTTGGTTGTCCTAGCTGTTTTTGCCAACAGCTCTTTACATGCTGGGATAAAAAAGCCAAGATTTGCATTTTTAAGATCTACTCTGTACATCCCAAAATGCAACCTATGGTTGAATAAAACAGTTCCGTTTACCTAAATGTTAATCATTTGATAAACAGTAATTCTGCTGTTATGGAATAGCAGTTTCAAAACCAAAAAAGAAGCACTGCCAGAGAACAATGGTGATTCATAAAATAAACAAATGTAACTCTAAAACACTATTTTTCTACAATTCTGCATCCTAAAATAAAATTCCGGTACACTTTCAGGTAGGAATTCTACATTTACCCCTCATAGGAGTAAGCATGCGTGCATCCCAGCACACCATGCAACATTTGGTAGTACTTATTCAAAGATTTCGATAGTTATAGCGAACAATCAAATCTAATATTTATGCCTGTGTAGTGACAGGATAATAAATAGGTACATGCTACAGTTAATTTAGGATTTTAGTGCACATGGACTTTAGTTGTGAGTTCCGGTAGCCTTGAGGTGCTACTGAGTTCTTTAAGCCACCTTAAAGTTGCGTTAAAGTGCCTAATGTTGGGGGGCGGAATGAAAAAGGAGCATTGTAGGTGAATAAATGAATGGGTGAGTGAATTTTAAATGAATATTGGATTTCTAGAGTGCAACGATTGGCCAAGAATTCTGGGCGTCCCGGTGCTGAGGAAGTGAGCTACCTATAAAAGTGCCCTACTGTTCATGTTGTGGATAAGGAATTATACTAAGCTGAAAATCCAGGTTTTCAGCACCTTTCTAAGACCATTCACTAATTTAGGATAAGTAGAAAGGAAGTTGTAGTGAGAGGCTACACGTATTCGGAGAGACTTGCAGCCCATTCTGGTTATTTTTCCAACTGGGAGCCTGAATGAGGTTGGATTTAGTTGACTGCAGTGCTCTACTAGGGAGCTAAGATCTGATGATGTCTTAAAATACACAGCTCCTTTGTTTGCCCGGGCTTTGTGAGCAAAGTATAGGCGTTTGAACAGGATACATTTCCTGGTAGAGAGCTAATGTCGATTTTGTGGCTGAGGTGAGATGAGATGTCTGCAAGGAATGTTCAGGAGAAGCCTTGCTTCAGCATTTTGTACCGGCTGAAGGATTTTAAGATTTTAAACATGTACTCTTAAGTGTAAGGAGTTATCATAGAATTATCTAGAAGTGATGAGTGTATGTATGGATGTTTTGTGCGCTGCAAAAGTTAAGAAAGGTGGGATTCCTTTTCAAGGTGCATAGCAATGTGAAGGAGCTGCCATGGTTATGATACGGGTCAAAAAGGGAACATGAGAATCAAGGAGGAACCCTAGTTTCCTGCCAATTCAGTTGGGTCAGTCAGTGACCCTAGATCAGAGGGCCACAAGAGATTAGACCAAATGGATCTTTCATTGCTAGGCACAAGCAGTTCAGTTTTTTCAGCATTTAGTTTTAAACAACTAACTCTGATCCATTGTGCTATTTCTGAAAGGCAAGCTTTGAAATGTTCCTCAGTGGCTGTATGGACACGGGCAATCATTACAATTACCTCTGTATCACCACTGTAAGAAATGATTTCAAGACCATACACATGAACAATATTATCCAAAGCAGCCATATACATGGTAAACAGTGTGTGGCTCAAGGAAGAGCACTGAGGAACTTCAATTCTTATGCAAAGGCCAAGCAAGAAAAGACGCCTAATGTAACTGATTGATATCTGTTTTTGAGAGAAAGGAGCCAATTCATTTTAGGGCAGAGTTGAAGAACCCCATATTGAGGAGACTTTCAAGTAAGACATGTGAAACACTGTGTTGAATGTCACTACTAGGTCAAGAAGCTGTTGTGCCACTTTACCCCCTTGATTTAAAATGATACCACATGGTCAATGGCAGGCAATAAGGATGTCTCAGTTCTGTGCTCAACCCAGATTGTGGGCTTTAGCCACTTATGCATTTCAAGATAGTCAGAAACTTGTTTATTCAAAACTCTTCCTATAATTTCGGCTGGAAAATGAAGCAAAGAAATAGGGTGAAAGAAAGCCATGTCTTTGGGGCTATTGTAGCTTTGTTTTCAGCAGAGGCCTTTCAAATGCTTTTTTCCATCAAACAGAGATCTGTGTTGTGTTAAAGGATTTAATAATGAGGTTGTGCAGAAAAGGTGCAGGAAAAATGCAATTCAGTGAAATATCAATGGAGGGTAAGGGTCAGACATAGAGCATCATCTGCTGCATCTAATTTCCTCTTTGAACTCTGCCCCTGAAGTTGGTTAAAAGCATGTGAAACAAGGTTCTTTTGGTTGTAAATATGCCTATTCTCATATGGAAAGCTTTCCACTGCAGGTTGGGTTTGAAAGATAGGTTTAAAGGACCTTGATTTGAAAGAAATTTGGTACTTGTGGGGGAAGAATATTTAGTTCTAACACATTTGGTTTGAGAAAGGAGTTGACAACAGAGAACATTTCTTATGCAGGAAGTTTGGCGTTTTCAATTTTGGTTTTATAATAGTCTGAAGAGCTAGTCATATTAATTTACGAGAGGTATGGAGTGCTGCCAAATATTCCTGTGTAGCCGCTATCTCATAATTTATTCCCAAATTACATTCCAATGTTTTAAATCTGTGTTGTATATCAAGGAGTGGACTAAGGAGCAGACTGTGAGGTACTTCTGAGGATCTAATGGATTCTCATGGCAGTATCATGACCTTGGGGGATCGGGAAATAGTCTGCCAATCAAAGAGGTAGAAATGTTTCAATTACCAATTGGTAAAGACTGGAAGAGACGTGATCAAGAAGATATCCACTATCATGGGTCGGATTGCTGACACTATGAGAAAGACCAGGAGCATATATTAGATAAACAATTCTCTGGTTTAAGGGGTTAAGAGATTTTCTAAACGCACATTAAAAACTCTGGTCGTCCTCCAGCAAGCCATTGATAGCTCTCCAAACAGAGCAACAGTGCATTTGGCATATGACTAACCGGTAGGGAGGTAATAAAATTGTCTGTGGATTGATGAATGATGAGAAACTGATAAAAGTAGGCTTGCTGCTTATGCAGGAGCAGAGATTTTACTGCTGAAATTTATAATTAAATATGTACTGATCTTGATGAACTAATGGGTGATTTTTTTAATGAATGCTGACAAAACGAGAGACTTTTGTAAATGTCCACCATAATCCATTTTGTTTTCTACTTAGGCTAACTTTAGCTTATAATGAAATTGTTTTCCATTACTCAATGCTTACTCAAAAAGAGTGTGTTTAATAGTTTATAGAAGTGTAAACAGCTACCCCTAGTGGAATTTTGCGTTATGCCTTACAAGGTCAGATTTATTAGGTCATTGTTAGAGTTTGACTGTCCTAGTGTTTAGAAAAAATGTCACTAACTTGTTTTTTCATCAAGGATAGAAGTAGATGCAAAATTGTTAGAAGTTTCTTCCTGAATATGAAGTTTTGATGAGATGGAACAATGGATCCACAGACGAGACGGAAGAGAAGAAGAAATTGTCATAAATTGTGTTAATGATTTAGTCAATGAAACTTTGGCGAATTAAAATTTAGGCCCTCATTACAACATTGGCGGTATTGACCGCCTACTGCCACGGCCAACACAACATCGCCGAGGCTATCAGCCGCCCACCCGCATTGTGACAGTTGACGGAATTCCGCCAGAAGGCTGGTGGAATACCGTTGACGGTCATGGCGGCGGACAGCGGTAAGGTGGCGGTGCTGTTAGCAGCAGTGCCACGCCAGCAAAACATCACCGACCGTATCATGAGCAATGATGCGGCCTGGTGGTGTTTTGGTGGTGGACGCTGCTGCTGACAGCAGCACCACGTCCCGCCTCCTGCCGGAGGACCCCTGCAAGCAGGACTCCCTGCAAGCAGGTAAATTGGGTTCTCCAACAGGAGAGGAGGGTGGGGGATGGGGGTTGGTGTGTGCGTGTGTGGGGATGTTGTGTGTGGGGGGATGTGTGTGCCTGTTTTTGTATGTGTGCATGTGGGTGTGAGTTGCGTTGAATGAGTGTGTGAATGAATGAATGTGAGTGTATGTTGTGCGTTGTGAATGCGTGTGTGCGACAATGTATGCTGTGTGTGTTGCGGTGTGTGGGTATGTATGTGTGCATGTGTGGGTGGATGTGGGTATGTGTGTGTGTATGAGTGTGTATGTGTGCGCATGTGGGTGTGTAAATGTGCAGGGGGCACAAGAGGGTGGAGGGAGGGTGGGGGATGACTCTCAGGAGGGGGAGGGGGGCAGGGGAGACCCCTATCAGTGCCAGGGAAGGAATTCCCTGGCACTGATAGTGCTTACCACCATGGTTTTTGTGGCGGTACGCTTGCCACAAAAACCATGGTGGTAGGCTGGGTCATAATCCTGAGGGTGGGCTTGTGATGGCCGCCCGCCTGCAGACCAAAGTCTCCAGCCTAGAGTCCCTTACCACCCTGGCGGACGGAGTGGTACATAGGCGGTTTGGCTTGAGCCAAACCGCCAATGTTATTTGGGAAAAGGTAGCGCCAGCCTGTGGGCAGTACCTTTCTCCAAATTACCGCTGACTGCCAGGGTCGTAATGAGGGGCTTAGTGTACTATGAATGTGTAACTTTCAGTTATCTAAGAGTAGTTTTATTGGTTGAATGTTTAACACCCCATGTCCTGACCAATAATGAGCTTTGTGAGAATTAATTTAACATTCTGTCACTTATTCTTTGAGTCAGATATTTGCAGACATTTGTCAGCTATGGTCAGATTAAGATGTGATCATTCCTACTGATGGTGTCCGCTTGCTGAAGTGATTCCTGTTGTTATTCATTGACATTATGGGTAATGTATAATGTAAATTGTTATGTGTCTTTTGTTTTACAGGTACCAGCTGCAACTTGTGAATTAATTGGTCCATGTTAATAATATTATTTTTGATATAACCCGAGATAGTATGTTTTCCAAATTTGTGTTTCTAAAACATTTACATGAAGCCTAACATGTTAATGCTAATTAGTGGTTAGAGAGGGAGTCTGTCTTTACATGCTCATGATTCGTGTTGATGTTATTTGATTTGTTGCTTCAATGTATATTATCTCACTGACACAGATTTTGGTGCTTTTAAGTTGTTTCTTACCTTTTGAGTTAATATGTTTACTTGCTTTGATTAAACTCGGATATATAAGGCGTTCTAACCAGCCATTGATGATTCTTTATTTGTATAATGTGTGTTTGAGAATTATTTTTGTGACTTTAGCATTGTTAATATAGGGGAATAGATTTACAAACCTTCTTAATAAACTGGGGTGGTCATTCCAGTGTAATCAGATTGTCGATTTCTTGTTTTTGTTGTTTACTGTGATGATTATGACATATATTATTGACATCCCCTTTGTCCTATGTCATGTCAGTCCATTGGGCTAAGTCGCGAAATCCACTATTTGGTCTGAGATAATAGCTAGGATTTCTCTACGCTGCAGCAGTTTTTGGTAGCAGAGTTATGGTTATGTCATTGTCAAATGGTCTCATAGTGATGTCATAATTGGTGAAAAAAATTCTTGACTTTTTTTTTAACTTATTTTTCTGAAATGTTTTAAGGATCTGAGAAAATGAGTTGCTAGATGTGTCTTTCCCCAGTCCTTGGAGACGCACTGGGTTGAAGGGTATGCTCTTAGGGGTGTTTGATTGAATCGAGTGAGGTGAGATTATTTTGACCTGCACAGCTTGAGCTAATTTGCAGATGACTGAGGTGCTCATGAGTTTAAAAGGAGTGGGCGTACTCCAATAGAGTTTATAGGGAGTGGACGTACTCCAATAAGTATGAGGGTAGGGAAGCGGCGTTCTTCATTTGTGTGTGGCGCTTAATGCAGGAAAAATGTTACACGTGGTTGTTGATAAGACGGACCTAATGAGAGCGGTCTGACTCCAGAGTATATTGATAAGTGTGGTGAGACACTTGGTACAAGCGTAGAGAGATACTTGGTATATGTTGTAATTTGTCTATTTAGTAGACCGATCCAGTGTGGTTGGTAAGTCGAGTTTGTGAGATAATTTGTGCAGTTGAAATTCTAACTGGGATTTGGTGAGTACTAAGTGCACTAGGACAATAATCCAACTGACCAGTTGAGGAGTGAAATTTGCAGGTCGAATTTTGCTTACGAACGTGGGGAACTGTGAAAAAGCGTAACTGTAGATGCAAAAGCTGAAGGAGAAATTTGGAAGATTCCTGAAGCGATTGTATTACCCTACCTGTAGTAAATAGACATATTTGTTTTCTTTATTTTTTGGTTTAAGGTGTGCTCATGAACTAATACTGCATTAGTTTGGTGTGTTAGTTGTGCAAAAGTCAAGCCGAAAGATTTTGTCAGTGTCTCAGCGGTCGCACTGAGAGGGTGTGTGTGTATTAGTGTAATATGAGTTTGTGCCACGCTGGGATAGGTTGGTTAATGAGAAGGGTCGTGCATGGATCTGTCCATCAGTCCAACACTTGTGTAGTGTGATTGGAAGGCAAAAGGGTCAAAGAGGATTGTGGGATTGTAGTCACTCTTTCTGATTGGGTATTTTTTAACAGATTTCGTTTTTTTGCTTTGTTTTGTTTGGAATAGATTTGTAAGTCACTTCTTGGTTAAATCATTTTTTAACAGGATTTTGTGGAAAAATTAAGTTTTTCAAAGCTTTAAAGAGTGCCTTTAGAGGTGATGAGTATATTTCGGCAAGAAAGGGAGAAATTTGTCTGCCACAAAATACTCCGGCATATATCGTGATTGAGGAGAAGGGCACGGGTAGCGGGCCTTTGGTTAAAACAATGGATTAAGATCACAAAGAAAGAAGGTTGTTTGGCTTTTACAGAAAGTTGTACTTTTAATTTGAGAATTTTGGAGAATCTAAGACAGGAAATGTACAGTTTAAAACCTCCTCCGAGAGCAGCTCAGTTTGCAGCTTTAGCGATTTGGGAACTAGTAGCTAGACACCAACAGGCTTTGAAATGAGAGAAAAGAATGAAGAGAGTAAAAAAGTCACTCGCAGAAGCTAAATGGGACGAGAAGCAGAAGGAGTGGAGACTAGCTACTCTACAGGGAATTAGGTTAATTCCTGCAAGAACAGAGGATGATGAGAATGAGTCAAAAGCTGAGAAGAAAAAGAAAAACAGTTCTTTAGTAAATAAGGAACGAAAATTAAAAGAATTGAAAAGTTATCTTTAACCCCTTTGCCGCCATGGACGTAATGGTGACGTCCATGGCTGTGCCTGTGTGGCGCCATGGAAGTAACCATTACGTCCATATACCGGCCCTCGGGGAAGCGCTAGCGCTCCCCCCGAGGGCCGTCCCCCCAGGTCAGGGCTGGAAGGGGAATCACTTCCCCTTCCACCCACAACCCCCCTGACTCTTCCTGGTGACGTCTGATGACGTCAGCACGTGAAAGCGTGCAGACCTCATAAGAGGTCACCTCCCATCGTGCTGGAAGCATTTCTCTTCCGCTCGGGAGGAGGGGGCCAGCAGAGACTTGAAAGGAAACGAAAGGCCTTTCCTTTCATGTCTCTGCAAGCATTTCTGCTGCCCGATCGCAGAAAGGCCCACTAAACACCATGGATTTTTATTTTTTGGTAATGGACATAAGGGGAGCGGCCCCTATGGCAAGGGCCGCTCCCAAGGGGGGCAAATATTTTCAGGCCATTTCTGCCCCCGGAGGGGCAGAAAACCCCCTAGACACCAGGGATTTCTTTTTTTTTTCTTTTATGTTTAGGGAGCAACCCCTTCAGCAAGGGCCGCTCCCTGGGGGGGGCAAGTTGTTTCTACTCCATTTCTAATGTAATTAGGCCGATCTGCCCCCAGGGGGGCAGAAACCACAAGACACCAGGGACTCTTTTTTTTTAAATGAACATAAGGGCAGCGGCCCCTTGGGCAAGGGCCGATCCCCAGGGGGGCAAATAATTTTAAGCCCTTTCTGCCCCTAGGGGGCAGAAAACATCCTAGACACCAGGGATTTTTTTTTTGTCATTTTTTCTTTTATGTTTAGGGAGCGACCCCTTCAGCAAGGGTCGCTCCCTAAGGGGGGCAAATTGTTTCTAGGCCATTTCTACCCCCCTAGGGGCAGATCAGCCTAATATAATTAGGTCGATCTGCCCCCAGGGGGGCAGAAACCACTAGACATCAGGGATTTTTGTTTTCATCTTATACTTAGGTATAAGGAGAGCGGCCCTTTGGATAAGGGCCACTCCCTATGGGTGCAATTAATATTTAGGTCATTTCTGCCCCCCCCCGGGTGGCAGATCGGCCTAATATAATTAGGCAGATCTTCCCCCGGGGGAGGCAGAAAACCCCCAGACACCAGGGATCATTTTCTTTTGTTCTTTTTCCTTTTATGTGTAGGGAGCGACCCCTTCAGCAAGGGTCGCTCCCTGGGAGGCCAAATTGTTTTAGGCCATTTCTGCCCTCCTACCTATTTTTGGAAGGCCCATCTGCCCTCAAGGGGAGCAGAAAGTACACCAGAGACCAGGGAAGATTTGTTTTCAAAATAAGAGGGCGGAGGTATGGCCATACTCCCACCCCAGTTAAATGGGGACAAAGTTGTTCTGCCCACCAGTGGGCAGATGGGGCAATTACCCCCGATCCACTCCCCGTGGGGGGCAGAAAGTCTGCTAGATGGCATGGAATAAAAAAAAATAGTGGGGTGATGGCTACCAACCAGTATGGGCCTGGTTATGCCCCCACCCCAACTGAAGGGGGTAACAGTCTTTCAGCTCTCCCCCGCACAATAAAACATTTTATCCCACAGCAAGCAAGAACACATTTGATTATTTTGGATTTTAGTTTTACATTTGGGCCATGAGAGCTTGGTAACTCTCAAAATCGTCCAACTTTGGTGAGGGCTGCACTTTTTTGACTTTGGTACGCTGCCATGTAGAAAAATCCACAAGACCCAGACACATCTGAAAACTAAACATCTGGTTGATTCCAGGGTGGTGTGCTTCACATGCACCCCGCACCATTTTCTTACCCACAATGCCCTGCAAACCTCCAACTTTGCTGAAAATCACACATTTTTGTGATGGAACCTTCCGGAATCTGCAGGAATCTACAAAAATCCCTTCCACCCAACATTGTCCCATCTATACTGATAAAAATTCTGCTCCACTTCCTAGCCTAAAAATGTTTTTTTTCAAACTGCCCTTTTGGACCCGCTTTGGTTCACCCTCAATTTTGACATGTTTTTGGCTCTTCCCTGTCACAGGCACTTGGCCCACCTACACAAGTGAGGTATCATTTTTACTGGGAGACTGAGGGGAACTTTGGGTGGTAGGAAATGTGTCCCGGTGTAGTGACCCCACACAGAAATGTGGAAAAAAGTGATTTTTTAGCTTAATTTGAGGTTTGCTGAGGATTCTGGGTAAGAAATCATTGGGGGATGCACGCAAGTCACACCTCCCTGGACTCCCTCGAGTGTCTAGTTTTCAGAAATGTGTGGGTTTGGTAGGTTTCCCTAGATTGCTGCTGAGCCCAGGACCAAAACCGCTGGTTGCCCTCCCCCCCCCCCCCCCCCCAAAAACAGGTAGTTTTGTATTTGATCATTTTGATGTGTCCAGATAGTGTTCTGGGGCATTTCCTGTCACGGGCACTAGGCCTACCCACACAAGTAAGGTATCATTTTTATCGGGAGACTTGGGGGAACGCTGGGTGGAAGGAAATTTGTGGCTCCTCTCAGATTCCAGAACTTTCTGTCACCGAAATGTGAGGAAAAAGTGTTTTTGTTGCCAAATTTTGAGGTTTGCAAAGGATTCTGGGTAACAAATCCTGGTGAGAGCCCCACAAATCACCCCATCTTGGATTCCCCTAGGTATCTAGTTTTAACAAATGCACAGTTTTGGTAGGTTTCCCTAGGTGCCGGCTGAGCTAGAGGCCAAAATCCACAGGTAGGCACTTTGCAAAAAACACTTCTGTTTTCCTTGGGAAAATGTGATGTGTCCACGTTGTGTTTTGGGGCATTTCCTGTCGCGGGTGCTAGGCCTAACCACACAACTGAGGTATCATTTCTATTGGGAGACTTGGGGGAACGCTGGGTGGAAGGAAATTTGTGGCTCCTCTCAGATTCCTGAACTTTCTGTCACCGAAATGTGAGGAGAATGTGTTTTTTAGCCACATTTTGAGGTTTGCAAAAGATTCTGGGTAACAAAACCTGGTGAGCGCCTCACAAATCACCCCATCTTGGATTCCCCTAGGTGTCTAGTTTTCAAAAATGCACAGGTTTGCTAGGTTTCCCTAGGTGCCGGCTGAGCTAGCGGCCAAAATCTACAGCTAGGCACTTTGCAAAAAACACATCACATTTCAATGTTAAAATGTGATGTGTCCATGTTGCGTTTCCTGTCGCGAGCATCAGGCCTACCCACGCAAGTGAGGTACCATTTTTATCGGGAGACTTGGGGGAACACAGAAAAAAGTGATATTGCCCCTTGTCTTTCTCTTCATTTTTTCCTTCCAAATGTAAGACAGTGTGTAAAAAAGACGTGTAATTGAGAAATGCACTCACATGCTAGTATGGGCACCCCAGAATGCAGAGATATGCAAATAAACACTGCTTCTCAACACCTTATCTTGTGCCAATTTTGGAAATACAAAGGTTTTCTTGATACCTATGTTTCACATTTTACATTTCAGCAAATGAATTGCTGTATACCCGGTATAGAATGAAAATCCATTGCAAGGTACAGCTCATTTATTGGCTCTGGGTTCTTGATGAACCTACAAGCAGACGTAACGGTATATTGCAGGAAAAAGTTACAGAGTAATACGTAGAGAAAAATGGCAGTTTTTTTCACCTCAGTTTCAATATTCTTTTATTTCATTTGCTATTTTCTGTAGGAAACCCTTGTAGGATCTACACAAATTACCCATTGCTTAATTCAGAATTATGTCTACTTTTCAGAAATGTTTAGGTTTCTGGGATCCAGCATTGGTTTCATACCCATTTATGTCACTGACTGGAAGGAGGCTGAAAACACAAAAAATCGTAAAAACGGGGTATGTCCCAGTAAAATGACAAAATTGTGTCAAAAAATTGGGTTTTCTGATTCAAGTCTGTCTGTTCCTGAAAGCTGGGAAGCTGGTGATGTTAGCAGTGCACACCATTTGTTGATGCCATTTTCAGGGCAAAAAACGCAAGCCTTCTTCTGCAGCCCTTTTTTCCCATTTCTTTGAAAAAAATACAACTTTCACTGTATTTTGACTAATTTCTTGGTTTCCTTCAGGGGAACCCACAAAGTCTGGGTACATATAGAATCCCTAGGATGTTGGAAAAAAAGGATGCAAATTTGGTGTGGGTAGCTTATATGGACAAAAAGTTATGAGGGCCTAAGTGCGAACTGCCCCAAAATTGCCAAAAAAAAGGCTTGGCACCTGAGGGGGAAAAGGCCTGGCAGCAAAGGGGTTAATGATGATAATGATGATGATGAATTGGATGAGGATGAATAAACTTCTGAGTTTATGCGAAATCGCCCACCACCATATGCAGCTCAAGAAGGCCATGGAACAAGTGAGAGTAGAAACAGTGAAAGTCGAACCAGTGGAAGTGGGATTGGTAATATGAGTCCTACCGCACCATCAACAGTATCACAGAATATCCTGAATAGAGAACAAGTTCAAATGCAGAGTAGTTTTAATGATTCATTGAACAGTGGACAGCAGCTAAAGATAAACATTCCTGAGACTTTTCCAGAAGTTCCGATTGTAAAGACTACTACTAATTTAGTGTTGTCTCCAGGTCAACAAGGGCTGAGTTTAATTCAGAAACAGCCTGTTCAAATACAGATTCCTCAAATTCAGAGCATGAGAAAAATGCAGACACAGAATGCTGGATCTCTTGTTAGTCCAGAAGCAATTTCAGTACATATTACAATGGGTCCGCTTATGCCACTATATGTTCAGAGAAATAATAGAGTAGGTCGTTCTTTGGTCCAGTTTCAGAATGGGGTTTTGGAAAAATCAACTCCAAGGCAAGAACAAAACCTGAATGAGACTAGGGGGCATATTTATACTCTGTTTGCACCGAATTAGTGTAATTTATTTTTACTCTAATTCGGTGCAAAACTAACTCCATATTTATACTTTTGTGCTAGACCCCTCTAGCACCAAATTTATGGAGTTAAAGTCATTTTTTGAAAGTGGAGACCTACTTTGCCTTAATGAGATGCAAGGTAGGCGTTCCCATGCAAGAAATGACCCTATGGCCTTAAAGCCATATTTAGGGGCATATTTATACTCTACAGCATATTTATACTCTGTTTGCACCGAATTAGTGTCATTTTTTTTTAACTCTAATTCGGTGCAAAACTAACTCCATATTTATACTTTGGTGCTAGACCCATCTAGCACCAAGGCCCTGATTTAAACTTTTTTTGCACCGCATTAACGTCATTTTATGACACAAAAGTGGCGCAAACTTACAAAATATTGGCCCTTATTTATACTTTTTGCTGCAAAACTGCACTAACTCAGTTTTGCACCAAAAAGTTTAGCACCAGCTTGCACCATTTCTGTGCACCAGCCGGGCACCATATTTATGGAATGGTGCAAGCCGGTGCAAAGGGTAGGCTAGAGTTTAAAAAAATGACTTTAGTCGGGTGGGGCTGGCAGTATGGAAGAAGAGGGTTTAGCACCAAAAAATGACTTTAGGCATGTTAGAGAAAAAAAAAATTACTCTAACCAGATTAGCGTCATTTTATGGTGCTAAACCTACCATGCCACATGACTCCTGCCTTAGAAAAGGCAGGAGTCATGCCCACCACCCCAGTGGCCAGCACAGAGGACAGTGGTCCCCTGGGCATGGAAAAGGGCCCCCAATGGCACTTTCAAAAATAAAATGCACTTACCTGTACTTACCTGGGATGGGGTCCCCCATCCTCGCAGTCCCTCTAGTGTGGGTGGGGGTGCCCCTAGGGCCTAGGGAGGGCACCTCTGGGCTTATTTCATGGTGTTCCACCATGGAAATAGGGCCACAGGTCCCCTAACACCTGCCCTGACCCAGGTCTTAAAAAATGGGGCAAAGCAAGCTTTGCCCCATTTTTTGACCCCTCCTCCCTCCCTTGCACCATTTTTACATGGGAGTATAAATATGGTGTTAAGGCCATAGAGTCATTTTTTTGCACGGGAACGCCTACCTTGCATCTCATTAAGGCAAGGTAGGTTTCCACTTCCAAAAAATGACTTCAACTCCATAAATTTGGTGCTAGACGGGTCTAGCACCAAAGTATAAATATGGAGTTAGTTTTGCACTGAATTAGAGTAAAAAGAAATGATGCTAATTCAGTGCAAACAAATAAATATGCCCCTTAGCGTCAAAAAATGATGTTAATCTGGTCAGAATCATTTATTTTGACTCAAAACTGTCTAACGTCATTTTTTTTTAAGCTAGCCTACCCTTTGCACCGGCTTGCACCATTCCATAAATATGGTGCTCAGCTGGTGCTAAAAAATGGTGCAAGCCGGTGCAAGCCGGTGCAAAACGTTTTGGGGCAAAACTGCCTTAGTGCAGTTTGCACCAAAAAGTATAAATAAGGCCCTCGGTCTTTAATAGATTTGTCTCCTGTTGGGAATTCTGGGATCAGATTCTGCAGTAATCAGGAAGAGAGAATATTGTCTCCACAACAATGTGCGAGTACAGTACAACAGCAAACCTCGAGTGCACCGTCAAATGAGATTTCTTGAAAAGGTCTATCTGCACAATAAATAACCAAACGGTTAGATCTAAATAGTTCAAAGACTCTAGAGAGGCAGAATAGGGAGGAAGATCCAATAAACAGTGAGATTTTCAATGGAAGGAAATGAGCTTCTTGAAGGGACAATGGGTGCGAACCGACTCAAGTCATATACTGAAGCGCAATTGAGATACTTGTGTAAGATCATTACAAAGGGAGCAGGAAAGGTACATTAGCAGTTACAAGAGATAGCAGATGAGTATGATATTGACCCCATGAAATTGAAAAGCCTGAAAATAAGTTTTAGATTAGATCTTGAGGAAGAATATTTTGCTCACATGAGATCTGCAGGGATGAAGACACATCTTAGGGAATTGCTTGAAAGAGTACAAGTTTGGAGAGCCTTAGATAAATGGGAAGGCAGAAGGGTCAAGAAAAGAGAAAGACCGAAGAAAGGAGATGTGACACAGACAAGAGAATCAGTGAAGATGTTACAGATGAGAGAAACACCAGAGGGGAATTTTGTACATGTAGCCTGGAGTAGGAGTGATATCTTAAGTTTTACAAATGATTACCCAAGTTTGAGAGAAAAGCCAGTAGAATGGTACCAGCAGACAGATAGGTTTGCGAAGCTTGCTAAATGTCCGTGGGAGGACCTGAATACTCTTTTTGATATTGTTGTTCCAGCAGATTTGTGGATTGAGTGCAAAAGGAGTGTAGATTGGCTGACAAGTGAGCCACAGAGAGATTTGAAAACAGGTGTACCATCTCCAGAAGTAACTAAATATTACTATAAAGTTGTTGAGTTCCTGAAAAAAAAGTTTAGCCGAAAAATATTGACTGGCAATGCATAAATAGAACAGCACAGGAAGCAAAAGAACCAATTCATGCAAATTATGAAAGGTTGTTGAAGGCATTTAAACATTTCAGTGGTACAGAGACAATTGAGAAACAGGATATGTATCATTTTGTGTTCAGGTTTGTTGAAGGATTGAGACCAGAGATTAGCCGAATGAGTAAAAGTCATTTGATCTGTTGGCAAGGTAAACCGATTGATGAGGTATTGCAATATGCAAAATACTGTAGTGACAAGATTGAAATGAAGCAGAAAAAGTTGGAGGAGAAATCAATGGTGATGCAGGTCAAGGCTGCAAAAGGAATGCAGGGAAATTTTCAGCAGCAGTTGCAAGGGAATGGCATGTTTTAGAGCCAAGGCAGAGGTAGAAGTTCCAGATTTACCTTTATCAGAGAAGACATTCCAGAATGTAGGAGTTGCAAACAAGCTTTTGACTAACGCTTTTAACAAGAACCAGTTATTGTTAAAATTGGTAATTTTAAATGTCTGAACAGATTTGTTGTTTGCGATTCCAGTCCAGTGTCACTTCTGGGAAGAGATCTGTTGTGTAAAATAAATTGTTCATTTACCTGTTCAGTTGAAAGAACTGAGATTGAGACAAACAGCGATGATGAAGATTCAGGCCCATATTTATACTTTTAGACGCAAACCAGTGCCGGCGCTGGTTTGCGTAAAAAAAGTTACCGCCGGCTAATGTCATTCCTACGTGCCAGGTGGGCGCTATATTTAAGGATTGATGTTAGCCGGCGCTGCGGGCTGGTCAGAGTAAAAAAAAAAGAACTCAAACCAGGCAGTGCCAGCGTAGGAGAAAATGGGGGTTGTGCGTCAAAAAATGGTGCAAGTCAGGTTTGAGTCACAAATCATGGCTCAAACCGGACTTGCGCCATTGTTTGACGCACAACCCCCATTGAAATGACTCCTGTCTTAGCAAAGACAGGAGTCATGCCCCCTTGCCCAATGGCCATGCCCAGGGGACGTCTGTCCCCTGGGCATGGCCATTGGTCACAGTGGCATGTCGGGGGGCCGAAATTAGGCCCCCCTATGCCACTTTAAAAAAATAACAAAAATTATACTTACTTCAACTTAACTGTACTTACCTGGGATGGGTGCCCTCATCCATGGGTGTCCTCCAAGGGTGGGCGAGGGTGGCAGGGTGTGTCCCTGGGGGCAGGGAAGGGCACCTCTGGACTGCTTCCATGGTCAGAGACCATGGAAGTGAGGCCACAGATCCCTTAACGCCTGCCCTCACCCAGGCGTTAAATAACAGCGCACATCAGACTGTGAGCCGTTTTTTAAGGCCCAACCCCTCCTGTGCGTCAAAATGACGCAGGAGTATAAGTAAGGCGCCTTAAAGTCATGTTTTGTATGGGAACGCCTACCTTGCATGTCATTAACGCAAGGCGGTTTCCCGCATCCAAAAAATGACGCGCACCGAGGTTTATTAGCATCCGCGGGGTCGGGCGTCATAGTATAAATATGGGGCAAGGTTTGCGCTGAATGTGCGTCAAAATGTTTGACATACATTCGGCGCAAACAGAGTATAAATATGCCCCTCATTGTTTACTGCTGACAATGAACAAGTTTCCAGAGAGTTTCCTCTGATTAATTTTGATGAACGAGAAGATGAGGAGAATAATTCGGCTGAGTTGATTAATTTTTTTCCAGTTTTTGAAATAAAAGATCTTCCAGTCGATTTGCAGGAAAGGGTTAAGTCTAAAGTTTGGGATCTTTCAAGGAAAGACATTGGTTTGATTAGGGGAGGTGAAGGAGTCAAAGTGGCAGTGAAAGAGAATGTGGTATTTCCACAGACTGCACAATACCCAACGACAAATGAAGCAATTGAAGGCATAAGACCTTTGATAGAGCAGTTTTTGGAACAAGGATTTCTGAAAGAAGTGATAAATAGTCTGTGTAATTCACCAATAATGGGTTTGAGAAAACCAAGTGGAAAAATGTGTCTTGTCCAGGAATTGAGAAAAATAAATGATATTGTGGTTAAATGTTGTCCAGTTCTGCCAAATCCAGCTGTGGTTATGGTCCAGATTCCGTGTGATGCTGAATGGTTTACCGTGGTAGATTTATGCCAAGCATTTCTCTCTGTGCCTCTTTATGAGGACAGTAGATATCACTTTTGTTTTAAATTCCTGACTAGAGTCTATTGTTGGTGAATAATTCATCAGGGTTTTTCAGAGTCACCATCGATTTTCAATCAAATTTTGAATAAGTACCTGGAGTCATTGGTAATGCCTTACCAATCGACATTAGTGCAGTACATAGATGATCTATTGATAGCATCAAAGACAAAGGAAGGATGCAAGGAGGATACAATTGCATTGTTGAATTTTCTGGGAGACAATGGTCACAAGGGGTCCCCTACAAAATTGCAGTAATGTCAAAAAGAGGTGATATACTTAGTTCATTTGATTGAGAAAGGGTCTAGGAGAATTTCAAGGGAAAGAGCAGCGGCGATTGTGCAAATTAAAATAACAAGTACTCAGAAAGAAATAAGGATGTTTCTGGGAATGGTAGGATAATGTTATCAATAGATTCCGAATTTTTCAGCTATTTCAAGGCCTTTACAAAAGCTGACATAAGGATGTTTTCTGATCCTATAATGATGGATGAAGACACTATGAAAGCATTTACTGAGTTGAAAGAGAGTTTGTGTCAAGCTCCAGCTTTATGTATGCCTGATTACACAAAAGGTTTTCTGTTGTTCTGTCATGAACGAGATGGATGTTCTTTATCTGTTTTGCCACAGACACATGCTGGTGTCAATCAACCAGTAGCATATTTCTCAGCTACTTTGGATCCAGTCGCAGCAGCCTTACCGAGATGTTTGCGAGCAGTTGCAGCAGTAGAGCAGAGTATAACCCAAAGAGAGAATATTGTGATGGGTTATCCTCTGACAGTAATGGTACCTCATTCAATAGAAATTGACACGATCAAAAGCGCAATACTTGACCAATAGAAGATTGACACATTATGAAACAGTGATTTTGGGAATGGAGAAATTAAGAGATGTACAGTGCTTAACTCAGCAACTTTATTACAGTTGAAAGAACTGATTCAGAAAAAGCGGATGATATTGAACATGACTTTTTGGAAGTTACAGAATTGTGCACAACACCAAGGGCAGATATTAGAGACACCTGCCTAGAAGACAATGATTGGATTATCTTTGTTGATGGTTCCTGTTTGAGAGATAACGTGGGTACCCTGAGAGCAGGATATGCAGTATGCACAATTAGTGGCATACTGGAAGCTTCATGGTGTTGGAGTGTAGCTTTTATAATCAAAATTAACATGAACTGTTTGCGAATTAATGCGTAATGATGCTGCAGAGAAAATGTATTAGTGTGCTTTTACTAAACGTATGTTCGAAATGTGCCCACAGGGAGTGGCCACCAATGTATACGATGATTAAATGAAACTGACTAATAATGGAATATTAATGTACTAATGTATGATTTTATATTAGTATTAAGGATTAAATGTTAGGGTTTTGCTAATTAATCACTAGGCCTTAGTTAGCATGAGTCGGGGCCTAGCTGCCCGGTTTCATATTAAATGTGTTTTTCTTGCGTGCAATGTGCTGACTTGCTGAAGGACATGAAGCCGTACTTTTCCAGAAGCTAGTAGATGTGTGTAACCGTAGTAAATCCTTTCTCATGCGACTCGACTTGCTCAAGGAGACATTCTTGCCGAATGCAACCGTGTAAACTTGCAGCAGGTACAAGGTCGCCTAAACTGGTTAAGACAATGGAGCTACTGACTGAGAGACTAAAGTTTTACCTGACATTCTACCCGTTGGAGACGTCAATCACTGGAGCCAATAAACTACGTGAGAACTGTTATGGGGTGACAATCTTAATGAGCCGACAAGTCAACCATTGGATGGAGATAATGGTGCACCAAAACTTGCCCAATTGGAAATTAGGGGACTGTACAAGCAGCTTTGATATAACCGTATGTCACAAAGAGAAATTGGCCATTCTTCGACATTATATGCCATTAACTAGCCACTCTGTCACTCTGCCTCAAGACTTTGCTGTTTGATTCTTCGAACTATCCCTACTTTTCTTAGCCCGTTCTACACTTCTCCTACTTATGAGGGAAGTGTTTCCCTATTGCCCGTCTTGCTGAACTTTGCTGTGTTTCCTGGCTGATGGCGAACCAACTGATGTCCTGAGGACGAAGCCTGACTCTGTATGCTGACCCATTACGAAGGGTAACTATATAATGATGACATTGTAATTGTCTGTTTGCCTAGTTAAGGAGTTCCTGAACGGACGCAAATAGACAAATGACTGAATCTATGCTTTGTTGAATAATGTGCTAATAATACTCTGCTAAGATTAATCCATGCTGATGTTGTGCTATGTTCTAATGTTTATGATCTTTGCATTGCTGAAGTCTTCCTCGAGTTGCCATATTGTGACATTGTTGATGTGTTTTCTGGTATTGAGACTAATAAACTTATTGATAGAATTGTAATCAATAGGGAATAAACATCATAAATCTTACTAAATCTTGTGTGGTTATTCATGACTGAAAGGTCATGGTGTGTTTCAATATTATTGATGTCATTGTTTAATTTGATTGATTTGGTATTGTGATTATTGATCAGGTTATTGATCTATTGATTGACATGTTGAGTAGTTATCTCGTCCTAAGGAGACTTCAATCAGGGTCAAAAGATTCATAGGCCTAAAATGAGTCCCAGAGTGAGTAAAATGATCTAGATTGGGAGACGTTATCAATGGCTTCGAGTAATGTTTTCTGCTCAGATAGCAGAATTGGTGGCTCTTACTACAGCATGCCAAATTTCAGACCAGATTAAAGTAACAATCTATACAGATAGCCAATATGGATTTGGCATTGTGCATGATTTTGGCCAGATTTGGTCACAGGGAGGTTTTCTAACTTCGCCTGGCTGGAAATGGTGAGAGAATACATGCATGAATTGTTACAAGCTGTTCAGAAACCTGGGAAAGGCTAGATTATGTGACTTTGGAAAATGCTTATGCAGATCAAGTTGCAAAATTCTGGGCCTTAAATGGTATCTCTTTCAAGGGAAAGTGTGAACTGATGTCTGAAAATGATGAAGTGTATACAAATTTTACGATGCAAATTGTTGAGACTTTGGAAGAGTTGAAAGCTTCACAAAACGATGTTCCAGAAGAAGAGCACAGAGATTGGGTGAAGATATAATGTATACAAAAAGAAGATGATATCTGGGTGACAGCAGAAGAAAAGGTTGTTCTGCCAAACAGTTTGCTGACTCAAATGGCCAGATACTATAATGGTCAAGCACACATAGGGAGAGATGCATTGATTAGGAGTTTTAAACAGTATTGGTTCAATCCAAAATGTAAACAAGCTGCAGAAGTAGTTTGCCATAGATGCATTGTCTGCCAGCAGATGAATGTTGGTAAAGGAACAGTGGTCAACATGGGACACATATGCATGGCGAGAGGTCCATTCAGCAGGATGCAAATGGATTTTATTGAGATGCCTGCGTGTGCTGATTTGAAATACGTGTTGGTGATTATGTGTCATTGGATTGAGGCTTATCCTACAAGGAGAAATGATAGCCTTACAGTAGCTAAGTTACTTCTCAGAGAGTTGATTCCACATTTCAGTTTCTTGGTCTCTTTAGAATCAGATAGAGGAAGCCACTTCAACAATGAGGTTATGAAGTTACTATTTTCAGCTTTAAACATTCAGCAGAAGCTACATAGTAGTTACTGCCCAGAAGCTTTAGGACTTGTAGAGCAGATGAACGGAACTTCAAAGTCCTGACTGGCAAAGATGTGCGCATCAACATATTTGAAATGGCCAGATGCTTTGCCTTTGGTTCTAATGTCAATGAGAAGTACTCATAACAAGAAGACTGGTTTGTCGCCTCACGAAATCCCGATGGGGAGAGCAATGAGACTGCCAGCAATTCCTGCAAATGCTCTTGAAATATTACAGATGACATGGTGTTAGACTATTGCAAAGGCTTGGCTGATGTGGTCTGATCTTTTTCTCATCAGGTAGAAGCCACAACAATTCAACAATCTCAAGGTCAAGGTCACAACTTGAGAGCTGGTGATTGGGACATCATACGAAAGCACGTGAGGAAGTTGTGATTGGAGCCACAGTTGAAGGGGTCTTATCAAGTTATCCTTGTAACAACGACAGGTGTGAAGTGTGCAGGTTTGCTGAACTGGGTGCATGCAAGCAATACACGGAAGGTGAATAATCCAACAGAACAAGAAGAGGAGCTGTTGAGGTTACCAACAGCTAAGAGCATTCCAGGTCGAGAACAAGAAAGAGAAGAACTGGAGAAACTTCCTGAGAATGTTCGAAAAGATGTCCTTACTCCTATGACAGACGAAGAAGAGAGAATCTTGGAGGAAAGTGAATCCTCTACAAGTGGAGTAGTGGGAAAAGTGGTACAAGAAGAAAGAGAAATATTGGTTGAGAGAAGTTCTGATCAGAGGTGGGTGTCCTCAGATGAGAGTGATCAGAGACGACTGAGTGAGAGAAAATCAGCTCAGAAGATGGTGTCCTCAGCATCCTCAGAAGAAGCAAGTGGTTTGACATATCAAACTGAACAAGTGACTAACTTGGAGTCACTTGAAAAGGAATTGGGACAAAACCTGCCCAAGTAGATTTGACTCTTCCTGAACCAGTTGCGGGACCGCCGAAAGAAAGATTTCAAAGTTGAGTTTAAATTACATTTTTAAAAAGGTGCTGACAAGAAAACCACTGAAAGGTGATAATTGGCCACAGAAAAGTTCAAGAGGACAGACAAAAAGGTAGTTCCGCAATTCAGGAGGAAAAAGAACTGAATGAAGGAGAAAATAACAGTGGAGAAGAAGGTGAAATTAGTAAAAGGCCAAAAAAGAAAGAGAGTTGCAAGCAGAAGATATTCTGGTCCAGAATGGCCATATAAAACTACCAATGAATGGCAAGAAGAATGTTTGAGTTGTTGTTTTGATAGAGACATTCCAAATGTTCATTTTGGCTTGTGAAGAACAAAGTGCATGGTTGGGAAGAGCTGAAATCGAAAGAAGATTTGAAAAGTCGTGCCTAAAAAATGCATTGATAACTGATTGTGACAAGCTGCTATATCGGATTTGACAAGAAGACTGTCCTGTGAGTATTAACATTTGGAAAAAAAAAGAAATTAGGAGGGATTTGCTGAAAATGTTTGAAATTTTTTGGAAAGTTTTGTTTTTTGTTTTATTTTTTTCTGATTCTTTAAAGACCATGAGAAACTTCAGTGATCAAAACAATAGAATTAGTCCTTGCAAATGTGTAGGTATTGGTTTGGCGGTAATGAGTGTGTTAATATGCTGTAGGTGTGATTGTTTATGAGATGAGTGGAGCCAACCATATTGCAGGAACACTTACTATTGACAATTCTTTAGAAACTACTACTACATCATTAACAAAAGATAGGTTTAGAATAGATGTCAAATACTTACATGAAGAAAAAGAGCATTCTTCTAATGTTTTCTATTGCTTATTGTGTGAGTATGTTGAGGTGAAGGACGTGAAAGATTGTTAAGTCTTTACGCAGATTCCGACTTCTGTGGAGGAAGGAATTGCCTATCATAGTTTACCACTAACATATGCTATAAGTTACAGTCTTTTACTAACGCGTTTCTATAACCAAGAGTATATACAGTATTTCTTTTCAAATTATGACATAGTATTTTCGGTTGTGCCTGTCATTGGTTATTTGAATAAGATAGCCAAAGATAATAACACAGTCATTATGAGAGATTTCTTTGAGCCTACATTAACTTTTGGTAGTGCTTTTGCACACAGGAATAATTTAACCTGTTTACTAACATCTGTAGAAAATACATTTTTAGATAACACAGAAGACAGGAGAAGAGAAATCGAGGCTAAAATAAATAAGGGGGTGATTAGTCATAGACCTGGGATTGATTATGCTTATACTGGCATTACTAAACAAGCAAAATTAACACTGGATGCTGAGCATGTGGGAAAGCTTTGTATATGTAGGCCACAGGGTAGTATTGATAGAGTGTTTGTGGGTGTGAGTGGATGTAGACATGTGTTTATGTTTCGGAGTAAATGGGAGTTTATGATGAATGAACAGGATCCACTAGTGCCTGGTGTTTACTATATTTGTGGGAGAAATGCTTTTTACCATCTTCCTAGACGATGGTATGGCACATATTATTTGGGAATAGTCTTTCCGAAAATGTACCAACTGGAAGACTTAAATAAATTTCCCAAATTGACGAGAATTCAAATGACAAGCGAGAATCAATTTCTAGCATTTGTGGGAGACATTTTTGGAGCTATAATTCCCTCAGTGGGAGTAGTTCTAAATTCAAACAAGATACAGAAGTTGTCTACAGTAGTGGATAACATGTTGACAAGTTATTCTGGAGCTATTATACTCCTAGATACTGAATTAGCTGCTAGAAGAGCTATGGCTCTTCAGAACCGCGGTGCGTTAGACATTCTTTTGGCGAAAGAGGGTGGAGTTCGTAAATTACTTGGTCTGAGTCATTGTTGCGTGTATATACCAGATAATTCTAAAAAAGCTAGAGGTTTGATTAATAATCTAACGAATAACAATGAAGATTTAAAAGAACTAACTTAAACTGCTATCTGGGAGAAAGCTAGCTAGGGAATTCCAGCTGTGGGAAATTAGTTTGGCAACTTTGGAAAAGGAATTATATTAAAATTAGTCAAATGGTTTTCAATAATTATGTTTTGTTTAATTGGAATTTGGGGATTATGTAAATTATTTAAATTGATTAAAAGGAAAAGGTTTGAAAAGAATAAGAAGAGACTTGATGTTCAAATGGATACATTTTATGGGAAATTGCAAGGAAAAAGAAAATTCATGAAAAGATTAAATAAACAAGATTTTAAATTTGGATAAGAAAATATATTCATTTGGGAATTTGTGTGATGACATAATTAGTCATCAGAGGAGGGATTACAAGAGCAGAGATTTTACTGATGAAATTTATAATTAAATATGTACTGATCTTGATGAACTAATGTGTGATTTTTTGAATAAATGCTAACAAAATGAGAGACTTTTATAAATGGCCACCAAAATCCATTTTGTTTTCTCCTTAGGCTAACTTTAGCCTATAATGCAATTGTTTTTCATTACTGAATGCTTACTCAAAAAGAGTGTGTTTAATAGCTTATAGAAGTGTAAACAGCTACCCCTAGTGGAATTACAAGGTCAGATTTATTAGGTCATTGCTAGAGTTTGACTGTCCTATTGTTTAGAAAAATGTCACTAATGTGTGGTTTTTCCTCGAGGATGGAAGTAGATGCAACATTGTTAGAAGTTTCTTTCTGAATATGAAGTTTTGACGAGACAAAACAATGGATCCACAGACAAGATGGAAGAGAAGAATAAATTGTTATAAATTGTGTTTAGTTAATGATTTTGTCAATGAAACTTTGGCAAATAAAAATTCAAGCCCTCATTACTACCCTCTCGGTCGGTGATAAAGCGGGGGTAATGCTACCGACAGGCCGGCGGTAAGAAAAACGGGATTATGACCACGGCGGAAAACGCCAACACAGACAGCCACTTTAACACTCTGACCGCCATGGAGGTAGCGACAAACACCGCGGCGGTAACCGCCAACAGCCAGGCGGAAGACAATGTACCGCCTACACTATTATGACACACCAATCCGCCACCTTTTCCGGGGCGGTACCTACGCCATCAAAAGCACAGCGGAAACAGTACACAGAAGGGAAACAACTCACCTCTCGACACTCAAGGAAGAACCACAGCGCCATGGAGCCCGAACTGCACATATTTCCAATGCTGGTCTACCTCCTCCTACACCAGGAACACGAACAGCGGTGAAGACGACCACAGTGAGTACTGCTCCTAGCACACAAGGAAGAGGGGAGGGGGTGGAAAAAGAGAGTGACACTCACATGCAACATGCAACCTCCCCACCCCCACCCCCAACACCATACACACAAACAGATGCAGTAATATTACATATACACCCTGTAACCCTCAGGAATAATATAAGGACAAAAGGAATTGAATAAAGTGAGTGTAATATAACAAAGTCAGATAAATACGTCCCTAAAGCACAAGACAGTATGTACAATATATACAAATGGACGGACAATGCCCACTCCAAAATGTCCGTGGCCCACAGGGCTATGACACATAGGCAAGGGCCACACTTGACTTCTGCCTCAATACGGAGAGAACACTGCAGGGGCATCAGGTCGAAAACACACAGGCACCTAAGGGGATGAGGAATGGGGGGCACCTCAGCCGAAAGATGTTACAACGCCACTGCTCCTGGAGGGGGCTACATGCCCTCTGCTTGGTCTTGGGGAGTGCAAGGCCACATTTTCTCAAGTGGGTGGTTTGCCCACTGCTTGGTCCTGGGGAGTGCAAAGCCATAGTCTCTCAAGTGGATGGTTTGCCCACTGCTTGGTCCTAGGGAGTGCAAGGCCACAGTCTCTCAAGTGGGTGGTTTGCCCACTGCTTGGTCCTGGGGAGTGCAAGGCCACAGACTCTCTAGTGGGTGGTTTGCCCACTGCTTGGTCCTGGGGAGTGCAAAGCCACAGTCTCTTAAGTGGGTGGTTTGCCCACTGCTTGATCCTGGGGAGTGCAAGGCCACAGTCTCTCAAGTGGGTGGTTTGCCCACTGCTTGGTTCTGGGGAGTGCAAAGCCACAGCCTCTCAAGTGGATGGATTCTCCACTGGTTCTGGAGGGGGCTTTGTGCCCAGTGTGCTTCATCCTGGCAAGGAAGGAGTGAGTGGATGCCTTCATCCACTGGTACTGGAGGGGGCTTTGTGCCCAGTGTACTTCATCCTGGCAAGGAGGGGGGGAAGTGGATGCCTTCTTCCACTGGTTCTGGAGGGGGCTTTGTGCACAGTGTACTTCATCCTGGCAAGGAGGAGGTGAGTGGATGCCTTCTTCCACTGGTTCTGGAGGGAGCTTTGTGTCCAGTGTGCTTCATCCTGGCAAGGAGGGGGTGAGTGGATGCCTTCTTCCACTGGTTCTGGAGGGGGCCTTGTGCCCTTTGATGCTGATCCTGGATGGTGCAAGGTGACAGTCTCTCACCTGGGTGTCACACCTACAGGTGTTGCAAGGGCCAGGACGCACTACAGCCCATGTAGTCACGACTACACACTGCTCGCCGGCGGTGATGGCTGCTCAGTGGATGGCAGTTGCGGTGCAGGTGGCGGTGCTGGTGGCGGTGCATGTGGCAGTGCTGTGAGTGGTGGGGGGAGGCTCCAGCCCTTCCTCTGCAGCCTCAGACGGCTGCCCACTGGGGCTGCTGCTGCTGGCAGTGGTGCTGGAGGCGGTGCAGGGGGCGGTGCTGGCGGCGGTGCTAGCGGCGGTGCTGGCAGCGGTGCAGGTGGCGGTGCTGGCGGCGGTGCAGGTGGCGATGCTGTCAGTGGTGGGGGGAGGCTCCAGCTCCAGCCATTCCCCTGCAGCCCCGGACGGCTGAAGTGCCATGGCTGGTGTTGTTTGCCCAGATGCTGCCCAGCCCCAGGCACCAGATCCATCCTGCCTGTGGCGTCAGTTCCTTTTATATTGACCTTGGCAGCTGTTGCCCCCTTCCTGCCCTTGGCAGATAGGGGTGCCTCCTTGATTCTGCCAGCTGGATTTCTGCCCTTGCTGGCTGGTGTTCCCTGCTTCCCTTTGCTGGCTGGTGGAGCCTCCTTCCCCTTGCTGGCTGGTGGTGCCTCCTTCCCCTTGCTGGCTGGTGTCCCATTCTTGCCCTTGCTAGCTGGCGGCCCCTTCTTGCCCTTGGCAGGTGATGCAGGCACACTGACTGTGCTGATGGGTGCCCCCTTTGAGCCTCTCATATCTGCAGTAGCTGCAGAAATTACAGTGGCGGTGGACTGGGTAGCTGAGGTGCTGGGCTGGGTTCTGCCCACCCTAGACCGAAGTTAAGGACAGGGGAGGGGCAGGGAATAGGTCAAGGGTGGCGAGGAAAAGCCTTTTAGGGACACTGGGGCTGGAAGGGGGTGAAGGTTTGGGAGTGGAGGAATAGGGAGTGGTTGTATGAGGTGTCTGTCAGCTGTGTTTGGGTGCAAGTGCCTGCGCTGGATGCTGTTGTGAGGTGGATGGCTGTTGGGTGTCTGAGTGCTTGCGTTTGTGTACTTTGGGAGGAGGAGGCACAGACACAGTGGGAGAGGACACAGGGGACGTGTGCATGGATATGGGGGTGGTGACTGCCAGTGAGGGGCGTGTTGTGATAGGTGTGCTGGTGATGGAGGAAGTGGATGAGGAAGTAGTGCATGCAGGTGTAAGTGGAGACGCAACTGTGAGGGAGGTGGAGGAGGAGGAGGAGGGGGACGCAGTGGAGGCAGTGGATGTTGGTGTGTCTGCATCTGGATGGTGCTTGTGTGAGTGCCTGTGGGATGAAGTGTGGTGCTTGTGTTTGCCTGAGCCACTTTGTGTGTTGATTTGGGTGCATGCAGGTCTGAAGGTGTGCTTGGGATAGGCTGGGACTGAGGGCAATGGGACTGGGTAGAGGAAGTTGGAGGGGGGAGGCTAGAGACAGGGCCAATGGTGCCATCAGTGAGTTGGCCAGAGCCTGGAAATGCTCTCTGTTGGTTCACCACGCCAGAGTGAATGCCCTCCAGGTATGCATTTGTTTGTTGCAAATGCCTTGCTAGACACTGGATGGCATTCCGTATGGTTGACTGCCCAACAGAGAGCGATCTCAGGAGGTCAATAGCCTCCTCACTGAGGGCAGCAGGGCTGACTGGGGCAGGGCCTGAGGTGCCTGGGGCGAAGGAGACGCCCACCCTCCTGGGTGAGCAGGCACGGGACACTCGCTGAGGGGCTGATGAGAGGGTGGTGCTGGTATGGGGGTGGCGGCTGTACCTGTAGTTGGGGTAGTACAGAGGTTTCCGCCACCACCAGGGAGCTCCCATTGGAGGAGGTGTCGCTGTCAGTACTGTCCCCTCCTGTCTCCGTCACGGAGCTCATCTCGCCCTCCGTCCCACTGGTGCCCTAACCGTCGGTTGATTTGGCCTCCAGGCCCATGTGGAATGGAGCTCCCTCCGTTGCCGGTGCCTCTGCTCTTCCGCCACATGATGCTAATGCACACAAGGACAGGGTGACAAAACAAAAAGGGGGGAGAGACAAAGGATACACTTGGTCAATGCCAGCAACAACACTACTGCTGGTGTACACAACTCATAGGAAACAGCCCTATGCACTAGGCCATGCACTACCAGTTACAATGCTAGTCACCAGGCCATGGGATACAATGCCTAACGCCATTAGCTGCACACCTGAAACCCACAGGACCCTGCCCAGTAGTAGATGCCCACTAGCATTATTGAGTTTGCATCTGAGCTTGCCCATCATGGAACCTACCTTGCCATGTTCGCCCTGGCCTAGGGGCACCCACAGCCCCCCACCCCGCACCCAGGTAACACCTTAACAAGCGCAAAATCATTATTCTGAATCTGTACTCACCCCTTGTGGCTCCTGTGATGCCTTCAAGCACCCATCCAACTCCGGATAGGCCACCACCAGAATGCGGAACATCAGAGGGGTCAAGGTATGATGGCCACCCCTTCCTCATTGAGAAGGCAAGCCCCAGCTGGGCCTCTGCCATCTTCCTTGCCCAGCGGCACGGGTCCTCCCACTGTTTGCGACAGTGGGTGCTCCACCTGTCAAAGACCCCCAGGTCCACACCTCCTTGGCGCTGGCATGCCAAATACCCTTTTTCTGATGGGTGCAGATACATAAGAAAAGGTATTAGTCATACCGTCCAGACTGTTATACTCATGGCACACCATATCCTCCCATCCTCTTACGCACATACATTGCCCACCGAACATGCAGCACTCTGCCCAGGGCCCCTTAGTCCCCCCTACATGTGGCTTACACACACAGCACTCAATACATTCATGCCCCACTCATCGGGCTCACAGTGTACTCACCTGTTGGTCTGGAGGACCATAAACTAAAGGGTACTGGGGTAGAACCCTATCCACCAGTCTCTCCAACTCCTCGGAAGTGAAGACAGGGGCCCTTTCCCCAGACACAGGTCACAGGAGCACTTGCAGTGTAGGTTCTCTCCTGCTGAAGGTCAGGTAGCAAGTGAGTGAACAGATAGAAAATGGCGGTCACGTCTGCGGCGGTAAGTACTGTCACCGCCGGCGTACATCACCATTGGCTCCTGGAACCCGTAGCCCCCAATGATAACCAATGATGTGTTGCATGGCGGTCGTTGAACGCCTCCTTCAATGGCGCACAAAGTCAGTGGAATTACCTCATTTCCACTTGTCCCTCACAGGTCAGGCGGCCGCCATTTCAGGGTGGCACAGGCCATAGCACCTAACTGCGTCATAACAGACATAGGCACATCAATGGACCAACACGTTCACATTTAGTTTCTGTAAGAAAAGAAAAGCATATTAATCTGTATAGAGTTCAAGTGCTGAGGATTAATAGGAGATGGAGAAATACCCCCTGGTGGACCTGGCGACAATGGAGGACAAGCACACTATCCTAACCTACAGACTAGATAGGGCCACAATCCAAGAGCTGTGTGCCCAATTGGAGCCAGATTTCAGCTATCTGCCACCCCACAGGTATCCCCCCTCTAGAGCAGGTCCTGTCAGTGCTCCATTTCTTGGCAAGTGGTTCCTTCCAAGCGACAGTGGCCAAGGCAGCATGGATGTCACAGCCTATGTTCATAAACATGCTGACCAGAGTGTTGTCTGCCCTTAAGAAACACATGCACGGCTACATTGTATTCCCCCAGGCGGAGGATTTGGCCACAGTGAAGGCTGACTTCTATGCAATGGAACATATCCCCAACATCATTGGTGCTATTGATGGTACACATATTGCCTTTGTCCCCCCCGGGGAAATGAACAGGTGTTCAGAAATGGAAAGAGCTTCCACTCTCTGAATGTGCAGATAGTGTGCCTCGAGGATCAGTACATCTCCCATGTCAGAGCAAAGTATCCTGGCTCTGTGCATGATGCCTTTATCTTGAGGAATAGCATCATCCCATATGTGATGGCTCAACTCTAGAGTCAGAGCGTGTGGCTAATAGGTGAGCCCATGGTCCCCACCCAGTGTCTGTTGGTATATGGGTGTGGGGTTGGTCCTAAGGGTGAGTGTCTAGCTAACAGGTGTCCCTCAATATTTACAGGTGACTCCGGTTACCCCAACCTCTCATGGCTACTGACCCCAGTGAGGAATGCCAGTTCAAGGGCAGAGGAACGTTACAATGAGGCACATGGGCAAACAAGGAGGATCATTGAGCCCACCTTTGGCCTCCTGAAGGCCAGATTCCAGTGCCTCCATCTGACAGGTGGATCCTTGTGCTACTCAACCAAGAAGGTGTGCCAGATCATTGTTGCGTGTTGCAAGTTGCATAACCTGGCCTTGAGACACCAGGTGCCTTTTCTGCAGGAGGATGAGGCTAGAGATGGGGGTGCAGCAGCGGTAGAGCCTGTGGACAGTGACGAAGAGGAAGCAGAGGAAGAGGATGTGGACAACAGAACTACTATAATTCAACAGTACTTCCAGTGACACACAAGTAAGACAGTGTAACTTCACCTTCCATTGCAGTTTTGTGTTGGACATTGTGCATGGCAGCCTAATTTTCCAGAATCTATGGCCACTTACTGTACCCTTTGGCATCTCTATTTTCAGATATCTGTGCCCCACTCTGGCTCCTGGTGTGTTTACTGCTGCCCACTACAGGTCATACCTGGGTAAATATAACTGTACATTTGAATTGCAATGTTTACTGCTTGTTAAACTAATACATTTTTCAATCAATTGACATACTCCATACTTGTATTAGTTCAGAGGGCGTTTATTTCTGTGATAATAAGTGTAGGGGGTATTGAATGGGCTGGGTTGATGGTGGAGGAATGTTCAGGATAGAGTCCAGTCTATTGGTATCACAGATGCATTGTCCAAGGGGGCATAGGGAGTAGGGCAATGGCAGTTGAAGGTGGACAGGGTGACATAGTGGGACATAAGGGTGACATTCAGGAGAGACTTATTTCCTGGCATGGGTCTTTGCAATGTTTTCTGGCTTCTGCCTGGATCGCAGGGACCTTTTGCGTGGTGGTTCTCCTTCTGGTGGGGAGGGGTGCTGGTGGCCTGTTGTTCCTATGCCGGGCCTCCTGCCCAGTAGCATCGGCGGAGGTGGAGGGCTGTTCATCGGTGTGGCTAGTGTCAGGGGCCCGTTGGTGTGCCACTGCCTCCCTCATGGTGTTGTCCATGTCTGCTAGCACCCCTGCAATGGTGACCAGGGTGGTGTGGATGTCCCTCAGGTCCTCCCTGATCCCCAGGTACTGTGCCTCCTGCAGCTGCTGGGTCTCCTGCAACTTGGCCAGTATCTGGCCCATGGTCTCCTGGGAATGGTGGTATGTTTCCCGGATGTTGGTGAGTGCCTCGTGGAGAGTTGTTTCCTTTGGCCTGTCCTCCCCCTGTCGCACAGCAGTCCTCCCAGCTTCCGTGTTGCCCTGTGCCTCTGTCCCCTGAACCGTGTGCCCACTGCCACTGACTCCAGGTCCCTGTTTGTCCTGTGTTTGTGGGGTTGCCTGGGGTCCCTGTATTGGTGGACACACTGCTGACTGATGTGTCCTGGGGACAGAGGTATGGGCCCACTGGGTGGGTGCTGTGCTTCTTTTTCCTGAGGTGGGAGGCTCTGTGGTGGTTTGGGCCTTTGGCTGGGTCACCAACTGTCCAGAGGTCCCTGATGGGCCAGGTTGGTCATCCTGATCCAGGCGTGCAGAGCTGCTGTCATCACTGTGGGCCTCTTCTGTGGGGGGACTGGATGTCGCTGGCATCTCCTCTCCGGTGACGTTGTGTGGGTGTCCTGTGGGGATGTGAATGCAGTGTTATTGTTTCTGCATGTGACATCTTGTGCATTAGTATGTTTCCCTCTATGGTTGTTATTACCAAAGCAGATTTGGCTTGTGTGAGTTGTGATTTGGGTGGCTAAGGGATTGTCACTAGTGTGCATGCTGTGGTGATGGGTGTTCATGCAGGTCTGTAATGGGGATCCATGCATTGGTGTTGCATACAGGGGTTAGTATTGGGATGGGTGGTTTGTGATGGTGGCATATATGTGAGGTGGTGGAGTGATGGGGTGAGGGTAGGGGTAGGAGTTTGTGATGGCATGCAGTTAGGGAGGATATTAGTAATAAAGATTTGGCTTACCAGAGTCCTGTCCTCCTCCTACTCCTGCCAGGCACTCAGGATGCATGATCCCCAAGACTTGCTCCTCCCAAGTTGTTAGTTGTGGGAAGGAGGTGGGGGTCCACCGCCAGTCCTCTGTACAGCTATCTGGTGTCTTGCTACCACGGAATGCACCTTCCCCGATAGGTTGTTCCACCTCTTCCTGTACTGGGGTGCTGTCCCAAGACGTTGACCCTGTCCACGACTCTCCGCCATAGCTCCATCTTCCTAGCAATGGACGTCTGCTGAACCTGTGATCTGAATAGCTGTGGCTCTACCCGGATGATTTCCTCAACCATGACCCTTAGCTCCTCCTCTGAGAACCTGGGGTGTTTTTGTGGTGCCATGGGTGTAGTGTGTGTTTGGTGATGTGTTGGAGTGTGTGCTGTGAGGTGGGTGTATGGTGTATGGGTGATGGTGTTATGTGGCTCTGATTCAGTGGGTTTTTCTGGCGTGTCTCTCTGGCAGTTGTAAATTTTGTTTTGTCTTAAAGGGTTGTGTGTTTAATATTGGTGTGTGGGTGTGGTGTGTATATGTGTGTCAGGTGCGTGTAGTTTGAATTGTCCAATGTGGTGCTGTTTTGTATGTGTTTGTGTATTTTGAACACGGCGGTATGTACCGCCAATGGTTTACCACGGTTGAATGTTCGCTGCAGTGATTTGCGTGTCGTAATGCTGTGGGCATATTTCTGTTGCCGTAACGGTGTGGGTTTTAGTACTGCCATTTTATCACTGACCTTTGGGCTGGCGGACTTGTGTGTGTGTCTGTATATTGGCGGATTTCTACGTATGTGTCATAATACGCGTAGCAGTATACCACCGCGGTCGCGGTATGTTGGCAGCAGTCAGCATGGCGGTAAGCGGCACTTACCGGCAATGTCATAATGAGGGCCTTAGTGTACTATGAATGTGTAACTTTTACTTATCTAACCGTAGTTTTATTGGTTGAATGTCTAACACCTCATGTCCTGACCAATCATGAGCTTTGTGAGAATTAATTTAATGTTCTGTCACTTATTCTTTGAGTCAGATATTTGCAGACATTTGTCAGTTATGGTCAGATTATGATATGATCGTTCCTACTGACAGTGTCCCCTTGCTGAAGTGATTCCTGTTGTTATTCATTGACTTTATGGGTAATGTATAATGTAAATTGTTATGTGTCTTTTGTTTTACAAGTGCCAGCTGCAACTTGTGAATTCATTGCTGCATAATAATAATATTATTTTTGATATAACCCGAGATTGTATGTTTTCTAAATTTGTGTTTCTAAAACTTTTACATGAAGCCCAACGTGTTAATGCTAATTAGTGGTTAGAGAGGGAGTTTGTCTTTACATGCTCATGATTCGTGGTGACGTTATTTGATTTGTTGCTTCAATGTATATTATCTCACTGAGGCAGATTTTGGTGCTATTAAGTTGTGGCATAACCCTTGAGTTAATATGTTTACTTGCTTTGATTAAACTCAGATATATAAGGCGTTCTAATCAGCCATTGATGATCCTTTATATGCTTCATTTGTGTTTGAGAATTATTTTCGTGACTTTAGCATTGTTAATATAGGGAAATAAATTTACAAACCTTAATAAACTGGTGTGGTCATTGCAGTGTAATTGGATTGTCATTGTCTTGTTTTTGTTGTTTATTGTGATGATTATGACATACACTATTGACATCCCCTTTGTCCTATGTTGTGTCGGTCCATTGGCCTAAGGCGCGAAATCCACTATTTGGTCTAAGATAATAGCTAGGATTTCTCCGCGCTGCAGCACTTATATGCATGCAGTGTATTAAAATCAACGGTTTTGTAAAAACTGGACACATTGGCAATTATGGGAAAAGCAGAACACCTCTTATTTCAGGTCACTTTTTCTAAAATATGTTTGGAGAAGATCGATTTTCATCACCAAGACCTTGACTGGGTAACCAGAAATCTCAATGAAGTGAAGTCTCAACCACTCAGGATTTGAAAATCACAATAGCCTACAGCCTTTTCCACTAATTTGTAAATAGGTCATAACAAGTAGAAATCACAGACAAGTTACATTTAATAAACGTCCTGCACTACAACTGAAACGTTTGTGTGAAAACAAATACCTGTTGGAATTCAGAGACATCCACCAGAGGAATACTTTGAAACGCTTTGGAGAAGTCAGGAAGGTTCCCCACAATATTTTGAAGTTTATCAACAATAGCACTGACACGTGATACAAGGTCCAACAATGTTGTCAACATGGTGTTCTTATCAGATGGGATCTTTACCTTAATGAGCAAGAAACAAAAAGTAACAACATTATACAAATATCTTTCTGAATAAGAGCTATTGATGCTATATATTGTGCTTTGTCAAAAGGGCTTTGTATAGCTCTATTGTGGCTTTCATTTCAAATTATCCGGTACTGCCGACTCTGGTCCAGACTACCATTTGCACGCACACCATAGTTAAAACTGGTGAAGAAAAAGTGGCATCTGGGGGTTTTGTCTAAAGAATCACCTGAGGCAAATTAATGCAGACAGTATTATCATTAGCCATTCACTTCATACATGTTTTGTTGTCGCCTATGAATGTGTTTTTGTGCAGATACTGTATGGATCTACTTTTGTTCCTGTGAATATATTTTCATTAGTCTTCTACATTAATATTTGTAGTGGGCTTAATACCAGGTTCCTGTTGTAAGATGCATTTCAGAGTGACTGAATATTGAGTGAATTTACAATTCTTCCAGTAGTAATCGTTTATAAAGTGTCCCAAACATGAACCTGACTCCTAAAAAAAAATTACTTTTTCTACGCATACATGTGTTTTTCTACAATATACATGTATTTTTAAACACATGCATATTTTCAGAACAGAACAAGGTCAAAAGCAAACTTGATTTTTCCTCCTGTGCACAAAAACGTTTTTTCCCTTGAGAATCCCCTTCTCCTATATTGTCACCTATGATGGGGTTTGTTTCCTTCTCACTCTGGAGGGAGATTTACCTCTACCTATGAAAGGAGTAATTAGGCAAACATTTTTAGGCTGGGAAGAAGTCAAAAAAGAATTTTAGATTATCAATGTAGTTTAACTTGGAAGGTATTCTCAAGCTTCGGGGGCGTTGCCACCCAGAACTTGTCTGTCACCAACCACAGATAATTTGCTTCTACTCTTTTACAAGTGTGAAACTGGCTTTTAAGAATTACAAAAGTCTTGTTGCACTCATAAAAATGGCTATTTGAGAGTTTAAGTCAGACATGAACATGCAAATAACTTTGTAAATGAAGATCTTGTATTTTATTGACCTTCCAAATAACAGCATTGCCCATTCATTTTGTTAAAACTTCTTTAGGGAGAACCCTTAACCTGCTCCAAAGTCAAGTGTGGTTTAAATGCAACAGAGGGCCATACTTATCAAATGAGTTGCGTCTCTCTTGCACCACGAAACATAGTGCAAGAGCGATGCAACTCTTATGACAGATTTATCACACTGGGTGGCCTTGCCTGGCTTTCTAAATCTAGAGTAAAACAATGCAGCACAAATCATTGCATTGTGTTACTCTGCCCTGGGTAGGCATTCCATGGGTGGAGCATGGGTGTTCCCACACATTCACCTATGGATTTTGGGGCATTCCCATATTTACAATTACTGGTAGACCTTTGAATGTATCAAAAACCTACACCTCCCCAAGTGAGGGATAACGAGGGAAAATATCTTTTTTTTTTTTTTGTTGCTTCCTGTTTCTATGTGTGCTGCTTTGTGCAGCACACATCGCAAGAGGAATATGCCTCAGGGGATTGTTTTTGTGCAAGAAGGTGTTCCTTCCTGCACAAAAACAATCCTGCATACAATGCAGGCACCCTTGCACCACGGTGCAAGGGTGCCTACATTGGGACTTGCAGCACATTGTGGGCCGGCACTGGGAAAAGCCAGGTATGAACCGTACAATGTTAAGTACAGAGCATTCCCCCCCCCTTCCCTATCATTCAGAGCAGCAAGGTGATGCTGTGCTGCGTGATTTAATGATAAGTATGCCCCACAATGATGTCCAAAATTATGTAGTGCAAAACACTGAAGAGGTACCCCACAAGTCATTTTGACACAGGTTCTACAGATGGCTTCCCCACTATTTGACATGTTACTTCCACTACCCCCTCTGCTTGAAGTTAAATCTAGTCGCACCCTAGAATTAGAGCAGTTTGTAATGTTTATTTTCTTGAACATTTTAACATACCTAGAGTCTAGGTTACTTCTAAACATCTCCATCCTTGAGAAGATGCACCGTAGCAACCTTCAACATCCTTACCTTGTACATAATATTTCTTAAATCTAGGTGCTCCATGATTAACACACTCAGTTTATATATTTCCATTGTTGACAAGGAACACAGCTCCTCCAAAGCTAAGGGGGTGTCTTCACCTTTAGGAAACGTCAGCAGGAGGCCAAGGACTTCCTCATTGCATTCTTCCACCAGAGCCATGGCAAGGGTGCTGTAAACAAACTACAATGCTACAATTGTTATAATTTGAAGAACATGTGTATTAAATAGAGTACATTTATCTGCCTGTTATTTATTTCTCTCTCTTTACTCTCCTCCTCTTTGTCTCTCCCTCACACTGTGGACCTTCTCTTGCCCTCAAGGAGAATGTATTGTGGCAGTGAGACATAGGCTACAGTACTACAATGATTAATATTGCTTTCTCAACATTCTAGGGAGCCTATTTTGTAAGTTATGTTACCATACCAAGCATACATTAAACTAAGTAGTAGCAATACACAATGAATACACAAATACGTTTTTTTCCTAGCCAACATGTCCACACTTTTTCCATTTCTATTATTTCTGCACCAAAAACAGCCACCTTTATTTTTCATTTTCAAGTTCTTCAAGAGGAGGTGCTACCACCCACCCTCAGAAACTCCTAAGATCATGATATCAAGTTTCCCTACTTGATTAAAGGTCATGTGCTTTGGGCAGAACTCTCAGTGCCATTTATTCATTCATTCATTCATTCATTTATTCATTAATTCTTTTGATGGTAGAATCCCTGGTCCCACCCCCATCTGTGCCCCAACATGATTTTTAGACTTGCGGGGAAAACATCTGGGAACTAGATGAGCACTGAGCTCCACAAACTCTACAATGCTAAATGCTGCTCGTGTCCCATCTCCCTGTTGTAACGAATCACAGGGGTCTCACTCAAACACATGGTTTGAGGGAAGCCCCATGATTACATGAGATTTGGGGGTCCATTCACCGCTGGTGATGTGTCATTCTTGAAATTACCCCTCTCTAAAGTGCTTGTTAGACCTGGCACCTTTGTGCGTGTTTCCCCTTGTCTTTTTGCCTTCTGACCTCCTGTTTCTATGGTATGCTGGACTCTGTTTTTGCCAGTATATTGTCTCTGCACACTTTACCATGCTGATCAGTGCTAACGTGCAAGTGCTCCCAGTGTAAATGGTATTGGTGATTGGTTTTCCATGATTAGCACATTTGATTTACTAAGAAGTCCCTAGTAAAGTGCGACATGTGTGCCCAGGACCCGTAAGTCAAATGTTACTAGTGGGCCTGCAGCACTGGTTTTGCCACCCACATGAGTAGCCTGTAAACATAACTCAGACCTGCCACTGCAGTGTCTGTGTGTGCAGTCTTCAACTGCCAATACGACCTGGCAAGTGTACCCACTTCCCAGGCTCAAACCTTCCCTTTAACTACATGAAAGTCACTCCTGAAGTAGGCCCTAAGTATCCCCAGGGGCAGGGTCCAGCACCTTAAAAAGTTAGGTCATGCACTCTTGTGTTTTACATGTCCTGATAGTGAAATCCTGCAAAATTGTTTTTCACTATTGCAAGGGCTACTTCTCTCATAGGTTAACATGGGGACTGCCTTTAAATATATCTTAAATGTAGTTTCCCATTGTGAGAAGATAGAGATTTGGAGTTTGGGGTCTCTGAACTCGCAATTTAAAAATACATCTTTTGGTAGAGTTGGTTTTAGATTGTCTGTTTGAAAATGCCACTTTTAGAAAGTGGGCATTTTCTTGCTTAACCATTCTGTGCCACTGCCTGCCTGTGGAGTTCACATGTAGGTCAGACTGAGAGTTGGGCAGTTTGTGAATTCCTTCTAGACAGTGACACAAAAGGAGCTGAGGTGTGTCCTGCATATCCTGAACAGTCTCCTGGGCCAGAGTAGGAGGGAAGAGCTTACACATGCACCTGAAAGGGCTATGCCTGTCCTCACACACTGCAGTCTCCAGTCCCCTGGTGTTTGTCCGGGGCCAGGCCTGGCAAATGCAGGATCTTGTGAACAACAGAGACTTTCCTTTGAAGTTTGCCTACTTCAAACACAGAATTGCATATAAGTAGTGGACCCAAAACCCCAGACTTTTAACACACTTCTGGATGAAGAGGAACCTCTGCCAAGGAGAACAGCTGAAGCACTGGATGAGGAGCACTGCCCCTTTGCTGTGTGCGCTTTGCTGGGTTGGCCTGCAGTTGCTGCTTCTACCTTAAAGAGGGCAAAAACTGTCTTTGCTGTATATCCTGCTTATGACGATTCTCCAAGGGCTTGGAGAAGAGCTTGCTCCTGTTGGAAGTCACCGGAATATCAAAGACTTCAGTTTCATCTGCCTACAGCACTGGGAACTGTGTGTTATGTGCTGCAACAGAAGAAATACCACTGCAACGCTATCAATGATGTCACTGACTGCACTGTGATCTGACGACGATGCATGGAGCTGTGCCCCATGCCGCACCGCAACCCTGGTCTCACCAGCACTGCCACCTGATACCGTCACTGAGCCACTGCTTGCACCGTAACTCGTGGGCCCCAAACTCCTCATCGCCTTGCTCATACCACAGCATTGGCATCCCTGACAAAGACGTTCGATGCTGACACCAACATCGCTGCCTGCACAGTGACCTGAGGACATTGTTCGTGAGGTACACGATGCACCATGCCATCCCGCACTGCAGCCCCGGTCCACCGACGCCAGCGCCATCAATTACAGCATCATCAACAGATGCCCTTGTCTGCACCACAACCCGTGGGCGCTGCACAGAGCCCGCCCTATACAACCCCCCCCTTGGACCTACTTACGACAGAGCTTCAGCAACGATGATGCCACTGCCTGCACCTTGACCTGGAGACACCGCGCTAGCCAGCTCCACAAAACAGCCCTGGTCTCACCGACACCACAGGACACCATCACCAAGCCATGCCTGCACCGTGACGTGGGGGCACCGCACGTCGCACTATCCCGATTCGCACCGCAGCTCTGATGCCATCAACTCCAGCTCTCCTGGCCTCGTCATTAGCCCAGAGTTTGATCAGCAATGGGTGTGACTTCAAGGGCCTGAGGATCCCCACACCAACCCCCGGAACTGACACTTGTGATGCCAGCGATGTCGCACTCCAGATCTCATCGCAAAGACCATGACGCCCTGCATTTCCAAGGTACTGTTTGCAGGTCTTCCCGACACCATAGCTGACCGCAGTGCTGCAGCAGGCCTGAACTGTTGGATTTGTTGTTCACGACACAGTGATAGTCCCAAACAGAGTTATTGGCTTCAAGGAACTGTATTTTTAAGTTAATTCTTGCAAAATTCATATCTTTATTATTGCATGTTGAATTTTTCAAATTTTGGTCGTGTTTTATACAGATAAATATTGGCTATACTACTAAAAGTGGTGTGGTGTCCTTTTGTAGTGTTTTCACTGTATTACTGTGTGTTATGTACAAATGCTTTACACATTGCTTCTGAGTAAAGCCTGACTGTTCGTTCCAAGCTACCAAAGGGGTGTGCCAGGGTTATCTGAGCTGGGTATCTCCCTTATACTGACTAGAGTGAGGGTCCCTACTTGGACAGGGCGCAAACCGATGGCCAACTAGAGACCCCATTTCTAACAGTGCTCACCCAACCTTGACCATGTACCATTATGGTAATCCCTGGAATTCGCCATGGGTTTAGGGCACAGGAAGTTCATAGAATATCAGCCTATAGTGCTGTATATAGATAGCAGTGCAGGAAGTTGTTCCAAAGGTTCACCAGAGATGGGGGTGCACGTGCCCTGGACAACAATGAATACTCAATGGTGGCATTCTACCACAACTAAGTTCAGCCTCTCAATGCTTTATGGAGATATTCAACATCAAAGGTTGGTAGCACATTGTTTTGCTGCTGTCAGCTACTGTCTGCCATGGCATGATCACCTCCTAAATTAGGAGAAACTATCAGTCTGCCCATGGCATGGCACTGGTACGAAAAAGGAGGGAAGGATATTTGAGGAGCAAGAACAATTTCTATATTGCTGCAATATAGATACATGATGGTCAGGTCTCATTTTCACTCTATTGCTTATTTGTAGGCATGGCAAGATATTCAATGCAGGAAGCTGGCGTTGTGTGTGGTGAGCACCTCTGGTGTTATCAACTTAGTCCAGGTATCCCCTATTAGTGAGTTGTAGGCAGTGCCTAGGAAGCCAGGGCTCTCTAGGGGCAGCTGTGGAAGAGCAGCCAAGACTTATCTAGGAGACATGCAAAGCTTATGCAATACCACTGTAGTCACACAGCACTTACACACGTGAAAGAACCACACATAATTATGGTAACACAAATACCAAAACACTGTATAGCCAATAGCCCAACTGAAGGTAAGTAAACAAACTATTATGTACAGATTAGGAGTCAGTGAGTAGCATAAAAGGCAATAGAAAACAGTGAAAGCAATAGACAATATTGAAAGCCCTGGGGAGACTAAACCATATACTGAGTAAGTAGAACCAGAGCACCTACTCAAGAGGGAGACCTTAAGTAGCCCAGGAAGGGGGATTGGTTACCTATCAGGGTGACCACCTATCAGGAGGGAGCTGTGATGTCACCTGCCTGTCCTGGCCACACAGATGCTCCCAGAGGCCTTTGTCCACCGTGGATTCAAGATGGCAGAATCAAGTGGCCACCTGGAGGAGCTCTGGGCAACACCCCTGGGGTGGTGATGGACAGGGGAGTGGTTACTCACCTTTCCATTGTCCAGTCTCATGCCAGAGCAGGGACTGGAGGTCCCTGGACTGGTGCAAACTGGTTTATGCAAAGAGGGCACAAAATGTGCTCTTTAAAGCATACCAGTGGCTTGGGGATGGTACCCCACCCAAGCCATGTAACACCTATTTCCAAAGGGAGAGGGTGTTGCCTCCCTCTCCCAAAGGAAATCTTTTGTTCTGCCTTCCTCAGCCTGAGTTGGTCAAGCAGCAAGAGGACAGAAACCTGTCTGTAGGATGGCAGCAGCATGGGCTGCCCCAGAATCTCCTGCAAACTGGTAGGAGCAAAGCTTGGGGTCCTCTAAGGAGCCCCTAGAGTGCATGGAATCATACAACCAATATTGACAAAAGTATTGGAGTATGAGTCTGACATTTTTAATACTAAACATGCTCAGGTTCGGAGTTACCATTATGTGGCTGGACACAGGCAGTGACCTGTTTCCAGTACACACATGAAATGGTGTCCTCACACTTATGAAGTCCAGTAAAATGGAGCTGGAGTTCATAGGGGCACCTTTGCCCATGCAGGGGTGCCCTCACACACAGGTGCCTGCACCCTGCCCTCTGGGCTAGGAGGGTCTACCATAGGGGTGACTTACAGTGACCTGGTGCAGTGACCTGAAGTGAAAGCGTGCTTGCAATTTTTCATGCAGGCTGCAATGGCAGGCCTGCAGACACATTTTACATGGGCTCCCATGGGTGGCATAATACATGCTGCAGCCCATGGGGAACCGCTGAAGCTCCGGTGCCCCAGGTACCCAGGTACCACATACTAGGGACTTATATGGGAGCACCAGTATGCCAAATGTGGGGTGTGTGAAGTCCCAAGCAACCAAATCTAGAGGGAGAGCGCACAGTCACTGGTTAGCAGGATCCCAGTGAACACAGTCAAAACATACTGACATCAGCAAAAAGTGGGGTAACCATGCCAAAAAGGGGGCACTTTCCTACATTCAGAAAATAACAAATTATTGAAAGTTGTTGCTCTTGAACAATTGTTTGTAGGAAACCAAAACAGCTAATCAACTTGCTGCCAGTAATTGTGAGATCAAATAAAAATATCATTAAAGTTTAATGGTGTTGTTTTGTAGCATCATTAGGAGTAAACTTGAAATGGTAGAACTTGCGGGAGGCCAGATTGAAACCCAAAAGCAGGTATGGCAAAAATGGTCCAACCAGCATAGAATTTCAGGGGGACAATTTGAATAGGGCCGTGGGGCATGGCTGGGTCAGGGAAGCCCCCTAGTCTTCAGCCTACCAAGGAAATGCCTTCCAAGGAAACACCTGAGGGCACAATGGCTAGAGGGGCTTAGATAAAAAAAAACTGTATAGCCAAAAATGAGCTCCTTCCTAATCCTGCTCTGATTTAACCCAGCAACAGTGGCTGACAATAGGAAAGTTATGGAGATAGGACAAACGAGCCTGGTCCCTATTTTTAGAAAAACTTGGAACATTCTTTGGAGTTGTTCTACTTCCTTTTGATCTTTGGTGAACCAAGTTCATAATGAGGATGAACACTTGATTTCATCATGTGTCCTAAATATGAGACACTGGCTTCCACTTGAGAACTAAAAGGCAGAAAATCCAGCTAACAGGTTGCCAATTTGTCAAATTGGCAGACAGATATGTTTGACATTTTTTTCATAACCGGAGGGGAGGCTTGCCTTGGGTTTTAGAGTTGGGTTGATGTTAAGAGAGATGGAATGTAATGTGGTCTGATCCTGTAGGTTGCAGAGTGTTCTGTTGAAGCAAAATTAATAGTGGTACAAAATGTAATTATGTGTATGCCTCTGGGAACAAGTAGGTCCTTTACATACTTGCATAAATGATAGACGTCCTGGATTTAAGATAAGCTTGAAAGAATGGAGGAAACTTTGATTCCTTTCATAACATAAACCTTCTGAAAACTGTTATTTCTTAAATATTCAATATCCCAATGTTATAATTCTATATTAATTTATGTTTTGGTACTGGTTCATCCCAGATCTACAAGTGTACAGTTGTGTAGAAAATAGTTGGGAGAAAGGAAAGAGAGAGAGATAAGGATTAGTTATAAACTTTAAAGAAGATTCAATTATGGGTGTAGGCAAAATACAATATTATCCCCAAATTCCTTCATTCCTCTGCATTGCGCAGGCTGATGATTGGAAATGTGAGAAAGTTAAAGGGGGTTGGAGAATACTGTGGAAAGACTGATGAAACTACGTTTTAGTTACAGATACAAGCCAGGAGTTTACATGAATGTCATGCCTGAGCATGTGTTGAGCAGCCTACAAAACTGACATAACTTCCTTACATGAACTGGAACTCCATCTGGCCTGGTAAAAATGCCCACATTGTTCCATTTTGACCTCTTGTTTTTTAGTCTGTCATGACATGAAATCCTCTGGAGAGACTCAACTATTGTTCAATGTGCATTAAAAGACATTAATCTGTGCCTTCAGGCAGCAGCTAGAAGTGACAAGTATAGATTGAAACATTAACCAGTGTACTGTAAGTGAACTGTATTTGTCCTCTGGATTGCTCAGATACTATGCAATTAAGCAACACAATATATTCGCTATTTCAATAGACCAGGGAGCCACATGGTAATTTCTCTAAAATGTTTAGATCATGGTAAACAATGTTCATAAGTAATTGAAAATGACAACAATTTTCTCGCATGGACACAGATTGACGTCAAGTGCACAATTATGCAACCTGAATTTATATTCAACCTTTTAGTAGGAAAGTATTCAAAGTTAAAGATCCTAGTGAATGATTACGGCTTTGAATGGAAATTAAATTAAATGAGCTGGGATGAATGCATCTAAGGCACTGCTAATGAGGGGGGAATGTTCCCAGTAGTGGCATAACAAAAGCAGTCATTGATTAAATTCAGGAACAGACCGCAGTAAGGGAGGTATTAATTACCCGTGTGGTCCTTTTCTTTCCAGGCCTACCTGGACTATCATTCCAGAAACCACAGGTGAATTTGCATGATTTTTGTGGTCTGGCTTGACAGCTGAAATATTGCCAGATATTAATGTGAGCATTACTAAAGAGGGGCTTTGACTCTGCACACATGTTGGGAGGAGCCAGGAGTATGTTATAATTTGGCCGAAGTTGTGCACTTTCCACGAAACAGTGCTAATTTTTCTCTGGCAGTGTTAGTGAATATATCCTTATCTGCTAAGGTAAATGAACTGTCTTACTTTTAGACCATTATGCAATGCATTAACTTCAGTCAACACCAGACATTTGCCTTTGCTCTATAGATTTAGAGTGGCACTTTAATCAATAAAAGGGGGGACCATGGTCTGTATAACATGGCGGGCCTCTGTCTGAACAACAGGACTTTCCTGTTCATATTGATATAATGAAGTTTTGCTATAATGAGATAGAATTTAAGCAGCTAAGAATATAAAGGCATCAATTTACAGATTTTCCAGTTCAGAATGGTCCCTTCACATACACCTTGGTTATCTCATTCTTTTCCAAGATGGCTGGTGATTATCCATACATCATCACATGACCTTCTTGGTATTAACCCCATTCCCATTTCCACATATACGGCGATGGCCAGTCCAGCCAGGCACTCATAAATGCCCAAATTGAGCGGACGCTTTCTAGTTTCTTTCCCACCCAATTAACAACACAACTCTTCAATTCAATGAGAGTACACTTTGAAGATGTAAGGACTAACTGGCCTTAACTATGGTGAGGTAGCACCACTTTGAGTGAATTTACTTGATTTTTTGGTGTCCTTTCAAGCAGTTTCTTGACATTCTTTCATTATCAGTTGTAGCTGCGACAGTGATTACCAAGACTGCAGATTGTGGGAATGCTGTTACCTGGTAAGACTATGCCATCTCTGTGGTTTAGTTTGAGACTTGTGGGGTCCACCAGTTTTGATTTACATCAGTTTGTTTGACTTCAGAGTACTTGGTGTGGCTGTATAATATTTGCTCCTCTTTTTGAAGTGTGACTTCTGTGCCTTCACATGTTCAAGTTTTCTCGCACTGTTTGGTGCCCTACTTCCACCGCTAGAGCACTAATAGGTCCTCTAAGAGCATTAATAGCTTCTCTTTAAATAATACATTGCATCATGGTCCCTCACTTTGGCACACCAACATATGTTTTCTAGTTGTGAAGTTCAGAACTGCTTTCTGAGATTGTGCACATGTGGCATGCACAGATGTAATAACTTCACCATGTACATATAATGTCCTTGGATTAAGACATATGATCACAGGGTATTAATACATTTTGTTTTTAAAGTGGTTGTAAATACCATTATTCTGTCCTGAGGAGGCCTTGGGACGGAACATGTTGACCATATAGATCATAAGAGGCTTGCTGCAAAGACCCGAAAGAGTCAATTGGATTGTGGACTGCTCTTTCTGATTAGATAGCAATGTTTGACAAATAAACTCTTTAGCCGATGTTGATCTTGAGCAGACTATGGGGGTGATTCTAATTCTGGCGGGCGGCGGAGGCCGCCCGCCAGAATTCCGCCCCCATAATACCGCTCCGCGGTCAGAAGACCGCGGAGGGTATTATGAGTTTTTCCCTGGGCTGGCGGGCGGTCTCCAAAAGACCGCCCGCCAGCCCAGGGAAAAACTCCCTTCCCACGAGGATGCCGGCTCGTAATCGAGCCGGCGGAGTGGGAAGGTGCGACGGGTGCAGTAGCACCCGTCGCGTATTTCAGTGTCTGCAAGGCAGACACTGAAATACCTTGCGGGGCCCTCTTACGGGGGCCCCTGCCGTGCCCATGCCATTGGCATGGGCACGGCAGGGGCCCCCAGGGGCCCTGCGACCCCCCCCTACCGCCATCCTGTTCATGGCGGCTTTCCCGCCATGAACAGGATGGCGGTAGGGGGGGTCAGAATCCCCCATGGCGGCGCAGCAAGCTGCGCCGCCATGGGGGATTCTGAGGGCAGCGGTAAACCGGCGGGAGACCGCCGGTTTACCCTTTCTGACCGCGGCCAAAGCGCCGCGGTCAGAATGCCCTGCGGGGCACCGCCGGCCTGTCGGCGGTGCTCCCGGCGGCAGCCCCTATGTTTTGACAGCTCAGAATCAAAAATCTGGGAATCACCATCACTATTTGGAATCATGTTTATAAAAGGATTGTGCAGCAATGATGTTGCATGATTTTTTATATTTGTTAGATTTTTGATATCCGTATGAACAATTAATCCTGCATTATTTATAATTGTACAATTTTGCATTCATGATAAACAACAGAATTTTGCATCAATAAGTGTTGTGGTGTAAATGACAAAGGGTGCAGAAAAAAGGAATATCCATAATCATTAGTTTTGTGAAATTACATTTGTAGTAAGGTAACAATCTGGTCAATATCTATTAGAGTGCTTTGATCTATCCTTCTAGAGCCATTTTTGTTTTGTCTTGTATCTTATGGTAGCCTAGAGAGGTACATATCCCCATCTTCCTCTGCTTTTATTGTTGCCTTTCACTGGCAGCAGCACTAGCTGGAGGAAGACAGCTATGACAAATGTGCTGCAGTTTTACCACACTCCCCTTTCATTATTAATGTTAGACTTCAGAAGTCAGATTTGCATCTGAGAGCAGTGTGGGATACTCAGGGCTACACAAATCTACATGGATTTTTAGATCTGGCATGACAGTGTAACTGTCACCTGAGGTAATGTGATCAACAATAAAGAACTTTCAGAGTACTACAGAGAGAGGGTCTTTGGCTCCATCCACATGTTGGTTCTCCTAAGTACAGGATTTTATTTGATCAAGTTTGTGTGTTTCACTAAAACAACTGCTTGTAGTGCACTTTTTGGCTCATGGGAACGCTTATATTCGATACAGGACTAATTTGGTAATAGTAGCAAGTCAATGATCATGACTATAGACCCGATCTGTTTCTGAAATGTTATAATAAAGGCACAAGGCCTGACATATTCTTTGTGAAAGCTAAATGTCAATAGTAATTTAAGAATATAATGTTATTACTTTATATTACACTCTACCAATGTATAGCTTGTTACAAGGAATCTCACCATAGTAGGCAATGTTTTAGTGTTAGCCACCCCTTGTGAAAAACCATGGATGTAGAAGGTTTGCTCTGTGAGAATCCTTATTCAGCTGTTTTATAAAAAGTATTTTGCTTAGCCAACTGTAATGGTGGAGTCTTTTTTTATTTTTATGACTGTCTGTACATGGATGCATTGTGGAAAAGCTTACCCTCAAAACTGAAAGCCTGAGTTGGTTATGGTGATAAGATATAGGCCTGATTGATGCACTGGTAAATGTTATTTCAGATGCCATCGGTCTGGTCTTCTTAATATGAACCATTATGACAAAGACTGCTGGTCTGTCTTATTGTGAAAAGCATGTGATAAAGCCAGTAAGTCGTCAACAGTTGATTGTTATAACATTTTGTGACAGGCTCAGATGTGTATTTTGTTCCGTGTAATCTCACAGATTACCATAGTAGGCAAAAATGTTGGCATTAGCCTCCCACTCCGACAAACACTGGGGGTTTTCACTGTCATGATTCTTGGTAGGGCCTGTTGAGAGATTGCACACAACAAGCTGTATTCTTCAACATATTAGTCATTTTATAATTCTATCATGCATCATATATCATTATATCATGTATGCATGATAATTGCCAGTTTATGTGCACTTGAATACTCCAGTGTTGGGTAAGGTTTAAAGTCAATGGTAAAGGGTACAGGCTTCCCCTGTTCATTAGGACACATCATGCTAGATTTTATAGGTTTAATATGTGTACTATGAAATGTTATAACAAAGCCATTTGGTCCCACCTACTTATTGAGAAAAGCATGTGTTAATAACAGAAGGCTTTTAAGGATGAATTCCTATTACACTGTGCTAAAGCCTGTCACAGGTATTTTGCTACATGGGATTTCACAGAATCCTATATTAGACAAGGATTATAGTGCTGGTGGTTCACCCAAATGAACCATGGGGATAAAAGAAATTCTCCATAATAATCCTGTTTAGACTTTCTTTGGAGAGATAGTATTTTCCTTTGCCAACTGTAATTTTATATAAAAGGGTACATTTATTACTGTTTCCCAGACAGTTGCCTTGTAGAAAGTTATGGTGACATGTCAATCATAAAGGCTACAGGCATGATAGTTTATTATGAAAACATATAACTAAGGCAGTAGGCCTGGCAGATTGAATGTGAAATGCACATGTTAATGTCAAAAGACATTTAAAGGTAGATTGTTGTAACTCTGAATTAAAGACTACAGATGTTTTTGTACACAGAATTACACAGATTACCTTAGTAGGCAATGATTTTGGTGCTTGTTACCTCTTCTGACAAATCATGAGTATAGAAAATTTTCACTGTGGGAATTTTCGTTTAGTCCTGTTAAGAGAGTGTAATTTACACTCTGCTTCAATGCATGACAGCATACTGCATGGAGTAATGGTTCAGTCCACTTCAGCCATTGGATCTTTTTGTTGTGTCACTTGTACAGCAGTGCAGAGAGTGCAGAGAATCTGGCTGCAGGACTGGCGGGCTGCAAATCCTCTGTCTCTCCATGCCTTTCGGCATCCAGCTTTCTGGTGCAGCATCTTTCTGCGGTGCTCATCTCCATGGGGTGGGGATGTCTCCATATCGGTCCTCTCTCTTCCTGAGTTCTTCGTCCCAGAATTCCTTGTTAGGAGTTCTGGGAAAGATATAACTTTGCAATCCAAGATGACCACCACCATTATTGATTCTGAAGGCTGCCAAACTAAAATGGCTTATCCACGTGACGCCTCCGTACTTCCTGTCCCTTCTGCTATTTAAGCAGAGGAGTTTTGATCACTACCTTTGTTACATTTTCAATTTCTTCTTTTACAGTTCCCCATTCATGTCTTAGCTTCTTCTTTTTTTTATTTTTATATTTCTTGAGATTATACTATAGCTCTCCAGGAAGCTATATGGTATTGCTTGACAATCATTTCATGTGAAGTGCATCATATCCCAAGTTGTCACTAAACCAGGAGACCATGTTGGAATGCAGTTGTTCATATTGTATCATTGTTTTCCTATTCTAAGATGGCTAACATGTTGGCTCTAAATCTGGTGGCCCTGCTGGAATTTTAAATCAACGATAGACTATTCACAATACTTCTGCAAGATTGACACATGCTGCTATGATTAATTTAGTTATTGTAAGCATATGCTCCCTATGTTTAGATAGCAGCAGATTTTCTTTTTCCTACTTGTATTCTTTTAATTTATTGTCCACGTGTTGTTAAATGTGTGTGTGCTTTATTGAGATTGTGTCAGAGATTGAATGCAAGATTGAGTCCGTGGATGAGTGAATCGATGTATGAGTGTGAATATGAGTGATAGAGTACGTGTGATGCCGTGTTGAGTGCCTAAACCCAGCAGTGACACAAGTGGTACTTTCATTCATATACCAGACCTATTGCCAATGCCAATGCCTGTTTGTATTTGCAAGAAAAACATGTTGTTTCTGCAAGAAGCTTGAAAGCTACGGTAAAATTACTTCTCAGTTTAGGAGGCATCACACTATTTACAATTCTACTGCCTTTGGGAAATTCCAAAGTACTTTTTTGTATGAATTTTACCACTAGCACCACCTTCCTTCGATAACATAGATTCAAGATTAGCTATGTATAACGGCACCATGACAATGATAATGTCTTCTTAAAATTGCCTGGCATAACCATTTTAATTATTCAAGATTGGACCTTTAAAAAGAAGCACTGTACTCACTTTGTGTCTACACAAAGAGCTGCTAGAAACTTTCAGCTGAACTCTCCTGAGACTTTCAGCTCCACAGAATGTAACTGTGAAACCCAATGCATGCAGAAGAGCAAGGATTTAGCTAAAACTTTTCGGATGTCCCTTGAACTATGCACATGTGCATTTTTAGAATAGTCCTTCTAGTAGTTTATTTTTCTTTAAAATGTACTTTTATTTTTCACCAGCATGGCTAACAAGTCTTGTGGAGTGGAAACTGTATAGGTCCAGGTAAACTGTATAGAAGTCAATTTTGATTTTCTAAATATAATTTTTTGTCATACTTGTTTCACATTGATTTTAACTATACTATTTTGACTATGTTTCAGTGGGAAGTATTTGATTATTGTGGTTTTTCAATGATATTTATATAGGATTTTCAATTATTTTTTTAGTGATGACATCTTCAATAATTTTTGGTTTCTACTTGAATTTTACTGCAATAATTTTAAACACTGATCTTTTCAGGTAACATATTTATGATTTGTAGTTAAATATGAATGCTGTAAATCATAAATACTGTTGCAGCAAAATCCAAGTACAAACCAAAAGAGGTGGACTGGCAAGAATTCAGTTGGGGCATGGCCCTCCTTCCCTTGGCTGGTGTGCTTGTGCCCATCCACTGACCAGTTCAATTAGCTGATTGCAGATGCACTGATGCATACCGCCATGTTGAAGCCCCACTTGAGTCACCAAAGCCAAAGCTTTAGAGGGGGTATTGCTGGCTGAGCCTTGGGGCTTGCCCTTTGAGGTGTTCTCTTGTAAGTCTGCAGTCTGTGGGCTTTGTGTCATTTGGTCTTTCTCATTCTCCTCTTGTCCTCAGGTCATTACATTGCTTTCTCGCTGCCATTACTGTGCTCAACTCAAGAGGGGAGCCGAGTGAGTTAGAGATGGGCGGTAGGCCAGTTTGCTCCAGAGGCCTGTGTCTGCCAGGGGGGTTGGGGCCCACAGAATATTGAACAGGCCTCTATTCAAGGATAAGCAAGGATAATAGACCTTCCTCTCTCCCTCTACGCTTCAGAGCCCGGGGCTTGGCTCAGAATTGCCTTTATCTGCTGACTTATTGACTGTTTTAGGTGCTCTGAAATATGTGGTAAGTCGGAAGAAAGTCATCACAATGCCTTAGAAAGTTCATGCAAGTATTTCTGAGCTTTCTTTTATGGAAGACTTGTGGCTTGTGGGTGGTGGAGGCGGATAATGGCTTCAACCAGAGGAGGAGGTGAGTGCCTGATTTATTGTTGCACATGCAGAGATACAGACTAAGGGGGTCATTCTGACCCCGGCGGTCTCAGACCGCCGGGGCCAGGGTCGGCGGGAGCACCGCCGACAGACCGGCGGTGCCCCGCAGGGCATTCTGACCGCGGCGCTTTGGCCGCGGTCAGTGCAGGAAAACCGGCGGTCTCCCGCCGGTTTCCCGCTGCCCGTCAGAATCCTCCAAGGCGGCGCAGCTTGCTGCGCCACCTTGGGGATTCTGACACCCCCTACCGCCATCCTGTTCCTGGCGGTTCGCCCGCCAGGAACAGGATGGCGGTAGGGGGTGTCGCGGGGCCCCTGGGGGCCCCTGGGGGCGCCTGCAGTGCCCATGCCAATGGCATGGGCACTGCAGGGGCCCCCGTAAGAGGGCCCCGCTTGTATTTCACTGTCTGCATAGCAGACAGTGAAATACGCGACGGGTGCAGTAGCACCCGTCGCACCTTCCCACTCCGCCGGCTCGATTACGAGCCGGCTTCATGGTGGGAAGGTCGTTTTCCCCTGGGCTGGCGGGCGGCCTTTTGAAGGCCGCCCGCCAGCCCAGGGGAAAACTCAAAATACCCGCCGCGGTCTTCCGACCGCGGTACGGTATTTTGGCGGCTCCCGCCGGGCGCGCGGTGACCGCGCCCGGCGGGAGTCAGAATGACCCCCTAAATCTGTAAGGTGATTGAAGTTGCTGTTTAAGCTGCCCTGAACTGTCCGGAGTTGTCTGAGAGGTTGGTGTTATTGTTGTCAAAGGCGCTTGTGGACTCTAACCACTTAAGAGGTGGTCTCTGTCAGTCCTGAGCTCATCCCTTGGCCCTGTCCTGCTCCTGACATTGAACTGTCGCAATCAGGGCAGAACAGTCTCATAAGTGTCACATTAGGTTATCAAGTGCTACTAACTGCCTGCTGGTGACTGTGAGAGGTGGGATTGTGACTGCCTCCATACCCTCACCTATCCCATACAAGCCTCTTTAAAAGCCTCTTTCAATGGGGAAGCACAAGGCACTGGTGTCTCCTACCAGACCTGCAAGTCTACAAACTCCTCCTTTGAAAACTCCAAGAACTCCCAGAACACTGGATGTGTTTTTGCATAGAGCAGTGAATGTTTTCAAGGTGGAAATAGTGATCGCAGAGCAGCGCTTATCACTCTCCTCCCCACCCGCTTCCTGCCAGGTGACTCACAAACTGTCAGTTTAGGCTTAGCTCCCATTCTGGCTCATCAATCGGACAACCAAATTGAGGTGGTAGGGCTAACAGCTTGCCCATCTTGCCCTTCTTGCCTATCCAGGTCTATGTTGCAACCTTGTCAAATGTCCCAGCGGTGGGGACATAACAGGAACTTCTCCATGGACCCAAACCCAGGGGCAAAGAAGGCAAAAGAAAGAGAGTCGATGGTGGGGCTGTTTCTAAGTAGCCGGGTCTGTCATATTCACAACTCTCTCTAGAGGAAAGCACAGAAGAAAGGGTGAAACCAAGGAACTATTGGACACTATCTATAATAAGGTGTTGGATTTCCTGAACAATTAACTTGATGCCATCCTGGCTCGTTTGGAGAAGATTGAGTGTGAATTAACCAAGTTGGGGTTGCTTTTGTCTATCCGACCGCTAGAGACTGTGTCAGAGGCCATGTAAGAGGGAGCTTCTCCTGTTCCTTCTGTCCAATCTGAAGGGCCAAATTTGATCAGCTCTCTCCCTATCAGTCTGAGTTTCTGCCCCCCTCCTCCAGGTTCACTAATTCCAACTAGGAACAGGTGCCATACTGCTCAGGGGGCAGGGCCCCACGATGTAAGGGTGCCTCAACAGCAGGGAAATGTGGGGGGAACGGATCTTGAGAGGGGAGAAGCCAAGTGCATGACCACATCCATGCAGGTCATCCCTTTCCCCGCCTTCCACCGAAGTGTCCCCATTATGTGACAGTTAATGTACCAACATTAAAGCCTGACAAAAGAGAAGATAACCTGCCACCTAAAAATAAAGTAACCCACTGGCTTGGGGCAGGCATGAGGTAGTTGTGTGATCTTTCAATGGAGGTCATCATAGTGATGAGGTCCCCTTGGGTGGGCCTGGGTGCGAAGAAAGTGGCTGGGGATTGCATAATAGTTAACCTTGAATCACCCACACTGCAAGATCAATTTTGAGGCTTATTAGCAAGCAGTCTCAATCCCTAACCCCTATCCAGATTTTACCTCTAGGTGTCTTTTGTAGGCCAGAGGTTCTTGCTGCAAAGGATGGGAAAATAAGCAAACATCGTCAGGGGGTGGAAAACTCATTTGAAGAGCTCAGTTCCCTGGCAGCTCTGGATTGACTCTTTACCCCAGACTGTTCAGAGGCTTGTTACCATGATCACACACAGGGGTGTGTGCCAAATGAACCTTTGGAACAGGTGGAGCACAATGAATCTCCAAAGAGGGTAACTCACTCACCATCTGCTGAGTCAGGCCTCTTTATAGAGACAGGGAGGCCAGGGTGGTAAGGGCAGACGGTTATATTGTGAAACACTGCTGGTGACCATTCCAAACTCAGGAACCCAGACTGTCTCTCTCTCATTAAAAAAGCAGACATCAGCTCATTGCAGGGGACATAGGCAACTAAGGATTTTGGTATCAATGGCTTTCACAAAGTATGTAGCCCGCTGTTCCATCTCATGCAGGCAGATCTTAGGGAGGCTTAGCAAATCTATGCTCTGTAAAATTAACATGTTCCTTGAGAAGAAGAATTTGTATTAGGACTCATTATCTGCTGGCTCTATTGCTGACTCCACACTGTTTTACCATCTGTTAGAAATGGGGTCTCTAGTTGGCAGTCAGTTTACACCATGTCCAAATAGAGACCCTCACTCCGGTTAGGACCAGCTCAGATAACCTTTGCTCACCCCCTTGGTAGCTTGGCACAAGCAGCCAGGCTTATCTCTGAAGCAATGTGTAAAGCATTTGTACACAACACACATTAAGACAGTGAAAACACTAAAAAAGGACACCACACCCGTTTTAGAAAAATAGCCAATATTTATCTGTGTAAAACAAGACCAAAATGAAAAAATCCAACATACAATAATAAAGATATGAAGTTTGCAAGAATTAACTCAAAAATACAGTCCCTTGAAGTCGATAGCACCGTCTGGGGCTATCACTGCGTCATGAACAACAAATCCAACAGTTCAGGCCGGCCGCGGCATCGCGGGCCAGCTACAGTGTTGGGAAGCACACCTTAGAAATACAGGGCGTCATGATCCTCACAATGAGATCCAGAGTGTGGCATTGCAGGCATCAGTTCTGGAGGTCGGTGCAGGGGTCATCAGGCCCCTGAAGTTATGTGCGAAGCGGGGCGGTGTGATGTGCGGTGCCCACAGGTCACAGTGCAGGCAGTGGCTCGGTGAGGTGCCCTGTAGCGTCGGTGAGACCAGGGCTACGGTGTGAAGCGGGGTGGTGCGACATGCAGTGTCTCTACCTCACAGTGCAGGTAACAGCGTAATTGTTGCTGAAGCGCTGTCATCGGTAGGCCCCAGGCGGCGGTACAATGCATAGTAGACTCCACGCAGTGCCCACAGGCCACAATGCAGACAAGGGTGTCTGTTAACAATGCTGGAGTCTATGGTATGGGCATCAGTGGACCGGGGCGGCTGTGCGGGATGGGATGGTGCTTTGTGTACCTCACAAGTGGTGTCCTCAGGCCACGGTGCAGGCAGCAGCGTCAATGTCAGCGTGGAATGTATGGCATCGGGGATGCTAAGGCTGCAGTTTGAGAAAGGCAATGCAGAGTGTGGGGCCCATGGGTCACAGTGCAAGCAGCGGCTCATGACGGCATCCAGTGGCAGCAGCTGTGAGGCCAGGGTTGTGGTACGAAGTGGCGCAAAGCTCCATGCATTCTCAGGTCTTGGTGCAGTCAACGTCGTTGTCGACGGCGTCACTTTGGTTTTTCTTCTGTTGCAGCACAAAACACAAAGTTCCCAGTGCTGTAGGCAGATAAAGCTGAAGTCTTTGATATCCTGGAGACAAGGCAAGCCCTACTCCAAGTCCTTGGAGAAACTTCACAAGCAGGGTGCACAGCAAAGTCCAGTTTTTGCCCTCATTAAGGTAGAAGCAGCAGCTCCAGGCCAACCCAGCAAAGCACACACAGCAAAGGGGTAGCACTCCTCTTCCAGTTCTTCCGTTCTTCTCCTTGGCAGAGGTTTCTCTTGATCCAGAAGTGTTCAAAATTTCTGCAGTTTTGGGTCCACTACTTATACCCCTTTCTGTCTTTGAAGTAGTCTCTGTTGTTGGCATGATCCTGCCTTGCCCAGGCCTGGCCCCAGACACACAGTAGTGGGCCAGAGACTGCATTGTGTGAAGATAGACACAGCCTTTTCAGGTGCAGGTGTCAGCTCCTCCCTCCCCACTCTAGCCCAGGAGACTCATCAGGATATGCAGGCTACAGCTCCCTCTGTGTCACTGTCTAGAGGGAATTCACAAACAGCCCAACTGTCAGTCTGACCCGTACCTGGATTCCACAGGCAGGCAGAGGCACAGAATAGTTAAGCAAGAAAATGCCCACTTTCTAAAAGTGGCATTTTCAAACAGACAATCTAAAAACTAACTCTACAAAAAGATGAATTTTTAAATTGTGAGTTCAGAGACCCTAACCTCCAGATCTCCATCTGCTCCCAGTGGGAAACTGTACTTAAAAGATACTTAAAGGCAGTCCACATGTTATCCTATGGGAGAGATAGACCTTACAATAGTGAAAAATGAATTTGGCAGGATTTCTCTATCAGGACATGTAAAACACACCAGTACATGTCCTACCTTTTAAACACACTACACCCTACCCATGGGGCTACCTAGGGCCTACCTTAGGGGTGCCTTACATGTATAAAAAGGGAAGGTTGGTCGAATTGACAGTGCAAAACTACACAGACAGACACTGCAGTGGCAGGTCTTAGACTTGGTTACAGGGCTACTCATGTGGGTGGCACAACCAGTGCTGCAGACGCACTAGTAGCATTTCTTGGTGCACTTTTGTACAGACTTACTAGTAAATCGAATATGCCAATCATGGAAAACCAATCACCAATACCATTTACACAGGGAGCACTTACACTTTAGCACTGATCAGCAGTGGTAAAGTGCACAGGGACAATAAACCAGCAAAAACAGAGCCCAGCATACCATAAAAAACAGGAGGTGAGAAGGCAAAAAGACAGGGGAAACACTCCAAAAGATGCCAGGTCTCACACAATGGTACTGATTAGCCTATTTAATAATGTTATTGACTCCCATATAACCTCCATAGCAGACGATTTAGAAAGCAACCTTTTATTTTTCCCTGGATAGTCATAACAAAGAGGCTCAGATTCTCTGGGGGGTATCTTAATGCAAGGCTCTTTGGAATTACTGATCCCTCATTATGTGACCTGGAGATATGGAAGAGGAAGGAGTTTATACATTTCCAGCATACACCTTTTGGGGACACCATGAATGGATTGCTGACCTCCAGAACCCTTGTTTTTGTTGAAGAATTTAATGCCTCTTGTGTGACCCTCACTACTTTTATTAGTTTCCAAAGGGGTAGTTAGATTGACAACTTCTTAGTGCCACAGGACCTAGTTAAGCTAATACTTGACCATTACCTTTAACTCTCATGTATTAGCAACCACAACCCTCTCACCTTAGCATTGGACCTCACACTGACAGGGGGGAAAGGGACAACAGGTGATTCTGGCCCCCTCTTACTCACAAAATGGGGGGATGTGGATAAAATGAGAGAGGTTGGATAGGAATGCCTTTCTGAGTCAGCTTGTACATGAGAACAGTGATGTGTTCTCAATACTCACAAGGGAAGACGGGACACCAGAAAACATATCTATTGCTTTTAGGTCTATTTGTTCTGCAGTGTACAAGGGGTTAAGGCAGTCTAAAGTTTAAAAAATGTCCCCACCTAAAGGCTGGTTTGATCACGTCTGCACAGTAGCTCACAAGTATCTGAAACTGGTCCTTTCTACTAGACCTTGCTCGAGAAGTGATATAGTTAACACCAGACAAAGCTTTAAATCTACTCTGGTGGCCAGGAAATCTGTTCTGAGGAAAAAAGCTTGAGAGGAGCTGTCAAAAGCCTTCATCCTGAAGGACTCAGCACTGTTCCAGAACGCTGTTAACCGTCCTTTATTTTCAGGTTATGAGAAACATTCCATAGATTTGGTCATCCCAGTGGGTCATGGGCTGCCCATTACAATGGCGCATTTAATCCAACTAATGCATCCACTGTGCAAGAGGGAGAAGAGATAGTCTATGGAAACTCAGAGCAGTATTCCAACCTTGCCAACTCTATAGAAGTCGAAGACATAATCATTGCCCTCGGGCAGAATGCGGCGAGGAAAGCGCCCGGTCCAAACTGTGTCCCCCTACATCTTTTCAAAGGTAACACTGCACTGTGTGCCTCGATTCTGACAAATGGCTTTAAAGTTTTCATCAGAGGGATATTATACATACGTGGAAGGAAACGGTTGTGGTCCCCATCTTTAAGAAAGGGGACTGCAATGATCCCCACTGCTACCAACCTATTTCCCTCCTAGATAGCTCCCTTAAAACCCTTGGCAGTATTTTAGCAAGCAAACTGGAGGATTGGCTGGAGGAATCCGCCTCCTTTCCCAGAGTCCAACCAGGGTTTCGGGCAGGTCTGGGAACAGCCGGTTAATACTTAGGTCCTCATTTAGACCTTAGCTGTAATAACCGCCTACCGCCACAGCGACGGCTGCCAAAAGACCATCGCCACGGCTACCAGCCGTCTGCTGTATTATGACCACAGCCGGATTTCCGCCAGAAGGATGGCGGAAATCCAGCTGTGGCCATGCCGGCGGAAGGCGTTAAGCTGGCGCTGCTGCCACCCACAGCGCCATGCCAGTAGACCGCCGCCGGCCATATATTACGAGAACTAATATGGCCTGCCGGTGTTCTGCTGGCGGACGCTGCTGCTGGCAGTAGTGCCCCGTCCCATATCATGCTGGAGGACCCTCTGGATGCAGGTACGTTGGTGCTCCGCCATGGGAGGGGAGTGTTGTGTGTGTGTGGGTGTGTGTGTGTGTATGTCTGTGCATGCGTGTATGCAGGTGTGTGTTGCGTGTGGTATGTGTGTGCATGTCTGGAGGTGTGTGTGTGTATGTTGAGTTGTGTGAATGCGTGTCTGTGTGTATGTATGTAAGTGTGTGCGGATGTGTGTGTGAGTGGATGTATGCATGCGTGGATAAATGTGGGAATGGGTGTGTTTATGCGTGTGTGCGTGTGTGAAGGGAGGGGCGTGTATGAAGGGTGTTCTGGAGAGGAAGGGGTGGGGGAAATCTGTGGAGGGGTGGGGAAGACCGCTATCAGTGACAGGGAAGGGATTCCCTGTTACTGATAGTGCCTACCGCCATGGTTTTCGTGGTGGCAAGGAAGCCATGAAAACCATGGCGGTAGGCGGGGTCATGATCCCGCAGGCGGCACAGTGATGGCTGCTGGGCTGGAGATTGATATCTCCAGCCTGGTGGCCATTACCACTGTGGCAGTCAGTGTGGTACATTGGCAGTTTGGCTTCAGCCAAACCGCCAATGTCATAATATGGAGGAAAGTACCGCCAGCCTGTTGGCAGTACTTTCCTCCATACTACCGCCGACCGTCAGGATCATAATGACCTAATTAATCTCTACCTGGTCATTATTAAGAATGTCAAGGCAGACAGGAGGTTCCATTTACCTAGTGTTTATGGGCCTCTCTTCGGCCATTGACACAGTCAATAGATCTAAGCTCTGAGGTATAATGACAAGGATAGGAATCAACTAAGTCATAACTTGCTTGTTGCAAAGGCTGTACTGGGACTGTCTAATGAGGATCAGGTTTGGCACAGAGAGTGAACTCTCTCCTGAAATTAAATCCACAATGGGAGTCAAACAGAAATGCATGCTGGCCCCTTATTGTTTCTTATTTACATTATTGACCTCTAACCGAGCCTCTGCAAAGCTGGGAAAGATGTCCCCAATGTGATGCCAAGGGCCCTGCCCATTTTATTATACGCTAATGATGCGGTATTTATTTCAAGAACTTCAAACAGGTTGGAATGCCTTTCAAACTCTTTTTATAATTTTATGGCGAAGGCTCAATGTGGATACCAATCTAAGCAAATCCTTCGCAATGAGCATTGGTCCAAATAATTTTAAAACCGATCATTTTATCTGGGTGGTATAGAAATTCAAATGGTCAAGGCTTTTAATTACTTAGGCATCCTGCTCAACCAAAAGTTAACTTGGTGCAGCCTATTCTCTAATAGAGTCATCCAACCCCAAAGAGCTGTTGATGCAATTTTTACCTTTGGCTAGGGAAAAACCAGTGCATGAGATGATCAGCATTTACAAAAGCAAGTATATTGCCATAGCTTCCTATGGAGCTGGAGTGTGGGGGAACAAAGTTGTAATCCCTCTTGTGGAAGTTGAGAACAAGTTCCTTAGAAAACTCCTTGCTGTTCCCCAAGCCACCCCTTCTTTTATTTGTCACTCCAGTGTGGGCCTGCCCCCCCCTCGTGGACAGGATTAAGTTGACCAGTTTGCTGCCCTGGGTCAAAATTTGGGGAAAAACGATGTTAAAGTGGGGTTTTGGACCTCGGTCTTGCAGACCTGTAATCCAGCCCAAGAGATATTAAACCTACTGTGATGGCCATGGTGAAAGAAGCATTTATGGAAAGACAGCACATACTCTATCAAGCAAACTTTGACAAACTAAGTAGTAGTGTCAACTATAACTCTATTAAAACATTGCTGGGTTGTGAACTTTATTTGATGTCAATTTTTGATGCAAAGAGTAGGTTTTTGCTTAACAGGATGTGTTTTAACCTTCTTTATTAAAAGTGGCCTTAACCAAAAAAGTTGATTGGAGCACACCTTTGCCTATTTGCCCTTGCAATGACTTATCAAAGCAAAGCACTATGGGGTATACTTACAAGCCCCTAGCAGCACCTTGCGCCACAATAGTGTAATTTGTTTATACTAAGGTGGCACTACAATGGCTTTTCCCCAGCGCAACATTTACAAAGTGGCACAATGGTTACACTGTGCCACTTTGCAACACCTTGCACCACATTATGCCTCCGTCAGGCATATTGTGTGCAATGGGGGGGGCATTCCAAAGCAGGGAGGTCCGAACATATGGCGCAGTGAAATTTTCAACATTTGTAATGCTCAGAGCAGGTGTTAAAATGACACACCTTTTTTAATCAATGGGCCTCCCTGTGCTTTGCTGCACTAGAGCCAAAATGTTTGACGCTAGTGCAGCAAAGCACCACAATAGCATCAAAAATGTTGGTGCTATTGTCCTAATGACCACCATGGTGTGCCATATTGTAAATACAGCGCAACCATGGTGATGTTAGATAGGGCAGGGGTGATGCAAGAAAAGTGGCACATCGGGACTGACGCACCACTTTCTCGTAAATACCCTCTATGTACTTTATCTTTTTTTGTCATACCGGTAAGCGCTTCCTTAGACCACTTTCTGTTCATCCATGATCAGACCTCATAGAGAAGCACTGCTTTATTTGCAACAACTGTGTGTGTGAGTTGGACCCCTGTGTAGCAGTTCTAAATTTTACTCTTTGTGCAGTTTGGATCAGAAATGCCTATGGGGGGGTGTGATGGATGTTCCTTCTATCATGAGATTTTGTGACCCTATGTATTGGACTCGATCCAATTTTAATTTTGTTTTTACTAATTCAATGTAGTGTTTATGACTGTACTGTTTATTCTGTGCTTTCATGGCTCGAAATCAGCCGAATAAAAATTTGTGTCTGATTGACTGACTGTGAATGCGGCATTTTATTATTGAGTGGGTATTATTGCTATTTTTCTTTTAGCAGTAAAGGTTGAACCTTTTAATCATTTTGCATCATTTGTTTTATTTTCCTTCTCAAATATTTATCTTTCACCTATATATCATAAATCACGTTACAATACAATTGTATTTTGTAAGTTTGCGCCGCTTTTGCGTCAAAAAAAGTATAAATATGGGCCTCAATGTTTTTGGCAAAAAGCCCTGACTACAACTTTTTGGAGATAGGGCTTTATGTTAAAACCCTTAGGTGGTAGTGTGGGAATGTCCAGGTACTGCATACGTGACTACCTCATGTGATGCCCTCTTGAAGCAAAGATCAAATCAGCGCAAAGCACCCTTTGGGTCACCTGTAGGTAACTTTCACAGTGTGACAGGGCATGAACCTTAGTTTGATTTATTTACAGGTTATCAACAAACACAGTTCAGGGGCACATTAAAAATGTCTCCCCCCAATAAGAAACACTTCTCCTTCCTACACACCCACAGCAAATTTGGAAGTGACCCAGTCCCTTCCCATCCTCAAAGGGAGATACTCCACCCCAAATCAGGAGTAACATCCGGTGTGAGTTAGTGTCCGATTTCTTCTGTGAATCCCCACAAACTTGCATGCTTCTGGATGTTCACAAATTTAGGAGGCAAACCCTGCCTTGTAATGACCGCATCCCATACCTTTGACTCGGCTTTCTACTTGTGTCGGAGAAATCTACAGCATTTGATCAATTCCACCTGCTAGGAATCATTTTGTCAATCCCTGGCAGATGTAAATTAGGTATTTTGGCCATGAACACATATTTACAACTAAAAATAGGTGTGTGGATTGGATCTTGGGAGTTTCTGCTTTGTTTCGGTGGCCACAACAAATGTATGATTCCCCTCTATTGAATTTTTTAAGAAACACTGCTAACCCACTGGCACTTTTGTATTTTCAAAGACTCGTTTCAATTACAGAAAATCATCCACATTCAGTTTTAGTAACCTCTGTTTATCACTTTTGTTTCATGGTTATGTCTTTTTGATAATTAAATTCTGTTCAATTTAACTGACCTGATATGACGATTTTAATTGCTTAATTCCTAACTGTAAAGATATTTAGGTATTGCTGTTCATGTACCTTGTGCAATTTTCTCTGAGGAAGACCTGGCTGGTTCACTCTATATAAAACTGAACAAATAAATAAACTGATCTCAGGCTGGTATCCGACATTGGAAGTTCGTTTGGAATCTTGGGATTTTCTGATCAAAGCACAGCCTGACATATTTATCCAACAATTATAGTAAAAGACAAGTGATTTAGGTTTAGGTCTCCAGTCCCATATCAAGCCATCAAACTCCATGCTAAATTAGTTAAGCATAATGTCTAGTGGCCTCAAAACACGTCTCAACATTGGTATAGTGCATACACGTTTCAGGATAAATGCAAAGCTTTAACTAGGTCCTTGGAATTGTAGAAAACAATTAAAAGATATGTTTTTGCTCATCCAGGTCGGTAGGCCCAATCTTAAATGCATTTCCTTCTGTGAAGACCTAAAGATATATCTGTTCAGATTACATTTTCAGACTAACTGTTTCTATTCTAATCTATTTTCTTGTTATAGATGCTATGTTGCTTCCAATCTTTATTTTTATCGCTGGTGAATTTGATTGTCTGTAAAGCACTACATTGCCCAGTCGACTAGGTCAAAACGATTATGATGGGAACTCCTGAAGAATTAACTAACACAGTTAATCCAGAAAGGGAAGACCAGGTTTTTACATCCGTAAGTTTCAAGAAATTGTTTCCTTACCTGTTTTCCACCTGTAAAAGTGAAGAAACCTTAGGGATTTCACCCGATCATTCAACTGGAATTAGCCACAGTAGCATGCGTCAATAGTATTTGCTGATGGCAAGCAAACCCTGTCATCAAAAAGCTTTATTGGTAACAAAATGCGGACAAGATTCCTACGTACAGCCGTACCGACCGGTCCACATTGGACCGCCCCTGGATATCAGTGAAGAAGCGCTTCATATTTGAGAATTGGACTATCCTCTCATTTCTGCCTCAAACTCAGGCAGTCGTCTGCACAGTTAGTTCAGTTACTGCTAAGCCAGCTGTGGTAACCTGACAGTATTTTGCAGCTGTTTATTCTCTTACTAGACCGTACCTCTGTGAACTGACTTTCCATCTAACGTGGATTGTAGAAACCACCCCCAAAAGAGTGCATTTATAACTTGTATTGAAAGCCCCACAGTTACCCCTCTAGTTGCAGACTTGCGGCAGCGTGTGGATTCAATGACAAATAAACCTATTGCATGCAACACACATGTGGTCACCTGAACAAGTGCTGGCATGAAATTAGGATAATTATCCAGGAAAAGTGTTAGCAACCGCCAAAACACCCCTGGGCTTCAGTGACACCGGCCCAGCTAGTCTGGTGCTCTGAGACATCAATAAGAGACGCCTCACAAATACTGACAATCTCCAAGGAGCAGGAGGCCTTTTTACCACTTGACCAACCACAACTCTATATAATGACTACAATTGCAGTGCTGTAAGCACCTATTAATCTAAACTATGAACCTACAACTGACCGAATTTGAGGTGGTGCATCAAACGGCGACATTAAGGCCCGTATTTATACTTTTTGACGCTAAACTGCGCTAACGCAGTTTAGCGTCAAAAAAATTTGCGCCGGCTAACGCCATTCTGAAGCGCCATGCAGGCGCTGTATTTATAGAATGGCGTTAGCCGGCGTTAGCCGACCGGCGCTGCCTGGTGTGCGTGAAAAAAAAACACGTACACCAGGCAGTGCCGGCGTAGGGGAAAATGGCGTATGGGCGTCTCAAAATGGGGCAAGTCAGGTTGAGGCAAAAAAATCATCTTAACCCGATTTGCGCCATTTTTTTTGGCGCCCATCCCCCATCAACATGACTCCTGTCTTAGCAAAGACAGGAGTCATGCCCCCTTGCCCAATGGCCATGCCCAGGGGACTTACGTCCCCTGAGCATGGCCATTGGGCATAGTGGCATGTAGGGGGGCACAAATCAGGCCCCCCTATGCCACAAAAAAAAAATACTTACCACAACTTACCTTTTCTTCCCTGAGATGGGTCCCTCCATCCTTGGGTGTCCTCCTGGGGTGGGCAAGGGTGGCAGGGGGTTTCCCTGGGGGCAGGGGAGGGCACCTCTGGGCTCATTCTGAGCCCACAGGTCCCTTAACGCCTGCCCTGACTCAGGCGTTAAAGTTAAAAAGAGGCGCAAATGCAGGGTTTTTTGCCCCGCCCACTCCCGGGCGTCATTTTTGCCCGGGAGTATAAATACCACGCACATGCCTGGGAGTCATTTTTTAAGACGGGAACGCCTCCCTTGCATATCATTAACGCAAGGAAGGTGTTCACGCCAAAAAATGACGCTAACTCCATGAACTTTGGCGCTAGACGCGTCTAACGCCAAAGTATAAATATGGAGTTAGTTTTGCGTCGAAAAAAACGAAGTAAATTCAGCGCAAACGGAGTATAAATATGCCCCTAAATATTGCATGATGGGTCCCATATGACCACCCACAACAAAGTGGACTGCTCACCTGTCAACTACAACACAAAAATCACTGTGAGCAGGGAGCGGGCCCTGGGCGCAGAGCATTGTGCCAAAAATAATCTAAGAACATAAGAGGCACTTTTGCCCTCTCCCTCCCCACCATCATACCCCTCCACCCAAACAAAACTTGCTGAGGCCGGTGGCAAGTTCGTCATTGGCTGTTCAAGGCCTTGAAGGACAGCTGGAAATCCACCCTTTGCAGTGGTTTCCAGCTCATTTTCTCTGTCACTATGACACAGTGACCGTGTGAAGGGAGCCAGTATTGTGTGACACATGGTGGCACCATGTGGGTTGGCAGGTCTGGTCTCAATGGGAGCTACTCAACTCTTGTACCTATTATACAGTTGAAAAAATGAGCAGCACCACTCCAGAATTTCCTAGCACGTACGGAATTTAGTTGATGCTGCCCCAAATGTTGATTTATATCCTCACACATAAAAAAATTCGAAAATGCTAACACATGCAAACGTATTCGTAAATGCGTCAAGGCAAGAACACTCGTACCTTGGAGGAGGACAGATTTGCTTCCAATATGGTGTTAATTGTTCTGTCAGAGATGTTAATTAATGCATGGATGTCCGTTTCCAGCGCAGTGACGTTTTGTACACAATCTCTCACCTTTATACCTAAAAAGAGGGAACAAAGCCATATTTAAATACAGCCCGACTTTCATAAAATACATTTCAGAAGAATAGTAAGTTACCACTGCATGGAAGCAGAAGGGTGGTACAGTGACCTATTTTGAGAAAGGCAGGATATGGGCATTTGTATTGATCACACTTTCTGAGACAACTTCAATAATTGCTTTGTCTGTGTGTATACAAAATAGCAGGATGCAACTGCACAAACTGAACAAAAGATGAATTTGAACAACCAATGATGCAAATTCAAAACATATACCTTAACCTGGCTTTGTCTGTATCATTTTGCTATTTTCAGTATGCACTAGTTTCTTCGTATAAATGTAAATTTTATCAGTGATAGGTGCACATTGGGAAAAACAGTGTAGATACTAGAGCATCCTGCTGATGACTGAGTCTAAGGGCCAGATGTAGCAAGCTTTTTGCATGGCGCAAACAGCGAATTTCGCTGTTTGCGCCATGCAAAAAGCACATCGCGATGCTCATTCCCATTTTGCGAGTCGGTAACCTGGTTACCGACTCGCAAAATGGGAATGCGACTCGCAAATAGGAAGGGGTGTTCCCCTTCCTATTTGCGATTCGCATCGCGATGTAGAATTGCTTTGTGACCGCGAACGCAGTCGCAAAGCAATTCACAGTTACCACCAGTGTCATACTGGTAGTAACCCATTCTCAAAAGGGAAGGGGTCCCCATGGCACCCGTTCCCCTTTGTGAATGGCCCTGATTTTTTTTTTTCAGAGTAGGCAGTTGTCCTATGGACCTATGGACCACTGCCTGCTCTGAAAAAATGAAACAAAAACGTTTCATTTTTTCGTTTGTATTACAACTCGTTTTCCTTTCAGGAAAATGGGCTGCAATACAAAAAAAAACTGCTTTATTTAAAAGCAGTCACAGACATGGTGGTCTGCTATCTCCAGCAGGCTACCATCCCTGTGAGTGCTGCGAATCTTAAGGTGGTCGCAAATTGCGACCCACTTCTTAATATTAATGTGGTGGGTCTTTGCGACCCCCTTGCGATTCGCAGATGGTGTCAGGGACACCATCCTGCATCCGGGTTTGCGACTCACAAATTGCGAGTCGCTCAGACTCGCAATTTGTGAGTCGCAAACCCAAAAATTCGTACATCTGGCCCTTAGTGATGTGAAGATGTACACATCAGCTCAAAAGACATGCATAAAGAAGATTATAAAAGTAAGCAGGTCATGACATTTTCTCGTTGATTTATAATGTTCAGTCCATATACATGGAAATTTTAGGGTGTCACTGCTATTGATGTGGATTGATAATTAGATGTTACTTTATTGAGACCTTTTCCGTAAGATTTAAGTACCATTTAATCAGATAAATGGAGCATCTTCTCTGTACTCCGATGAGTCCAGAATGAACTTCTTCATGCTGTAACTTTCTGGGAAACATCATATCAAATATACCAGTCATTTAAGTTAGAGGTCCCCCGCTTGTGTTTCCTCTTCTGGTGGATGAAGAGGAGAAACCTAGCAACGTTTGTAAAATGCGATATATTGTGCCTGGATGATAATGAGGTGATTCTCAAAACAGAATTTCAGGAAGTGATTCTTTGCCTCCCTATTACAGTGAAAAAATAACACTAGTAGAATTATTTCATCTGACAGCCCCTATCCCCACCACCTTAAGGTTAAAATGCAACACTTAGGACTCAGTTTACAAACATTTGACAGGAAGTACATGTGACATACTCTTGAAGTACATAGGTCTTACTCAGAACTTCAGAAGTAAGCCAGGAGTTCTCCAAGAGTAAGATACAAACATTGCTTGTGACTCAAGCCAATAGTGTCTTCATTGCCTGCTGAGACTTCCTTTCTCATGCCCCTCCTTCCTTATCCAGATTATACTACAGTTCACCAGCCAATACTCCGAGGTGGAGGATCTTCTTCTCCTGCAGCTTCAATATATCAGTGCATGCACCACTGTGCACAATGATTTCATGCTAAATCACATGGCAGATTCAAGGTACTTATGTGACAAGTGTCTTGACTTTGGTCAATTTTCTTAAATCAAGTTTCAGAGAAGTCAAAATTAATTTATTTGGGGGAATCATAAAACAATTGTTTTCAGACAAGGGCATCATAGCGCGTCAGAGCCTTGATAAGTAAACTTACAAGGAGACATGTCTAGGTCGATGAACCTTTGAACCACGTTCGGGGACTTCCCAGGACGAGATGTCTCTTTGACATCACAAAGTCAATAGATCAATAACCCAATCAATAATCACAGTAACTAATCAACAGTTAGTAACATTTATTAAGAATCAATAAGTTGAAAACACCATGAACTTTCAGTCATGAATAACCACGCTAGTTTAGTTAAGTGTTAGGATAGTTATTTCCCTATTTCTAAAATCATGTTTATTAGTCTCAATAGCAATAAGCTCGTCAAAACCACTATTATTTGGTCATCAGAACACAACTTAATTAAGGCATAAATTATGATCATTTAGTATTTAAGCACATCATTCATATGTATCAACTTAGCAGAGTCTCATTAGTACATGATTCAACAAAGCAAGAACTCAGTCATTTGTCTATTTGCGTCAGATTAGTTGTGAACACCTTAACTAACCTCGAATTAGCATCAGCATGTTGGGCTTCATGCAAAACATTTTAGAAAAACACGAATTTAGAAAACATCTAACTATGGCCCTTATCAAAATAGCAGTTGGTACCTAGAAGGAAAAGGCAAACAGACAATTACAATTTCTGCATCAGATAGTTACCAGTCCAACAGGTCAGCAAACAGCGTCAGTCTTCGTCCTCAGGATATCAGTTGATTCGCCATCAGCAGAGATAGAACAGTGCTAAGTCTCAATATAGCATAGCTAAGGAATAGGACTCTTCCCTCATATGGAGGAGAAGTAAGTATAAAGTAAGTAGAGGATGGTTCAAAAGATAAAGGACAAGCAAAAGAAGTGAAAAGTCTCTGTCTCTATGCGTCTCAAAAGGATGTGCCTGTCCTTTGGTCACTCCATTAAATCAAATCTCCCTAATTAGCTCATAATTCCTCATTGGATAATACTAGGTGCATCTTTATCTTTGTCCAATAATCTTCCAAGCACTTTACTAGAATTTTCCACAAACCACAGTTCTCATGTCGCTGATTGGTCTCATGTCGCTGATTGGTCCATGTTATTGGGTCAGGTAAGAAAAGTTACACTTTACGCTCCAGTCAGTGGCTCCATTGTTTTCCTCTACTCCAGGCAGCCTTTCACCTGTTGAGAATTACACTGTTGCATTCGGCAAGAATGTCTCCTTGAGCAAGTCGAGTCCCATGAGAAAGAATTTACTACGGCTACACACACATAACTTCTGGAAAAGTACAGCTTTGTGTCCTTTCAGAAAACAGCACAGTACGTTAGAAAATACAGTTTAATATGAGAACAGGCATCTAGGCCCAGACCCTCACTAAGCTAAGGCCTAATAATTAAATAAGCAAACTCCTAATACATGACTCTAATTATGATATGCTAATGCAAATTCAAAACAGTAGTATATAATTAATTCATCATTAATAAGTTTCATTAGTCTTCGTATACATTGGTAGCCACTCTCCGTGGGCACATTTCAAACGTGTGGATTATTTTCTATGTTAACACATTTTCTATGGAGCTTAATCACACAATATATTGCAAGCTTTTCACATTAATATTGCTTTTGAAAAACACACTCCAACAGGCACCAAGCACAAAATAATTCACAGCACACACTAGAAGGAAAATAGCTTTTCTTTTTTTTTCTGAGAAACTCTTTATTGATTTTCCAACTGAGGTGAATTGGTCACAATCATTACAAGCATAATATATGACATCAAGCATAACAATATTGCACAGTGACATTTCTACTTCATCTTGTAGGTAGAACTTAAATACTTATGGAATCCATACCTGCGTTGCCCCTCCTCGCTCCCTAATCTAGCCCCTCCCTTTCTTGTTGACTTCCTTTACCTTTGTTAGACCATGGGATGTTCGGGCAGGGTTCCAGGTGTATTCCCCTAGCTTCCACCCAGCCCTTCCATAAGTTGTAGTGTTTTTTAGGACAGCCTCCTGCCTTGTATATGGAAAGTCCATGCCTTTAGCCCAAACCTCAACCAATGGGGCAGCCACCTCCTTCCAGGCCTTTGCAATATCTCTCTTGGCCACCAGTAGGTCCAACCATAGGAGTGTCCTCTGGTATCATGTGCCGCCCAACTGGTCTGTCACAATAAGTAACACCAATCTGGGATCTCTCGAGATTCTCAAGCCCATCACTCTCTCCAAACTCCCCAAAACCCTTTCAAGAAGGGAGAAAGAACAGGGTAGTGCCAAAACATATGACAAACATTCCCCGGGGAACTACCGCACCTCAAGCACCCTCCATCTGATATCAATCCCATGCAACAGAGCCTTGCCCTGATGTAGAATACCCGGTGGAGCAGTTTCAGCTGAATGTGTCCAAACTGTGAAGCTATGGCTGGCTCTCTGAGAGCCTCTTTCCAATCATCATCATCAAATTCTCCTTTCTCCTGTACCCATTCCCTACGTATCACTACCTTAGAGTCTGGTACTTCCAATGATAAGAACTCTGGTATCTCAGCTGTGGTCTTAAGCGCCGGCAGCAGCACATGCTGGAGTTGCAAGTATCTGAAAAACTGCAATCGGTGAGAGCGTATTACTCCTGTAACTCCTGAAATTATTTCAACACACCATTGTGTAGAACGTCCCGCAGAGTTGAGATTCCAATATTGTCCCACACCACGGACCTAGAAGGTATATAGGTTTTTAAACCTGTAGACCAATCTCACAAAGCATAGCTGTCCTTCCATTCATGGGAGTGCCAATTTATCGTGGACCAAAAAAAGAAGACCTGGATGAAGGGAAGCTCATGTAATACATCTACAAGCATAATTTCCAGGCCTCAAGGGTCATCTTTGAAATTTGATGCTCACATTTCTCTGAGACACAAAGGTACACTGTCAAGTTTATTTTGATTAACTACATTAAGGTGGTAATGTTAATTATCTGGGCTTCCTGCATAACCTGCATACGTGAGATTTTCAGGTCTCAGCTGTAATCGCATGAAAAGGCCAAGTTCCTTTTCTTGTTGCTTTTAACAGTAGAATACAAAATGCTTACTGAGCACTCTCTAAACCTCCATCCTTTTCAATAACAAGAGCTGCTTCTGGTTGATGAAAATAGTCCAGAGCTACTAATGACTTTGACAACTGATGCACCAGTAACCACATCAGAGACAATTACAACAGTGACCACATGTTGCAGGATACCTAGAATTGACCACCCATATTTATATTACAATAGTTAGTGACACCAAAATATGTACCCGTATTTATACTTTTTTTAGCGCCGCATTTGCGCCGCTTTTTGACGCAAAACGGCGCAAACCTACAAAATACAATGGTATTTTGCAAGTTTGCGCCGTTTTTGCGTAAAAAAACTACACAAAAACGGCGCTAAAAAAGTATAAATACGGGCCATAATATCCAGAATATTGAATACTGTATCATGATGGTACACATATAGAGGTAAGTATTGAATTTGTGTTCTAAACTCCAAATCTGTATACGTGGAATATATTTCTATGTCCAAGATATGTAGATGTGGAGGCTAGAATGCAAATACATGTATAGTTGCCTATATGTACTTGCCTTCATGCTATTGTTGTAACCTATCTTGTGGATGCAATATTATGGCTCAATGATATTTAAAATTTGATATTGTAGTAACACCAAAATTGCCGACCGTATGTCAGAAGTAGAAATGTATTTGCCGGAATTTAACCTGTTATATTGGGTGACCAGATACGTTTGGGGTCCCTTACATCAGGAATGGCTTCTAGGAGAGGTGATGTAATTCTAGGAGAGACACAGCACATACATAAATGCACAGATATTCATAAACATGCACACAGAATAATGTAAACAAATACACATACATACATGCAAACACCTTCCCCACTGTCTGGTACAAATAAAGCCTTCCCCACTCAAACCAGCCATTGCCCTTCTTGGCAGTGGAATTTTTAACATATAGTTTTTAAAACACTTCAACTCTGTCTCTGGCAGTCCCACACACTACTGACTCCAGTGTAACTATTGCTGGCATTTATTTTCTGTCCGTTTACACATACATTGATTGACCAGTAGAGTGGGGATTGCAAAGTGACTATTCTCCATGTGACTTTGCTAAAATGTAATTGGAAATACGTGGTCATGTTGCAGCTACTGCAGGCAGTCACTGTGTTTGGGTGTATGTTTGTTTGTGTGTGTGTGTGTACATGTGCATGTATGTGCTAACATGTCACCATGCATTCGGTTTGGCTGGAAGTCACTCCAATGAAACATGGCTGGACACCCTGAATTATTTACTGTTTTGGGCTGCACTTCAGGGAACTACTTCTAGGGACCTGTTGGGCTACCAGTAGCTCCTGATCTGCTGGAGACACCTGCTCTGAACGTTTCAGGAAAAAGTGCTAAATAGAAGGAACTTACTCACAAGCTTATTATACTTGCACATGCAATAGGAAAGCTTTATGTAGAGTCTTAAATCTTTGCAATAGGAGTCAGGTTGTTGGTATAAAGCAGTTTGGAATCGGAAATTGCCAAGATATTATAGCTTCATGCAAAAAATGAAAGTCTAATTTTTTAGCCATTGTCAAAGTGGTCCTTCATTCGAGAAATAGAAGAACAGTTAGCACTAGTCAAGTGAACTAGCTGGTCTGGACAATGGAAAGAGAGGACCAGTAATAAACCACTGGAAACCATGGAAATATCTGCCTTGCAAACATGTTCCGTGACCAATCACACAGGCTAAAGCTATCAGCCGTGTCTCTGACCTCTTGTCCAACACCGATAAACTATTGGATCAATGTAAACCTGCATAGGGTATATCCCACTACGTCTATGACATCTTCTACTTGTTTCCTCTTTAAAATGTACTGAGAAACTTTCCTCCCTGACACCCAGTTAGGACCGGAAGAGGAAATATCTAGTGCCACTATTTTTAGATGTAGCTTCAGAGTTCTCACTAAGTTCATTAATGAAGAAGGGTCAAACTCCTGCTATAGTTTATGTTGAATCCGGAACAGCTTCTTCCACTCAACACTCTAGTTCTAGGCATCTTCAAAACATTCACCATAGGTAATACACAAGGACTCATAAATTGACGTATTTACTCTACTTTTATTAGATAAGTACAAGCATGTGAATGACAGGAGGCTTGAGGTAACATTAGCAGAGTCAGGGCTAGTGGGAGATGGTCACTCATGAACACAGCCACCTCGTTCTAAATTGGAAAGCAGTGAATATATTAAGGAGAACAACCCAATTTAAAGGAATGACAGCAGACTCACTCCGATATATTTTTCTGGGGGAGAGGCGCGGCTTACCAGGGAGAACTGACTCTCTAGCCCTTAACATATGGTGGGTGGGGATTTCCTTTTCACAGGTCACTAATTTTAGTATTGAGATCACCTGTAGGAAGGGAAAATACGACTTGTAACACACCTTTGGCGATTTAGTTTCAGGAGCAGAGACACTGTTGTAGAGTTGAATCAAAGTTACATAGGATTAACCAGCCTATGAAAGTATTGTTTTGCGCTTTTTTTCATAAAGGCTTTACTTAAGTCCCTGCACTCAAACTACTCACCAACACCTGCTACTATCCAGGATAGGTTAGAAAAGGCAGCTCTAAGGGCCGTATTTATACTCCGTTTGCGCCGAATTTGCGTCGTTTTTTTCGACGCAAATTCGACGCTAAACTAACGCCAACTAACGCCATATTTATACTATGGCGTTAGAGGCGTATAGCGCCAAAGTTCCCGGAATGTGCGTCATTTTTTAGCGTGAACCCCTTCCTTGCGTTAATGATATGCAAGGGAGGCGTTCCCGTCTAAAAAATGACTCCCAGGCCTTTACGTGGTATTTATACTCCCGGGCAAAAATGACGCCCGGGAGTGGGCGTGGCCAAAAACGGCGCATTTGCGCAGCTTTTTAACGCCTGGGTCAGGGATGGCGTTAAGGGACAAGTGGGCTCAAAATGAGCCCACAGTGCCCTCCCCTGCCCCCAGGGACCCCCCCTGCCACCCCTGCCCACCCCAGGAGGACACCCAAGGATGGAGGGACCCATCCCAGTGAAGTACAGGTAAGTTCAGGTAAGTATAATTTTTGTTATTTTTCATTTTTTTTTGTGGCATAGGGGGGCCTTATTTGTGCCCCCCTACATGCCACTATGCCCAATGACCATGCCCAGGGGACATAAGTCCCCTGGGCATGGCCATTGGGCAAGGGGGCATGACTCCTATCTTTACAATGATAGGAGTCATGTTGATGGGGGATGGGCGTCGAAAAAAAATGGCGCAAGTCGAGTTACGACGATTTTTTCGACGTAACCTGACTTGCCCCATTTTAAGACGCCCATGCGCCATTTTCCCCCTACGCCGGCGCTGTCTGGTGTACGTGGTTTTTCTAGCGCACACCAGGCAGCGCCGGTCTGCTTGCGCCGGCTAACGCCATTCAATAAATACGGCGCCCGCATGGCGCTTCAGAATGGCGTTAGCCGGCGCAAAACTTTTTGACGCTAAACTGCGTTAGCGCAGTTTAGCGTCAAAAAGTATAAATATGGGCCTAAGTGTTTATGGGATATTCCTTAGAGTTGTGTCTTTTGCTCTGTCACCAATAACCTGACCTAGAAATACATCCTCTGACCACCCTAGAACGAAAATACAAGAAGAATGTTAACTCTATTGCTATTAGTGTACTGCTTTATGAAGATGAAAGTCCGGGGCTACGGATTCAATCCAAGATATGGGATTAGATGAATCACTGACCCACACACTAGTGTCAGTTTTGAATCACATCAATATGAAGAATTTGTTCTTTTCACTAATCATATATTGTTATGTAAGAGAGGCTGAATGGGTTCTCAAATTTAACTGATTTGTTCCATAATTCATAGATTCACACAATACCGTTAGTCATTATTGTGAGTTATATTTCTGCTACTAAGGTGTTCAGAGTATTTAAGAAGAGTTCTGGCTTCCTCCAAGGCAGCCTTCCAATTTTCTCTAATGTCATCACTCCTTACATACTTTAATATCGGATGCTGTACCCCTGGCTTAGGGTCTTCCTCTCTAGATAGCCAGCTTCCCCTAGAAGTGGATGGATTTCAGCTGGCACCACCTAGTCATAAATCCTATACATGGCCTGATAACGCGTCCCTTTATGATAATTTATTACACATCAGGACTCGTTTTAGGGCAATGAGTCCTTTGATCCACTTGAGAGACACCTTAGGACGAGATAACTAATCAATATGTCAATCAATACGTCAATAATGTCATCAATATTTCTCATAACAATACATTTCAAAGTCATTATTCAATTCAAAACTCTACCATGACCTTGCAGTGATGAATAACCACACCAGTTTAGTAGAATTTTATAAGTTTTATTCCCTATTGATTACAAATCTAAGAGCAGATGCGTTAATCTCAAAACCAAGAAACATAATAGCATAGTCACGATATGGCAACTTTGATAAGATTTAATTAAGGCAAGAATCACAAACATCAGAACATAACACAGCGTAAACATAGATCAGTTTAGAGGGGTGTCAATAACGCGGCAGTTCAACAAAGCATAGATTCGGTCGTTTGTCTATTTACGTCAGTTTAGTGAACACCTGTCCTAACCACTAATTAGCATTGGCATGTTGGGCTTCATGCAAAACAATTTAGAACACCAATTTGGAAAACATCTATCTATGGTCTCTGTCAAAAGTAAGCAGTTGGTACCTAGAAATGAAAAGCAAACAGACAAATCACAATTGTATTGTCATAGTTACCCTCCAAAGTTTAGATCAGCGCACAGGCTCAGTCTTCGTCTTCAGGATATCAGTCAAATCGCCATCAGTCAGGACTCAGCTCCGGGCAAAAAGGGCACTTCCCTCATAAAGAGGTAAAGTGTAAATTGGACAAATCTAAGGGCGAGGATGGTTTTAAGTAAACCAACAAGTCACCAAACAGAGTGACAGAGTTTCTGGATAAAATCAATCGCATTCCCTACCTAATTCCCTTGGCTCTCCATGTCATGGGTTTTTATCCCTTTTTCGTTGAACCTTCCCCCAATATTCTATTGGACATTTGTTATACTCCCCTATCTTTAACCTATCAGGAAACACATTATGGGCCTCATTATGACCCTGGCGGGCGGCGGAGGCCGCCCGCCAGGATCCCGCCCTCCAAATTACCCCGCCGCGGTCAAAAGACGGCGGCGGGTATTACGAGTTTTCCCCTGGGCTGGCGGGCGGTTCCAGTAAAACCGCCCGCCAGCCCAGGGGAAAACGACCTTCCCACGAGGATGCCGGCTCGTAATCGAGCCGGCGGAGTGGGAAGGTGCGACGGGTGCAGTGGCACCCGTCGCGTATTTCAGTGTCTGCAAGGCAGACACTGAAATACTTTTCGGGGCCCTCTTACGGGGGCCCCTGCCGTGCCCATGCCATTGGCATGGGCACGGCAGGGGCCCCCAGGGGCCCCGCGACCCCCCCTACCGCCATCCTGTTCATGGCGGCTTTCCCGCCATGAACTGGATGGCGGTAGGGGGGGTCAGAATCCTCATGGCTGCGGAGCGCGCTCCGCAGCCATGGAGGATTCCAAAGAGCAGCGGAAAGTCAGCGGGAGACCGCTGACTTTCCGCTTCTGACCGCGGCTGAACCGCCGCGGTCAGAATGCTCATTGGAGCACCGCCAGCCTGTTGGCGGTGCTCCCGTGGTCGGTGGCCCTGGCGGCCACCGGCCGCCAGGGTCAGAATGACCCTCTATGTCACCTAACTTTCACCCCATATTATTTTACAAGTCTTTGATTGGTTCCCTATTCAATGTCTTCAGAGGTGGCACGTCCGGTATGATTTCATCTTTCTGCAATTCTTTGCACATCTTTTAGTCAGTAGCTTCATTGTCTGCACCGGTTTGAATGGCCTTGTACATTACATTAATCTACACTGTTTCATTTTGTTTTAATATCATCCTACAAGCAATGGAAAAATTAATGGGAACGGATCTAGAATGGATACATTCGTCTTCTAGTTTGAAGAAAAAATAAAAGGTCATGTCCTCTTGTGAGTCAGCACACTGCAAGATAGAAAAATACATTTAATATGAGAGCCAAGCAGCTAAACTTCGGCTCATGCTAACTTAAGGCCTATAAGGATCTCAGCACAAATTCAATGATACAATTATTAATAATTACTATAAACTTATTCAATATAATAGTAATACATAAACATTTTAGTCATCATTATTAGTCCACTTATACTTTGGCGGCAACTCCCCGTGGTCACATTTCAGGTGCACATTTAAGCAAAATTATTATTGCAGTTTCTATGCGGCATTATCACGCATTAATTCATAAGCATTTCATGTTAATATAGAGTATATATGCTACGCTCTCTCAGTCCCTCCTCTGATGACGTTCGTCATCACACAAACCTTTCCCTAAAACCTTTCACTTAATTTTTCACCTTGCGCATAATGCGCATTTCAACGTTTTGTCCTTTGTGTGAACTTTCCCAAATTTCATTAAACATTTTCTCCCTTTCATTTTCTTCATTCTTTCTATTTCTCTTCCTCCAATTTCTTTTAATTTTATCATTAATTTTGCATGCTCCCCATAAACCTAATAAACAGACCAGAACAATTAGTAGGCCCCCTAGTATTTTTGCAAGAACCCCATTCCAAATATTGGTAAAACAGCTCCCTACCCTGGCAATTCCTTTTCCCACTTTCTCTCAAACTCCACGTTCCTTCAAATCCTTCAAATCTGCACTATCTTTAGTTAGGTTAGTAAGCATACCTCTAATCTTTTTACTACTATCAGGTATATATGAGCAACAATGAGGTTCGTTGAGCATCTTGCAGACTCCGCCGCTCTTTGCTAAAAGAATGTCTAAAGCAAGCCAATTTTGAAGAGTCATAGCTCTTTCCGCAGCAAGTTCAGTGTCCATCAGGAGTATAGCCCCTGTAAAATTTGTCAGCATGTTATCCACAATAGTAGACAACTTTCGAATTTTTATGGAGTTTAAGAGTTTAAGATAACCCCTAATGAAGGAATTATGGCTCCAAATATGTCACCAACGACAGCAGCCGCTGTTGCTCGTTTTTGTCTAGCATGTTGTAATTCAGACGTTTTAGGTATTTGCTTTAAGTCATCAATCTGGTAAATCTTTGGGAAAACTATTCCCAAATAACATGTTCCATACCATCCCTTAGGGAGAAGGTAAAAAACATTAAGTCCACAGATATAATAGATCCCAGGGATCGCTGGATCCTGTCCATTTAACATGAATGTCCATTTACTCTGAAACAAAAACACATGCCTGCATTCACTCGTTCCCACAAATAAAGTGTCATGTTCAGATTTCGGCCTATACATACAAAGCCTTCCTACATGTAATGAATCTATAGCTAGTTTGCCTTGCGTCTTTATTGCAGTGTAAGCATAATCATTTGCATATGTGCATTTTTCTAATCCCTTTTCTAATCTTTCCTTCAATGCTTTACGTCTATTATCAGTGTGATCTAAAAAGCTTTTCTCTACAGGTGTCAATAAGCAAGTCATATTGTTGCGGTGTGCATAAGCTGTCCCAAATGTAAGCGTTGGTTCAAAGAAACTGTAGGAAAGTCCTTTTTTTTTGCCTGATCACCCCCACTCTTTCTGGATAGGTACTGGTGGTTACTGACTCTTGGCTGTGCCCTGGGTACTGCTTACCAGTCCCAGGGCCAGTGCTCTGTGTAAAATGGATATGCAAATTAGGCTAATTATAATTGGCTAAGTTAACCTACCTATAAGTCCCTAGTATATGGTAGGGCATGTAGGTTTAGGGACCACAGCATAGGTGGTGCACACCTAGGTGCATTGCTGAGGTGCCCAGTGTCATTTTAAAAGCAAGCCTGCCTTGCTGGCTGCTTTTAAATTAAAGTTATATGCAAATTCGACTTTGGAATTAAAGGTACTTCCAAAGTTTTAAACTACCTTATTTTTACATATAAGTCACCCCTAAGGTGTGCCCTATGTGCCCCTAGGGCTGGGTGCCATGTAACTATAAGCAGGGACTTTATAAAAATAGATTTATAAGCCCTGGTGAGGTAAAAACAGCCAAATTCGTTTTTCCCTCATTGAAGTAAATGGCCTTCATAGGCTAGAATGGGCAGACTTTATTTTAAATTTTAAAGTCTCCTTAAATGTTACATACCAAGAATTTGGTATCAAATTGATTGTTATAATAAATCCCACAACTTCCAGTTGTTGGATTTAATATAACTAGTGCAGGTAAAAAGTTTAGACTTTACCTAAAAAGTTGCCAATTTCAGCTCTGCATTGTTTTTGCTGCTGTGCTCTGATTGGCCAGCCTGCAGCAGCTTCTGCCAGGCCACTTTAATGAGGTGTGAAGTGGCCTGGCTTTACACAAAGGAATGTGCTTGGGGGAGAGAATCTCCCCTCAGCAGATGGGGAAGCAGGAAGGGGGAGGGCTGCCAAACTGGTCTTCAAAGGCAGAGAAGGACATCTGGAGCACCCAGCAACACCCCCACATCCTGCAACCCCAGACAGCTAGGTGCCCCCTTGATTAGATTAGGAGAGGGCAGGAGAGGGGTGTGTTTATGATTTTTAGCCACACCAGTGGGTGGGCTCAGCCAGATCTCTCCTCCAAAAATCAGATTCATCCATTTTGGATTTTTAGAGACTATTGCCTTCTGGGATGGATTTTTGCCACACTTCCCAGGAAGTGGTCATCACAGGGGGACGACCCTGTCCCTGATTGGAGGACCAGGGCCCCCCTGCTTTTCACCCAGGAGCAAGGATAAAACTGGCAGACCTGCACCCACGCCTCAGATCCCCACCAAATTTCAAGAAGAAAGAACTACAAGGAGAAGAAGGACTGCCCTGCTGGACCCCTGGCCTGCACCTGGACCCTGCACTCAGAAAGACTGCACCAGCTGCACACTTGGGCTTCACCACAAGAAGGACTTTGCCTGGCTTCCACTGGTTCAAGGAGGGACTCCCTGTTTGCTACAGGTGAAAAATTGCTAACCAGAGTCCCCTGCACCAACTCCTGAAAAAGTGACCAGCTGACCACTGCCCAGTGGCCAAAAAGGAGTTTGCGCCAGGTGCACTCTGGGAGTTGAAGTCCGCACTTCCCAAGGACCATCACAGAACTTCTGGACCCTTGGGGTGAGCTGTGGACCCCAAAAGAACCTTAAAAGAACATCTGGGTGAAGCCCCAGAAGTTTGGAAAAGATTGGAGAAATTTTAGAAAAAAGCTCCATAAAGTGACCGACTCGACGCGGAAATTCTAGCCGGCTTGCCTCAACCGCGACCCGGCCTGACTTCGTGGTTCGTCCCGGTCAAGAAAAACATCCGAAAAAAAGACTAAGTCCGAACGTAAAAAGTTGACCGGGACCTTCCAGCCATCGTATCCGAGAAGGGCTCCACGGACGTCGGATCAAGATCCAGGTTTACCCCGGTCGAAGGATTTTCATCTCGAAAAAACGACTAAGTCCGAAGGTAAAAATCACCACCGAGGAAACCGACTTCGCGTATCCGGACAAGGGCTCCAGGAGGACGGATCCAACTGGCAGGTTCGTCCCGGGGAAGAAAAACATCGAAAAAGAGACTAAGTCAGAAGGTAACTTTTTAACCGAGGCCTCCCGCGACTTGTAGCCGAGCAGGGCTCCATCGCGGTCGGCCTGAAATTTGACTTTGCCCCGGTCCTGGTGCAACCAGATGACCCGATTGGCGCTTTTTGTTTCTAAGCGCTAGAAAATAATAATACTTTAAAAATTCATATCTCCGGTTCCCCTGAACCGATTTTAATCGTTTTTGTGTCATTTTAAAGATAAAAATATAAGCTATTTTTTATAAATTGGTTTTGGATTTTTAAACTGTTTCCTGTGTTTTATTTAATTACTGTTTTGTGATATTTGAATGCTTTACACTTTGTCTCCTAAGTTAAGCCTTGACGCTCGATGCCAAGCTACCAAGGGTAGAGCTGGGATTAATTTACTGAGACCTAACTGTACTTTTGTGGAGGTTTGTGGCTTGTTGCTAGGTGTAGGTACCTACCTGCCCTATCAATAACCCATTTTCCAACATAATTGGAAGCAGCGACGGGATCCTGTACTTGTGTTCAATATCACGTTACAGTTTTAGATAAAACAAATTAAAAATCCTTTAAATTGTCCTAGTGCAAAAATTGTTTTTAATTTTAAATTTTAATTTTTTTTTTTAAATTAATTTGGATTAATTTCAATTATTGAATTTTTGTAATTTTTCTAAATTCTTGTTTCCAATTTTTTGCAAAAAGTTTTTGTTGACACAAAACTAGGGAACCATGGAGCTTGATCTGGCTAGCCTACCCACACTGACAGTAGTCCAGCTTAGGGGGTTGTGTATTGAGAGGGGGTTGCCTGCAACCACTAATCTCAGGAAGGAAATCCTGATTAAATCCCTGACAGCATGGGCTGAGGCCCAAGAGGTAGAGACAGAGGAAGCTCCAGAGGAGGAACCAAAAGAGGATGATGCTAACTCTAACCACTCAGGGGAGGAAAGGCATCAGACCCCAAGTGAGGAAGAGGAGGAACGGTCCTCACTGGACACAGTCACTAGGGGCAGACCCAAAGCTAGTGGTAGGAAGAGGGTCCTTTCAGGAGGAGAGAACCCATCCATCAGGGAGAGAGAGCTGGAAGCCCAGCTAGCCTACATAGCTTTGGAGGCAGATAAGCTTGCCCTAGAAAAAAAGAAGTGGGCAAGCAAAGAAAAAAAAGATGGAAGCAGCGAGAAAGAAACTGAGGTGTCCCTGGGTGGGGGTTTTGCCCCCAGATTACCCAAAGGGGTGGTTCCTGCCTATGTAGAGGGGGATGACATCGATAAGTGGCTGGGGGCCTTTGAGAGGGCCCTCCAGATGAGGAAAGTCAAGCCTCAGTACTGGGGTTCACTCCTTTGGGAGTTAGTTCCCAACTCTGGGAGGGATAGGCTCCTTACCATGAGTGGGGAGGATGCAGACTCATACCCCAGTATGAAGAGATGCTTGACTAAAAAGTTTGGTCTAACCCCAGAGCAGTATAGGCTTAAGTTTAGGGACACCCAAAAGACAAGCACCCAGTCCTGGGTGGACTTTGTGGACATTTCAGTGAAAGCACTGGAGGGCTGGATACAGGGCAACAGGGTAAGTACCTTTGAGGGGCTGTACAATTTGATTATGAGGGAGCACCTTCTAACTAATTGTGTCCAAGAGAGGCTCCACCAGTATCTAGTAGACTCTAGGTTGACCAACCCCAGAGAGCTGGGGGAGGCAGCAGATGACTGGTTAAGAACTAGAGTTAACCAGAGACCCCCAGGGGGTGATCAGAAAAAGGGAGGACATGGTTCTTCTCAGGGGAAGAACCAGGGGAAAGATGACAAAAAACCCAAAGAGTCCTCACAAGAGTCCCCAAAAACTTCTCAGGGAGGGGGAGCCCCGAGCCAATTCACTTCTAAAGGGAAAGGGTATCAGGGAAAGAATTTTGATCCTGCTAAAGCAGGAAGGTTTCAGGAGCTTGCTAAGGCCGGCAAGTGTTTTGACTGTTATCAGCCAGGACATAAAAGAGGAGATGCTATCTGCACCAAGAAGCCCCCCACTGGTGGGCAATCCCAGAGGATTGCTAGTGTAGGGTTGGGGGTGGAAGTTGGCCCAGGGGTGGAATCAGGGTACACTGAAGTCACCTTAGTATCCGTGGGTGGGGTGGACATTGCAACTATGGCCACCTTACCTCCCATCATGCAGAGGTATAGGCAGAGGCCTAAAGTCAATGGGACTGAAGTGGAAGCTCTGAGAGATACAGGAGCCAGTGTGACAATGGTCACAGAAAAGCTGGTTTCTCCAGAGCAGGTCTTACCTGGTGTCTTCCACCAGGTGACTTATGCAGATAGCAGAACCAAACTCCATCCCATGGCTATGGTGAGTCTGGAATGGGGAGGTGTGACTGGCCCTAAAAAAGTAGCTGTAGCTCCTGCCCTCCCAGTAGAGTGTCTGCTGGGAAATGATCTTGAAGCATCTGAATGGTCAGAAGTGGAGAGAAGGGTCCATGCAAAGATGCTGGATCTCCCTGAATGGGTGTGTGCTGTGACCAGGTCACAGGCAGCACAACAGGGAAATGCTGGACATTTGGACCCTGGAACAATGGGCCAAGCCTCCAAGAAAAAGAGAAAGAGCACTGGGTCTGGCTTGCCAGCCCCAACAAGTACAGAGGGTCAGGAAGAATCCAACCCTGAGGGGGAGGATCTGAACTCTGAGGGAGGGACACCTTCCCTGCAAACTCTGCCTGACTTGGCAGAACTGCAAGGGGCAGGTGGGCCCACCAGAGAAGATTTGTGCCAGGGACAAAGAGAGTGTCCCACTCTTGAGGGCCTGAGGCAGACTGCTGCCAGGCAAGAACAAGGGGATACCAGTGGTACCCACAAGGTTTACTGGGAGGATGGAGTTCTCTACACTGAGGCTAGGACCCTCAAAGAAGGGGCTACTAGGAGAGTAGTGGTCCCCCAAAAGTATAGAGAATTCCTCCTTACCTTAAGCCATGATATCCCCTTAGCTGGTCATTTGGGACAGACCAAGACCTGGAACAGGCTGGTCAACCATTTTTTTTGGCCCGAAATGTCAGAAAAAGTCAGGGAGTTTTGCAGCACCTGTGTCACCTGTCAAGCCAGTGGCAAGACAGGGGGCAAGCCAAAGGCTCCCTTAATTCCACTGCCAGTGGTTGGGACTCCCTTTGAGAGGGTGGGGATTGACATTGTTGGTCCCCTAGACCCACCAACTGCTTCAGGTAACAGGTACATTGTGGTGGTAGTGGACCATGCCACCAGGTACCCTGAGGCAATACCCCTCCGGACAATCACTGCACCCACAGTGGCTAGGGCCCTACTTGGTGTGTTCACCAGAGTGGGATTCCCAAAGGAGGTGGTCTCAGATAGGGGCACAAACTTTATGTCAGCCTATCTGAAAGCCATGTGGGAGGAGTGTGGTGTTACTTATAAGTTCAGCACACCCTACCATCCACAGACCAATGGTCTAGTGGAAAGATTCAATAAGACCCTGAAGGGCATGATCATGGGTTTGTCTGACAAACTCAGGAGGAGATGGAATGTCCTCCTCCCATGCCTGCTGTTTGCCTACAGGGAGGTGCCACAGAAGGGGGTTGGATTCAGCCCCTTTGAGTTACTGTTTGGGCACCCTGTAAGAGGCCCATTGTGCTTGGTGAGAGAGTCTTGGGAAAAGCCTCTCAAGGAAGCCAAGGAGAATGTGCTGGATTATGTACTAGGCCTGCGGTCTCGCATGGCTGAGTATATGAAGAAGGCAAGCAGAAACCTGGAGGCCAGTCAGGAGCTCATGAAGCTCTGGCATGATCAAAAGGCTACCATGCCTGAGTATCACCCAGGACAGCTGGTGTGGGTTTTGGAGCCCATGGCTCCTAGGGCACTACAGGCCAAATGGACTGGGCCCTATCCAATCCTAGAAAAAAAAGGTGAGGTCACCTACTTGGTGGACCTTGGCACCCCCAGGAATCCTCACAGGGTCCTGCATGTTAATAGGATGAAACCCCACCAGGACAGAGCAGACATGACCATGCTGATGGTCACTGATGAAGGGAAGGAGGAGGAGGGTGAACCTCTGCCAGACCTCCTGTCCTCAAAGGAAAAAGATGGGTCAGTGGAGGGAGTGGTACTCTCTCCCAAACTGACAGATCAGCAACAACAAGACTGTAAGCAAGTCTTGAGACAGTTTGCTAGTCTGTTCTCCCTGACCCCTGGACTCACCAATTGGTGTGTCCATGATGTTGACACTGGTGACAGCTTGCCTGTCAAGAACAAGCTGTACAGGCTGTCTGACCAGGTCAAGGCCAACATCAAAGCTGAAGTGGCCAAGATGTTGGACCTGAAGGTAATTGAGCCCTCTGATAGTCCTTGGTCCAGTCCAGTGGTACTGGTACCCAAAGCTAATCCCCAAGGTGGGAAGAAAGAATTAAGATTCTGTGTGGACTACAGAGGTCTAAATGCAGTCACTAGGACTGATGCTCACCCCATACCTAGAGCTGATGAGCTCATTGACAGGTTGGGGGCTGCCAAATTCCTGAGCACATTTGATCTGACCTCAGGATATTGGCAGATTGCCTTAAGTCCAAGAGCTAAGGAGAGGTCAGCATTTTCCACACCAGAGGGCCACTTTCAGTTCAAGGTGATGCCCTTTGGGATGAAAAATGCTCCTGCCACCTTCCAACGGTTGGTGAATAGAGTCCTATCTGGGTTGGAATCTTTTAGTGCAGCTTATCTGGATGATATAGCTGTATTTAGTTCCACCTGGAGGGACCACCTGGTCCACCTGAAGGAAGTGCTTCAGGCCCTGCTTCAAGCAGGCCTGACTATCAAGGCAAGCAAGTGCCAGATAGGGCAAAGTTCTGTTGTGTACCTGGGCCACCTTGTTGGTGGAGGCCATGTACAACCTCTCCAGCCCAAGATCCAGACTATCCTGGATTGGGAGGCTCCAAAAACCCAGACTCAGGTCAGGGCCTTTCTTGGCCTGACTGGGTATTACAGGAGGTTTGTTCAGAATTTTGGGACCATAGTGGCCCCTCTGACTGAGCTTACCTCCAAGAAACAACCCAAGAAGGTCATTTGGACCCCAGAGTGTCAGAAAGCTTTTGACACCCTAAAACAGGCTATGTGTTCAGCACCAGTGTTACTGGCCCCTGACTATAGCAAGGAGTTTGTAGTGCAAACAGATGCTTCAGAGGAAGGGATTGGGGCAGTGTTAGCACAAGTTAATGAAGAGGGCCATGATCACCCAGTTGCCTTCATCAGCAGGCGACTACTCCCCAGAGAGAAAAAATGGAGTGCCATTGAGAGGGAGGCCTTTGCTGTGGTTTGGTCCCTGAAGAAGTTGAGGCCTTACTTGTTTGGCACTCACTTCCGTGTACAAACTGACCACAGACCTCTCAGATGGTTGATGCAGATGAGGGGGGAGAACCCAAAACTGTTAAGGTGGTCCATTTCCCTACAGGGGATGGACTTCACAGTGGAGCACAGACCTGGGACTGCTCATGCCAATGCAGATGGCCTTTCCAGGTTTTTCCACTTAGCTGATGAGGACTACCAGGGTGTAGGTTAGTACCCATCACCTTTCATCTGGGGGGGGGCAGTGTAGGAAAGTCCTTTTTTTTTGCCTGATCACCCCCACTCTTTCTGGATAGGTACTGGTGGTTACTGACTCTTGGCTGTGCCCTGGGTACTGCTTACCAGTCCCAGGGCCAGTGCTCTGTGTAAAATGGATATGCAAATTAGGCTAATTATAATTGGCTAAGTTAACCTACCTATAAGTCCCTAGTATATGGTAGGGCATGTAGGTTTAGGGACCACAGCATAGGTGGTGCACACCTAGGTGCATTGCTGAGGTGCCCAGTGTCATTTTAAAAGCAAGCCTGCCTTGCTGGCTGCTTTTAAATTAAAGTTATATGCAAATTCGACTTTGGAATTAAAGGTACTTCCAAAGTTTTAAACTACCTTATTTTTACATATAAGTCACCCCTAAGGTGTGCCCTATGTGCCCCTAGGGCTGGGTGCCATGTAACTATAAGCAGGGACTTTATAAAAATAGATTTATAAGCCCTGGTGAGGTAAAAACAGCCAAATTCGTTTTTCCCTCATTGAAGTAAATGGCCTTCATAGGCTAGAATGGGCAGACTTTATTTTAAATTTTAAAGTCTCCTTAAATGTTACATACCAAGAATTTGGTATCAAATTGATTGTTATAATAAATCCCACAACTTCCAGTTGTTGGATTTAATATAACTAGTGCAGGTAAAAAGTTTAGACTTTACCTAAAAAGTTGCCAATTTCAGCTCTGCATTGTTTTTGCTGCTGTGCTCTGATTGGCCAGCCTGCAGCAGCTTCTGCCAGGCCACTTTAATGAGGTGTGAAGTGGCCTGGCTTTACACAAAGGAATGTGCTTGGGGGAGAGAATCTCCCCTCAGCAGATGGGGAAGCAGGAAGGGGGAGGGCTGCCAAACTGGTCTTCAAAGGCAGAGAAGGACATCTGGAGCACCCAGCAACACCCCCACATCCTGCAACCCCAGACAGCTAGGTGCCCCCTTGATTAGATTAGGAGAGGGCAGGAGAGGGGTGTGTTTATGATTTTTAGCCACACCAGTGGGTGGGCTCAGCCAGATCTCTCCTCCAAAAATCAGATTCATCCATTTTGGATTTTTAGAGACTATTGCCTTCTGGGATGGATTTTTGCCACACTTCCCAGGAAGTGGTCATCACAGGGGGACGACCCTGTCCCTGATTGGAGGACCAGGGCCCCCCTGCTTTTCACCCAGGAGCAAGGATAAAACTGGCAGACCTGCACCCACGCCTCAGATCCCCACCAAATTTCAAGAAGAAAGAACTACAAGGAGAAGAAGGACTGCCCTGCTGGACCCCTGGCCTGCACCTGGACCCTGCACTCAGAAAGACTGCACCAGCTGCACACTTGGGCTTCACCACAAGAAGGACTTTGCCTGGCTTCCACTGGTTCAAGGAGGGACTCCCTGTTTGCTACAGGTGAAAAATTGCTAACCAGAGTCCCCTGCACCAACTCCTGAAAAAGTGACCAGCTGACCACTGCCCAGTGGCCAAAAAGGAGTTTGCGCCAGGTGCACTCTGGGAGTTGAAGTCCGCAGTTCCCAAGGACCATCACAGAACTTCTGGACCCTTGGGGTGAGCTGTGGACCCCAAAAGAACCTTAAAAGAACATCTGGGTGAAGCCCCAGAAGTTTGGAAAAGATTGGAGAAATTTTAGAAAAAAGCTCCATAAAGTGACCGACTCGACGCGGAAATTCTAGCCGGCTTGCCTCAACCGCGACCCGGCCTGACTTCGTGGTTCGTCCCGGTCAAGAAAAACATCCGAAAAAAAGACTAAGTCCGAACGTAAAAAGTTGACCGGGACCTTCCAGCCATCGTATCCGAGAAGGGCTCCACGGACGTCGGATCAAGATCCAGGTTTACCCCGGTCGAAGGATTTTCATCTCGAAAAAACGACTAAGTCCGAAGGTAAAAATCACCACCGAGGAAACCGACTTCGCGTATCCGGACAAGGGCTCCAGGAGGTCGGATCCAACTGGCAGGTTCGTCCCGGGGAAGAAAAACATCGAAAAAGAGACTAAGTCAGAAGGTAACTTTTTAACCGAGGCCTCCCGCGACTTGTAGCCGAGCAGGGCTCCATCGCGGTCGGCCTGAAATTTGACTTTGCCCCGGTCCTGGTGCAACCAGATGACCCGATTGGCGCTTTTTGTTTCTAAGCGCTAGAAAATAATAATACTTTAAAAATTCATATCTCCGGTTCCCCTGAACCGATTTTAATCGTTTTTGTGTCATTTTAAAGATAAAAATATAAGCTATTTTTTATAAATTGGTTTTGGATTTTTAAACTGTTTCCTGTGTTTTATTTAATTACTGTTTTGTGATATTTGAATGCTTTACACTTTGTCTCCTAAGTTAAGCATTGACGCTCGATGCCAAGCTACCAAGGGTAGAGCTGGGATTAATTTACTGAGACCTAACTGTACTTTTGTGGAGGTTTGTGGCTTGTTGCTAGGTGTAGGTACCTACCTGCCCTATCAATAACCCATTTTCCAACAGAAACCTATAACTAATTTTATACTATGTTGCTAACTTGTTCAGAAACTCAATCACAGGCACAAAAGAAAACTCCACATCCAAATTTTAATAGAAGTATTGCACGTGCTCTTGATTATAGAATCTTGTTAGTAGCAAACTACAACTTATCCCATAAGTTAATGGTAAGCTATGGTAGGTGACCCCTTCTTGCACTGATGAAGGAATCTTTGTGCACACATAACAGTTCTTTGCATCCATGGTTTCAACATACTCATTCAGCAAGCGATAGAAGACATTAGTGGAAAGTTCCCCTTTTGAGTTAGTTCTCTCATGCAAGTGTTTTGCATCCTGCTCAAACTTTTCCCACGGTGTTAATGTTGTAGTCTCAGATTTTGAAGCATTGTTAGTCACTTTTCTATCCAACCACGGCATTCCCACAATCTCACCTACAATTATTATTGCACACACAATACCTAATATAAGACTTAACCAACCACACACCTTACCCTTTTTGTTACTACCTCTATTATAAGCCATGTCTGTAAAGAATCAGATAGCAGAATAACTTCAAAACAAATAATCAACTTGAGGACGATATAAAAGCTCTTATTATATATATTTTTTTTCTCTTGATGCGAAGTCTCTTTCTCTCTGTGTGTATTTACAGCGTTTCACTCACTCCAGGACCCCATTTGTCAATCAGGTAAGCAGCTTGTCATAATCTAGTTTTCAAAGTCATTCAGGTTATCAGTGTCACATCCGGTAATTTATAAGTCTCTCTCTTAGTTTTTCAGCTTTCTATTTTCCTTTTAAATTTTTAGTTTTAACACAGTCTCTTTCTCTGATTGATTTTAGGTACCGCAGTATTGGCCTGGTACTTCTCGATCAAAACAGAATGCTAAGAATTCTTGTTGCCATTCAGATGTTGTTGCATATGCCCATTCAGGACCTGCGTACTTTCTATTTGCAGTTCTTTTTCTTTTCAATCTGCGTTCGCCTTGCAATTCTCCTTCACTTAGATCCTCTATTCGGGATGTATCAGTTTCTTCTGTTTTTGTTTCACCTGGTACGACCATTTCTTTCGCAGCCTGTTTCTCTGGCCAGTTATCTACCTTATGCGTCTTCTTCCTGCTTGTCCTTTCAGGACGCTGAACAACACCCTCCTCTTGTGCTATGGTGTTTTCTCTTGATGGGCCTGCAACTGGCTCAGGGGATGCCGGTGTGCTTTGATCTCTCTCTACAATTTCCCCTTCTTCATCTTCTGGATCTGTAACGGGTTCAAGCTGTAACCCGCATCCGTCTACTTCTGGGAGAACCTCTCCTCGATTAAGTTCTCCTGCTGCCTCTACTGAGATAGGCACACTGTCACCTCTCTCGAACTCGTTTACTGTTTGAGGGACTAGGCTGTTCTCAGTGGGCTCTCCTACCGTCTCAGTTCCCCCTTGGCTATTGTATAACCCTGAGACTTCCTTCTCTGGAACTGTTGAGTCGGAAACTTTAAGTTCCTCATCAGTCGGACACGTTACCTCCTTTGTGTGACTGCCATGTATCCAGTTTGGAACGCCTGCACATTTCACAGCAGTGGTTGTTGTCAGTATTACTTGATATGGCCCCTTCCAGCGTGGTTCCAAACACAACTTTCTTACATGCTTCTTGACAACCACCCAGTCACCGGCTTGCAGGTTGTGACCTGGATCACTGATCGGTAGCAATGTGTTGGCCTCCACCTGGTGGGAAAAAGAGCGAACCACATCAGCCAAACCTTTGCAGTAGTCCAACACCATATCATCCGTGATATTCACAAGAGCATTTGCAGGTACTGCGGGCAGCCTCATAGCTCTGTCCATAAGGATCTCATGGGGTGATAGTCCTGTCTTCTTATCAGGGTTATTCCTCATCGACATCAGCACTAAGGGCAATACATCTGGCCATTTCACATTGGTAGCTGCGCACATTTTTGCCATTCTCGACTTCAGGGTACCATTCATCTAATCCTGATGTTTCAGGGCGGTAACTACAATGCAGCTTCTGTTCGATGTCTAACGCAGCACACAAAAGTTTAATCACCTCATTGTCGAAGTGTCTGCCCCTATCTGATTCTATAGAGACCGGAAACCCGAACCTGGGTATTAATTCCCTAAGCAGCAGTTTTGCGACTGTGAGTCTGTCATTTCTACGTGTGGGGTAAGCCTAAATCCAATGGCTAAAGACACACACAATCACCAACACGTATTTCAATCCTCCACAAACAGGCATCTCAATGAAATCCATTTGCATCTTGCTAAATGGACCGCCAGCTCTCCCAATGTGGCTCAGAGCTACCACAGTCCCTTTTCCGGCATTCATCTGTTGACAGATGATGTACCTGTGACAAGTAACTTCTGCTGCATGTCTGAATTTTGGGTTGAACCAGTCAATCTTGATTGACCTGATCATTGCATCTCTCCCAAGATGTGCCTGTCCATGATAAAGCCTTGTGAATTGTGACAGAAGACTATTTGGCAAAACCAATTTTCCCTCCTCTGAGACCCATAAATCATCAGCCCTTTGTACACATTGCATTCTCTGCCAGGAGCGTTTCTCCTCTTTGCTAGCACGACCCTGTAGTGTTTTTAGCTCATCTAATGTATCAACCACCCTTAATGCAAAGTTCAAGCATGTTTCATTTTCAGTTTGCGGTAACAATTCCCGCTGATCCTTGAACGATATACAGTTCAATGCACAAAATCTTGCGACTTGATCTGCATAGCCGGTTTCCATGGATATGGAGTCTTGTGACTTAACAAGAGCATTGCATTTCACCACGGCAATTTCAAGAGGTAACTGAATTGCATGTAACAAATCCTTAATTTGTTCACCATTTTTCACAGGAGAACCAGAAGAGGTAATGAAACCTCTCTGTGACCACAATTGGCCAAAATCATGTACAATTCCAAACCCGTATCTGCTGTCAGTATAGATAGTGACTCTCAGATTTTCAGCTGCATGGCATGCCTTAGTAAGGGCAATTAGCTCTGCCACTTGGGCGGAATACACTCTCTCGAGCCAGGAAGCTTCAATAATACCAGCTATGGTACACACAGCATAACCAGCTCTCAGTATTCCGACTGAGTCTCTCAAACAGGATCCGTCAACGAACATAATGCAGTCATTTTCCTTTAACTGCGTATCTTGGATATCAGGTCGGGGCTTGGTACATAGCTCTGTTACCGCAAGACAATCATTCTCCATTTCCTCATCATTATTAATCTCAGTACTTTCAACAGGAAGTAGAGTTGCCGGGTTTAATACAGTACATCGCTTCAGTGAAACATTATGCGACCCCAAAATAATTGTCTCATATTGTGTGAGTCGGGCATTTGTCATGTGCTGGGTTTTGGTTCGAGTCAACAGAATTTCAACTGAATGTGAAACCATTACTGTCAAGGGATGTCCCATCACTATGCCTTCACCCTGCGTGAGGCTTTGACCAACTGCTGCAATTGCGTGCAAACAACCCGGTAAGGCTGCTGTGACGGGGTCCAAGGTAGCTGTAAAATATGCTACAGGGCGGTTTGTACCTCCATGGACCTGTGTCAAGACAGACAAAGAAAAAGCATCACGTTCATGACAAAACAGTAGAAAAGGTTTTGTGTAATCAGGCATACCCAAAGCTAGTGCCCTGCACATGCACTCTCTCAATTCCATAAATGACTCAAGCTCTTCCTTGGATAGGGTTATGGTGTACGGTTCATCCTTGATCTCTTTGCCTGTCATCTTTATCAATGGTTTTGAGATAATTGAGAAGTTGGGTATCCACTGACGACAGTAGCCCACCATTCCCAAAAACATCCTGACATCTCTCTTTGTTGTCGGGGGGTTCATCTGCAAAATAGCTGTCACTCTTTCCTTCGATATTCTCCTGGACCCTCTCTCAATCAAGTGTCCTAAGTACTTCACCTCTTTCTGACAGTACTACAGCTTCTTTGGCGACACTTTATGTCCGTTCTTTCCCAAATGATTCAGCAAGGCAATTGTGTCATACTTACAGTCATCTTTTGTCCTGGACGCAATCAGCAAGTCGTCAATGTACTGTACTAGAGTTGAACTGAAAGGTAGTACTAAAGATTCTAAGTCCTTTTTCAATATCTGATTGAAGATGGACGGTGACTCAGAAAACCCTTGAGGAATTCTGCACCAACTGTACACCTTGTCCAGGAATTTGAAACTGAATAAAAACTGGCTGTTCTCATGAAGAGGCACTGAAAAGAAAGCTTGTGACAAGTCTACAACAGTGAACCATTCAGCATCACACGGAACCTGAAACCTGATCACTGCTGGATTTGGCACTATGGGGCAACATTTTACCACAATCTCATTTATTTTCCTCAAGTCCTGCACAATTCGAACCTTCCCACAAGGCTTTTTCAGACCCCTTATCGGTGAATTACATGAGCTGCTCAATACTTCCTTCAGAACTCCTTATTTTACAAAGTCCACAATTATTTGTGATACATGAAGAAGGACATCTTTTGCCATATGGTACGGCGGCACCAGGGGAAACACTGCATTTGGTTTTACCTGTACTTTAACTGGTTCCACTCCTTTTATCAGTCCCACTTCCTTTCCTGCCAAATCCCACACTTTCTCCGTCACCGCTCCCTGTAATTCGGCTGGTAAGTCAGTCACTGTAAGCATCGGGAATAATGTTATCAAAGGGTAATCTTCATTCGCGGTTTCTGTTTCGAACTCTGAGAACTGACCATTTTCCCCTTCATCATCACTATTTGTCTGTACCTCAATTCAATCATTGGAACAGGTAATCGAGCATTTAATTTTGCACAGTAAGTCTCTTCCCAGCAGGGACACAGGACTTGAATCACAGACTACAAACTTATGCAGTCCCTGGAAATTGCCAATCTCAACTTGCACTGGATCTGTAATCGGATTTGTCAAGTACTGGTTTGCTACCCTGACTACTCTTATGGTATGCCCTGAAAGTGGTAATTTTGGAACCTCTGCACTTCTGACTGTAGAGCGCGTAGCTCCGGTATCAACCAGGAATGAAACCTTATGAACCATTATCTTTCCCTCTACATAGGGTCCCCTCTGATCTACTTCTAGGGACGCTGTCAGCCTGCACTCTTCACTGTCTGAACTGTCATCTGACCATTCCTCATTCATTCCATCTTCACCATGCAATGGGAATTGCTATACTGTATCATTTTGGCTCATCACTTGACCTGTGACCTGCTGAGGAAGCATCACCTGCTGCTGACCCATTGGAGCTAATGATAATTGCATTTGCTGTCTAGGTACCATGGGAACCTGCTGTTGTACTTGCTGCATTTGCTCTGGTTGACCACGCGGCATTTGCATTTGCTGCAGCGTCTGTAGCCCTTCCATCTGCACCATGTTATTTTGAAAGTTCGGATTTTGACTTCTCAATTTTGGACCTCTCACATTTTGTAATGTACCGACATTAGTGCTTTGTTGAACTACACCATCCTGCACCACATTTGGGCATTCCCACTTCCAATGCCCCACGCCCCCGCTCGTGTGACATGGAGACATCTTTTTCATCCCTTGCGCATCATTTTGAATCACCTCAGTATTCAAATCTGGACCGCGATTCACAAAACCTCGACCTCCACCTCTCGGTTGTGCCTGAATCACACCATTCCATTGCGGTCGCTGCTGTATCATCTGCTGAATCCCATTTCCCTGCATACCTGCCTGTGCTGCCCTTATCTGCATCACCATCACTTTCTCCTTCAGTTTTCTCTGCTTTAGCTCAATCTCGTCACTATAGTATTTTGCGTACTGCGACACCTCATCAATCGGCTTCGCTTGCCAACAGATCAAATGATTCTTAATCATCTGGCTAACCTCTGGTCTCAGCCCTTCAACAAATTTGAACACAAGATGGTTCATGTCTTTCGGATCTATAGTCTCAGTACCACTGTAATGTTTGAATGCCTTCAACAATCTCTCATAGTAAGCATGTATCGATTCTTTAACCTCCTGTGAGGTCTGGTCGATTTTCTGCCAATCAGTCACTTTCGGCGACACTTTCTGTTTCAAAAACTCAATTACTTTATGATAGTACTTCATCACCTCCTCAGAGGGTGCTCCGGTCACATTATCCCTTGCTGGCTCCTGTGTCGGCCAGTCTACCCCTCTCTTGCACTCAAGCCATAAGTCGGGCGGAACAATGATCTCAAACAAGGTATTCAAATCTTCCCAGAGACACTTTTAGATGTGCTTTCATCCCGGCAGACCTCATGTGCTCGAAGTCCTTTGAGTCAAAGTCTAATCTGTAACTTCTTTTCAAATGTTTAGTACTCTCACTATCGATATTGTATTTGTCTGCCAGGTTCGCCCACTTCTGATGTACCTTACCTACTTCTTTATTGATTTTAGGGCACAGATACCTCAATTCTGCTTCTGTGTATGACTCCAATCTGTTCACCCCCATTGTTCCTTCCACTAGTTCAGCAGCTTCCATGCCCAGTCTCCCAAAATTCAGGTAATAATTTTTTTCCAACTTTTCCGGTTCTACTGCAGTTACTGTAGTCTTTTGTAAAGCATAGGTTTTCTCTAACCACTCATTTAACTGTTATATCCTAAAACCTTGCAGTGAAATATTCCCTGCATGCATCATTGGTGACTGTGAAGCATTCGTACTTATTGTCTGTGGGGTTAGCACACGTAGCCCTGCCTGTCTCATTGCCTCCAACGGTGATTCAGCCGGGTTAAGGTCTAACAAAGACCTCGGTCTTTCGACCGCTTGCTCTCCTGTGGCCATTAACTGGGGAGTTCCTATGGACCCTCCTCTTATTGCATCTTGTGTCATTACTCCCTGATCACATATACCAGGCTTACCTTATGCATACAATGGCACTGGTGGACCAACAGTAATTGGTAATGATATGGCCGCCGGTGTCTGACCTGGTCCAAAACTCTGTGGAGCAGCAACTCCAAAGGTCTGATGCTCTGAAGCCGGGGCAGGTATTAATGGAGGTCCTTCTGCTGGATTATACCCTGGTAATAGTTGTGGCTGCGGCAGCAATTATGGAGTTGGCTCAATCTGCACTAACCTCAATTTTGTATATATCGGGTCTGGTAGAACTATCAGATTTGTAGTAGTCTCTAGTACTGGGACGTTTGGATAGATTCTCTTTATCTGAGGTGGAGGTTGCAACTGTATCTGCATGTCTGGCGCAGTGGGTACACTGACACCATTCTGTATCGAACCCGTATCACTAGTCTGTACTGTATCAGTAACTTCCTTCTCCTGCGTCTGGTTCCCAGGACCCGCACTAGTGCTCGGGCCATTTTCGCTTACCGCATAAGGTGGCAGGCGATCATGTAATATCTGTTTTAGGAATTCTTCATCGTCTGAATCATCTTCTTCTATCCAAGATCTCTTAGTCTCTTTAGGCTTATTAGAGTCTTTGTCTGTTTTATATGTGCCTTTCTTCCCCTGAGTCTCATCTCCTTATGTTATTGCTGGGAATAATTTGAGTCCGTCAACTATTCCCAGTCTCCACATTTTGCTCTCATTATCCCACCTAGCTTCTGCCAAAGTCTTTTCTGCCCTCTTTATTCTTCTTTGGAATTTTTCTTGTCTTTGTTTAATAGCCATTAAATCCCAAATTGCTAAAGCCTCATACTGAGCTGGCCTCGGAGGTGGCTTCTGTACGCTTAACATCCACCTGAAATTCTCTGGAACTCTTGTATTGAACGTCCCGTGTTCCGGAAACGCCAAACATCCCTCTTTTTCTGTCAATTTGTGCCACTGTTTCATCCATAAACAAGGAGCGACACCCTTTTCCTCCATGACTATATAGGCTGGAGTACCCTCAGGTGGTGTAGGCTCCCCTTCACTCGCCATAATGTATGGGTCTCCTTTCAGAGCACTCTTAAAAGCTTTGATAAAGTTCATCTTTGCGACTTTTTCTTTTTGTTTGTATTTAATCAAGAAGTGACTTTAATGCCCAGGACACTCTTCACCCACTGCAGCTGACAAAGTCTTGCGGCTCGTCCGCCCCTCACTGGATTCACACCAAACTAATGCAAAAAATTTACTGCAAGCACCTTAACAACAACAACAACACAGTTTTGCCGGTTTACTACAGGAAGGGTAACACATTCGCTTCAGAATTTTACAGAGATTTCACTTGAAGCCTCTGCCGCTACTCTCGCCTTCTCAGTTCCCGCATATGCAAGCAGAATTCGACCCGCAAATCCTACTCTCGAGTTGTCAATGGTTCGTTCTAGTGCACTTTAGAACTTGCCAAATCTCCATCTAAGGTTTCACACATACAATTTTGACTCAAACTCGACTTGTCAACCACACCCGATTGACCTAATTAAACCACACAAGTTACAACATAAACCCAAGTGTCTCCTACACTTGTCAATATACTCCGGAGTCTTAGACCATGACGGGTCCGTACATGAACAACCAATAACGTGGATAATTTTGAGCACAAAGCGCCACAATCATATGAAGTACGCTGACTTCAACTACTCTCATACTGCGGAGTACGCCCACTCCTACTAAAACAACATTACCTGGCCTAAATACACACAAACTTCACAAATCACCTGCAAAATGCATAAGCTGAGCAAGCGCAAATCCTACACCACACATGCTATAATGCCGAGAACATTCCCAACTCACTTAGGCAGGCTCCGAGATCCCAGGAAAGCCATGGTGAATTTAGAAATGCATCATACCTCCAATTTGCATTATCTCAGAAAAACTGTCTAAACAATAAAACTCCGTCCTAGGGCCCCCAAAGGCCAAACCATTGCTCTGCTACCAGAACTGATAATGCGCCCCTTTATGATAATTTATTACACATCAGGACTCTTTTTAGGCAAATGAATCTTTTGGCCCAGTTGAGAGACACCTTAGGACGAGATAGCTAATCAATATGTCAATCAATACGTCAATAATGTCATCAATAGTTATCATAGCCATACATTTCAAAGTCATTAATCAATTCAAAACTCTACCATGGCCTTGCAGCCATGAATAACCACACCAGTTTAGTAGAATTTTATAAGTTTTATTCCCTATTGATTACAAATCTAAGAGCAGATGCGTTAATCTCAAAACCAAGAAACATAATAGCATAGTCACGATATGGCAACTTTGATAAGATTTCATTAAGGCAAGAATCACAAACATCAGAACATAACACGGCGTAAACATAGATCAGCTTAGAGGGGTGTCAATAACGCGTCAGTTCAACAAATCATAGATTTGGTCGTTTGTTTATTTGAGTCAGTTTAGTGAACACCTGTCCTAACCACTAATTAGCATTGGCATGTTGGGCTTCATGCAAAACAATTTAGAACACCAATTTGGAAAACATCTAACTATGGTCTCTGTCAAAAGTAAGCAGTTGGTACCTAGAAAGGAAAAGCTAACAGACAAATCACAATTGTATTGTCATAGTTACCCTCCAAAGTTTAGTTCAGCGCACAGGCTCAGTCTTCGTCTTCAGGACATCAGTCAAATCGCCATCAGTCAGGACTCAGCTCCGGGGCAAAAAGGGCACTTCCCTCATAAAGAGGTAAAGTGTAAATTGGACAAATCTAAGGGCGAGGATGGTTTTAAGTAAACCAACAAGTCACCAAACAGAGTGACAGAGTTTCTGGATAAAATCAATAGCATTCCCTACCTAATTCCCTTGGCTCTCCATGTCATGGGTTTTTATCCCTTTTTTGTTGAACCTTCCCCCAAAATTCTATTGGACATTTGTTATACCTCACTATCTTTAACCTATCAGGAAACACATTATGGCGGTCATTACAACACTGGCGGTAAAAGCCGCTTACCACTGTGCAGAAGACCGCCAACACACCGCCGCGGCCGTGGAATTCCGCCACAGCTATTATGACCCACATTTCAGAATCTGCCAAAATTCAGACACCCACACAAGTCCGCCACACAAAAGGTCAGTGACAAACTGGCGAAAACAAAACCTCCACCGTCACGCCAACAGAAATACGCCCACGCTATCACAACACACGAATCCACACAGCGGTCTTTCAACCGCGGTATTCCATTGGAGGCACACACCGCCGCGCTCAACATGCACACACATTTACAAAACACTACCACATTGGACAATTCGAAATACACACACCTGATACACATACACACACCACTCCCACACACCCAATACAATATAAAACACACACCCACAACACCCACAAACCCCCACAAGAAAGAATTCAGAAAGAAGGTCACAGAGAGAGCACCAGCAAGAACAACAGTATCCACAGGCACACAACACCATCACCCACACAACTTCCACACACCTCACACAACACACCACTACATATCAGCACACTTATCACCACACACTCCACCCCACACATCACCGACACCACCCCATGGCACGGCAAAGACACCCCAGGTTCTCGGTGGAGGATCTCAGGGTCATGGTGGAGGAAATCGTCCGGGTAGAGCCACAGCTATTCGGAGCACAGGTGCAGCACACCTCCATTGCAAGGAAGATGGAGCTATGGCGAAGAATAGTGGACAGGGTCAACACAGTGGGACAGCACCCAAGAAATCAGGAGGACATCAGGAAGTGGTGGAACCACCTACGGGGGAAGGTGCGTTCCGTGGTCTCAAGACACGACCTGGCGGTTCAGCGGACTGGCGGCGGACCCCCATCTCCTCCCCCACAACTAACAACATGGGAGGAGCAGGTCTTGGAGATTCTGCATCCTGAGGGCCTCGCAGGAGTAGGTGGAGGAATGGACTCTGGTAAGTCAAATCTTAACTATTACAACCCCCACCCTACCTGCATGCAATCACATACCCCCACCCTCACCCCCAGCACCCCAACTCCTCACATATGTCCCAACATCACAAACCACCCATCCCAACACCAAGCCCTGCATGCAACAACAAAGCATGGACACCCATCACTAAAGCATGCCCACTGCACATACCCATACAACCCCCTAAATCCTCACACAAGGTCTCACACAGGAATTCAAGCACTGGGGCACACGGTCACCCACCCATTGCACACCATGACACACACAGATGTAATAACCATCTTTTTATCCCTGCAGGACCCCTACCCAACGTCACCGGACAGGAGGGTTCACACATGTCCACACCACCACCAGAAGAGGCCCACAGTGATGACAGCACCTCTGTCCAACTGGATCTAGATGACCAGCCCGCGCCCATCGGGGACCTCGGGACAGTTGGTTCCCATCACCCAGTCACAGGCCACTACAGACCTTCCACCCTCTGGAAACAAAAGCACAGCACCCACCCAGCGGGCCCATACCTCCGTCCCCAGGACACGTCAATCAGCAGTGTGTCCACCACTACAGGGAACCCCGGCTAATCCACCACCCCAACAACAACAGGGACCTTGGGGCAGTGGTAGTGGGCACACGGTCCAGGGGCCGGAGGCCCAGGAACACAGGGGAACTGGGAGGGCTGCTGTGCGACAGGGGCGGACAGGCCAAGGGAACCCACTCTCCACGAGGCCCTCTCCTCCATCATGGGAGCCTACCACCACTCTCAGGAGTCGATGGCAACGGTACTGGCCAAATTCAGGAGACCCAGTGCCTGCAGGAGGAACAGTATATGGGCTTCAGGGAGGAACTCAGAACCACCAGCTCCACCCTGGGCACCATCGTAGGGGTGCTGAAGGAAGTACTCAACACCAGGAGGGACACTGTGGCACTACAAGGGGTCCCTGATACTAGCATGGACGATGAACTGCCCACCACCTCCGCCGGCGCTAGTGGACAGGACGCCCCGCCACAGGACCACCACACCAGCACCCCACCCCCTGCAGAGGGATAACCACCCCGCAAACGGTCTCTGAGATCCAGGACAAAGACGGAGCACGATGCCAAGACCCCCGCCAAGAAATGAGACCACCCTGATTGTCATCCTACTGTCCCACTTTGTCACCCTGTCCATACTGAAACTGCCCCAGCTCCACTTCCTATGCCCATATGGGAAATGCACCTGTGAGACTAATAGACTGGACTCTGCCATGGACATTCCTCCGCCATCACCCCTCACCATTTCACTACCCCCTCCAATATTGAGCACTTAAATAAACACACTTAAAGCACAAAACATTCTGGAGTCTGTCTGTGATTTCGAAATAGTGTATTAGCAATTACAGTGACAAAATGATCTTTCAAGTTTAATGTCAACATACCTATTTCACACAGCTCTAGTCCATGAGGAATCTAAGCAGATGTCACACAGTGGGACCCACATCTGTTAAATCGTAAGGGAAAGTGACAACTCAGTGACCATACACTGGGTGAAAACGACACACAGTAGAGAGGTAGTAGTGTTAAAGTACATGTAGGTTTGTATTCTTACCTGTGTCTCACTGGAAATATTGCTGGATCACTGAGTCCCTGTTGTGCATGTCTTCTTCCCCTGCTTCCTCGTCTTCACTGTCCACAGGCTCCACAGCTGCAACAACACCGCCATCTGGACCATCCTCCTGCAGAAAAGGCACCTGTCATCGCAAAGCCAAGTTATGAAGCATACAGCAGGCCATGATGATCTGGCACACATTCTTTGGTTAGTAGAATAGGGATGCACCTGTCATATGGAGGCACCTGAACCTGGCCTTCAGGAGGCTGAAGGTCCGCTCGATCACCCTCCTAGTTCACCCATGGGCCTCATTGTAGCGTTCCTCTGCCCTTGTCCTAGGATTCCTTACTGGGGTCAGTAGCCAGGACAGGTTGGGGTAACCAGAGTCACCAATTAGCCACACACGGTGTCTCTGTAGCTGTTCCATCACATAAGAGATGCTGCGATTTCGCATGATGTACGCGTCATGCACTGACCCAGGGAACTTGGCATTTACATGGGAGATGTACTGGTCTGCCAAACAGACCACCTGGACATTCATCGAATGATAACTTTTTCTGTTCCTGTACACCTGTTCACTTCCTCTGGGGGGTACCAAAGCCACATGGGTCCCATCAATGGCACCAATGATGTTGGGAATATGTCCAAGGGCATAGAAATCACCCTTCACTGTAGCCAAATCGCCCACCTCAGGGAAAACAATGTAGCTCCGCATGTATTTCATCAGGGCAGACAACACTCTGGACAAAACCTTAGAAAACATAGGCTGAGACATCCCAGATGAAATGGCCACTGTTGTTTGGAATGATCCACTTGCCAAAAAATGGAGCACTGACAGAACCTGCACTAGAGGGGGAATACCTGTGGGTTGGCGGATGGGTGATATCAGGTCTGGCTCCAGCTGGGCACACAGTTCATTAATGGTGGCTCTGTCAAGTATGTATGTGAGTATGACATGTCGTTCTTCCATTGTCGACAGGTCCACCAGCGGCCTGTACACAGGAACAGTCCTCCATCTCCTCGCAAGTCCCAGTGGACGGTGCCTAGGAAGGACAACATGGAGCACAGAGTCAAGCAACCCACAGGTACGTTCACACAGCTTGCACAGTACACGATTCTCAATGCATTGAATGGCTTGTATGAGTGGCAATGCAAGGCCTAGGCCTGTGTGACACAGTAGAAATTAAGCCATGTGGGCCCTTGAAATGGCGGCTGCCTGACCTGTGAAGTGTGACGATGAAATGTGAGGTCAATGCGCTGGCGTGGCACACCGTGGCCGTAGGCAGTCGAAGACCGCTGTGCTCAGCCGCATTGGTTAATATTGAACCCTATGGGTTTCAGGAGCCAATGACGAAGTGCGCCGGCGGTCGCGGTACGCACCGCCGTGGGCGTGACCGCCATTTTCTATCTGCTTAATCACTCGAGACCTGATCATCCACAGGAGAGGACCTATACTGCAAGTGCTGCTGTGACCTCGGTCTGGAAGAGACAATGGCTGCTGCGACTGGGGAAAGGGCCCCTGCCTTCACTTCAGAAGAGTTGGAGACACTCGTGGATGGGGTCCTCCCCCAGTATGCGCTACTCTACGGTCCTCCAGACCAACAGGTAAGTACACTGGGACCATGTTTTGTGGCCAATGCCTGGGTTGAGTGGGGTGTATGAACGATGGTGGGGAGGGGAGCGAATGAGGCATGCATCTCATGACAGATGAGAGCATGTGCCATATGGCAAGGTTGGGGAGGGGGGGCCACTCACATCGACCATGCAGAAAAGTGATGATATTTCTTTTCAAACCCTGTACATGTCACATAGGTCAGCGCCCATCAGAAGATCGACATTTGGCGTGCCATCGCCAAGGACGTCCGGGCCCTGGGGGTCCACAACAGACGGGGCACCCACTGCCGAAAGAGGTGGGAGGACATCCGCCGCGGGAGCAGAAAGACCGCGGAGGCTCTGCTGGGGATGGCCTCCCAACCTAGGAGGGGTGCCACACGGCAATTGACCCCCCTGATGTCCCGGATCCTGGCGGTGGCCTACCCCGATTTGGATGGGCGCGTGAGGACATCACAGCAGACACAAGGGGGTGAGTATCAGCAAATACTGCTATATTAGCGCACAGTGGAGGTGTCTGGGTGGGGGAGGAGGGATGTGGGTATCCCTAGGCCAGGGCGATTTCTGTAGGCTAGGCCCCTCCGTACGGCATGGCCCTGTGCCCCCGCCCCCCACCTCTGTAGGATGCTAAGTACAGCTATCCATGGCCCTGGGACACCTATGTGTGCAGTTGTCGTCCATAGGCTTGTAGGCCAAGTCACAATAATTGAGTAGTGTACACCGAGTGCGCGGCGTAGTGCAGGGGGCTTCTGTGTCTGTCCTCTCCGCCAACGGTGTCGCCAATGCATGCACTCTCCATGTCTTTCTTTCTCCCCCCCCTTATTTTGTGGTCTTCCTGTTCATGTGTGCATAAGCATCATCAGGCGGAGGAGAAGTGGCATCGGAGCACGAGGGAGCTGCATCTCACATGGCCCCGGAGGGCCATGCAACCGACTCCGAGTTCACCAGTGAGACGGAGGGCGAGGGGAGCTCCACAACGGGGACCCGTGGAGACGTCAGCGACACCGACACGTCCTCGGAAGGGAGCTCCCTTGTGGTGGCGGCAAAATCCGTGCCCACCGCAACAACAGGTACAGCCGCCACCCAGCGCACCAGCTTCGCCCTCCCAGCAGCCCCTCAGCGTTCGCCCCGTGCCCGCTCGGCCAGGAAGGCGGGCATTTCATTCGCCCCAGGCACCTCAGGCCCTGCCCCAGTTACCCCTGCTGCCCTCAGTGCGGAGATCATTGACCTCCTCCAGACGCTCATTGCTGGGCAGTCTACCCTTTTGAATGCCATCCAGGGGGTAGAAAGGGAGGTGCATCGGAGCAATGCATACCTGGAGGGCATTCATTCGGGTCAGGCTGCCCATCAGTGATCGTTCAACGCTCTGGCCTCAGCACTGACGGCAGCCATTGTCCCTGTCTCCTGCCTCCCCCCCTCCAATTTCCTCATCCCAGTCCCACTCCCCTGTTCCTCTGCCTATCCCAGCCACACCTACAGACCAGCCTGCACACACATCAACACCCAAGGGCAGCTCATCCAGACATAAGCACCACACATCCCACAAGCATTCACACAAGCAACATCCACATGCAGACATGCCAACAGCCACTGCCTCCTCTGTGTCCCCCTCCTCCTCGTCTCCCTCCTCCCTCCCTGTGATGTCTCCACTCACACCTGCATGCACACCACCATCAGCCAGTACGTCCATCACCACCACACCCACCAGAACACTCCGCACACGTGCAGTCACCACCCCCACTGCCATTTACACGTCCCCTGTGTCCTCTCCCACTGTGTCTGTCACCCCCTCTTCCAAACCACACAAACGCAGGCAGCCACCCACCCAACAGCCATCCACCTCACGACAGCCTCCGTCACAAGCACCTGCACCCAAAGGCAGCACACTTGGCTCTCCTACAACCACATCCTCTTCCTCCACTCCCATATCCACTGCACCTACCCTTCCCACTGCTCCTAAAAAGTTTTTCCTCTCCAAAATTAACCTCTTTGCATCACCTGACCCACCCCCTCCATCTCGTAAGAGTCCAACCAGCACCTCAGCCACCACAAGCCCTGCACCAACAAGGAACATTGTCCAGGGCTATTGGAGTCCACCAGCTCCTAGGGCAGGAACATCGGCCAGCAGCAAGGGGACAGCCAGCCCACCCCCTGGGAAAAGAACTAAAAAAGGGAAGGGTCGGCGCAAGAGGCCTGAGACGACAGCCCCCAAAGACACTACCCTGGCACCGTCACCTGGCACATCCACAAAGGGAGGCAAGGCCCCCAAGGAATCCGCGAAGGAGGGCAAGGGCAGCAGGGCGGACAAGTCCGGCAGCAGGCGAGCTGCCCAGGAGGGCCCCACCAGCCCCATTTCGGGTGTGAAGGATGACACCCACGGGCCCAGCACTCCAACACAGGAGGGCCCCGCAAGTGAAAGGTCGGATGGCGACTGAGCGGGAAATATTGGCCCAATATGGTTCCCTGGGACGACATGTCAAGCACCGCTGAACAGGGCCCCGCCGTGACAAGCACCGCTGAACAGGGCCCTTCAAGAGAAGCACCGCTGAACAGGGCTCGCCGTGACAAGCACCGCTGAACAGGGCCCTTCAAGACAAGCACCGCTGAACAGGGCCCCGCCGTGACAAGCACCGCTGAACTGGCCCTTCAAGACAAGCACCGCTGAACAGGGCACCACCGTCTCAAGCACCGCTGAACAGGGCCCTTCAAGACAAGCACCGCTGAACAGGGCCCCGCCGTGACAAGCATCCCTGAACTGGGCCCTTCAAGACAAGTACCGCTGAACAGGGCACCGCCGTCTCAAGCACCGCTGAACAGGGCCCTTCAAGACAAGCACCGCTGAACAGGGCCCCGCCGTGACAAGCACCGCTGAACTGGGCCCTTCAAGACAAGCACCGCTGAACAGGGCACCTCCGTCTCAAGCACCGCTGAACAGGGCCCTTCAAGACAAGCACCGCTGAACAGGGCACCGCCGTCTCAAGCACCGCTGAACAGGGCACCGCCGTCTCAAGCACCGCTGAACTGGGCCCTTCAAGACAAGCACCGATGAACAGGGACCCGCCGTGACAAGCACCGCTCCGCTGGGCCCTTCCTCTCAAGCACCGCTCTGCTGGGCACCGCCGTCTCAAGCACCGCTCCCCTGGGCCCTTCATCTCAAGCACCGCTCCGCTGGGCACCGCCGTCTCTGAACTGCTCCGCTGGGCACCGCCGTCTCAAGCACCGATCCGCTGGGCCCTTCCTCTCAAGCACCGCTCCGCTGGGCCCTTCATCTCAAGCACCGCTCCGCTGGGCCCTTCATCTCAAGCAAAGCTCCGCTGGGCCCTTCATCTCAAGCACCGCTCCGCTGGGCACCGCCGTCTTAAGCACCGCTCCGCTGGGCCCTTCCTCTCAAGCACCGCTGAACAGGGCCCCGCCGTGACAAGCACCGCTGAACTGGCCCTTCAAGACAAGCACCGCTGAACAGGGCACCACCGTCTCTGAACTGCTCCACTGGGCCCTTCATCTCAAGCACCGCTCCGCTGGGCCCTTCATCTCAAGCACCGCTCCGCTGGGCACCGCGGTCTCAAGCACCGCTCTGCTGGGCCCTTCATCTCAAGCACCGCTCCGCTGGGCACCGCCGTCTCTGAACTGCTCCGCTGGGCACCGCCGTCTCAAGCACCGATCCGCTGGGCCCTTCATCTCAAGCACCGCTCCGCTGGGCACCGCCGTCTCTGAACTGCTCCGCTGGGCACCGTTGTCTCAAGCACCGATCCGCTGGGCCCTTCCTCTCAAGCACCGCTCCGCTGGGCCCTTCATCTCAAGCACCGCTCCGCTGGGCACCGCCGTCTCAAGCACCGCTCCGCTGGGCCCTTCCTCTCAAGCACCGCTCCGCTGGGCCCTACATCTCAAGCACCGCTCCGCTGGGCCCTTCATCTCAAGCACCACTCCGCTGGGCACCGCCGTCTCAAGCACCGCTCCGCTGGGCCCTTCATCTCAAGCACGGCTCCGCTGGGCACCGCCATCTCTGAACTGCTCCGTTGGGCACCGCCGTCTCAAGCACCGATCCGTTGGGCCCTTCATCTCAAGCACTGCTCCACTGGGCACCGCCGTCTCTGAACTGCTCCGCTGGGCACAGCCGTCTCAATCACCGATCCGCTGGGCCCTTCCTCTCAAGCACCGCTCCGCTGGGCCCTTCATCTCAAGCACCGCTCCGCTGGGCCTTTCATCTCAAGCACCGCTCCGCTGGGCACCGCCATCTCAAGCACCGCTCCGCTGGGCCCTTCCTCTCAAGCACCGCTCCGCTGGGCCCTTCATCTCAAGCACCGCTCCGCTGGGCCCTTCATCTCAAGCACCGCTCCGCTGGGCACCGCCGTCTCAAGCACCGATCCGCTGGGCCCTTCCTCTCAAGCACCGCTCCGCTGGGCCCTTCCTCTCAAGCACCATTCCGCTAGGACCTTCATCGCAAGCACCGCTCCGCTGGGCCCTTCATCTCAAGCAACGCTCCGCTGGGCACCGCCGTCTCTGAACTGCTCCGCTGGGCACCGCCGTCTCAAGCACCGATCCGCTGGGCCTTCCTCTCAAGCACCGCTCCGCTGGGCCCTTCATCTCAAGCACCGCTCCGCTGGGCCCTTCACTCCAAGCACCGCTCCGCTGGGCCCTTCATCTCAAGCACCGCTCCGCTGGGCACCGCCGTCTCAAGCACCGCTCCGCTTGGCCCTTCATCTCAAGCACCGCTCCACTGGGCACCGCCGTCTCTGAACTGCTCCGCTGGGCACCGCCGTCTCAAGCACCGATCCGCTGGGCCCTTCATCTCAAGCACCGCTCCGCTGGGCACCGCCGTCTCTGAACTGCTTCGCTGGGCACCGCCGTCTCAAGCACCGATCCGCTGGGCCCTTCCTCTCAAGCACCGCTCCGCTGGGCCCTTCATCTCAAGCACCGCTCCGCTGGGCCCTTCATCTCAAGCACCGCTCCGCTGGGCACCGCCGTCTCAAGCACCGCTCCTCTGGGCCCTTCCTCTCAAGCACCGCTCCGCTGGGCCCTTCATCTCAAGCACCGCTCCGCTGGGCCCTTCATCTCAAGCACCGCTCCGCTGGGCACCGCCGTCTCAAGCACCGCTCCGCTGGGCACCGCAGTCTCTGAACTCTTCCGCTGGGCACCGCCGTCTCAAGCACCGATCCGCTGGGCCCTTCATCTCAAGCACCGCTCCGCTGGGCACCGCCGTCTCTGAACTGCTGTGCTGGGCACCGCCGTCTCAAGCACCGATCCGCTGGGCCCTTCATCTCAAGAACCGCTCCGCTGGGCCCTTCATCTCAAGCACCGCTCCGCTGGGCACCGCCGTTACAAGCACAAATCCGCTGGGCCCTTCCTCTCAAGCACCGCTCTGCTGGGCCCTTCCTCTCAAGCACCGCTCCGCTGGGGCCTTCATCGCAAGCACCGCTCCGCTGGGCCCTTCATCCCAAGCACCGCTCCGCTGGGCACCACCGTCTCTGAACCGCTCCGCTGGGGCCTTCATCGCAAGCACCGCTGGCCCATTGGCAGGGCCGGATCTGTGTTGGGCAGGGCTTCATGAAGCACTCTGGCCACCATGCCTCCTCCAGAACCAGTGGAGTCTGTAATCCACTTGATGGACTGTGGCTTTGCACTCCCCAGGATGGTCCAGTGGGCAACCCACCCACTGTAGAGACTTGTGAGACTGTGGCTTTGCACTCCCCAGGATGGTCCAGTGGGCAACCCACTCACTGTAGAGACTTGTGAGACTGTGGCTTTGCACTCCCCAGGATGGTCCAGTGGGCATGGAGGCCCCTCGTGGATCTGGCATCGTGGACTCATGTGGCTGAGGTGCCCCCCCTTCCCTTCCCCCTGAGGTGCCTGTAGTTTTACTATCTGATGCCCCTGCAGTGTTCTCTCCAATGGAATCGGTTCTCGTGTGTGGGCTTTGCCCATGTGTTTAGGCCCATTGGCCCACGAACAATGGATGATAGACAATATGGACCGGACTTTTGACCTATGTATATATTGTTGATGATGTAATATATTTTATTTAGATATTTCATAATTCACTTAACTTCAAATATGCTATAATATACTTCAATTTTAATGATCATTTTATTTTGTCTTTGCATTCTTCCGGTGGGCTTGGGGGGTGTCACTCTGACTTGTTGCTCTGCATTGATGTGTGTGTTGTAGTGGGTGAGGGTGGGGGTGGGTGTGTGGCGTATGTGTGTCCTCGTAATTTTTTGCCTCCCCCTCCCCTGTGTCGTAGGTGCAGTACTCACCGTTGTCGTCTGCGCCGGCGTTCGTGCTCCTGGTAGAGGAGCAGGAAGACAATGGCTGGGAGGATGTGTAGTTCCGGTTCCATGCTGTCCCGATTCCTCGTGGAGTGTGTAGAGGTGAGCGTTTTCCATTAGGAAAGTCTGTTTCCGCCGTGCTTTTATCGGCGGGGCAACCGCCCCGGAAAAGGTGGCGGATTGGTGGGTCATGATAGTGTGGGCGGTACATTGTCTGCCACCTGTCTGTTGGCAGTGACCGCCGAGCTGTTTGTTTGTACCGCTGTGGCGGTCGGAGTGTTAAAGTGGCGGGCCGTGTTGGTGGTTCCCGCCAGGGTCGGAATTCCATTTTTTGGACCGCCAGCCTGTTGGCGGATTGGCCGCCGCTTTAACACCGACCGCCAGGGTTGGAATGACCCCCATAGTTATTCCCATAACTAATGCACTTAAAAGCACAATATAAATAACAACCCAATTTTTTACACAATAATATAATACTACATTTATAGTCTTCCCTTTCAGAGTGTTAAAGCTAAATTGAGAAATAATCTCATCTGCAAGATTCATGCCATTTGTAATTTGTAATTGTATCTTCTGATATTGTCAACTTCTTAGTGTAGATGTTATTTTTCGTTTATTATTGGCAGTAACTGTAGTACCCACTGCAAAGAACGAGGCCCTCCTCGAGCAAAATGTAACAACTTGCCTACAAGACTCCTAAACATTACTGAAAAACTACAGTACACGGAGCAAATTAAACATTTGTAAAAGCTATATAAACTCATTACAGCTTGCAAATCCTACAGCACGTGTTTATTGCGACTTTGAAGGAGAAATATGTTAGAAGCTTACCTGCGGGCATACTGCTGTTGCTTAAGAAAGCTATTGCAGGATTTCGTGATAAAAGTTCTGAGAGACTTCCTTCTAAGCTGCAATTGCAAAAACAATTAATTCAGAGGTTATCGTTGCTTTCGCTTTTCGCTTCTGGATTAAAGAAAGACATAAATAGTAACACGTTTGTATATATTCTTGTACTTTTGCTCAATGCAAATACAGAATAAGCACATTTCTATAGACTTTTTTTGGCATTGTTTCGTTTTTCTTTTTTTTAAATATAATTCTTACACTTAAACACTAAGGAGCATATATATGAGCCCCTTTGTGTGGCTTTGAATTGCCTTATAGATATGGACTAAGGCAAGGCAGAGTAATTTGCTGCATTGCCTAACTGTGCGCAAGGGAGGCGTTTCATGGGCATTGCAGTGGGTGTTCCCACTCAGCACCTATGGATTTTGATGCATCCCTAGATTTACAAGACCGTGTAAACCTTGGGATGCACCAAAACTTTATGCCTCCCCAGCAGATGTGCAATGAGGGGAAATATCTTTATTTCTCCTCGTTAGTTCATTCTGCAGCACACATAGAACAGGGAACAATCCTCCCAAGATTGTTTTTGTGCGGGGTGGTGCCACTTCCTGCACAAAACCAATCCTGCCTACAACACAGGCAACCTCACACTGAGGTGCAAGGATGCCTGAGTTGGTGCTAGGCAGCCAAAAAGGCGCCAGCGCAGTGGGAAAGGAAAGGGATGTGCGTATTACGTACATAACTGGTTCCTGCCCTTTTCCTTTCAGGCAGGGCAGTGCGGCAAGGTGACGTACGTGAGTTACACCCATCCCTACTTTAAAAGCCCAGCACATGATAACACTGTCATGCAGAGATCCTATATGCCTATTCATTTAAGCCAGTCACGTTGACTGTGATGATGCTTGTTTAGGAGCTGTGACAAAAGCTGGGAAAGAAAGTGCAAAAGAGATGAGAACAAATGAGGCAAATATATATGTACATTGAGTTAGTTTTAACCTGTTCTGTGCCTTGGACGAGGTGACTTCGTCCAAGGCTACAGTTCCAGTGTGCCTTGGACGAGCTCACCTCGTCCAAGGCACTGGAACTAGGGGGAGCGCTAGCACTTCCCCCCTGGGCAACCCACCCCCCCCCCCAAGGCGGGGATGGAAGTGGAAGCCCTTCGCCTTCCACCCACGACCCACCCCCCCGTGACGTCAGCGCGCGAGCGCGCGCTGATTAGTCACAGGGTCTCCCCCATCGCGCATTGAAAGAGAAATGCTCAGCATTTCTCTTTCAATCACGTGGGGGAGGCCCGGAGAGGCTTCAAAGGGAAGGAAATGTATTTCTATTATTAGGCCGATCTGCCCCCAGGGGGAGCAGAAATCTCTAGGGCACCAGGGATCATTTATTTTTTTTCTATTTGTTTTGTTTTTTGTTTTTTTTAGGTGGGGAGCGACCCCTTAGGCAAGGGTCGCTCCCCACCTAAACTATTATTAGGCCGATCTGGCCCCAGAGGGGGCAGAAACCTCTAGGCGCCAGGGCAATTTCTTTTTTTTTTGTTTGTTTTTTTAGAGATGGGGAGCGACCCATTAGGCAAGGGTCACTCCCATGGGGGGGCAAATTGTATTTAGACCATTTCTGCCCCCTTTGGCGCCAATGTCATGCAGGGGGAGCAACCCCGTAGGCAAGGGTCGCTCCCGGGCAGGGGGGGTTTGGGGGGGGTGGGGAGTCAAATTTATATTAGGCCATTTCTGCCCCCCCCCCCGGGCCGGCTGAGCTAGAGGCCAAAATCCACAGGTAGGCACTTTGCAAAAAAACACCTCTGTTTTCTGTGAAAAAATGTGATGTGTCCACGTTGCGTTTTGAAGCGTTTCCTGACGTGGGCGCTAGGCCTACCCACACACGTGAGGTATCATTTTTATAAGGAGACTTGGGGGAACATAGATTAGCAAAACAAGTGTTATTGCCTCTTGTCTTTCTCTACATTTTTCCCTTCCAAATATAAGAGAGTGTGTAAAAAAGACATCTATTTGAGAAATGCCCTGTAATTCACATGCTAGTATGGTCACCCCAGAATTCAGAGATGTGCAAATAACCACTGCTCCTCAACACCTTATCTTGTGCCCATTTTGGAAATACAAAGGTTTTCTTGATAGCTATTTTTCACTCTTTATATTTCAGCAAATACATTGCTGTATACCCGGTCTAGAATGAAAACGCACTGCAGGGTGCAGCTCATTTATTGGCTCTGGGTACCTTGGGTTCTTGATGAACCTACAAGCCCTATATATCCCCGTAACCAGAGGAGTCCAGCAGACGTAACGGTATATTGCTTTCGGAAATCTGACATTGCAGGAAAAAGTACAGAGTAAAACGTAGAGAAAAAGTGCTGTTTTTTTCACCTCAAGTTCAATATTTTTCTTTTTCAGTTGTTATTTTCTGTAGGAAACCCTTGCAGGATCTACACAAATGACCCCTTGCTGAATTCAGAATTTTATCTACTTTTCAGAAATGTTTAGGTGTTTGGGATCCAGCATTGGTTTCACGCACATTTCTGTCACTGACTGGAAGAAGGCTAAAAGCACAATTTTTTTTTAAAATGGGGTATGTCCCAGTAAAATGCCAAATTTGTGTTGAAAAATTGAGTTTTCTGAGTCAAGTCTGTCTGTTCCTGAAAGCTGGGAAGCTGGTGATTTTACCACCGGAAACCCTTTGTTGATGCCATTTTCAGGGAAAAAACCACAAGCCTTCTTCTGCAGCCACTTTTTCCCATTTTTTTAAAAAAAACAAGATTTTCACGGTATTTTGGCTAATTTCTTGGCTTCCTTCAGGGGAACCCACAAAGTCTGGGTACCTCTAGAATCCCTAGGATGTTGTAAAAAAAGGACGCAAATTTGGCTTGGCTAGCTTATGTGGACAAAAAGTTATGAGGGCCTAAGCGCAAACTGCCCCAAATAGCCAAAAAAAAGGCCTGGCACAGGAGGGGGAAAAGGCCTGGCAGCGAAAGGGTTAAAGCACATACATGTGTGAGTGGTTATTTTGGAGTGCACAATCAAGAAAAAATGCCTTAAAATAGAAACTGGTATCTTTTTTCTAGCAGTGCAGACAAAGAGCAGCATTATGCCGCTCAGTATTTCATGAGTACTTACCGTGTGAAAGTTTTGGGACTTATCTGAAATCAAATTTGGGAGAAGCCTGACAAGCCTGCATAGACGAATATGAGTAGCAATAAGTTTAAGTACCTCAAGCCTGGCGGCAGAGGGATAGCAGACAGTGGCAACATTTCAGGTGCTCCCCAATGAGTTCTCACGGTCTTCATAAACAAAGGCTAATAAGGCAACTACTTCCAGGGCCAGGCCCACCCTCCCGTCCTAACAAAGCCATAAATAAAATGCTGGTTCCAGTGATTTGTTTTACTAAGCTTAAGTCAATAATTCTGGCTTTCTGTTAGGGGAAGTGTTTGGTTGACTTTGTTTGTGTTGCTGCCAGTTGGCATAGAAAGAAAATTCCATAATGACACATCATCTTTGGCTAAATCAACAGGAAAGTTAGAAGTAGGCTCTTTAACAGGAGAGATGCATTAGCAGAGCTAGGCAGCACCATCAAGGAAGAGTGCTTCGAAAAGGAGCAAGAAGCTTAAGTTTGCATTATAGATGGTAAACTTAAAAGTGCACCAGAGGTTCCCATGGCCTTAAATCAAATGCAACTAGTGGGCCTGCAGCACTGATTGTGCAACCCACATGAGTAGCCCTGTAAACATGGCTCAGACCTGCCACTGCAGTGTCTGTGTGTGCAGTTTTAACCTGCCAATTCGATTTGACATGTGTACCCAATTGCCAAGCCCAAACCTTCCATTTTTATACATATAAGGTACCCCTAAGGCAGGCCCTAGGTAGCCCCATGGGCAGGGTTCAGTTTAAGTTAAAGATATGGCATGTGCTGGTGTGTTTTTACATTTCCTAACAGTGAAATTCTGCCATATTCGTTTTTCACTGTTGGAATGCCTATCTCTCTCATAGGTGAACAATGAGGCTGGCTTTAAAAATCCTTAAAGTGCTGTTTCCCTTTGGGAGCAGATAGAAATGTGGAGTTTGCAGTCTCTGAATAATTCAAAAATGCATCTTTTAGTGAAGTTGTTTTTTAGATTGTTAGTTTGAAAATGCCACTTTTAGAAAGTGGGCATTTTCTTGCTTAAACAATTCTGTGACTCTGCCTGTTTGTGGATTCCCTGTCTGGGTCAGATTGCCAGTCGAGCTGTTTATGAATTTCCTCTACATAGTGATACAATGGGAGCTGGGGTGTAGCCTGCAATCATGAGGAGCCATCTGGGGTAGACTTTCACCTGAATGGGCTGTGCCTGTCCTCACACAATACAGTCTCCAACCCCCTAGTGTGTATCTGGGGCCTGGCCTGGGCAAGGCAGGATCCTTTAAACAACAGAGACTTTTCTCTGAAAGGGGTATAAGTATTGGACCCAAAACCCCAGACTTTAGATCACTTCTGGACTTAAGAGGAACCTCTGCCAAGGAGAAGAGCTGAAGCGCTGAGGAGAAGTGCTGCCCCTGCATGTGACTGTGCTCCTTTGACCTATGCTGCAGTTGCTGCTTCTGCCTGTGAAATGGGACAAAGACTGGACTTTGTGGTATGTTCCTGCTTGAGAAGAATCTCCAAGGGCTTGGACTGAGCTTGCCTTCTGTTTTTGAAGCCTCAGGGACAGTAAAGCCTTCACCAACCAGTCTCTGAGCCTGCATGCTGTACACTCTAGCTTGTCAGAGGGTGCCATTACAGTTCCTGGGCCCCTGAGAGTGAATTCCTGGTGAAATCCTGTGAAACGCCACTGGACGACACTGTGCAACTTCGCAAGGACACCGCTGCATGGAACCTGTGATGGTGCCTGCGCCTGAAGCGGTGGCCTCGCAGAAGCCCGACGACCCCACTGACATCACAGGCCCCACGTCACCGACGCCGCTGGTGTCCCAAGACCTCACAAGATCGGAGTGTCATAGCACCGATGTTTGTGACACCTGACTCCATCACAATGCCTGTGGCCCTGTGATGTGATCACGACCCCGTGAGGTCACCCCGCAGCATTGTGACTTCACCAGTCTATGACTTTGCCAGAGGTGCCCAGCGACCAACTCCTTGTAACTGTCCCCACCTCACCTCCACCGATCCACAGCAAGGGCCCAACGCCTCTTCGTACTGCCTCCGCTCCTCCCCCCCAGCTCCAGACCGATGACGCCTCGGATCCTGGATGCCTCACTCCCAGACTTCTTGCACCAGCCTGTTTTCCACACTTTTGCTAAGACACTGTACCTGGGGGTTCGTGTGACTTCGTAAAACGGTGCCAGTGGTGTTGCATTGTGGGAAACAACTCTGTCACCATGCCGCTTAACATCAAATTGCAGCATTGGTGCTTATAGGCACTATTTTTGTGTTTTTTAGTGCTAAAGTCATATTTTTAATTACGTATTGCAGACTTTTATCGTATTTGGTCTTGTTTACCTAGATGAATATTTACTATTTTTCTAAACTTGTGTGGTGTCCATTTTGTAGTGTTTCACTATGTTACTCTGTAAGTTGGTACAAATACTTCACACCTTGCTTCTGGGTTAAGCCTTTCTGCTCGTGCCTAGCTACCAAAGGGGCAACAGGGGGTTGTTTCTGGTGTGTTTCTGGTGTTGTTTCTGGTGTGTTTCTCTGTTGTCCTGACTAGAGTGAGGGTCCTTGCTTGGACGGGGGTAACCTCACGGCTAACCAAGGCCCCATTTCTAACATCCGACTTTACCAGTAAAGAGGATTTATCATTACCATTTTAAAAGTATGAAGCATGATGTAGCTACTCCTTTCTGATCAAGAATTACAACTCAAAAGTACATTAAGGAGTTCCTGATGCTGGCCTATGAGAGAGGCCTCACAGTAGTGAAAAATGACTTTGAGAGTTTTTCACTACCAGGACAAAATAAACGTATAAGTACATGTCCTGCCTCTTACTTGCATTGCACCCTGCCCCATGGGCTACCTAAGGCCTGTCTTTGGGGTGACTTATATGTAATAAAATGGGAGTTTAGGGCTTGGTGAGAGGTTGTAAATGCCAAGTCGAAGTGGCAGTGAAACTGCAATGGCAGGCCTGAGCCAGGTTTGAAAGGCTACTTGTGGGTGGCACAAGCAGTGCTGCAGCCCTACTAGTAGCATGTAATATACAGGCCCTTGGTATATGGTGTACCACTTTACATGGGACTTACAAGTAAATTAAATAGGTCAATTACGTATATATCAATGTTACCATGTTTAAGGGTGAACCACATGCACTTTAGCAATGATCAGCAGTGGTAAAGTGCTCAGAGTCCTAAGGCCAACAAAAATATATAGCAAAAACAGGAGGTGAAAGGCAAAACATCTGGGGAAAGACCGCCCTATGGCTGTCAGGTCTAACAGCACCCTTCAAGTCCATGCTCACGATGTCTCCATTTGCCAATGACGACTTGCCTCCAAGACCAACATTATTATTAATGCCTCCTCTACAACTGGCACTTCAAAATCAGTTTTGTAGCATCCACTTTCTTCAAATTCAGGATATGTGCAACTGTCTGTAGAATCTTAATTGATTTAATGTCAAACCCTGCATTAATGTTTCCTAGAGTAGGGAATAAGATGGTCCATTTCCAGGGATGTACCGTCTTCCGTACTTCTCTCATTGATGTTGTTCACCAGCAAGCTCCCTAACCATTTAGTGTTTGTCAGTTTATCTATTGCTCTGCTTTGATGAAGTTGACTCTAGATTAATTATGAGAAGACTTTGAAGTTCTGATATTCACAGTGTAGGAAATTAACACCTCTTAGCCATGCTATGCCCTTTTCCACAATTTTTACCCTATCAATTTTTGCAAGTTGTAGAATTGTGTGCACTTTCTCCCTGCTAACCAGTAGTAAAGTGCTTGTGCTCCCCCTTTAAACATGGTTGAATTAGTGTTGGAATTTATTACCCTGACCATGGCATTGCTCCACATTTTTGCTTTAATTTGCTAACCCTGGTTTTATTACCCCTAGAACTCTGTGCACTTTACCCTGCCAACAGGTGGTAAAGTGCGTGTACTCTCCTTTTAAAACATGGTAAATTCGACCTACACCTAATGGGCACAGTTTACTTGCAAGCTCTTGTATGCAATACTACTTATACCCGGGGCAGGTAAATTAAATGCTTCTAGTAGGTTGTAGAACCCACTGTTCTGCCTACTGCAGTAGCCCTGTAAAACATGTCTCCAGGCCTACCACTGTAGCATGCATGTGCAATTTTAAATTAACATTTCAACCTGTCAAAATCTCTTTGACAGGCTTAAACCTTCCTTTTTAATATCTAGAGGCTACCCCTAAGGTATGTCTTATTGCCCAATAAAGCCAGTAGCATCACTTTTAAAAGAAGAGCATGTCAAAATTATTGTTTTACATATCTTGGCAGGGAAAATCCCCAAAGTTATTTTTCACTGTGGCAAGACAGGCTCTCCTATAGGAGAACACAGGGTTACATTATAACATTTTATAAAGCTTAATTCGTTTTTGGGAGCAGCTAGAAAAATGACTCAATGATTCATTGCAATAGTAATTTATAATCAAACTTAAAGGTAAAGTCAAATTTTATGTTACTATTCAGGAAAATATACTACCAGAAAATTATCTCTTTTCTACCTAAAATGAAAATGCTTTTCTGCAAGTATCCAACTGAACACTGATGGCTCCCCTCTGGTGAGACATGTATTGCTCCCAAACAGTGGTCAAACTGTCCTGAGAATGAGGAGGGCAGAATGGTCTTTCTGAACTTCAGTGGATGACTACCATGTCACTGGCAGATGAAGCTCACACCTAGGCCTGTCTCCCTTTTGTATTTATAGTGATACTGGCTCCAACCTCAGTAGGAGGGGAAACTCTGCAGAACTGGTTTAGTGGGTGGACAAAGGACTTTCCCCACCAATAGACTGGCACTGGGCATACAAATGCATTCCAGAACTCTCCTAAGAAAAGTCCTAGACCTGAGAAGAATCAGAAAAAAGGCTGACCTGCTGTGTAAAGAGCCTAAAGGAAGATTGGCCCAGATTGCCTTGATTCCAGAGCCCCAGAAGTAACTTCAAGGGTTGGTTGGTTGACCTGTTTGAACTAAAGTACTACAGTAAGTATGCAAAGACCTTTTCCTGCTTTCCAGCTGACCCTTCCAAAACTGGACCTGACCCGGTCTCATCTACTGGCAACTGTGGAAGTGAGTTCTAACCCCCAAGTACTGTCCCCAAGGTCCTGGACAATTGGCTCTATTCAGACTTTATTCATACCTGCGTAACTCAAAGGTTCACAAGACCCAACATGCAGCATATATGCCGACAGCCTTAATCAACGGCTTCATAGAACTCAAATACAAGCAGTGCCTGGTCACCGGCTTTACTGGACTTGATGCTAAGCAGCATCTAAGCACTGGCGCTGATAATCTTCATTAATGGCTTCACTTGGCCCAAAGCCAAAACTCTCCAATTGACTCCTAGACCCTGCTTCCCAGCACCCCAGCATTATCGAGCCCTGCTAAGAATCTAACTTACAGCTTGCTCTGACTGTTTATCAAAGACAATTTTTTCTCCGGAAAAGTTTCTAAGTTAGGTGGAAAACCTTCCTCCAAAACAAACATGGTTGGATAATTGCACCACCGCAGTCGGTCTTAACTTTTGACTTTGACATGGTCTAACATGACCAGATAGCCGCTGTTGGGGTTTTGTGCTTTTTGGTGCTATTTTGACCTTGAACTTAAAAAATGTATATCTGCAGTTCTACTTATTAGAGTTTTGTTGTTTTTGTGTCATTTTATTTAACAAACTATTCTCCAGTGTTCTAAATTGGCTTGGCCTTTTTCTTGTGTGGTGTTATCAACTTAGTATTTTTTGAGCACTGCATCATTTCTTTACGCATTACCTCAAAGTTAATCCTGATGTTTGAGCACAGATCTATTTAGGGACTTTTGTGATTCACCCTGACAAGGACTGATATTATTTGAGGTAGGTTCTCAAATAATAACAGTATGTTTGTGGAAACGTTTTTTTGTTTTTTGAGTTGCCAAAGGTAGTAAAATTCCTGCATTGTTAATGATGGCTAGTTGCCCCTGTGTACTAGGCCCAGTAGTACCTCAGTCAGTCTGCTAGAAATGTCCATGATGTATATATTATTACCAATAATATGCTAAGTATGCAATTGGTGTAGAAGCACTCTATTTTTAGTGAACCTTGTCCAATTTGGTAAGTCCAGATGTGTCCATATCTTTGTTTACCGCATGGTTAAAGTTGCCTGATAATATGAATTTTCCTTTAGAAAACCTCTTTAGCTTCTGCAACACTGTTGAAGTGATGTGGTTTGGACCCTAAGTAACGACTGTTAGACACTGGGTCTCTAGTTGGCAGAGGTATACACCCTTGTCCAAGCAGGGACCACACTCCTTGTCAAGGTAAGTCATAGCACAATCCAAATTATCCTGTGTTCACCCTCAGGTAGCTTGGCACAGAGCAGGCAGGCTTAACTTAGAAGGCAATGTACAAAGTATTTGTGCAATAACTCATTCTGTAACACACTGAAAACACCGCAAAAATACACCACAGAGGTTTCAAAAAATAGATAATATTTATCTGAATAAAATAAGATAAACATTACAAAAATCCAATATGCACAAGTTGAGATATCATTTTTTAACGGTTTAAAAGAGTCTCAATCCTTAAGAATGAGTGATTGTATCCTTGTAGCACACAATACCTGGGATGTGTCAAAAATAACGACCCACGGGGCTGCAGAGGAGGAGCTGCATTGAAAAATAAGGGGCTGTGTTGGAGTTTCTGGACCGGCACAGACGACGCATCGTTTCTTTCCACACTGCAAGGTGATTCGTCCATTTCCAGCAGTGCAGCCTTGGCCCCTCACAGCAATGTGGGGATATTAGAGATGATGCGTTGAAAATCCTTGACATGCTGGTAAGAAGGAGCAGGTGCTGCATCGATCTGGTTGGGGATGTGGTAGATTTTCAGCGGCGAGGAAGGCGCTGCATTGATTTCTGCAGGTGTTGCATAAATTTTCCAACGCACTGGGATTTTCTTCCCCGGGGTGAAGTCTTTGTGGCCCTGAGATTTTACAACAGGAGGCAAGGTCAATCCAAGCCAGTTGAGAGCACTTGTGGGGGAGGCAGAGACCTTCCGGCAGAGTCAGAGGCCAGGTCCAGGTGTAGATCCAGAAGTGTTGATATGGTGGGGTCAGAGACCCAGTGTATACACCCAAATGTGGCTTTGAAGTGGGGGAAACTTCAACGAGTGGTTTTGAAGGGCACAATTTCCCCTTTCAGCTGAGTCCTGTCTGCCAGGACCCCTGTGAGGGGGTATCAGTTCTTTATGTGCACAGTTGAAGTGTAAGAGAGAGCCCCTCCACCCTCCCTGCCCAGGGAGACCCATTCAGTATGCTGATGAAAGCAGATTTGACTGAGTGCCTGTGTTTATGGCTGTCTGGGTGGAATGTACAAGGGGAGCTATCAACTAGCACAAACCAGACGTGGATTGGAGACAGGCTATAAGGCACAGATGGCAGTAAGTGCAGAGAAATGCCTACTTCCTAAAAGTGTCATTTCTAAAATAATAATAATAAATCCAGCTTCACCAATAAGCAGGATTTTATATTACTATGACCATACTAAACATGACAGGGCTACTCCTTCCAGATCACAATCTACCAATCAAAAGTATATGAGGGCAGTTCTAATGCTAGAATATGAGAGAAGCAGGCCTCACAGTACTGGAAAACAAATTTGTGAGCTTTTCACTAGCAGGATATGTAAAACACATAAGTACATGTCCTGCCTTTTACTTACATAGCACCCTGCCCTATGGGTTACCTAGGGCCTACCTTAGGGATAACTTAAATGCAGAAAAAGGAAAGTTTAAGGCTTGGCAAGTAGTTGTAAATGCCAAGTCACAGTGGCAGTGAAACTGCACACACAGGCCTTGCAATGGCAGGTCTGAGACACGGTTAAGGTGTGAATTATGTGGGTGGCACAATCAGTGCTAAAGGCCCACTGATATCATTTAATTTACAAGCCCTGGGCACAAGTAGTGCACTTTACTAGGGACTTCCAAGTAAATTAAATGTGCCAAATGGGTATGAGACAAGGTTACCATGTTTTTAGGGAAAGAGCACATGCACGTTAGCACTGGTTAGCACTGGTAAAGTGCTGAGAGTCCTAAAGCCAACAGAAATGAGGTCAGAAAAAGAGGAGGAGGAACGCAAAAAGTTTGTGGTGACCCTTCAGAGAGGGCCATTTTCAAACATGGATATATAGACCTGCTGTAGTAAAAATGTTCATGCTATTAGATATTTTACCAGTGCATAATGTAGTCTATCCATCAACCTGTTAAGAGTTACTAATCAAAAAGAGATCCACCGCAGAATTGCTACTTTACTTATTTTTGTCAGGGCTCTTTGGGGTAGTGCTTGGAAGATATATCTTGTCAAATTCCACCTCTTCAGATGGGTTTCCTGCAATAATACCACTTGTACATTTTCTACCTTTAAGTAGAATGTTTTGCCCCTCTTAAGTTAAGTGCTAATACCCTGAACATGCCATACTGAAAATCCTACATTGTTTGTGTCTCTTGCTGAGCTTAGTTTTACTGGGGCTCCCTTTGCATCCAGTGATGAAAATATCTAACCCATTCTATTGAACAACAATCCTATTTGATCCTTTTTGTTTCCCTTCACATATTTGCATATATTTAACAAAATGAAATAACCTAACCTTCGTACTAGAGTACAACTTCCATTGATAGGCTGTAGTTTTTAACTTTCCATGACCTAGCTCTGTCCCTTCTAACTCTTCAGAGGTATTACTGCTGCTACATTGCTACACCTTTTGCTTTCTAAAACATGCGTTTCCAGTCCTGGTTTTTTGATTTTGTTCTGTGCTACCTACTTGGATTCAGTCTCATGTCTATTCCATTTCTGTATCTGTTCATTCCTTCACCTCCTAAAATGCTGTCTTTTCTGTTGCAATCCCATATATTGGCATTGGCAGTTCTGTAGGAAATCTTGGTTTGGAAGATCATTATCTTCTTCTGGCTGTGTTATAGCCAGCAATTGAAGGTCTTTATGCACCTCTATAACATGATGGTATCCTCTGTCAAGGTGAAAATGAAGTCTTCAAGAGGCGGTCCATCCCTATGTACATTTCAGTCAAGGTCTTGCTCAGTGGCCCGAAGGATTTTGATTTTAAAAGAGTGGTCTGGGAGATGTCTAGCAGAAGTAGCATCTTGCCAACATTAAATGTCATCTGACCATGGCACCAGGCTCCCAATATCAGGATTATTTTGGGCAGGAAGAATGGCATCTTGCACATGTTCATTGTTCACGGTTGTAGACTTGGAACTTACTTCATGGACTCTATTAATATCTCTGTGATCTTGTACATTTTGGACCTCCCTAAGCTCTATGGGCCAGATGTACGTAGATATTTTCTGCTCACAAACAGCCCAATTCCCTGAATCAGGCCATTTGTGACCAGAAAGTAACATTTTGGTATGTACCAATGCTATTTTATGATTTAGTAATCGATTTACTGAATCGCAAATTAGGTCAGCGAGTCGCTATTTGGGAGGGCTGCGCTGACGACGTCCCTTCCAAATAGCAAGTCGCAATGGTATGTATGATTGTTTAGCAACTGTGAATGCGGTCGCAAAACAATTGCAGTTATCACCAGCTTCAAGTTGGCGGTAACCCATTCGTAAAGGGGAAGGGGCACCTAAAGGACAGCTTCCCCTTTGTGAATGAGGGAGCCAACATGTTTTTCCGAGCAGGCACAGGACCCATGGACCATTGCTTTCTCTGAAAAATGTTTAAAACCCCAGCAGGCCACCATCTCTGTGAATGCAGCCATTCCCAATGGGGCTGCAAACTGCGACCCCATTGGAAATTGCTAAATGTGTCTGACACACATTTGTATATTTCATTCTGCGAGTCTCTAATTGCGATTCATTGCAACTTGCAAAATAAAATGGTCATACATCTGGCCCTCTCCCTATTTGAGATTTAATATTTTGTGCAAACACCAACTTACATAGACCGTTAGATAATTCACTTCTGTAGCCCCTCTATTATATTGCACATTCTGAGATCATCTCTTGAAGTCCAATTTACAAGATCTTTTCATTTTTTGTTCAGAGCCTTATCGGGGCATTCATGCTCAGTACTGCCTCCTGTGATTTATCCCCAGTTGAAAAGACAGCTGGTTCTCCCTAGTTAGTCCAGTCTGTGGCCCATTTGGTCTACCTTTGAAATTTAACAAGGTTAGAGCCTCCATGAAGCTTAGGTTGCTTTGTGCTTGCTCAATTTTCAAGTCCTCTTTCTGTTTTTTCCTCAGTTCTTGGAGGAGTTTATTAGGATTGATGATGAGTGTAGTTTCTTGTGGAGATCGAGACTTGTTACACTAGCCATATCTGGTTGTATGGCAGCCTACCTCTGTGAAGTCTGACTCCTGGTGTATTAAGTTTCTATGAACATTTGTACCTCCATGTTATGTTTGAGATGCACTGGGTCCTAATTGCTTTTTCCTAGTGCCTATGTCTCTCTACAATATTAAGGGTGGTAAAATGCCTTCCCCAGGTTTGTCCTTCGAACAACAGTGCACTATTTTTCCATACAAAGGAGGACTCTCTTCTTTTATAATATCTTATCCAGCATTCTGATACGTTGGGAGTGCCTGTTCAAATTGCTATACCTCTTGCCACAGTCCATTTCTCCTTCCATCTTGTTCCCAACCTGTCTTTATGTCACACCTCCTTGTAATTAAGTCCCTTTGCCTGGATTACCTCTTGTCAGGTGAGTATGTCACATAATTTCTTGATATTTTATGACTTTTTTGACCATTAACACTTTGACAGTACAACTCCATTCTGTTAGACTTGGAATTTCAATGTACACAACTCATATCAGTGATCACAGCATAACATTGGTACAAAAACTTTTTGTCACTCAGTCTGGTTTCATCTTAGGTTCTAATTGCATCTACCTTCAATTAAGGTTATACTGTACCATCCACATTGCACTTTGCTATGTTTCCTCAAAAACATTATAGGGCAGAATCGTTCAATTTTCATTAACTTCACTCTTCCTGTCCACCCATGTTTAATGATATTTCTGCTGACACCACCATGCTTCGAAAACCTCTTCCACTGCTCTACACCAATCCATACTCCTATCCCATTGGAGAGTTGTTGAAACAACCCTCAGACCCAATCCATACTTCACAATACCCCTTTTAGTGATTATGAAGCTTTGATTAATCAGTCCTTGCTGGTATGTAGTTAGGTCCACTTTGGTCCATACTCCTAGCAAGGTTGCAAATGGTAATATCTATAGTAGTGTCCCTAGTCACTTTCAGTCCGGTTTTAAATTTTGTCTAGCATTGTTGAATCCTTGGGCATTTAAAGTGGGAAGATCCACTCTGCAGGGTCACCCCAGATAGCTGCCTTCTTTTGCTGACCCCATTTGTGTTGGCTTTTAGACTTTTATGCACATTTGTCCAGCTAACAAGTGGTAAAGTGCTTGTGCTCTCTCCCTAAAACATGGTACAATTGGCCTACAGCTGATTGGTACATTTAAGTTACTTAAAAGTCCCTGGTAAATGGTACGACATGTAACCAAGGCCGGTAAATTAAATACTACTAGTGGGCAGAAGCTCTCATAGTACCACCCAGTAAAGTAGCCTTTTAAAATATGTCTCAGTCATGAGAATACAACCAGTTGTACTGTCTTATAATGCCTTTTGACCTGGAAAAATAAACCATTCGCCAGGCCTAAATCTTCCTTTCTAATACTTGTAACTCAACCCTAAGGTGGGCCCTAAAGGCTCTTAGGGCAGGGGGCATGACAAAGTAGGATTTTAAGTTACTATTGTGAAAATACAAGTTTTTAAAATTTTGCATTTTTCTGCCTAAATCAAATTCAACTTTCTTGCAGTGTCCCATTCACATTACTGTGAATAGCTCCCTTGTAGTGTTCTGTGTATTTTTTTCAGAGATAGAGACAAAAGAGGCCTAGGTGTGTGGGGACAGGGTCAGTCTTCCTGAAAGTGTGGCTGAGAAGTACCCTGTCATGATTGCAGTTCAATGAGCCCTGCCTGCAGCACACATATAGGAACCTCTCACCAGGGCTACCCTTGCCTTTACCACTCTAGACATTTGGGAGACAAACCCATGGAAAGGGCAAGAACTGATCAGAACCAATTCCTAGGTTAGGCCAAGGAATTACCCAACACAAAGGCAGACTTATCACGACACTCTTGGGCCAGCGGATGAGTCAGAAGAGGGAAGATTGGACCTGCTTGCCTTGATCTCAGGACCCCTAGAAGTAATTTCAACCACCAGTTGACTGACCTCCTGCTTGGGCTACAGGTACACAGCAACCTAACAGAGGTCTCCCATCAACTGCACAAGTTTACCTTTGTGAATCAGGCTCAAAGTTAGGTAGAAAACTCTAGAACCTCTAGAATCAAATGACATGGTGGGATTGTTCCTTGTCTTCCCTTTGATTGTGAGGCTGGTTATCTTGCTTTATTTCATCTGCAAAATTATCGCAGCACATGTTTTTTTACACCAGAATGCATTTGCTTCAATAAAGATATTGAAAACTTATTTCACATCTGATGTCTCATTTTGGCATGCGTAACTGAAGGAAAGGGATACAGTTTGTTTCCATGGCTTCCCCGGGGAGTTGGAGTGTTGTATTCAGGTTGCCGTAATCACCTTTTACCCTGACAGGTTTCTAGGTTTTGGTGAGCCACTGCCAGTTAGCCAGGAGTTAGGTTGACAGCTACTAAAGGAGTGGGTTGCACGTGGTCTCCCTAAAACACGCAGTCCTATTACCAAAGTAGTAACTGCATAATATGGCGCCACCAACGTATCAAGCTCAGGTACTTATTTTACAGATCTCCTGAGCAGCGGTCTCTTGAATACCTAAGGTGCCCTAGTCATCATATACAGATTAGGGCACTTTATATACAGAGATGTCCGTGGTGCTAGGGAAATATCCTCCTCAGCTATATAGGTCCTACCTATATTAGTCCATATGTTGTTCAAGCTTGAACTCTTAAAAGGATGCCCCACTTATTGTTTCTATTTCTGAATACTAATTTGTCAATGGTGAATCCAGTAGTTATTCCAATAAATTGTAGACATGCTGCCATACAATATTTACTTGCAAATGGGCTACCTAATGGGAGTGGAGATGTTACATTTGTGGCTGAGGCACACAAAGCGTAGAGGACAGAAACATTATTTTAATAGCTCCATTTTCTTGCAGTGTATGCTAATACAAATACACTTCATTCATACACAAAAGTAAATATTCCACAACAATACTTAGCATATAATTACTTAGAAATACCATTAACTCCTCAGGAACACCAAAACTGGTTCTAAGGCACCCTCCCACACATTGTCAAAAACGTTACACTTGGTCCTCTCAGTAATGACGTGGTCACATGGCCAGCCCTAGCTGCCTACACTCCTTACTCCAAGATGCAAAATTTACTGGCAGCAGATCTGAGCCCATTATATAATAATGTAGTAACATCATATAGACGCTTAATTCAATTCATAATGTAAACATTGAATACTGCCCCAGCGAGGGTTGCTCCAGCTGTCCAACAATAATTGACTACACTGGGTGTTAGAAATGGGGTCTTTGGTTGGCAGTCAGGGTACCCCCTGTCCAAGCAAGGACCCTTACTCTAGTCAGGGTAAGTCACACACAATCCAAATTATCCTGTGCCCTCTGGTAGCTTGGCACTGAGCAGTCAGGCTTAACTTAGAAGGCAATGTGTAAAGTATTTGTGCAATAAATCATACAATAAAACCATATAGCACAACAAAAATACACCACACAGTGTTAAAAATAATAATAATATTTATCTGGATAAATGCAGGTCAAAATGATTAAAATGCAATAAGTAAATGTTGAGATATCACTGTGAAGTGATATAAAGTGTCTTAAGTCCTTTTAGAGTAAACAAAGTCTCTTTCAAACACAAAGTACCTGGGCCGCGTGAAAAATCTCCACCATGGGCCGCAGAGGAGGAGATGCGTGGAAACAAAGGGTGTGCCTCGATTTCTCACACCTCACACAGTGATGCGTCAATTAGTTTTCACGCAGGGACGGCTGGGCGTTGATTTCCAGTGCTCAGTCATGGATCCTCTTCGGGTTGCAGGGTTTTCAGGCGACCCGGGGACATTGCATGGATTTCTGGTGCTTCTAGGGCGAAGTCACAGGAGCTGCGTCGATCCGGTAGGCTTTGTGTCAAATTTTCTACTGCTCAGCAGACGCTGCATCTATTCATCTCTGGAAGTCGGGCTGCGTTGTTCCGGCTCGGCTGTGGGTCGATCCGGTGAATGCATCAAATTTCCAGTTGTTACGCTGGCGCTGCATCGATCTTCTCATTGCAAAGTCGGGCTGCGTTGTTCTGGTTCGGCGTGTGGTGAAATTTTCACTGCGGTGTAGGCTGTGCGTCGTTTCTGGCAGGCTGTGCATAGAATTTCACCGCACAAGGAGTCCTTCTTGCAGAGATGAATTCTTTTTGGCCCTGAGACTTCAGGGAACAGGAGGCAAGCTCTATCCAAGCCCCTGGAGAGCACTTCTTCACCACAGCCAGATAGCAGAAAGGCAGCAGGGCAACATCAAGGCAGCAGTCCTTCACAGAAAGCAGACAGGTGAGTCCTTTGGGCAGCCAGGCAGGTGTTCTTGGCAGGATGCAGGTTCTGGTTCAGGTTATCTTCTCCAGGAAGTGTCTGTGTTGGTAGGGGCAGAGGCCCTGTTTAAATACCCAAATGTGCCTTTGAAGTGCAGGAGACTTCAAAGAGTGGCTTAGAAGTGCACAAGGTCCCCTTTCAGTTCAATCCTGTTTGCCAGGGTCCCAGTAGGGGGTGTGGCAGTACTTTGTGTGAGGGCCGGCCCTTCACCCTCCCAGCCCAAGAAGGCCCATTCAAAATGCAGATGTATGCAAGTGAGTCTGAGTATCCTGTGTCTGTGGTGTGTCTGAGTGAATGCACAAGGGAGCTGTCAACCAAGCCCAGCCAGACGTGGATTGTAAGGCACAGAAAGATTTAAGTGCAGAGAAATGCTCACTTTCTAAAAGTGGCATTTTTAAAATAGTAATATTAAATCCAACTTCACCAGTCAGCAGGATTCTGTATTACCATTCTGGCCATACTAAATATGACCTTCCTACTCCTTTCAGATCAGCAGCTACCACTCAAACAATGTATGAGGGCAAGCCCAATGTTAGTCTATGAAGGACAGCAGTGTAAAACAAATTCAGGAGTTTTACACTATTAGGACATGTAAACTACATAGGCACATGTCCTACCTTTTGCCTACACAGCACCCTGCCCTATGGGTTACCTAGGGCACCCCTTGGGGGGTGTCTTATATGTAGAAAAAGGGTTGTTTTAGGCTTGACACATACTTTTAAATGTTATCAGTGCTGGAGGCCCACTAGTAGCATTTAATCTACAGGCCCTGGGCACATATAGTGCACTCTACTGGGGACTTATAAGTAAATTAAATAGCCCAATTGGGTATGATCCAATGTTACCATGTTTAAAGTAAGAGAGCATATGCACTTTAGCACTGATTAGCAGTGGTAAAGTGCGCAGAGTATGAAAACCAGCAAAAGCAGTATCTCAAAAGTGGAGGGTGGTAGGCAAAACATTAGGGGTGACCACCCTAAGGCTGTCAGGCCTAACACCGGGGATAAATCCAGACACTATTCATGCAATTAAGGGTAACGTGCCCACCAAAAATGAAGAACTTCCCTTTTGGATTGCACAAAAAACAAACCAGTTGGAAGCAGTTGTTCCCCATATGGGATTTCAAGATAAACATGTAATTCTCACAATGTGCTTGCCATTTGGGATCGTTCCTCCTATTGATGATTGTGCTACATGGGGCACAGTTTTGGTACAACATACACCAGAGCAAATGGTACACCATCTCTTTCAGTTTTTCTGGGGGTGTTTTAATTTCAAAATGAACACAGGGCTGCCCCTACCCTGAACTTGGGGATGAAATTAATGGGCAATTGTGCCACAGTATCCACAATTATTTTAGTAAATATTAAAGGGGATGGAGCAGTATTGGCAATATGCCAATGGCTCACACAAGTTCCTCAAATAGATCAGGAACGCGACCTACCAAAGATAATTTCTGAGACATATTCAAGCATAGGTTGGAATAATTTGGGGACAGACCAAATAAGCCACAGCTGAAAGGTAATTCCGAAAATGAAAACAGCAAGCAAGTGCAGGAGTCTTCTAAAAAAATGCTGGGATAAACAAGAATCAAGTAGAGATAAAGTTAAGTCACAGGGAGAATCTCCACATTTGGAGACCTCTGAGAAACGTTTTAATCTGTGTAACTGTGATTGTTTGAAACAACCTTAAAGGTATCACTATACTGACACAAGTCCTTCTCTTTCCTTTCAGGACTCTTTGATAAATGGACCGAGAGAAGTGGGCGGTCAGAAGTGGGTGATCAGAATGTAATAATAAAAAAGGAAGAAAAACCTCCACAACAAAAATCACACTTTAAAAAGAAGAAGGTTGGAAAGATTTCAACTAAATAAGCCACATATATTGAGAATGTTACTGAAGAACAGGACGTGGGCAGTGACTCTGCTAGACAGCAGGACAGAGGTCACAATAGTTCACCAGAATCTTCAAGAGGTTCTGGATGTGAAAGCAAATAATTATTACGTTGAGGTTGAGACCCCAGATAGGCAGGTCGCCCCTCCACAGCACATTTATAAATGAAACATTCAAATGTGCACAATCAAAGTAATATTTTCTGGGAAAGGTTAACGCTCTGCTGCGAGATTGGCCACTAGGGTTTGCTAGAACACTGTCATATTTTTAAGTCCTAGTTCCAGATCCAGTAAAAGAAGCCCATGCTGTAGACTGGGCTTTTGCACAGGTACCAGCACTGTACCACAACCGTGTGGGCTGAGATAGGGATTCTTCTCATCACATTATACCTATACTGTACAACACAGTACCCTATAAACCAATCTGTCGGAAAGAAATATAGCTGCACATGTGTCTCACCAGGGCAGAAAAGACTTGCCAGCACAATTAAGAACATTGGCTGCGACATTCCTGCTGCCAAGCCCACTGTCATTTGGAAAGAACCAGTTGCCAAGAAATGGAACACTGATAGCACTTGTACAAGAGGGGGGATCCCAGTCAGATGACGGATAGATGAGATCAGGTCTGGCTCCTATTGGGCAAACAGCTCTGTGATTGGGGCCCTGTCCAGTCTATAGGTGAGGGTAATGTGTCTGTCCTCCAGTGTAGCTAAGTCCACAAGGGGGTTGTACACAGGGTATGTCTCCACCTCCTATTCATCCGCAGTGGTAGGTATCTAAGGGACACAAGAGTGAGTAGGCTGTCACAATTGGAACAACAAAACCACAACTTCACTATACTTGGTGCACTTATGTAATGGGACAGTGTTAATGGTGAGGTATGTGCCAATCTAATCTGTAATGCAGTTAATGTCGGTATGACGGTTTACCCCCCCCTCCCGAAATGGCGACCACCTGTCCTGTATGTAGGGACAGGTGGAAGGGAGGTAATTCCGCAGACGTTGGGCGTCGTGACTGAAGGTGGTCCTGCACTGCCATGCAATTCCTCACTGGATAATATGGGGATCTACAGGGAACAGTGGCCAATGGGGATCTGAGCCGGAGGTGACGGTGTACACCGCAGCGGAAGTGACTGCCATTTTCTATCTGATTCCTCACTTGTTTCCTGACCTTCAACAGGAGAACACCTAAACTGCGTGTGCTACTGTGATCTGTGTCTTGAACCGTGTCCTGTGTGACTGGGGAAAGGGCCCCTGTCTTCACTTCAGAAGAGTTGTGGTGACTGGTGGATTGGGTCCTTCCCATTTAAGGACTGCTGTAAGGGCCTCCAGACCAACAAGTGAGTACACAATGGGCACGATGCATGTGGGAAGCATGTATGGGGATGTGTGTGTAAGCACTGTGTCATCAGGCGGGCAGGGTGGAATGTCTTGTGGTGGTGTACTTGGTGTGCTCCGGGCGATGTGTGTGCCAATGGTGATGGAAACGGGTATGGTGGGCCATTTGTGTGACAGGCTGGACTGTTTGTTTATGGTGTTCTACTGTCTGTATTGCTTCTGCAGGTCAGTGCCCATCAAAAGAAGAGATTATGGCGTGCCATCGCCAAGGACGTGCGGACTCTGGGGGTTTATGGCAGGCGGAGTACCGTCTGTCGGAAATGGTGGGAGGACCTGAGACGCTGGGCACGGAAGACTGTGGAGGCCCAGCTAGGGATGGCCTTCCAATAAGGAAGGGGTGCCTGTCAGAACCTGACCCCCCTGATGGCCCACAGACCGGTGGTGGCCTACTCTGAGCTGGATGGGCACTTGAGGGAATCACAGCAGCCACAAGGGGGTGTGTACAGTGTGTATCATCACACAATTTGGCAGGTGGGGTGGGATCCAGGTGGTAGATGTGAGTTAGTGTGTGCCCCTAAGGCCAGGCCAGACATTGCAGCGTGGGTCAACTCTAGGCTAATGGGTGTATTACAAATACAGGTAACCTAGCTTGTTAGCATTCCATTCGTGGGTCCCAGGAGGGGTGCAGTTGGCGATGTGTGGCCCTCATCTTGCCTTAGCGTATAGCCATATCACTGGCAGTGCAATGCATAGTGCTTAGGCCTGTTCCCTGTGTGTGACGGTGCTGTGTATGCCAACTGTGGTGTTGGTGCAGTCATTGACCCAGTGTTTCCTTTGTTTCTCTCCCCCCCTTTTTAGATCTGTCATCCTGTCCCTGTGTGCATTAGCATCATCTGGCAGAGGAGCAAGGGCACCAGCAACAGAGGGAGATGCATCCCACAGGGCCCAGCAGGCAGAGTCCACCGATGCCGAGGAAACCAGTGGGAAGGAGGGTGATGGGAGCACCATGGCAGAGACAGGAGGCGACAGCACAGACTCAGATAAATCCTGCGATGGAAGCTCCCTGGTGGTGGCGGACACCTCTGTGACCACCCCAGCTGCAGGTACAGCCGCCACCCCCGTACAAGCACCACCCTCTCAGTAGCCCCTCATCAAGTTGCCCATGCCCACTCACCCAGGAGGGTGGGCATCTCCTTCACCCCAGGCACCTCAGGCTCTGCATCAGTGAGCTCTTCTGCCCTGAGTGAGGAGGCTATTGACCTCCTGAGATCTATCTCTGTAGGGCAATCAAGCATTGTTTATGCCATCCAGGGGCTGGCATCCCAAATGCAGCACTGCAATGCATTCCTGGAGGGCATTTACTGTATATGCACTGTAGATTATCGGCCCAACAGAGATCGATTCAGGCTCTGGCCTCCTCTCTACTGGCAACCGTTGTCCCTATTTCTACCATCCCCCCTCCAACTACCACTTCCCATTCCCCTTAACTCCAACCCATCCCAGGCACACATACTGACCCAAGAGTGGCACAGGCAAACACAAGCACCACACTTCATCCCACAAGCAGTCACGCAAACACCAGACAGTTGCAGACACGATAACATCCACTGCCTCCAATCTCTCCCCCTCCCCCTCCTCCTCTACCTTCCTCCTAATCACATCCACACTCACAACTGCATGCACTACATCAACATCCACCACACCTCACTAAGAGACACCTCCACAACATCCATGCATGCATCCCCTGTGTCCTCTCCCACCCTGTCTGTCCCCCCTCCTAAAGACACAAACTCAAGCACTGACACACCCAACAGTCATCCACCTCACATCAGCATACTGCCCATGCACCTGCACCCAACTCCAGCAGACATACACCTCCTACAACCATTCCCTGAACCTCCACTTCCATCGCTCCTCCCTCCTCCCGCCCCACCGACCCTAAGAAGCTTTTCCTTGCCCAACTTGACCTCTTCCCTCCCTGGGCAGAGAAATGGGCATGGAGCCCCCTCCAGAACAAGTGGGCAAGTCACCCACCTGAGAGACTGTGGCCTTGCACTCCAGAACCAGTGGGCTTGTTCCCGACTTCGGCTGAGGTGCCCCCCCCATCACCCTGAGGTGCCTGCCCACTTGCAAACTGATACCCCTGCAGAGTTCTATCCGGTTTAAGTCAGGATTCAAGTTGGGCCTTGGACTGTGCCCTGTGGCCATGTGGGCCCTTTGAACATTGGACTGGGCAGTGTCCTTTGTGTACACGTGTACATATCTGTTTCACAGATGATTCTATTATTATTTAGCTGTTGATATTAATACATTCACCTTGGTGCATTCCAGTTGTCCTTGCATTATTCTGCTGTGTATCGGGTGCAAATTGTTTTTTGTGTGCAGCTGGACGTGTGTCTGGTGTATGTGTGTCAGTGTGTGTTGTGGGTGTGTGTGTCACTCTTGTTTTCCTCCCTCCCATCTTTGTGTGCTAGGCGGCTGTACTCACCATCGTCGTCTTCGTCAGCCTTGGTGTTCCAGGTGGAGCATAACGTAGAAGATCATCATAAAAAATTGAAGTTCGGGTTCCATGGCAGCGTTGTTCTTCCCCTTGTCTCCGATGGTGAGTCTTTTCTCTTCAGTGATGTGTTTCTGCCAGGCTTTTGATGGAGTTGGTACCACTCCAGAAAACGTGGTGGATTGTAGGGTCTTAATATGGTAGCGTTACCTTCTCTCCCGCCTGGCTGTTGGTAGCGACCGCCGGCCTGCGTAGTATTTCCGCCCTGGTGGATGGTGTGGTACATTGGCAGTCTATGAGGGTTATCACTGCCATGGTCAGAATTTGGCAGTAATTACTGCCAGCCTGTTGGTGGTATTACCACCACTTTATCACTCACCGCCAGGGTCATAATGAGGGCTATAGGCCCATATTTATACTTTTTGACGGAAAACTGCGCTAACGCAGTTTTGCGTCAAAAGAATTAGCGCCGGCTAACGCCATTCTGAAGCGCCATGCGGGCGCCGTATTTAATCAATGAAGTTAGCCGGCGTTAGCCGCCGGCGCTGCCTGGTGTGCGTGGAAAAAAACAACGTACACCAGGCAGCGCCGGCGTAGGGGGATATGGGGCTTGGGCGTCAAGAAATGGGGCAAGTCAGGTTGAGGCAAATTTTTCGCCTCAACCCGTTTTGCGCCCTTTTTTTTTCACTCCCAACCCCCATAGAAATTACTCCTGTCTTAGCAAAGACAGGAGTCATGCCCCCTTGCCCAATGGCCATGCCCAGGGGACTTCTGTCCCCTGGGCATGGTCCTTGGGCATAGTGGCATGTAGGGGGGCACAAATCAGGCCCCCCTATGCCACAAAAAAAAAAAAAAAAAAAAAAACACTTACCTTAATGTCCCTGGGATGGGTCCCTCCAGCCTTGAGTGTCCTCCTGGGGTGGGCAGGGGTGACAGGGGGGGTCCCTGGGGGCATGGGAGGGCACCTCTGGGCTCCTTCAGAGCCCACAGGTCCCTTAACGCCTGCCTTTTGCAGGCGCTAAAAAACGGCGCAAAAGCGGGCGTACGTCATTTTTTTTGACCCGCCCACTCCCGGGTGTGAATTTTGCCCGGGAGTATAAATCCGACGCACATGCCTCGGAGTTTATTTTTTAGACGTGAACGCCTACCTTGCATCTCATTAACGCAAAGTAGGTGTCCACGCAAAAAAATTACGCAAACTCCATGGACTTTGGCGCTAGACGCGTCTAACGCCAAAGTATAAATATGGAGTTAGTTTTGCGTCGAAATTGCGTCAAAAAAAACAACGCAATTCCGGCGCAAACGGAGTATAAATATGCCCCATAGTGTCTGAAAGCAGGGATCTAACAACATTTTCCACACTCAGCTCTGAGCGCCAGGACTCTTCTCTGCCCATGTGGCAATATAATTTTGGCACATCATAAGTACCAGATTATACCAACGCTTACCACCACTTTATGATCTACTACACCCAGAATTTTCAAGCAAGGATTGGACACCACAATATACACACATTTCTTAGATCATTACAAACAGACATGCTTGATGCTGAACATTTATATACATGTGAACATTTTTTTGTTATCCAGATAATTCTGGGTGTCATTGGATTCACATATGTCACATTCAATAAAGGTGACTCAGTACCGACTACATATAAATCACACGTATAACCTAATGCAGAAATGTGTTTCACATCCACTGAGAAAGTACTGACTGCAGTCCAGATGGTTGTCATTACGAAAAGACCATTAGCACAGTCTTAGAGGCTAATACAAAACCCAGAATTCCAAACGCAAAAGCATTGCATCCACGATGGACACAATGGGCCACCTACCTAACTGCCGCTGATGCTGACTATGTTTTTGACCCAAAGTTGCAAACTTAAGAATTTCTACGAAATGAACTTGAGTGTCCATTCCTTCTAATGTAATGCCTTTAGATCACTAGAATTATATCATCTATACTGATGGTTCAGCCCAACCTGCTGTAGATACCAAACATCAATACTATGCGGCTCACCAGCTGTGTTTGGAGTAATGAGGGGTGGTGGGTTCTACCCTCAACAAACCAACACAGTCCCCTGGGTATTGCACAGCACAACTTGCTGAGCTCAAAGCATTGATTTTGGCACTGGAACTTATGAATCCTGAAACCCCCACTCTAATTGAGTGTGATTCACATTATTGTGTCCAGTCTTTTCATGAAAATCTTTACTACTGGCACCTTAATGGATTCAGAGATTCCAAAGGAAACACCATAAGGCATAAATGCTCTAGGGTAAGACAGACTGCCACAGGCCTATGTAGTACATACATTGGGCCATCGATATGTTGGAAAACACTTTGCAGAGAATTCAGTGGCCGATGAAGCGGACAAAACGTCAGTTGTTATGGGAACTGTGGTTGCAATAACTCGTTCCATTTGAGGGTGGATGATGAAATTCTGGAACTCTAAATGCTGTGGCTGATGGCATACCCCTACCAAAAGCATACCCATCAATATATTCCTACCACTTGAGTACCCAAAACATTCCTTATGTATTAATACCAGGGGTGGGTGACTGTGTAATCCGCAGCCAAGATCGTAGGCTAGAGCTGATTAAAGCAGCTTATGAGGGTGTTGCTTTTGCCCATGCTGGGGTTGCAGCTACCATTTCACTTTTAAAAAATGCTATTGGTGGCAAGGTGTATATAAACAGATCAAACAGTATGTTCTTAGTTGTGATATCTGTCAACAAATCAGATGTTCCACCATTAAAAGCTCACTGCAGACACCCCTCTTGGCATCCAACAAGACTATGCAGTGTGTGTGGTGTACCTGGACCCTTGTGGTCCCTTAAGCTCTGATGATGAATACAAATGCATTCTACTAGAAGTAGATACATGCTTTAGATTCCTTTGGGTGTGGCAACAATGAATGACTGATGATTGCACTGTTATTAAAGATTTGGCAGTCTTTATTAGGACATATGCAGTTGCTGCATTCTATTTGGACCAGGCCCCGGCTTTTGCCATTAAGGCTTACAGGGAAATCATGGGAACTTTGGGTGTAGCAGTGCATTATTCTTCCCCATATCACCCCAAGGGAAATTCAATAGTAGAAAGGAAAATATTGAACTTAACATAATCCTTGACAGCTAGAGTATTAGGTTCAGATTGTAGCTGGATGCATCACAGAATTAAATAATCTGCGTAGAAGAACTTTAGGAGGCCGTACCCCATATGAAATCTAAGGGGGAGGGAACACACTGCCTCTCATCCCAGCTCAGTTCACCCCATTGCATTCTGGTAAATGTTGTACACTTGCTAAAAAGTTGCTGTAGTTTTTCACCAAAGTTGGTGTAGGTAGTGTTGTTGGCTCTAAACAACAGCACTACCTGAAACTTTCAAGTAAGCATACTGCATTTACCAAAATGCAACGGTGCACTGTGCTGGGATGAGAGGCAGTGTGCTCCCTCCTCCTTGTGTTTCAAAGGCTCCCTTGAGCCAACAAACTCAACTGGGATTCCTCTGTGTGCTTGTGGAGTGGTACTGTCATCTTTGAAGACTTAGACAGTATTTCAGCAACCCTGGATGACTTTTCTCTGCTCTCTACTACTTCTGCTCTCCACTGATGAAGGGCTAAACCCAGAAACATGTGTCTAGAGATAACCGGACTACCTGTACTAAGTTTGGCAAAAACCTACAGCAACTTTAAAGTAAGTGTACTACATTTACCAGAATGCAATAGGGCAAACTGTGCTGGGATGAGATGCGCCCACCTCCCTTGCATATGAAATTCTGTTTGGCATTCCAATGTATTCTAGATCTTGATGGTCCATGCACAGTGGTGGCAGAAACTCCATTTCACATAGATGAACATCTCACTGTCTTACAGCAATTACTGTAGTTCCAAGATGAATGTTCTCCCCCACACACCACCACTTTAGGAATTAGGGATTCAACAACGTCCACAGGCTGGATTAGAAAATTGGGGACCTGGTTTGTGAGAAGATTCCTCTGAGGATTTATGTCCATCCTACAGAGCACCGGTCCCTGTCCTAGGGATACAGGGTGGCAGAACAGTAATTCTACCACTGTTGGCTGGTCCCAAAGACATGTGTTTTCCATTAATCACATTAAATTGAATCTGGCACAGTAGACCTGGAGTATTCGTGGATAGTTCTCCTTTCCCTCTCACTTCCCTACAGGAGATAACTCTTCAAGCATTTAACAAAGTTGAAATTGTTTCCCTTAGGTTGGGGATGGCGGAGAATGAACTTTTGTTGATTCCAGTTATCACTACAATTACAAGAAGTGTCGAAAATGGTAATCTACTATTCACTAGTGCATTACAGATCAATGGAATTGTTTATGATGAACCACCATTAGAGACATTGACCAGTTCTCTTTGTATTGCACCAGCTCCAGTTTTTGCACAAGTTGCTTCTGTTTTTTTGTCGCCACAGATTACTTTTTTTCATCTTCGCAACATCACAAAACAAAATATAATTATGGACAGAGTGTTGAAACTTTTCAAACACACACCCCAGTCACAGATCTGGGTTTAATCCATCATTATTTGGCTCACCACATCATCCCAGTTTGGACCCAGCCATATGCAAATCGGTCTTGACCATGGTCCCAATGGGAACAGTCCAGCCCAAACTGTCAAACCAGGTTCTCCCTGGACAGGAAAAAAGCAACCTGGGACCGGTTTCAGGGTATCACCCTTCATAAGCCAGGCTAGTTTGAATCCAGTGGCTCATCGAGTAAGGGACCTAGGTCTGGGCAAACCCTAGCCACTTTGTGTTGCAAATGTTTTCTTCATCTTCAACTGTTGGCCCAGGTATACTTAAGCACTTATTTGATTCATCCATGGTATTACTAGTAAATTATGTTGGCATTGCTTACTTTTCTCATATGGATTGGATTTGCTATTGTCTTCCTTTTGCTTGTACATGGGCATTATATTCCTGAATGCGTTTGAATTGGTAGATGAGGTTTTAAAGCCTTATTTGTCTTCCCACAAAATACGAAGAGACTTGTCCCTAGAGAACATTTCTGCAGTTCCAGTTTCTGATGAGATTTTTTTGGAATAAAGTTCTGTATGATATTTTTGGTCCCACTTAAATGATTCAAATTCCATATGTATTACAAATTTCTATGAATGATATTATTACACCTGGTGTTGTGTATGACAATTGGGATGTTAAACCAGTTGATTCAATGCTTTCCATGCTTGAATTATAATTTGTGTGAAAGTCAAGATATGTGCATGAATTCAACCAAATATGGTGAAATGTTCTGTAACTTTCATAGTGAACACCATTAAATACACAGAGCTAGTTCACCTCGTATAGTTTTTAATCACACCGAATGGGAACATTGTCCAACTCACCAGTAGGGAATTCTAAAACATATGTCGAAGCACTTATGTATATTCCAGACATGATGCTACCGATCCAAAGACTTATTATTTCAAATTACCAGCAGTAAAAGCAAAAAAACCTTGCTCACAGACACTGAATTGATTTATTCAAATCTGTTTGTTTCCCAATTGACCATACAAGCCTATGTATATCGGAAAAAAAACAATTGATTGAAAAACAGTTTCGGAAGTGCCTTAATTAAAGCATGCTTAATACCATTGCAAATTATTTTTCTGAACTAAACTGTTCAACAAACAACTTGCCTTAGTCTAGCAAAAGTTAAATATATGAATGTTGCCAGTATTCTCTCTGTAGCAAAGTTAAAGAATTGGCAACATGCTGTGAACTTTCCAGAAGAACAGCAGACCGGACCCTCGCCACACACGATATAGTCACCACATATAGCCTGGGTAAATTATGTCAGAAAGGGTTGCAACACTCCACATTGACAGCTGTTAAAGAGAATCCCTCTCTCTTCTCTGAGGGCACAGATTTGCAAGATTTCTTACTAGGTCCCAGAAAACCATGCTCCAATAGATTCTTGTATGCAATATACGACAAAATATGGAAGCATTCACAAATGGAAGCTTCTGCTTGTTTAAGGCACACAGGGGGTCATTCTGACCTCGGCGGTAAAAGGCGCCTACCGCCGGTCAGAAATCCTCCATAATCCCGCCGCGGTCGCGGAAACCCGCCACGGTCATTCTGACCCGCAGAAGGCAAACCTCCGAAAATCCGACCGCCACAACAGACCGCCAGACCAGCGGTCGGCGGAAAGGTGGAGGTGACCAAACCTCCACCGCCACGCCAACAGAAATACGCCCATCCCATTACGACCCACGAATCCACGCGGCGGTCATTCAAACGCGGTATTCCATTGGCGGGACACACCGCCGCGGTCAGAATACACACAAACGAACAAAACTCAGCCACATTGGACGATTTGAATCCCACACACCTGATACACATACACACACCACTCCCACACACACAATACAATATAAAACACACACCCACATCACCCACAAACCCCTACACTAAAAAATTCGTCAAGAAGGCAAGAGCGAGACACCAGCATCCAAAAAATAACAGCCACAGCCACTCAACACCATCACCCACACACTATCCACACACAAAACAACACACACCACCACACTCAACTCACTTAAATACACATACTCCACACCACACATCATACACACCACCCCATGGCACCCCAAAGACAACCCCGCTTCACAGACGAAGAACTCAGGGTCATGGTGGAGGAAATCGTTCGGGTAGAGCCCCAGCTGTTCGGCACACAGATACAATACACCAGCATTGCCCGGAGGACGGAGCTATGGCAGAGGATTGTCGACAGGGTGAACGCAGTGGGACAGCACCCCAGAAATCGGGAAGACATCAGGAAGCGATGGAACGACCTACGGGGGAAGGTGCGTTCCATGGTATCCAGGCACAACATCGCCGTGCAGAAGGCTGGCGGAGGACCCCCACCTCAACCCCCACTATTCACATCATGGGAGGAGGAAGTCTTGAACATCCTGCATCCTGACGGCCTCGCAGGAGTCGGCGGAGGAATGGATACTGGTAAGTTGAAGCTTCAATACTGCTTCCCCCCCACCTGCATGCCAAATCAGACCCCAAACCTCACCCCCATCCTCGAACCCCACCCTCACCCCCACCACCATCCTCACCCCCACCACCATCCTCACCCCCACCCCCAGCACACCTATTCCCCGCCAATGTCTCACCATCACAACCCACACATCCCAAAACCTAGGCCTGCATGCGTCCACTAAGCATGGACACCCATCACCAAAGCATGCCCAATGCATATACACATCCCCCCCACAAGCCACCCTCACCAAAGCCCCCACACACGAATGCCAGCACTTGGGGACACGAGAACCTACAGATACACCCATATGCCACACATTGAAACTATAACCATACCTCTATACCCCTGCAGGACCCGACCGTCAACACACCGCGGCGGAGGGGCCAGAATTCTCCACACCCCCCACCCAAGAGGCCGTCAGCGATGACAGCAGCTCTGTCGACCTGGACACCGATGACCAGCCCGGACCATCGGGGACCTCTGGACAGTCGGTTCCCCTCACACAGGCCCAGGCCACTACAGACCCAAACCCCTCTGGGAACACCAGCACAGCTCCCACCCAGCGGGCCCATGCCTCTGTCTCCAGGGCGCGTCAATCTGCGGTGTGTCTACCACTACAGGGCACCCAGGATAACCCATCACCCCAACAACAGGGACCTGGGGGCAGTGGTAGTGGGCACACCGGCCAGGCGGCAGAGGCCCAGGGAAACAGGGGAACTCGGAGGGCAGCTGTGCGACAGGGGGGGGAGGAGAGGCCCAGGGAACCCACTCTCCACGAGGTCCTCACCACCATCATGGGAGCATACAACCGCTCCCAGGAGACGATGGCGACGGTACTGGCCCGGTTCCAGGAGATCCAGGTGCTGCAGGAGGAACACTATCGGGGGTACAGGGAGGACATCAGAGCCATCAACACCACCCTGGTTACCATGGTAGGGCTGCTGCAGGACCTCGTCAACAACAGGGCGGACACTGAACAACACCCAAGGGCCCCTGCCACTAGCCTGGACCAAGAACAGCCAACCACCTCCGCCGGCGCTAGTGGACAGGAGGCCCCCGCACAGCAGCAGCCCACCAGACCCCCACCTCCTGCAGGAGAAGAACCACCCCGCAAGAGGGCCCTGAGATCTCGCAAGAAGACAGAGTAGGATGTCAAGACCCCCGCCAGCAAAGGATACCACCTGATGTCATCCCACTGTCCCACATTGTCACCCTGTCCATCCTTGAACTGCCCATGCTCCATCTCTCCACAGGCCTCTGGACAATGCACCTGTGTGACTGTTACTCTGGACTCTGCCATGGACATTCCTTCACCAAAGCCCCCACCCACTTGAAACCACCCATCCCATTTTGAGCACTTAAATAAACACCTATTTTGCACCAAAATATCAGGAGTCTGGCTGTGATTTCAATAGATTGTAATTGACATGACAGTGCAAATATGTCCTTGTACATGGTGAAGTCAACAAACAGCTGCCACAAAGCTGTAGTCCATGGGGAAACGAAGCACAGGACTCGTAGTGGGGACCCCAGATCTGAAATAGGGAGGGAAAAGCCAAAACTCAGTCATCATACACTGGGGCAAATAGACAGGCAGCAGAGATGCTGGAGAGTAGTTAACATTTACTAAATTATCTTTGAAATGTTACCTGTGTCCTATTGGAAGTACTGTTCAATGATTCTGTCCCTGTTGTCTGTTTCAGCCCCGTCGTCTTCCTCCTCGTCACTCTCCTCAGGTTCCACCGCTGCCACAACACCACCGTCTCGACCATCCTCCTGCAGGAAAGGCACCTGGCGGCGCAAAGCCAGGTTGTGAAGCATGCAGCAGGCCACGATGATGTGACACACCTTCTTAGGTGAGTACATTAGGGATCCACCTGTCATATGCAGGCAGCGAAACCTGGCCTTTAGGCGGCCAAAGGTGCGTTCGATCACCCTCCTAGTACGCCCATGGGCCTCATTGTACCGTTCCTCTGCCCTGGTCCGGGGATTCCTTACTGGGGTCAGTAGCCACGACAGGTTGGGGTACCCAGAGTCCCCCACTAGCCATACACGGTGTCTCTGTAGCTGTTCCATCACGTAAGGGATGCTGCTATTCCTGAGGATGTAGGCGTCATGCACTGACCCTGGGAATTTGGCATTTACATGCGAGATGTACTGGTCAGCCAAACACACCACCTGGATGTTCATTGAATGGTAATTTTTTCTGTTCCTGTACACCTGCTCCCTGTCTCTTGGGGGAACCAAAGCCACATGGGTCCCATCAATGGCACCAATTACGTTGGGAATATGTCCAAGGGCGTAGAAATCACCCTTCACTGTAGCCAATTCGCCCACCTCAGGGAAAATGATGTAGTTCCTCGCGGATTTCATCAGGGCAGACAACACTCTGGATAACACCTTCGAAAACATGGGCTGAGACATCCTGGAAGCAATTCCCACGGTTGTCTGAAATGACCCACTTGCCAAGAAATGGAGTACTGACATGACCTGCACCAGAGGGGGAATCCCTGTGGGTTGGCGGATGGGGGACATCAGGTCGGGCTCCAGCTGGGCACACAGTTCATGGATAGTGGCACGGTTAAGACGGTAGGTCAGGATAATGTGGCGTTCTTCCATTGTCGACAGGTCCACCAGCGGTCGGTACACGGGAGGATTCATCCGTCTCCTCGCCCAACCCAGCGGACGGTGCCTAGGAAGGACAACATGGAGCACACAGTCAAGCAACCCACAGGTACGTACTCACAGCTAGCACAGTATACGATTCTCTATGCAGTGAATGGCGTGTCTGAGTGGCTATGCAAGGCCTAGGCCTGTGTGACGCAGTTGAAATTGAGCCATGTGGGCCCTGGAAATGGCGGCTGCCTGACCTGTGAAGTGTGACAATGGGATGTGAGGTCAATGCGCTGGCGTGGCACACCGCGGCGGGCGGCGGGCGAAGACCGCAGCGCGAAGCCGCATTGGTTAACATTGAAGCCTATGGTTTTCAGGAGCCAATGGCGAAGGGCGCCGGCGGTGGCGGGACGCACCGCCGCGGTACGCACCGCCGCGGACGTGACCGCCATTTTCTATCTACTTATCCACTTGCGACTTGAACTTTCACAGGAGAGGACCTATACTGCAAGTGTTGCTGTGACCTCGGTCTGGAAGGGACAATGGCTGCTGCGACTGGGGAAAGGGCCCCTGCCTTCACTGGAGAGGAGTTGGAGAAACTTGTGGATGGGGTCCTCCCCCAGTATGCGCTACTCTACGGTCCTCCAGACCAACAAGTGAGTTTAATTCAATATGGATTTGGGGCCTCTGGCTGGCTTGGGGGCCTGGCGGGGATGGGGGGCATGTTGGGGCTGGCGGGGGGCCTGGCGGGGATGGGGGGCATGTTGGGGCTGGCGGGGGGCCTGGCGGGGATGGGGGGCATGTTGGGCATGGCGGGGGGGCATGGCGGGGGGCCTGGCGGGGATGGGGGGCATGTTGGGCCTGGCGGGGGGCCTGGCGGGGATGGGGGGCATGTTGGGCATGGCGGGGGGCATGGCGGGGGGCCTGGCGGGGATGGGGGGCATGTTGGGCATGGCGGGGGGGCATGGCGGGGGGCCTGGCGGGGATGGGGGGCATGTTGGGCCTGGCGGGGGGCCTGGCGGGGATGGGGGGCATGTTGGGCATGGCGGGGGGCCTGGCGGGGATGGGGGGCATGTTGGGGCTGGCGGGGGGCCTGGCGGGGGGCCTGGCGGGGATGGGGGGCATGTTGGGCATGGCGGGGGGCATGGCGGGGGGCCTGGCGGGGATGGGGGGCATGTTGGGCATGGCGGGGGGGCATGGCGGGGGGCCTGGCGGGGATGGGGGGCATGTTGGGCCTGGCGGGGATGGGGGGCATGTTGGGCATGGCGGGGGGCCTGGCGGGGATGGGGGGCATGTTGGGCATGGCGGGGATGGGGGGCATGTTGGGCATGGCGGGGGGCATGGCGGGGGGCCTGGCGGGGATGGGGGGCGTTGGGCCACTGGAAAGGAAAATGCTGAGAAACTTGAACGTGGTATTTCTCCCTCCCTGTACGTGTCACATAGGTCCGCGCCCATGAGAAGATCGGGATTTGGCGTGCCATCGCCAAGGAAGTCCGGGCCCTGGGGGTCCACCATCGACGGGGCACCCACTGCCGCAAGAGGTGGGAGGACATCCGCCGCGGGACCAAGAAGACCGCCGAGTCTCTGCTGGGGATGGCCTCCCAACGTAGGCGGGGTGCCTGCCGTCAACTGAGCCCCCTGATGTTCCGGATCCTGGCGGTGGCCTACCCTGAATTGGATGGGCGCGTGAGGGCAGCACAGCAGACACAAGGGGGTGAGTACAAGCATTATCTACTCTGTTGTCGCGCAGTGGAGGTGTCTGGGTGGGGGAGGAGGGCTGGGGGTCCCCCTAGGCCAGGGCGATATCTGTAGGCTGGGCACCCCCGTAAGCCCCTGTGTCCCCAGCCACCACCCTCAGTAGTTTGACAGTACAGCCATCCCTGGGCCGTGTCATCCATGGGTGCAGTTGTCAACTCTAGGCGTGTAGGGCATGTTCCACGGAATGCATAGCGTACCCCAAGTGCGCAACTTAGTGCAGGGGGCATCTGTGTCTGTCATGTCCGCTAACTGTACCGGAGATCCATGTACTCAATATCCCTTTATTTCTCTCTCCCCCCCCCTTTTTGTTTGTCTTTCTGTGCTTGTGTGCATCAGCATCATCAGGCGGAGGAGAAGTGGCATCGGGGCAGGAGGGAGCTGCATCTCACATGGCCCAGGAGGGCCATGCCACAGAGTCAGACTGGACCAGTGAGACGGAGGGCGAGGGGAGCTCCACGACGGGGACGACTGGACCCTGCAGCGATACGGACACGTCCTCGGAAGGGGGCTCCCTTGCGGGGGTGGCACCATCCGTGCCCCCCGCCATTACAGGTACAGCCGCCACCCAGCGCACCATCTCCGCCCTCCCAGCAGCCCCTCAGCGTTCGCCCCGTGCCCGCTCTGCCAGGAAGCCGGGCATCTCCTTCGCCCCAGGCACCTCAGGCCCTGCCCCTGTTACCCCCGCTGCCCTCAGTGAGGAGGTCATTGACCTCCTCCGAACGCTCATTGTTGGGCAGACTACCCTTTTGAATGCCATCCAGGGGGTGGAGAGGGAGGTTCATCGCAGCAATGCGTACCTGGAGGGCATTCATTCGGGTCAGGCTGCCCATCAGCGATCGTTCCAGGCTCTGGCCTCAGCACTGACGGCAGCCATTGTCCCTGTCTCCTGCCTGCCTCTACTAACTCCCTCCTCCCAGTCTCCTGTTCCTCTGCCTGTCCCACCCACACCATCAGACCAGCCTGCACACACCTCAACACCCAAGAGAAGCTCATCCAAACATAAGCACCACAGATCACGCAGACATTCACACACGCAACATTCCGATGCAGACATGCCAACAGTCACTACCACCTCTGTGACCCCCACCTCCTCGTCTCCCTCCTCCCTCCCTGTGACGTCTACACTCACACCTCCATTCACCTCACCATCAGCCAATGTTTCCATCACCAGCACACCCTCCACTCCAGTCCGCACACGTGCAGTCACCACCCCCACTGCCATTTACACGTCCCCTGTGTCCTCTCCCACTGTGTCTGTCACCCCCTCTTCCACAACACACAAACGCAGCCACCCACCCACCCAACAGCCATCCACCTCACGACAGCCTATCCCTCCTGCACCTGCACCCAAAGACAGCAAACGTGACTCACCTACAACCACATCCTCTCCCTCCACTCCCATTCCCACTGTACCTACCACTCTCCATTGTCCCAAGAAGCTCTTCCTCGCCACTACTAACTTCTTTCCTGACCCTGAGCCCCCCCCTCCTTCTCGTCGGGGTAAGAAGAGCACCTCAGCCACCACCAGCCCTGCAGCCCCCTTGACAAGGGTGCAGGGGTATTGGAGCCCGCCAGCCCGCATGTCTGGATCTTCGCCCAGCAGCAAGGGGACAGCCAGCCCACCCCCTGGGAAGAGGAGCAGAAGGCGGAAGGGTCGCCGCAGGAGCCCGCCTTCTACATCCCCCCCGGACACCACCCAGAGACAGTCACCAGCCACAGCTCCAAAGGGAGGAAAGGGCCACAGGCCCACGACTAAGGAGGGCAAGGGCAGCAAGTCGGAGAGGTCAGGCAGCAGGCCTGCTGCCCAGGAGGAGCCCACAACCCCCATAGCCGCTGCCCCGGGAGGAACCGGCACAGCTGCCCCGGGAGAGCCCACCACCCCCATAGCCGCTGCCCAGGGAGGACCCAGCCCAGCTGGCCAGGAGGGCCCCACCACCCACAGCCCAGGTGGGCAGTGAAGGAGCACCATCCCCGCTGCCCAGGAGGGCACCACCAGGCAATTAGCAGTTGGCCATAGACCGGCCGCCGTCTCAAGAACCGATGAACTGGGCCCCGCCATCTCAAGAACCGCTGAACTGGGCCCTTCAGGGCAAGAACCGCTGAACTGGGCCCCGCCGTCTCAAGAACCGCTGAACTGGGCCCCGCCGTCTCAAGAACCGCTGAACTGGGCCCTTCAGGGCAAGAACCACTGAACTGGGCCCCGCCGTCTCCAGAACCGCTGAACTGGGCCCTTCAGGGCAAGAACCGCTGAACTGGGCCCCGCCGTCTCAAGAACCGCTGAACTGGGCCCCGCCGTCTCAAGAACCGCTGAACTGGGCCCTTCAGGGCAAGAACCGCTGAACTGGGCCCCGCCGTCTCAAGAACCGCTGAACTGGGCCCTTCAGGGCAAGAACCGCTGAACTGGGCCCCGCCGTCTCAAGAACCTCTGAACTGGGCCCCGCCGTCTCAAGAACCGCTGAACTGGGCCCTTCAGGGCAAGAACCGCTGAACTGGGCCCCGCCGTCTCAAGAACCGCTGAACTGGGCCCTTCAGGGCAAGAACCGCTGAACTGGGCCCCGCCGTCTCAAGAACCGCTGAACTGGGCCCCGCCGTCTCAAGAACCGCTGAACTGGGCCCTTCAGGGCAAGAACCGCTGAACTGGGCCCCGCCGTCTCAAGAACCGCTGAACTGGGCCCTTCAGGTCAAGAACCGCTGAACTGGGCCCGCCGTCTCAAGAACCGCTGAACTGGGCCCCGCCGTCTCAAGAACCGCTGAACTGGGCCCTTCAGGGCAAGAACCGCTGAACTGGGCCCCGCCGTCTCAAGAACCGCTGAACTGGGCCCCGCCGTCTCAAGAACCGCTGAACTGGGCCCCGCCGTCTCAAGAACCGCTGAACTGGGCCCCGCCGTCTCAAGAACCGCTGAACTGGGCCCCGCCGTCTCAAGAACCGCTGAACTGGGCCCTTCAGGGCAAGAACCGCTGAACTGGGCCCCGCCGTCTCCAGAACCGCTGAACTGGGCCCTTCAGGGCAAGAACCGCTGAACTGGGCCCCGCCGTCTCAAGAACCGCTGAACTGGGCCCCGCCGTCTCAAGAACCGCTGAACTGGGCCCTTCAGGGCAAGAACCGCTGAACTGGGCCCTGCCGTCTCAAGAACCGCTGAACTGGGCCCTTCAGGGCAAGAACCGCTGAACTGGGCCCCGCCGTCTCAAGAACCGCTGAACTGGGCCCCGCCGTCTCAAGAACCGCTGAACTGGGCCCTTCAGGGCAAGAACCGCTGAACTGGGCCCCGCCGTCTCAAGAACCGCTGAACTGGGCCCTTCAGGGCAAGAACCGCTGAACTGGGCCCCGCCGTCTCAAGAACCGCTGAACTGGGCCCCGCCGTCTCAAGAACCGCTGAACTGGGCCCCGCCGTCTCAAGAACCGCTGAACTGGGCCCTTCAGGGCAAGAACCGCTGAACTGGGCCCCGCCGTCTCCAGAACCGCTGAACTGGGCCCTTCAGGGCAAGAACCGCTGAACTGGGCCCCGCCGTCTCAAGAACCGCTGAACTGGGCCCGCCGTCTCAAGAACCGCTGAACTGGGCCCTTCAGGGCAAGAACCGCTGAACTGGGCCCTTCAAGGCAAGGAGCGCTGAACTGGGCCCCGCCGTCTCAAGAACCGCTGAACTGGGCCCTTCAGGGCAAGAACCGCTGGCCCTTTGGCAGACGTGGCAGGGCAGGATCTATCTCGGGCAGGGCTGCAGGATGTCCTCTGGCCAACTTGCCTCCTCCAGTGGCAGTGGGGTCTGTTATGAACTGTATGGACTGTGGCTTTGCTCTCCCCAGGATGGCCCAGTGGGCAGGCCACCCACTGTATGGACTGTATGGACTGTGGCTTTGCTCTCCCCAGGATGGCCCAGTGGGCAGGCCACCCACTGTATGGACTGTATGGACTGTGGCTTTGCTCTCCCCAGGATGGCCCAGTGGGCAGGCCACCCACTGTATGGACTGTATGGACTGTGGCTTTGCTCTCCCCAGGATGGCCCAGTGGGCAGGCCACCCACTGTATGGACTGTATGGACTGTGGCTTTGCTCTCCCCAGGATGGCCCAGTGGGCAGGCCACCCACTGTATGGACTGTTTGGACTGTGGCTTTGCTCTCCCCAGGATGGCCCAGTGGTCATGGAGTCCCCTCGTGGATCTGGCGTCATGTACTCAAGTGGCTGAGGTGCCCCCCCTTCCCTTCCCCCTGAGGTGCCTGTCCTATTTTCTTTCTGATGCCCCTGCAGTGTTCTCTCCGTGGAGTTCTTGTCGTGGGACTGGGCCTTGCCCCTTTGCACAGGACCCCTGTGATCCACGGACAGTGGTTGGACTACATTTAGTAGCTGTATATATTTTGTACATAGTTTATTTATTTATTGGGATTACTGGTGTACATATTTCAATATATCTGCCCGTTTATGATCTCTTCTTTTGGTCTTTGCATTATTTCGGAGGGGGGTGGTTTGTGGGTTGTGACAGTGATCTGTGGGAATGCATTGATGTGTGTGTTGTAGTGGGTGTGGGTGGGTGGGTGTGTGCCGGTAATCTTTTCCCTCCCCTGTGTCGTAGGTGCCGTACTCACCGATGTCTTCCGCGCCGCCGGGCGTGCTCCTGGTATATGAGCAGGAATAGGAGTGCGGGGATGACCTGCAACTCTGGCTCCATACTGCCGGAATCTCGCGTGGAGTGCGTAGAGGTGAGCGTTTTCCCGTTCGTAGTCTGTTTCCGCCGTGTTCTTATCGGCGGTGCTCCCGCCCCGGAAAAGGTGGCAGATTGGTGGGTCGTAATAGGGTGGGCGGTACTTTGTCTGCCGCCGGGCTGTTGGCGGGAACCGCCGCGCTGTTTGTTTGTACCGCTGTGGCGGTCGGAGTGTTAAGTTGGCGGGCTGTGTTGGCGGTTCCCGCCAGGGTCAGAATTGCATATTTTAGACCGCCGGCCTGTTGGCGGCTTGGCCGCCGCTTTATCACCGACCGCCAGGGTCAGAATGAGGGCCACAGTGTGTAAAACGTAGAGAAGGCATTGGCTGTTGCCAACAATGGTATGAACACACACTGTCCGCTCACATTTACATAACATTGTGTTATCTGCAACTGACGTCATTCAGAAAGATATGTCCTTATTACAACATGGACAAACTCAGCTTAGGTCAATTATGCAGTTGAGCTGGACTTGACTGGATCTGAAGGTGAATTGCATGCCCTGGAAGCACATGAACTCAAAAGAGTTATTTGCTCCTTTCTACCTTACACAGAATCAACATATAATGGCAAAAAAGGAAGGTAGTTACATCATGTTCAACATACAGAAGTTAGAAAAGTTGCCTTTCACGGTGGCTGAAACACTATCAACAGTGTGGTTAATACATGGTGTAATATACCTGTTTATTTTGATATTACAATGCACTTCATATCTGAAACTCTTTCCAATCAGCGCATTCGAACATCTGAGAGAGACCTATATTCATGAGGTATTTGAACTGATTTTTTTATACAAATGTATGAGTGGGAAAAAAGAGGTTCTTCTTAGTGGAAGCAGTTGTGAGACTTCTGTACGTCATTCAGTGATTTGGAAATAGGTGGCATAGCACAGCGTTTGCAACCCATCAGTAACTAACTTAGCCTGCTTCTTGAAGAGTATTCCTGTCTCTTTGATTTGCCCAGTATTTCAGTTACTTTCAAATGGGAGTTTCTTGATGCTGAGTGATCAAGGCTGTTGTTGGATGAAAGCAGGTGTCACATTAGTGGTTTCTGTTTCTCAAATAGTGACCTGCTTTGGAAATGTACTTTTGCCACCCATGCATGAGATAAAATTATCAAATTTGTGGTCTCACATTGCTAGTTCTAATGTCAATTTCGACAAGCTGAGGAGACTGAAAGCACTATTGTTTCAAAGATATGTGGTGCTTACATCTGTCTGTGAAACCTATGGCGTACAAGGCCATCAGCAGACATATAGGGGGTTATTCTAACTTTGGAGGAGTGTTAATCCGTCCCAAAAGTGACGGTAAAGTGACGGATATACCACCAGCCGTATTACGAGTTCCATAGGATATAATGGACTCGTAATACGGCTGGTGGTAAATCCGTCACTTTTCCGTCACTTTTGGGACGGATTAACACCTCCTCCAAAGTTAGAATAACCCCCACAATGTCTTAAATTCCAACTTTCCAAGACACATCGGTGAATTGGAGAATTGCATTTTCAATGTATCCAACACCGTGGGGGTTGTACACTTTTTTAAGGCTAGGGGGTCTGGATTTGTAAGTACATTCAAGGCTGTTTTTGGAATAACATAATCAGCATTAATTGATGGTATCCGGCTGATGCTGTTTTTAATTTGCAATGGCTGTCCCACCTCAAACAAGAGGAGTGATGGAGCCACCCCCAGCCCAAATGTGTCGTGATTGAATGATGCAATTCTTTGGAGCATCACTGTTGGAGGAACTTGATAAAGCTTGGTCTCCGTTGCTTATGGTGCCCATTCGACAAGGCAATGGAAGTGTGTCTTGTTCAGAAACAGTTACTTTATACTGACATTAAGCTGATGATGTTCTAGTTCAGGGTTAATTCCCGCAGTTGTCCTATGTAACTAGGGTTGCTTCATGAAGTCATTCTTCACGGCTCCAGGAGTCCTTTCACCTGGCTCAGCACAGAATGTTGCCCCCTCAGCTGTGGCTGCGGCTATGGATTATGTGTGCTCCTTTGACCTTTTGGATGAGGCTTTGGTAGTGATATTGTCTGCTGAAGTGGGGTACCTCTTTGATTCCATTTCCGCTGATGTTTTTGATGACCTCATGTGCTAGTCAGATGACTCTTGATTCAGATCCTTTATACAAAAACAACAAAGAGCCTGACTTAGAACTGGGTGGACTGGTTACTCTGCCACAACGGTGCAGATGTCCCATCTGCCAAGGTCTAAATCCCATTGCATATAATGGGATTTAGATATCCTCGGATGGGACATCTGTCAGCGTTGTGACGAAGTTAACCAACCCGTCTGCCAAGTTCTAAATCAGGCCCAAAGTTTTATAAATTGGCTGTCTTCTTTTGCACTGTTCTGCTTGTCAACAAGGACATTTCTTATTGTTGTTTAGAGTATCTTTAAACATTTTTTAATCTTTTTATTTCTTTTAGAGAATATTAGAGTCCGCACTCTATAACTTACAAGGGGAGGGTGTCGTCAGGACTCTTTCAGTACCCGGGTTGGGCACCCCAGTCATAGCTTAGCTTTGAGGCTTGTGCCTTAGTTGACATTTAGACACATTTTAGTCATGTTTTAGGCAAGTCTGCGTTTTAGCATTTGCTTTTACAAATTTTTATCAGTTGCTTCATTCTAGGAAAGCAAGATTCATGTTGCACATTTCAATAAGGCTTTATAAAATGTATAATCTTTACGTCTTTTCCAAAGCTGTTATATGCAGTACATGACATGCTAACTTGTGTTGCCAGTCCAGGAGACGGCTTCTATCTTCGAGATACAGCATTACATTAGAACTATTGTCCAAATGATGCATGGGTCATTATATAAATTATACATAGACCCAAGAAGGGTAGAGGGCATTCTGGTCATGATCATCCTGGGATGTGAACCCACACACCAGACAGCTTTGCTGGTGCTGATTTCTCAGCCTTCCATGAGGATCGCAGTATACACAACAGGCAGACTCCAGCAATTCTATCCAGATATAGGGGCTGGGCCGAATCCCTTAGATCAAGCCAGGCACAGGGTTACAACCATAATACTCTCAGATTTAGACATAGAGTTAGGTAGGAAACTGTTGAAGCTTTAGAACCACACAACATGGTGGGGTTGTGCCTCTTCTTCAATTTGATTGTAATGTTGGTTATCTTGCTTTGTTTCATCTGCCTAATTATTGCAGCACATTTTTTTTTATACTAGAATGCGTTTGCTTCAATACATTTATTGAAAACTTATTTCACATCTTGTGTCTCACCTTGGCATGCATGAGTAACTGAATGAAAAAAGTACGATCTGTTTCCATGGCTTCCCTGGGGAGTTGTAGTATCGTGTTCATTGTCACCTTTTACCCCAACAGGTTTGGAGGCTTGGGTGAGGCACTGGAAACTAGCCAGGAGATAGGCCAATAGCTACTAAAGGTGTGGGTTGCACTCAGTCTCCCACACTAAATGGTGATATCATCCTAAAACGCACAGTCCTAGTACCAAAGTAAGAACCCCATAACACTATGTGATGCCAACAAGGCTGATCCTCTCTTAAAACACTTTGGGCCTCATTTTAACATTGGTGGTAAATGCTGCCTAACCCTGCGGCGGCGGCCGCCAAAAGACCGTCGCTGCGGCTACCATCCGTTTGCCCAATTATAACCACGGCCGGATTTTGCCACAAGAAGGGTGGAAATCTGGATGTGGCCATACTGGTGGATGATGGTAAGGTGGCGCTACTGCCACCAGCAGTGCCATTCCAGTGGACCACCACCAGTTGTATTATGACAAATAATATGGCCTGGCGGTGTTCTGCTGGCGGGCGCTGGTGGTGGTAGCAGTGCCCCATCCCAACCCCTCCTGGAAGACCACCTGGATCCAGGTAAGTCTGGTTTCTGACAGGGGAGGGTTGTAGGGGGGTGTTTTGTGTGTGTGTGGGGGTGTGTGCATGTACGTGTGAATGTGTGTGTGAATGGGAGTGTGTGTCTAGTGTTGTTTGCGTGCATGCGTGTATGCATGTATGTGAGTGCGTATTCAAATGGAAATGAGAATGTGTGTTTGTGTGGATGTGTGTGTGGATGTGTGCATGAATGAATGAATGCATGCATGTATGTCTGTGTGAATGAGTGTGTGTGTGTGTATGGGGGAGGTTGGGAGGGAGGGGCAGCGTAGATGAAGAGGGCGGGAAATCTGAGGAGTGTTGGTGGGAAGGGGCCTCCTATCAGTGACAGGGAAGGAATTCCCTGTCACTTATAGGGCCTATCGCCATGGTTTTTGTGGCTTTATGAATGCCACGGAAACCATGGTGGTAGGCAGGGTTGTGATACCGCCGGTGGCAGAATAGGAGCTGCTGGGCTGGAGATAGTTATCTGCAGCTCGGCGGCTGCTACCGCCATGGCGGTCGGCCAATGTCATAATGTGTCGGAAAGTACCACCAGCCTGTTGGCGGTACTACCGCCACATATCTCCGACCACCGGGATCATAATGACCCCCTTTATGTAATGTCAACAAAGACTGATAAATGCAAAGGATCACATCAATAAAATACAAAATAAAAAGCAATTTTGCACTTTGCCTAAACTCAATGATACAATCAGAATATTATTTTGAAGATAACATATAGAATGTCTTTGACTAACCTAGACCCTCACTTTCTGTGTGAAATTGATATGTGCTCAAATCTTTTAGCTGCTTTCATTACTAACTTTAGCATTACTATAATTGTGGAACACAGATGCTGCTTTTTCTCAAACAAACTCATTTGCTACTAAAGTAACCTCCGTAGTTCAAAACAGTTCCAGGTATTATAAATAAAAATAATGTCTAATTTTATTCGTCCCTTATATAGTAAAACTTCAGCATCAGCAGTGCAAAAAATAAGCTTTACTTTTTCAGATGTTCCTGGATGTTGTCCAAGGGCAGTATGCATTGGCAAATGGTATTGAACTCTGGGTCCTGCACGAACTGTTTCATTGTATTCAGCATCATGGAAAGCTCCTGGCTTGTGGAGTCAACGCTGGCACAGTCTATGTTGACTGACTCTGGCCACACTGCTTTAAGATCCTACAAAAACAGCAGTATAGTTAGATTCAGCTTTATTCATCAACTGTCTCATAAAAAAAATTCTGAACCAAAGGCAATAATGACATATCTCTTATTTGCTTATCACCTGTAAGCCATGAGGAATAATAACACAGAAAACTACAACTATCAATACCTTATTGGAAGATACCTAAAACTGTGGGGATTATGGTCAAGAGTAATGAAAGGAGCAGACACTTTAAATGCACACAAATGTAGGTGTTGTCAACTTGATGCAAACTTCCATAGAGAAAGTTGCCATTAAAACGCATATTTGCTACAGAATTCTAGTAAGTATACTTTTTTGAGACAAACGCTACCATGAAAACAACCGACTTGGTGCCTCTGAACACAGTAATGCAATACCACTTGATCTGTTCTATATAGCAAGTCAGTGCAACTTTGGAAATCAGAAATCACTGGAATTTAAAAAAAAATTAAGTTAATTTAGTGGCTGTGTGTGAATCGATTGAGTGGTCTGGCTATACGCTACACCTACCAACACAAGTATCAGCTGCACTTTGGTGGCCAAATACTTGCAAGTTCTCACATGTGAATCTTGATAGGATGAAAAGCATAACTAAATTTATTCTAAAAAGGATTTAGTGCCAGAGTCAGTAAGTGATTATTCTGTAATGTGGGTTATACACAGCATAAATATAATATACCAGTTACTGCAAACCAAACATCCACCTTCCTTTACTGAAGGTTTAGAAACTGTGGGGCATATTTATGAGCCCCTTGCACCACCGCTGGGTCACTTTCTGTGACACTATGACAGCACAAATCTTGAAATCATATCTATGAGGTCACACAAACTTTGAATGGCCTCATAGATATGGAGTATAGCAGCGCAGTGCAAATCACTGTGTTGTTTTACTCTGCACAGGGGAGGAGTTCCATGAGTGTGTGGTGGGTGTTCCCAAGCAATACCCATGGATTTTGACACATTCCCAGATTTACAAGAGCTTGTAGACCTGGAGATGCACCAAATCTTACACCTCCACAGGGGAGATGCAACAAGGTGAAATATCTTTATTTTTCCTCATTTTTTCCATTTCTATGTCGGCTGCTTTCTGCAGCCGACAAAGAAAGAGGAAAAGATCTCACAGAATTGTTTTTGGGCAGGAAGGTGCTCTTTCCTGCTCAAAAAACAATGCTGCCTACAATGCACACACCCTTGCACCATGGGGTGCAGTGGCACTAGGGTGCCAAAATGGAGCCAGTGCAGTGGGAAAGAAAAGGAATGCATTGCGTTGCTTAAATGCAGTGCCTTCCTGCCCTTTCCCTTTGACACAGGGCAGTGCAGCCAGGTGACTTGGGCCCTGATTCTAACCCCGGCGGTCTTCGACCGCCGGGGCGAGGGTCGGCGGGAGCACCGCCGACAGACCGGCGGTGCCCCGCAGGGCATTCTGACCGCGGCGCTTTGGCCGCGGTCAGAAAGGGTAAACCGGCGGTCTCCCGCCGGTTTACCGCTGCCCTCAGAATCCCCCATGGCGGCGCAGCTTGCTGCGCCGCCATGGGGGATTCTGACCCCCCCTACCGCCATCCTGTTCATGGTGGGAAAGCCGCCATGAACAGGATGGCGGTAGGGGGGGGTCGCGGGGCCCCTGGGGGCCCCTGCCGTGCCCATGCCAATGGCATGGGCACGGCAGGGGCCCCCGTAAGAGGGCCCCGCAAGGTATTTCAGTGTCTGCCTTGCAGACACTGAAATACGCGACGGGTGCTACTGCACCCGTCGCACCTTCCCACTCCGCCGGCTCGATTACGAGCCGACATCCTCGTGGGAAGGGAGTTTTTCCCTGGGCTGGTGGGCGGTCTTTTGGAGACCGCCCGCCAGCCCAGGGAAAAACTCATAATACCCTCTGCGGTCTTCTGACCGCGGAGTGGTATTATGGGGGCGGAATTCTGGCGGGCGGCCTCCGCCGCCCGCCAGAATTAGAATGACCCCCTTGGTGTGCTGCCCTGAGTCAAAAGCACATACATATGGGTCTTCATTTCATGCAGCAATCACAACTAGCATAGTAATACATATAAAAGCAACAGGAAAAGGAATAGTCAAGAAAACATTAGGGTCAGCTTAGCATACAGTAAGGTATATACCTTCCACTTTTATCACTGGATTGGCTCTTATTTTAATGATGGGTGGGATTGCATTACTTGTAAGATTACTGTTGAAGAATTGAAGACACTCAGTAGACCAAAAAAGGTGTTTCTTTAATGGGTAAATCCATTAAAGAAATGGGTTAGCTTTCAACCCACAAATATAAAGCTCAATGAACTGATGTAGAACTTGATCATTTCTGACCTGAGAGTTGTCATCCTTTGGAAAATGTGAATGCTGAAACTTGCCGCTTCTGTAAACTACTGAAGAATAAAACCATGTAGCAATGTAATGCAGTTTACACTAGTTGCGCTTTTCATTTGGCATATGAAGACAACCCAGAACGTCACATTATACTTCATTATTTGTGCATACAGGGCATATATAATAAGTAACTATACTTACAGAGATTGGTTGAAATTGTTAAAGAAGGAAATGCATCCAAGAAATGGGTAAATGTTTGTCAATCTGACGACTGTCACACAAGGCAAGGGTGTCATGTGTGGCAGTGCTTTCCTGGTGAAACATACATGTTACATACATGTCATGTCTGACTGTATGCCAACATGAGAAGACTAACCCCTTAGAGTGTGCATGTGTGAGTTTTAGGGCCTGGAATACTAAGATTTTGATTAGAAATGTTGACAGTGTGTGTGAGAAAATAATATTTTCTGACATTATTTTCAGAAAAATAAGAAGACACTAGTCATGCTAAGAAAACAGAGAATTGAAATTTTCTCTGCTATGAAACGCAGCAAAACTACATGCAATGATTAGAGCTCCGAGGCCATCTGGCCTCATGCAAATCAAACTTGGAGCACATGAAAATGGCAACAAATGTTGCTCCTGTAACAGAAGCGTTGCTAGTTTTTTCAGAGAGATGATATGAGAAGCTGTGCAAACGTTCCCTCTCCCATCTCCAAATAAAAACATTGGCGGAGAACACATGAAGATTAGTGAGGTTTTGGGTGGGTCAGAAACAAGAATTGATTGTTCAAGGGATGTGCAAAAGGACCGTTATCTGACTGCAGACGCAATGGCTTTCTGAGGTATGTAGAGATTTTTATACATGGCTTGGCACATAGGGAGGGGATTATAACAATATTCTGGTGCTCCACTAAGCATTAGTTCGATAACATTGTAATAATCTGTCATTTACGTGCGCTGTCTCTGCCAGGCTCGTGTGAGTCTTGGCAAAAGGTAACGTTCGAAGTGTGAAGGTTCCACGGGGACAGGGAAAAATGAAAGTTGGCAGAGAGTGATGCTGAATTTTATAATGTGTAGTTTATAGGCTCCGATGCAGCATCTGTTAACAAAATAAACTTACCTGTTTATCCTGATCGGAATCCAGCGTTGTTACTACAATATTTTTGGCGACGAGCTGATGACAGATGCTGCAGGACCCACGTACCTGATGGAAATATTTGAAGAAGCATGTATGACTTAGATTCAGCACATTACAGCCTTCAAGAGGTCGAAGGTCTCAACTTCCTGTGTTTGAAGAAGATTTTCGGTCCCGTTTTCAACAAGCAGCCTTACAGCTAGAGGTTTGTTCAGAATTTGTACTGGATTGCTTCAGACTACGGAATGTGTTGCTGTTTAACGAAGTGTCCTCTCTTCTGGAAGCAAGTTGGGTGGGTGTATTTCAAGTGTATTGGAGCAGGTCTGACTGCTAGACCTACAGTGAACAGTGAGTGTTTCACTTATTGACGGCCATGTTGGGCTGTGCAGACTAGTGTTTTCACAACTGCATATCGTATTGAGGAAATATAGTCTCTGCACAGTGATATGCACACCTATTATTAGAATATTACAAAATTGAGGTATGACAAAGGCGTACATCTACAAATCTATTGAAAAAAATCAATCAGTTTATTTGTAAGCGCTTTATTTACCTGAATTGGAAATACATTATCATATCCTGTACTGCACAGCAAATAACTATTCTTACGCAATTTGACTCCAGTTTTCAAGGGATTCAAGTCTCACCATTTATTCAGGTTTGATGTGTAGTGGGTTTATGGTAAACTTAGGGTAAAGTGCACACCTTTCAACTATTTTAAAATTTTCAGGTACTAATGTACAAATTGCTGGCTCTTCAATAGAGAAGAAATTCTACCGGTCAAATTGCTGAGTGACATTATCAAACACTTAAATTCAGGATGCAATCAGTAACGCCACCGCCACCTTTTCAGATGGTGATGGTTGTGAATGACACTGGTGATATGTCCTTGTGCGTTGACACTTACGTTGAAGTGGACATAGGCGAGAAGAAAGCAAATTTGTTAGTGAACTCTGGTGCGAGGATAACTATGATTACACAGGAATTGTTTAGTGATTCATGGGAAAATAGACAATTAAAACCCCCAGAAAAAGCACCAGTTTCTTATGAATAACGTAAGATAGATCTGGCGGGATTCTTTGAAGATGTTTTAGAATTCAAAGGCAGGAAAATATTTGGAAAAGTTTATGTCGCAATTAAGGGTCTGTCCATTCTTGGATGGTTTCACCAGGGACATTTCAAAATGGTCCTTAGACCATATATGAAGGAACAGGTGTCTGTAGGAGAGTCTACTGATTACACCGAGAATATTGTCAATCAATTTCCTGAACTGTTTGGTGAACATTTAGGCACAATCAAGGGGTTTGCTCACCAAATCAGGGTTAAGGATCACGCTATTTCTGTTAAGCACAAATTGAGGAGTGTACCTTTTAGTGTGAGAGAGCAGTTAGAAAAGAGCTCCATAAACTGTGTGCTAAGGGTGTGATTGAACCCATTGAGTCAGTGTTATGGCTTTCTCCCTTGGTGGTGGCTATGAAGAAAAATGGGGACTTGCGGGTTTGTGTGGATCTGCGCAGTCTCAATAAAAACATATGGGTAGATTCCCATCCCTTACCTATGATTTCGGAATTATTGAATAAGATTGGTTGTTCACAATGGTTTACAAAATTGGACTTGGCCTCTGCATACCACCAAATCATTCTTGACCCCTCATCTAGACATTTTGCAGCATTTGTGTTTCCCATTGGTATGTTCCAGTATTGTAGGATGCCTTTTGGTCTGGCATCTGCTACAGCAGTTTTTCAGAGGGTCATGTACAACTTGTTGACGGATATCAGTGGGGTTGTAGTGTTCCAAGATGATGTTTTAATTTTTAGGAATACTAGAGAGGAACATCATGAAACATTGCTTAAGGTTTTAAGAGCATTACAGGATAAAGGTGTGGTTCTCAAGAGTGAGAAATGTCATTTTCTAAAAAGGAAAGTGGAATTTTTGGGACATGTTGTGTCAGAGCAGGGTGTAGAGCCTAGGCCAGGATTGGTCAATGCAATTTTGGATGCTAAGGCACCTGCTGACAAGGCTGGATTGAAATCCTTCATAGGATTATGCAAATTCTATTCCAAATTTGTACAAAATTATGCATCCAAGATCCAACCTCTAACCAACATGTTGAAAATAAGTGTCCCTTTTTCATGGGATAATAGTTGTCAATCCATGTTTGAGTGGATTAAAGCACAATTGGCTGGATCTAAAATTTTGAAACCTTTTGATCCCAGTGTCAAATGTACCATCACAGTTGATGCAAATGGATTTGGTCTAGGTACAATACTTACTCTGTGTAAGGATGTGTAGAAAACACTCTAGGTTATGCATCAAGAGTTCTAAGAGGCTCCGAACTTAATTTCTCTATGATTGAGAAGGAACTGTTGGCTTATTGGTGGGCGATCAGAAAATGTCACCCCTATGTCTGGGGAAGCCATTTTGAACTGCGTACTGATCACAGTCCATTAATTGCTATTCTTTCCGGAGACAAAGTTAATGATCAAACCCCTCGCATTGCCAGGTTCACAACCAAACTTTTGCAATATGACTTCACAACTACATTTCTGCTGGGCAGTAAAAATGGAAGAGCAGACTATTTGTCTAGGTTTCCGATTAAGGAGACTGATGAGCAAATGATTGAGGATGAAGAACAAGAGAGTAGTTTTATTGCTTCAGTTGCTGTAGAAAAAATGAGTGCTATTAGTAAGGAAGAGTGGAGAGCAGAGTTGTCGAAAGATGAAGTTTTGCTGCAAGTGATGAAATTTGTGAGGGGTGATTGGCCTAGAGAAAAGAATGTTTCTTACCAGTTCCAAACTTATATTAAGGTTTCTAGTGAATTATCCATTGAAGACGGTATTGTCGTGCGAGGTAGAAAACTGGTACCTCCAGAGAGTGTGAGAACCAAGCTAATTCATGAAGCACACGAAGGACATTTGGGAAAAACCTTGACTAAACGTAGGCTGCGTGAGAATTTTTGGTGGCCTTATATGGATGAGTATGTTGAAGAATTGGTTGATGATTGTGTGATATGTTCCAAAGCTGAAAAATGGCTCAAGGTTAGAACTCCAACCATGCAGCCCATTGATTATCCAACAGGACTGTGGGAGAAAATAGGGATTGATTTAGTTGACCTGCTTAACATTCTACCTTTTACATCTAGATATGCTGTAGTGGTCAATTATTCAAAGTGGCCTGAAGTACGTTTCATGAGTGAACCTAATTCCAAGAATATTATGGATTTTCTGAAGGATGTTTTCCTAAAAGAGGGGTTTCCTTCATTCATTGTCTCGGACAATGGTGTTCAGTTTGTCAGTTCGGAATTTCACAGTTTCTTAAAAAAAGGGGGAATTACACATTGTAGAAGTTCACTGTACCATTCACAAACCAATGGTCTTGTTGAGCGTTGGAATCGAGTTTTGAATAACTGTATACAATGGGCTGTTGCAAAATACAATGGGATGTATTGTACAAAATGCTGTACGTTCTATGTTATGGTTTTACCGTTGCACTCTGCATTCCATGACTAAGGTATCTCCATTTGAGTTGTTAAGATGCAGGAAACCATCAACAAAAATTGGTCCAGGATGGATGTCCAAATGGGTGACAATGAATGTCATTGAAGGGATAGATGAAGTGGTGCATAGGGATGTTGGGTACTCACAAGAATATCAAAAACAATGTTTTGATTCTAGGAAAAAAAGTCTCCCATCAACCTATTAGTGTGTGTGATGTTGTGCGTAAACAAACTCCTTTCCATGTTAAAAAAAAAGGGGTATCAAAATGTTGTGAACCAAAAGTGGTTGACAAGGTTTGTGGAAATGTCATTTATGTTGACAAGCAGTTCTGGTGGATCAAGGTGAGGGTGTTGAAGTTAAAGGGCAGAGTAAGAAGTAACAGTGTTGAAAATATTCCTATTTCTCCTGATCACTCTGATAACACTTTGTTTAAGGCACAAGATGTTCCCTGCAGGAGTAAACGACTAAGGGCCAGATGTAGCAGCTTCCCAAATTGCGACTTGCAATTTGCGAGTCCCAGCGACTCGCAAATTGCAAGTCGCAATTTGGGATGCAGAAAGGTGTCTCAGACACCTTCTGCGAGTCGCTATGGGGTCGCAAAGACTCACCTCATTAATATTAATGAGGTGGGTCGCAATTTGCGACCCCATAGAGACTCAGGACACTCACGGGGATGGAGGCCTGCTGGGAACAGCAGACCTCCATGTATGTGACTGCTTTTGAATAAAGCAGTTTTTTTTTTTCAAAGTGCAACCCATTTTCCTTAAAGGAAAACGAGCTCCACTTTGAAAATGAAACCAAAACCTTTTGTTTCGGTATTTTTAAGGGCAGGTAGTGGTCCATTGGACCACTACCTGCTCTGAATTTTTTTTGGGGGGGTCCAGTCACAAAGGGGAAGGGGTCCCATGGGGACCCCTTCCAGTTTGCGACTGGGTTACATTCCACTTCAATTGGATGGTAACTGCGAGTCCATTTGCGACCGCGAAAGGAATTGCATACCATAGCGACTCGCAAATAGGAAGGGAACACCCCTTCCTATTTGCGACTCGGAAATGCATTTTGCGAGTCGGTTCCGACTCACAAAATGCATTTCTACATACCAGATGGGCTTTAGCGACTCGCAAACGGCGTTTTTCGCCGTTTGCGAGTCGCTAAACCTTTCCTTTATCTGGCCCTTATTTCTCTACCTGTGAGGTATCAACAATAGGTTTTGGCGTGTTGATGCAAATCTAATAATATTGCAATTATTCTTATCCGTGATGTATATGTATACATCTTATTTTTCTTCCTTAAGGTTCTTGTCCTTCCGTATATTATCCAGTTGATTTAGTCTGTACTGTGTTTACTCTCTTTGGTGTTCTTTTGTAGTGTACCGTTTGTTGATGAGACTAGGTTCTCTTTATTTTTCTTTATTTGTTTTTTTTTGTATTTTACTTAATGATTAGATCTGTAGTTATGAGAGAGAAGGGATAATGTAATAATCTTTTATTTACGTGCGCTGTCTCTGCCAGGCTCGTGCAAGTCTTGTCAACTTTTGAAGGGTGAAGGTTCCACTGGGGCAGGGAAAAATGATAGTTGGCAGAGAGTGACGCTGTATTTTACAGAGCGTAGTTTAAAGGCTCCGAGGAGGCATCTGTTAACAAAATAAACGTACCTGTTTATCCTGATCTGAATCCAGCGTCGTTACTTCAAACATATATATAGATATTAGGTAGGTTCAAACAAAGGGAGAAAGTAGGAATGTGTGATGTAAAATATTTGAGATTTTTCTAATATTCACCTTGTTTTGTATTATGTCATCAGAGACTATCATAACAATACATAAGATTTATTTACAATACCCTTCTTTTTTCCAAAAATGGTATGCTGTATATCATTCCTTTTGGGACTTAGTAGATTTATCTGGATGTGTTCCTTAGGAAGTGAGTAAAGCTGTTTTTAATTCACCAACATCTAATTCTTAATTGGACACCAGTAGTGCCATCTAGACGTGGGTGATATTTTTCTTAAGAAAGACAGAAGAGAAAAAATTGCACACCCCTACTTTTCTCATTTTTGTGAAATTTCAGTGGTATGCAACAGTTCATTAAGGCTACTATGGTTCACACCAGTTGACCAGTTCTTTTCTGGGTGAAATCCCACAAGTAGCTTGAAATTCATCTAGCAGACAAGATTTGCAAAAAAAACAAAAGATCAGATCAGTTCCACAAGTGGGCTTATAATAAAAGTGGATTTTGCAGATATCTGTTGTGGTAAACTAATTACTTGCATTCAATATACAGCAAAATTAACTGTGATTGTTTTAAAATACATGTCATCTAAGTTAGGCAGTTTCATTCATGGGTATTGTTAGTCCTGGCATCCTTGGCGTCGTTTCCCCTGACTTTTTTTTCACCTTCTAACCTACTGTTTGCTGACTTCGTTTTGGTTTGATTTAGGACTCCGGACACTTTACCACTGCTGACCAGTGCTAAGTGCATGTGCCATTTCCCTACTACATGTTACCATTGGCTTATTCACAATTAGCATATTTAATTTACTTATACATCCCTAGTAAAGTGCACTATATGTGACCAGGTCATGTAAATAAATGCTACTAGTGGGTCGTCTGCAACACTGATTGTACATCCCACTTAAGTAGCCATTTAAAAAAGACTCAGGCCTGCCATTGCAGAGCCTGTGTGTGCAGTTTTAAACTGCCATGTCGGCCTGGCCAGTTAACCCTCTTGCCAGGCCCAAACCATCCCTTTTAATACACCTGTCACCTTTAAGGTAGGGCCCGGACAGCACCAATGGCAGGGTGGAGTGTATTGAAAAAGGTGGATATGTACTTTTAAGTTTTACATGTGCAGGCTGCGAAAAACTCTTGAATTCATTTTTCACTACTGCAAGGTCTACCTCTCCCATAGGTTAACATTGGATTGCCTTATTACCTTTTTTCAGTGTAATTTCCAGTTGGGTAGAGATGGGACCCTCAAATTTGGTGTTTCTGGAATCATAATTTAAAAACACAGCTCATGGTGAAGTTGGATTTTAAATTGTAATTCTGAAAATGCCACTTTTCTTACTTTAAACCATCAAGTGTCCTTCTGCCTGTTTCTGAGTACGTCTGGGAGGATGCCAGCTGGGCACTTGTGCATTCCCTCCAGACAGTCACACACAAAGGGAGTTTAAGTGTGACTGAGTGGCCATCTGCATGTTGTGGCTGAGTGGCCATCTGCATGTTGATGGCCCATCCTGGGTAGGACGAGAAGGAGGAGCAGACACACCTGCATGGGTTGGTTCCTGAGGCCATACAAAGGGCTATATAACCCCGTAGTGTGTCTGGAGGCAGAGCAGGAAGGGCATGGACTTTGTGACCTTAAAATGCCTTTATTTGAAGTGCCCCCACTTCAAAGACACACTGGGTAGAAGATCTGGACTTCTGACCCCATTAGTACACTTCGGGACCTGAAGACATTCTGTCAGGAAGAAAGACTGTTGTGCTGCTAAAGGGGCTGCCACTCTGCTGAAACTCCGCTGGACTTTGCTGGACTCCTGTTTTGGTATGCCTGCCCTTCCTGCCCGGGAGTGAGAAGGACTGAACCTGCATTTCTACATCCCTAGAACCTGACTCTAAAGGCTTGCTGGCTTGCCTCCTGTTCTGAAGTCTCAGGGACATCAAAGACTTCCCTCACTCCTGCTACAGCTGCTGGACTCTGCCATCTGTGAGTCCTGCCATGCCAAGTAGTGTCAATCCAGTCCTGGGCACTTGGACGTAGGTTTCACTGTGTTGATTCACCAGAATCCACGGATTGCTGTCACTGCACCATTCAGAATTGCTCTATCTTTCCTCAACGACAAAAAAGATATTGCATCACCAGCTGTGCGGCTCGCTGATAACACATTGTCTTCATCACAAAGAGTTCAATGTTGCACCACTGCTCGAGGATCGATGACTGCACAGCTCAAGGACGAGGCATCATTGACTACATGGATTGGAACCAACACATCATCTTCGCATTGCTTCATCTGCTCCTCACATTGGATCTAAAGGTCAAAGCAACCCTCCACACGAGGTACTGTGTCAGCGGCACAAGGTTGGTAACTATAGCCGGCCAGTGCTGCATCGCAGTCGACCTGGACTTTGGATTTACTCCAGTCTAGCACAAACAGATAGCCTCAGTTGGCACTTTAAGCTTTTAAGCAGTACAACTGCAAATATTCTCTACAAATTCTTATCTCGACTTCTATTTATTGGAATTTTGTTGTTTTCGTCTGGCTCTGAACATTACATTAAATCCATGTTTCAAACTTGGTGTGGATTATTTTTGTATGGTGTTTTCACTGTTTACTGTTTTAAGCGTTGCACAAATACTTGACAATTGCTTCCTAAGTTAAGGCTGCAGCTCTCTGCCAAACTACAAAAGGGTGTGCACAGGTTAATTTATGGTGCATAACTGACTTACTAAGACTGAGGTCGCCGACCTCACGAGCACCCACGCATTCACCTCAACGGACTACATCCTCCTTGGAGACCTCAACTTCCACATGGAGAACAACAACACCACATCTCTGATCGACAACCTCTTCAACCTCGGCCTCAGACAACTGATCAACACACCCACCCACATTGCCGGCCACACACTTGATCCGATCTTCTCCGCAAGCAACCACGTCACCTTTAACCACACCACCGAACTCCACTGGACCGACCACCACTGCATCCACTTCACATTCAAGAAGCACATCGAACACCACCGCACCCAACTACCACCACACCGCCGCTGGAGCAAAGTCACCGAAGACCAGCTGACCAGCACCCTCGCCCAGAACCCGCCCACCGACTCCACCGACCCAGATACCGCCGCACTCAACCTATGACAGTGGATCACCGACTGCGCCAACACCCTCGTACCACTCAAGAGGGCCACCGACAACAAAGGAAAGAAAAAAGCCGCCTGGTTCACTGACGAACTCCTCACCTCCAAACGCACCTGCCAGAAACTAAAGAAGAAATGGCTCCTCTAACACACACCCGACAGCCTTGCAGCCCACAAGGAAGCCACCCACAAACACCACCAGCTAATCAGACTCGCCAAATGCTCCCACTTCACAGAACACCTGAACAACAACGCACACGACAGCAAAGAACTCTTCTGCATCGCGAAGGAGCTCTCCAACGCCAACGTCAACGACATCCCACCATCCCAAGAACTCTGCGATGCCCTGTCCACCTCCTTCTATCAGAAGATCGCCGACATCCACGACAGCCTCAACACCACGCCTCCACCAGACTCCACCCCGACAACTCCACCTGCACCAACCGCCTAACCGCCTAGACCCACGTAGACGAAGCTGAAACTTGCAAAATCAGGAACTCCATCCACTCAGGATCCCCTTCAGACTCTTGCCCCCACCACGTCTACAACAAAGCCGACTCTACCATCGCCCCCCAACTTCGAAAGGTCATCAACTTATCCTTCGAAACCGCGACTTTCCCGGAAAGCTGGAAGCACGCCAAAATCCACGCCCTCCTCAAGAAACCCAAGGCAGACCCCAACGACCCCAAAAACTTCTGTCCGATCTCCCTCCTCCCCTTCCCGGCGAAGGTCACCGAGAAGATCGTCAACGCTCAGCTTACCCACCACCTCGAGGACAACTCCATCATGGACCCCTCCCAGTCCGGTTTCAGACGTAACCACAGCACCGAGACTGCTCTCCTCGCCACCACAGATGACATCAGACAGCAAATGGATAGCGGCGAAACATCAGCCCTCATCCTTCTGGACCTTTCCGCAGCCTTCAACACGGTTTGCCACCGCACCCTATTAACACGCCTCCACGAAGCCGGAATACAAGAAAAGGCCCTCAACTGGATCTCCTCCTTTCTTTCCGGCAGAACCCAGAGAGTCCGACTCCCACCCTTCCGCTCCGAAGCCACCAACATCATCTGCGGCGTACCCGAAGGCTCCTCCCTAAGCCCGACGCTGTTCAACGTCTACATGGCCCCCCTCGCACAACAGGCCCGTCAGCACAACCTCAACATTCTCTCCTACGCCGACACCCAGCTCATCCTCTCCCTCACCGAAGACCCACACACCGCCAAAGCCAACCTCCACGAGGGAATGAAGTCCATCGCCGAGTGAATAAGAAATAGCCGCCTGAAGCTGAACTCTGACAAGACGGAGGTCCTCATCCTCAGACGCACCCCCTCGGCCTGGGACGACTCCTGGTGGCCCTCCGCGCTGGGACCCCCTCCTACGCCAGCCAACCACGCACGCAACCTGGGTTTCGTCCTCGACTCCGCCCTCACCATGTCCAAGCAGGTCAACGCAGTTTCCTCCTCCTGCTACAACACCCTCCACATGCTCCGAAGAATCTACAAATGGATCCCGACGGAAACCAGAGGAACAGTGACCCAGGCCCTCATCAGCAGTAGACTAGACTACGGCAACGCTCTCTACACAGGCATCCCAGCAAAAGACATCCGGCGCCTCCAACGCATCCAAAACGCCTCCACCCGACTGGTCTTCGACGTACCCTGCCGATGCTACATCTCCCACCACCTGAAAGACCTCCACTGGCTCCCTGTGGACAAGAGGATCACCTTCAAGCTCCTCACCCACGCTCACAAGGCACTCCACGGCGCCGGACCAGCCTACCTGAACAACAGACTCAACTTCTACGTCCCCTCCCGCCATCTCCGCTCCACCAACCTCGCCCTCGCCATCGTTCCCCGCTTCCAACGAAGACCTCCGGCAGCAGATCCTTCTCCTACCTTGACGCCAAGACCTGGAACACCCTCCCGACCCCCCTGCGGCAGACCCAGGACCTTCTCACCTTTAGGAGACTCCTCAAGACCTGGCTCTTCGACCAGTAGCAGCACCTCCCCACCCCCCTCAGCGCCTTGAAACCCTAGCGGGTACGTAGTGCGCTCTATAAATATTGTGATTGATTGATTGATTGATTGATTGGTTCCTGCTTGGACAGAGTGCATAACTCTGCCAACCAGAAATCCAATTTCTAACAGGCATCAATAACCATAAGGCTTGGAATGGAACTGGACTCTGAGCCACTAAAAAAGCTGGTTTGGCTAAAAATAAACACCCTTTCAGGATTTATGCCTGTTCTGGAGTTACAGCCTTGGCTCATGGAATATGACAATTCACTCTACGGACGTGAAAGGCATTTGCCAGCTTGAGAAAGCTTGATGATGCCTTGCTGTAATGTAGAAACATTCATTCCAATTGTCTTCAGTCAATGTGACTATTCGGTGTTCTGTGTGAGCTACATGGAACCCATTGCAGGATTTCTAACTGTGGTTTTATAAGACTGCTCTGAGGGTGTTTATAAATACTGCCCAACAGATGGTGGCAGTGCGAAGTTTATATGACCAAGATGCCTTGATTGTACTTACCATAAACTTGAAATCATTAATTTGACTTACATTTGTAGGAAAAATAGGAGCTTAATGAAAAATGGTCAACTGCATTTCTCGTTCTAAACTTCTGTAAATACTGCTGACACTCTTAACATCCTGTGGAAACTCAAGGGCTGGCAGGTGCACTACTGCAGTAGGAAATGTATACTACCCCTTACATTAACATGTTAGCAAGACACTATGGGGGTCATTATGACCCTGGCGGAAGGCGGAGAAGCGGTGGTAAGACCGCCAACAGGCTGGCGGTCTTTTTTTTTGTATTATGACCATGGCGGTTAGCGCCATGGTCATCCACCGCTTCTCCGTTCCGACCGCCAGGGTGGATACGAGCGCCGGGCTGGAGACCTGGGTCTCCAGCCTGGCGGCCGTCACTATACCGCTGGCGGTATTTTGACCCGGCTTACCGCCGTGGATTTCCTGCGGTTAGAACCGCCATGAAATCCATGGCGTTAAGCACTATCAGTGCCAGGGAATTCCTTCCCTGGCACTGATAGGGGCCTCCCCCACCCCCCACCCCGACTCCCTCCCCTACCCCCCACCACCCCTGCACCCCCAAAGGTGGCAGGACCCCCCTCCCCACCCCGACCCCCAACATAACATCATTCATACACACACAACACGCACGCAGGCACCACCAACACACAGACACGCTCACACACGACATACATGCCAACATCCACACACACAGTCAGACACGCACACCCACATTCAAGCATACACGCACACATCCATACAGACATACCTACAGATATACACGCACTCATTCCCAAACACACAACACCCCGCAAGCATACACGCACTCACACACCCCCTCTACATACACACACGCACACCCCCATGCATGCACATAACACACAACACCCCCCACCCCCCTCCCCTCACAGACGATCGACTTACCTGGTCCGACGATCCTCCGGGAGGGGACGGGAGCCATGGGGGCAGCTCCATCGACACCACACCATCAACAGAATACCGCCACGGCGAATCACAGGAAGTGATTCGCTGGGCGGTGTTCTGTTGGCGTGGCGGTGGAGGTGGAGCAACCTCCACTTCTCTGCCTCCCGCCAGTATGGCGAAAAAGGACGGAGAGCTTCCAACGGTTATAATAGGCCGAGCGGCAAACCACCACCACTGGCAGTCTTCCGCACGGCGGTCCCTCGGCGGTCTAGGAAACAGACCGCAGAGGTCAAAATGACCCCCTATATGCTTAGTCCTTCAATTAAAGATTTTGACACCTGTTGTCTACTGTTTGTTCAGAATAATACAATGGCAAATTGATGAACTGCAGAGCAAGTAAATCAAACTGTTGTATTGTTGTTTGTGAATCGTGTACTTGTTCTGCCATTTTACCAGACCACTAGTTTTCAGGCACCTAGACCAAGGTCTACAAACAGGGTAGTAGAACATTCACTGTTTATTATCATGAGCCAGATAAACTAATATCTCATGTGCAAAAACCTCTTGCAAATTGCCCACTGCATATTTGTGAATTAAATCAGATTTTGTCAAATTAACTATGTACTAGTTGGTTGATTCGTAAAATCATAATTAGGAGTGGGTATGCAGTCCAACCTGCTTCATAAATAATAATGAGATAGGTCGCAAACTGCGGCTTACTCCACTTAGATGCCATTGTAGCTCTTGTGGGCTGCTAGAGTCAGCAGACCACTCTGGGGGTCATTACGACCCTGATGGTCAGTGCTATAATGGAGGTATTACCACCAACAGGCTGGCGGTACCTATCTCCACTATATGACATTGGCATATCAACACACTGACCACCATGGCGGTAACGACCGTCGTGCTGGAGACTTCAGTCTCCAGCCTAGCGGCCATCACTAGGCCGCCCATGGCATTTTGATCCCACCCACCGCCATGGTTTCTATACCGTCATGGAAACCATGGCGGTAGGCGCTATCAGTGCCAAGGAATTCCTTCCCTGTCACTGATAGGGGTCTCCCCCACCCCTTCCCCATCCCCCTCCCTAGAGTCCTCCCCCACCACCCCCCTGTCCCTCCCAACCCCCCCCACATATACACACACACATAAATACACACCCATACACACACGCATACACACATTCACCCATGCATGCATTCACTCACAGCACTACTCATGAACATATATCCAGGCACACACGCACTCACACAACACAGCATGCACGTACACACACACACACACTCATACTCATGCACACATGCATTACGCACACAAGCACGCATTCAAACACAGTCACACATACCCCCACACACGCACACAACACCCAGGGGGTCCTCCGGCAGGAGACAGGATGTGGTGCTGCAGCCAGCAGCAGCATCCACCAGCAAAACACACCAGGCTGTATCATGGAACATGATATGGTAGGCGGTGTTTTGCTGGTGTGGCGCTGCTGCTGGCAGCAGCGCCATCTTACCGCCATCTGCCGCCATGACCGTAGACAGAATTCCACCAGCCTTCTAGCGGAATTCTGCCTATGGTCATAATTAGGTGGACAGTAGGTAGCCACTGCAACGGTATGTTGGCGGCTGCCACCGTAGCAGTAGGCGGCATTTGCCACCTACGTCATAATGAGGTCCTATGTCTGTGATTGCACTTAAATAAAGTCGATTTTTTCAATACAGCCCATTTTCCTTAAAGGAAATGGTGCTGCATTTATTGATTTTTTAAACTCTGTTTAAGAGATTGCAGTGGACCCCTGGACCACCCCTACTCCCACAGATTTTTTTTTCATTCACAGAGTGAAAGTGGTCTGACAGGGACCTCTTCAACCTTTGTAATAGATTGCCACAAACTTTGATTAGTCTGCAACCTAGCAATGTTAGCTACCTAAATTGCTGTCACAAACCATTGATACATAGCATTGGCAATCAGAATTTGGAAGGGACCCCCTAAACACATCCCTCCTAAACTGCATCTCATAATACATTTCTAAACTCACTTTGTGATTCAGTAACCAGTTATCAAATCGCAAAATGGATTTAGTACATTTGTAAAAGCCATTTAGAAGTCACAAATACATATGATTTGATGAATCACAGGCTTTGCAACCACTAAATGGTTTTCTACATCACACCCAATTTAGTGATACTCATTTTACCAATCTTGGTTGAATGGGAAGCCGGATGGTTTCTGCTGGGATGAAATCTTGTATCAGGCATATCAAAAGAAGTGCATACGTCTTCAGTTCTTAGAGTAAATTAATCTAGGGCTGAGACACCTAAGCTAGATGAAATTGCTCTATGCTGCCTCCCTGGCATGTGTTTGAGACACCAGGGAATACTCTAGTACATTTCCTCTGCAGAGGGGCACTCAACTGGGCTGGCCACTATCCTCTATGATATCTGCCTTCACAATTAAACCCCTGGAATGCTGAGAAGAGGTGATCCTCTGATTAGTGGCCTACAATGGGAGGATGACTGGGTAGACAAAATGTCATTACATGTTGATCAGGTCCTTCTATTTTTCACTGAACCGGAACTATCCTTTGATAGGATAATGAGGTCATGCACATATTTGGGAAACAAAGTGGCTTTTGCATTCATTGGTTCAAGTAAGACCTCTACTTACTTAAGAGAAGGTCACCTGGTCTTCCCATTAGGGGTAACCTGCAAAGCTCTAGTCTTCGATTCCACTACTTGGGTATTCTAATTACCCACTTTGGTGAGTGCTTCCCCAGAGATAATACTCAGAGGGTGTTGGGAAAGTTCAAAAGAGATGCACACAGTCAAACACTCCCACTCTCAATGTTGGGTGAAGTTGAATTATATAAAATGATAATTTTGCCAACATGTTTGTACTTGATGCAAAACATGCCTTATGTCATCCGAGACAGCTTCCTTCAGAGCATGGACTGTGAATTGAGAGCTCCTCTGAAACTCAGGTACCAAACAGATTGCTATGACTAGGCTCACCAGAGAGTATACAATGGGGACATAACCCTCCTGGACCTCCGTTGATACCTTTGGGCTACCAAACTATTTGTGGTAAACAAATGGGTGTTTATGGACTTGCAAAAGTCATCTGTGAGAGGAGACAGGATATTTATGAGAACTAGAGGCTACATTTCACCCTCTATGGGCAGCAAAATAGAGTCTACTGGCTGTCATATATTAGAATGGTGTGGGATGAGGCTCTCCACCAGATGGGATGGTTTGAAATCATTACAGGAAGTGCCCCGTTGTGGCATTTGCAGAAGTTACCTGAGACTTAGGGCATGACTGGCTTCCAGCGCTGGGACCTGATAAGAATCAACACGCTTCATGATGTTTGGACAGGCACAACCATGAAAGAATTTCATGTCCATGAGGAGGAGTACCAGATGCCCGAGGTGAGAACTCCGCCACTACATGTGCCTCTGAAGACATTGCAGATGGCATTCAGATACCAGGAGCTAATGTGCTAGAGGATAGGATACTGGAGAAAACGCTAAGATGCAAGGTGATACTGCTCATATATAGGAAAATCATGAATAACCTATCAATCGCACTTGTGGTGCCGAGAGGACTACAGGAAAAAGATCTCAGAGAATTCTCTGATGATGAGTGGTCTGAGGAACTCAATGTAACCAGGGGAGGTGGCAATTAAGATGGGATTCAGCCTTGTGCAGCTGAATACTCTTCACAGAACTTACTGCACTAGAGTGTTGTAGCTAAACATGGGAGGACTGAGAGGGAGGATAGTCTCTGGGGACATGAACAAAGAGGGACTTTCCTGCATATACTGTGAATGCCCTGTTACACAACAAAGCTGGAAAAATCTAGTGTGAACCCTAGAGAGGGTCACAGGTCTGACGCTGGCCCCAAAGGGAAACTCTGTGTACAGGGTATATAGGGAGACGCAGAAGATAATATGGTACCAATGCCTGTTCGCAACATCAGCTTAGTGGTGGCCTGATACAAATAAGAAGAACTATAGGGATAGCCAACCCTACCTCTGCCGGAGCACTGGAATTAAGACCTGGACTGGTGCATGATAACTGAATGTTTTATATATGAAGGGAGAGGGTGCCTAGATAAATTCTGACATGTATTGAGTCTATAGAGAAAACAACATGGCCTACCAAAGGTAATACATCCCACCCAGCATACATATAGCCAATTGGCTTAAAGCAGCTCTCAAATCTACGTTACTGTACTGATAGGCTGATGATTCTTAGATATATATTTAACAATAAATGTCACTGCCCATCTGTGTACTCGGCAGCATGACATCAGCAGCATTGTTGTTTGTTTATTAGAGACTAATAAAGAGAATCATAAAAAAAGAAGTGCATAAAGTCATGCTGTGAGACGTTGAGCTGTTGGTTCACTGGGGTGTGATCCCTGTTCATGCAACAGCCACCATCCCTTGCAGAGTGAACCACAAAATGTCACTAAATTACTGTGTGCTTAACCCTGGGTTGCTTGGCACAAAACATAGTCAGGCTTATCTTAGAGGCAATGGGTAAAGTATTTATGCATTATGCAAACTGTAGTAAAGTGAAAACACAACACAAGAAAGATTCCAAACCAACTGAGAAAATGAAGTTAAAACAATTATTTGATACCAAAATTACAAAAAAACATTCAGAAAGACCAGAGTTATGAATTTTTAGAAAATGAACTACAATACAGCACCTAAATCCATAAAACGCCTAGCTTGGCTATCTGGTCATGCTGGATTGGTTCAAAGCCAAAAGTTCAAGCTGACCACGATGGAGCGTGGGTCGTATACATAGTCACAGACTAGTCCAGCATAAGTTTTGTGCCAAGAGTCTTAGGGCCAGATGTAGCAAAGGTTTTTCCCCATTCTGTGTCTATGGGAAAAAGTGTTTGTACATATGGCCCTTAGTCACAATTGAGAGGGTCGTGAGGAGTAAAGAGACCGCCAGAGATGGCAGTCGGTGTGGTGCAATGAGTAAGCTGGACATCACGGACAGGGTGGCCGGAACTTTGTGTTGGTTGTCCCTTGTGGGCTGTTGATGCTGCTGTGTGAAGAGATGGCCTGGTAGAAGCTCACACTGATTTTAAGTATGAGTGACAGTTCTGGTGCAAATGGACCCGTTTGCGGTCACGAAGAGCCCAAAAGCTTCACTTCAACAGCTTGAGACCCACATCAAAGGTCCAGGATCTGAGAAACACCACTTGGGGGTCAGGAACTCACTGAAGACGGGTGAAAGAACTGTGGGGAGCCTTTTATGTCCCTGACGATCAGGTCAGGAGGCCAGCGATCTAGCCCTTTGAGTCACTCAGGGTTCTTGGGTTCAAGATGGGTTGTAGGTCTAGTTCTTCTTCCCCAGGTGTCCTTCTTCTGGAAGGTAGGAGAAGCTTCTGGAAAGGTTCTTTGAAGTGCATATAATTTCCTGACTCCCCTGCCCTGGCACCAAGCTGGCTGCAGTGACAATACAGGGTCATTAGGCTCTTTGTGTCAAGGCAGAGCACAGGCTAGCCAGGTGTAAGTGGGGTTGTGCTCAGCTCCACCCCATCCTGCTAGCAGATGGCCCATTCAGGCATACCTAATCCCTCTACTGTGTGACTGTCTGGGAGAAGTTCACAAGGTCTAACTGTCAGTTCAACCTAGTCATGTGACCAAAGACAGGCTACAGGCACAAAAGGATAAGGGCAGGAAAATGCCAACTTTTTAAAAGTGTCATTTTCGAAATTGTAATACAAATCGGACTTTACCACGGACGAGGGTTAATCATTACAATTGCATAGGTACCAAACGTGACATGTCTACCTTCTCCAATTAGGATTTACAGCCTATTAAATGTAGTAAGATATCCCCATTGTTATCCTATGGGAGGGGGAAGGCATCACAGAGATGAAAAACAAATTTGAGCTTTTTATCACTATGAGGCCACGCAAAACTGAAAAAAATATGTCCAACCTCTTAATTACACAGCACGTTGCCCTATGGGATACGTGAGGCCTACTTAGTATATCTATATGTAATTAGAGCATACTTAGTATATTTGTATGTAATAAAAGATAAGTTTAATGCTTGGCAAATGAGTTTAAATGCCAAGTATACATGGCAGTTTGAAACGGTACTCAGACTACAATGGCAGGCCTAGGTCATGTTTTGAGGTGCTACTTAAGTTGGTGGCAAACTAAGTGTTGCAGGCCCACTGGTAGCATTCATTTTACAGGCAATGGGTCTATGATATACCACTCTACAAGGGACTTATAAGTAAATTAAATATGTCAATTAGTTGGATGCTAATCAAACCATGTTTAGGGGTGTGAGCACAAGCACTTTAGCACTGGTTAGCAATGGTAAAGTGCACAGAGTTCTAAGGCCAACAAAAACAAAAATCCAGCATAAATTGGAGGAAGTAGGCAAAACTTTTATTGTAAGAGCACCCTAAGGCTGATAAGTGTAACACGTGTACCCCCAGCTGAAAGTGGGGAGAACCACCCAATCTGGTATTGCTCATCACTAAGGCAGAAGAACCTAGAAGGACCATCAGTTGGTGTGACCTGACCCGGGTCTGTGTTCCACTGTAAAATCCATTCCCTCTAGGGAGCTGGGCCAACTCAACAATTTTAGATACTCACCTCTAATATGCATTAGCCACCTGTGGCGATGTGTCTTGACCCAGAGTCCAAAACAATTATGGTCTCAGCTTCTTCAGTGCCCAGACCACAGAAAAGACTTCTCTTTCAATAGCACTATGCCTCTTTTCCCTGGGGAGTAACCTCCTAGAGATGAAAGCTACTAGTTGGACTTGACCCTCATCACTGAGCTGTGATAGAACTGCTCCTACCTCATTCCAAGAGGCATCTGTCTGAATTATAAATTCTTTGGAGAGGTCAGGGGCCTTGAGCACTGGGGCTGTGCACATGGCCTGTTTGAGGGAGTCAAAGGCTTTCTGGAAAGCCTCTGTCCAGATCGTCTTGTATGGCTCCTTCTCAACATTTAGCTCAGTCAAGGTGGTAACAGTGGTGCCATACCCATTGACAAACCTCCTGCAATATTCTGTGAGGCCCGGGAAGGGCCTCAACTCAGTTTGAGTTTTCGGGGGATCCCAGGCCAGAATGGTTTCTGCTTTGGGCTAGAGGGGCTGTACCTTTCCCTGCCCACAATGTGTCCAAGTATCCCACAGACCACTGTCCTATCCGGCACTTACTGCCCTTCATAGTCAAGCCTGCATTTGCTGTTCTGCTGGTGGAAGAGGCAGTCCTCCCAGCTATTACTGAAGACAGCACTGTCATCCAGGTAAGCAGCACTGAAGGCCTCCATACCAGCCAAGATCTGACTCCCCTACCTCTGGATGGTAAAAGGAGCATTCTTCAGTCCAAAGGCCATCATATTAAACTGAAAGTGGCCCTCTGGAGTAGATAAGGCTGACCTGTCATTAGCACCTTCAGTTAGGGCAAACAGCATGTATCCTGAAGTTAAATCAAAAGTGCCCAGGAACTTGGCAGACACTAATCTGTCTATAAGCCCATCTGCTCTGGGGATGGGGTGAGCATCAGTTTCAGTAACTGAGTTGAGCCCCCTGTAGTCCACACAGAACCAGGGTTTTGCAGCAGCACATAGGAGGGAAGCCTTTTAGTCCAGCACCACTAGGCTGGATCAGGGGCCCTCACCTTATCAGACAGCCTGTGTATTTTACAGCGGTGTTGTTACTGTATCAATGTTATGGGTACACAGATTTGTAAGCCCAGGAATGAGGGATAACACAGAGGCAACTGTCCCAATAATTGGCAACAGACCCTCTGCTATATTTGGGTCAGGGTAGGGGAGAGGTTGATACCCTTCACTGACCCATATTTCTCTTTTGATGACAGGAGGTCAGACAGAGGTTCCCTCTTCCCTTCCTCCCCATCATTGTCACCAACAAGGAGGATTCCTAAGGGGTCTGGGGGTATTGATGTCCACCAGGTAGGTTGCCTCTCCTTTTCTCTCAACTGTCCAATGGTCTTGGAGGGCCAAGGACTCCACAGGCTCCATTAACCACCCTTTGTGTCTAAGCTGGAATTCCCCAAAGGTAGACACCTGCTCATATAACTGCTTCATCACCTACTGGCTAGCCTCCAAGTTCTCAGAAGCCTTCTCCCAGAACTTGACTATCTGATTCTGGAGGGCTAGCATGTAGCCACCTACATCTTAGAGAGGCTTCTTGGGAGCTTGCTCGCATCCCTTCTTAACCTCATTGAGGGGTCCCCTAACAGGGTGACCATACAGAAGTTTAAAAGGGTTAACTCCAATCCCCTTCCATGGTAAAGAGGAGGCATGGTAAGAGGACGTCCCACTTCCGTCTCATGTTAAAGGTTGTCTTGAGGTCCAAGGGCCCTACAATGTCAATGTCCACCCTTTCTAAGGGGGTGCCAATGCCAGGCAAGAGATTGAGGGGAGCTTTAAGCTTTTTTCCTGTCTTCCCACTGGCCTGGCAGGTTAAGCAAGTCCTACAGAATGGGTCAGAGGAAACTTCACCTGGGGCCATTAAAAGTAGAGGACAAACCTAGCAAAGGCCTTGTTCTGCCTGAGATGTCCTGCCAGGGGTATTCCTCCAACCAGCCCCAAAAAGAAGGCACTGTAGCATTGGAGAACTGCCAATGCATGTGTTGCCCTATGCACAGGTGCATTGGCTCACTATACAGGAGGACAATATCCCAATAGATGTGGTGATCTCCAGAGTTATCACCAGCTGCCTGGGCTTTAGCTTGCTGCCTCATAAACATCCAGAGATGGGCCCTACACCTGTACATTACAGAGCTCCTTCTTGGTAAGTCCGCCTTCTGCTTGCAATCTATCAAGCTCAGGCAGGTCACGATGATAGGTAATATCCTCCCCAATAGGCTCTGGGACAGCCTCCTCTGATGCCCCATCCACTTCTACTGTGGGATATTCAGGGGCTGGTTTCCCAGCCCTCTTGCCCATCCTTTTACTGACAGCGGCCTGGACCATTTTTCAAGGCTGCAGACCTTGTTGACTCCCCTCATGGACAGTCATGGATCTGTTGGTCATACAAATCCACTCAGGCAACCTCAATACTTCCCGGTGTGCCAGGCGCTCCACTTCCTGCCAGGCAGTGTGCTCAAGATCATTCTCTTGCAGTAGTACACAAGCATTGACTCACAGCAACTTTCAGAAGACCTGAAAACCATCCCCCCACTTGAAGAGAACTAGAGCCACGGGTAGTAGCTCTCCTGGTTGTCTAGAACTACAACCTGGTGGAATGTATTGGGACTCACTTGTTCTGAGGATCCCAGATGACACATTACAGTAGTCATACTGGCTTCTGTGACCCTCAGAGCCTCCATTCTCTGCCCATTGACGGTGACCCACTGCCTATGCTTTGCAGTAGTGGAAGGCATGTGACCTTTGGGCACCATCTCCTCGTCACCCATGGACTCTACGGTAGCCTCATTGACTTGCCCCCACTAACTGGGATCATCACCTCCCCAAGGACTACGTTAGCCAACCAAGGGGTTTCCGTCCACTGGGAGGATGTGCCCTCCTAGGGCACTTGAACCATCCTTCATGTGCCCATACTCATGGCACTCATTACACTAGGGGCCCGACTTGCTATGGTTCTTCTCAGAGAATCCCTTTTTCTAATTGCAAGATTGGAACCCTTTCCCTTGGGAGCTATTTTGGAGGTCCTTGAGGGAACACCTTCTTTGTATCTCCCCACTCCTGGTGGGATCCCTGACAACCCTTTTGGGAGTCCCTCCCAGATTCCTTCTTGGACACTTTAGTGTTGACCAAGAGGTCAGCTTCCTCAGCAAGTTCCTGGGGTCAGTTAGCTTGCTATCTACCAGATGTTGGTGCAGCTATGTAAAACAGGTTTTGAGCATGTGCTCCCTTGAGATTGGGTTGTACAGCTCATTGAAACCATCTACCTTGCTGCCCCTCATCCAGCTCTTCAGTGCCTTACTGAAATAGTCTAAGAAGTCCACCCAGGACTGGTTGGGAAGTTTGAGGGTGTCCCTGAACCTCTGTCTGCTTTCATGGGACATACTTGGTCTGGTCCTTCACTTCTAGTGTTAGGAATGTGTTCTCCCCACTGTTGGCATGTACCTCCACAAGCTAACCCCGATACGCCTCTGGGACCTTGTGTACCCTCAGAGCTACCTCATAAGCTGAGATACATTTATCCATATCATCTCCTACCACATAACTGAGCACTAGGTCATTGAGTAAGAGTACCCTCATCTCTCCAGTGGACACTGCTTGTAGGTTGCCACCAATATTGTGGGGCTCCATCTGCTTGGCTCTTAAGTCCAGCTCTCTGAGACTGAGCTCATGGGCCATCCTCCTTTAATCCATTGTCAGTCTCTTTTCTGACAAGGGCCTTACAGCCTCAGCCTTCTCCTTCTCCAATTTTAATTTGGGCTGCTTCAGCTGCAGCTTGAGCTTCCTCTCCTTCCTCCTGCCCCTCAACTTGACTTGTGATGAGCCCCTAGAAGACAAACTGCTCCCTGTCCCATCCTCGGCATCCTGATTCTCCTACTAGGGGCAGAAGGACAAAAATCCATTCAGTAGAACAGAAGTTATGAATTTTTAGAGAATAAACTGCAATATATCAAAATAGAAAGCACCAACCATGGCTTTCTGGTTGTGCTGGACTGGGTCAAAGTCAAAAGTTCAAGCCGACCGTTATGGAGTGCAGGTTGGATATCCTGATAGTCCCGATGAAGGTCTACCTTCTCAAGTTTTGTGCTGAGAGTCCTGTTCGCATGGGAGAGGGTCACGAGGAACGAGGAGAGAGTTGCAGACAGCAGTCAGCATGGTGCTAAGAGCAAGTCAGGTGTCTCAGGTAGTCAGCTTGGAGCTTTGTGTTGGCAGTCCCCCATGGGCTGTCAAACCTGGTGTGCGAAGGGATTGGCTGGCGCAGCTTGTGGCAATTTATTTGAGCGAGACGTGCAGTTCTGGAGCAAACAGGCCCATTTGTGGTTGTGAAGAGCCCAAAACCTTGAATTCAAGAGCTTGAGAGCCACACCAAGGGACCAGGACCTGAGATCTACTATTTGGGGGTCAGGCACTTGCTAAAGATGGGTTCAAGAGCTGTTGGGGTACCTTTGATGTCCCTGAGGCTCAGATCAGGAAGCCAGCAGATTAGCCCTTGAGTCACTTGGGGATCCTGGGTTCAAGATGAGTTGCAGGTCCAGTTCTTTTTCCCCAAGCAAGAGGGCAGCAGGTCCGTAAGGCAGAGGCAGCCTCCTTCAGTGTGGCAAAGCATCCATAGGTCCAGAAATCTTCTGAAGAGGTGGTGTGAAGATCCTAGTTTTATACCCTGGTGCCCTTTCTCTAGAAAGTGAGAGAAGCTTCTGGAAAGATTCTTTGAAGTGTATGGAATTTCCTGACTCCCCTGCGGTGGCTCCAGGCTGGCTTCAGTGACAATACAGGGTTTTAAGGACCTTTAAATCTTGGCAGAGCACAAGCTATTCAGGAGTAAGTGAGGTTGTGCTCAGCTCCACGTCCCACCCCATTCTGCCAGCAGATGGACTATTCAGGTACACCTAATCCCTCTATTGTGGGACTGTCTGGAAGGAATTCACAACGTCCATCAGTACACCCAGTCATGTGAGCCAAGGCAGGCTGCATGGACAAAGGGTTTAGGGCAGGAAAATACAAACTTTCTAAAAGTGGCATTTTCAAAATTGCAATGAAAAATCTGACTTTACCATTTGAAGGTGTTTGTCATTACAGTTTCATAGATGCCAAACATGACACATCTACCTTCTTCCAATGGAAATCACAACTTATTAAATCTAATAAGGAATTCCCAATGTTATCCTATGGGAGGGGTAAGCCTCACAGGTGTAAAAAAAATAATTTGAGAGTGTTTCACTACCAAGACATGTAAAACTTAAAAGTACATGTTCAACCTTTTAACTACACAGCACCATGCCCTTCGGGACTACTTAGGGTCAAAGGTAGGGGTGACCTACATATAAAAAAAGCAGTGGTGGTGCCTCTGTTAGGGTGTTGGGCTGACTATTTTGGTCTCTGGCCCCCAATAAATGCATTAATTAAGTAAACCATGTTAAATATATATTTTAAAGTGCAGCAGCAGCATTAATTGAGCATGTAACCGTGAGTGTGATTGAGCGAGGAGCGCTCCTGAGGTGGCCAGGTGGGCCTGAGGGGGTGGGGTTTAAATTAGCAACAATGTTGGCAGGTAGTCAGTCTGACAGATTCCCGGCGCACCTAAAGTACACATGTCGAGTTGGATGGTAGTCTTTCTCCGGGCATCCCAACATGCGCACTGGATCTCAGCAACACAGCGCACATTAGTGAGCCAGGGTTGACTCAAAGGTGTAGTTCCTGATCTTAGTAATGAGCAGTAAGGTCCCCTGCCCCAGCCAATTCTGGTGCTGCAGCAACAGCAGGAGCAGTGCCAGGATTGGCTTAGACAGATTGAGACTCTGCTGTGTTGCTACCTCTAGAAGTGCAATGATGTGAGGCAGCGCAGGGTGGGGAGGGAGGCTGTCTCTCTCACTAGTGTTATTTTTCATGCAGCACGAGCACAAGGAGAGATAGGCCACAGCAGGCATTGGTTGCTAATCCAGAAACCTCAGAACTGACTGAGTTGTCTTAGTTGAGTTTCCTTCCACATGTAAGTAGGTTTCTTAAAAAAATCAGAATGAGTTCGTGGAATCAAATGATGTATAAAACAGTATGTTGTGTATTCTCAGGATCATTGGATGTGTATGTGATCAAAGGTTGGCTCCGGGGCAGGTCTGTGTCATTATCGTGGTTTACAGACTGGGGGTTGGGGGTTGCTCGATGAGCAACCCCCAAAAGAATATGTTTGAATCAGTCTCTGGTTTTAATACCGTTTCGACTTGAGGCATGCACATGTGTAACTGTAATCTTAATCCCCTGCTGCTCTTCCTCTGAGGAAGTTAAGTCACGCTCCATATTGCATGAAAAAAGTACATGTAACCCCCGCTGGCCGGGTACCAAAAACTGTTTTTTATCTTTCTATCTATATTCACTTATAAAAACTATGAGCGCTGGTGAAGTCTACTTAGCTTTTCCACTGGTACAACACCACACACGCACCAGGCCCTTGAAGAAAGCTGTAAGCCTTGCTGCTGTTGTTAAAGATGGTGCGAATGGCCACTCTGTGTTTCCAGAAGGACTGGTCTTTACTTAACTTTAGGGATCACATTTTGATTTTGACAAAGACTTCACAGTGTGTACCATTGCACATTTACAGTGAAGTGTGAAGTCTTTGATAGTTTGTCACTAGGGAATTTCATCTGAAAGACATGCATCGTTGTAACCCCCACTGGTGCCAAATACTGTTTTGTCTTTCTACTCAGTTAGAAAGACAAAACTGTAATTAGCTCTGACAGGGGGTCACACTACACTTACTTTTCAGCACAGCAGCACTACAGCTGTACCTCGATGTGGCAGTGCCACGAGCCAGGCCTTTTGCTGTTGTTGTTGGTGCGGCTGTTGGGCGTGGTGTTGCCACATTTCCAAGATCTTTGGAATCGTGATCTCCATTGACAAAGTGAGAGTTAGACATGCGCGCTTGCTGGTGGCAATTTAGGATATGCATTGCTACTGAAATATTGTGATTAAAATCTTAAGCAAAGGTAAAGACAACACCAAGGCATATGCTCAAGCACCAGGGTGGGAGTTTGGGTGGTAGGGGAGTGGGAAATGTCAAGTTTCAAAGTTCAAAGCTAGCATTTCCTGACATTAAATTCGCAGTTCTCATATAGGCAATCTTGAAAGAGTTATACACTGTATGGCCATTTATGAAAAGGAGTACATTTCCACCTAATATATCTGTTATGGATTTCTGTGGTTATACTGAGTAAGCAGTTACATACATCATTATCATATGAAATCTCTTTATTGATGTCATAACTACACTTTCACAACTTCCTTATTAACCTTCTTGCTTTCTCAAATTTACTTAAAATTGCACCAATCTGCACACTTTTTTCAAAATTGTGTCAGGGGAATAACTTCCCCGCAACCACCTTATGACCGTCAGGCTCGCTCGCTATGCTCGCTCACTCGCGACAGGTCGCTCATCCTGAACTTTTACGCCCCACCAGTTTCAAATGTCACCAGCCGCCAATAAATAAAGGGGAAGTTGAAGCCTTGGCAAGGCTGTTTACATGCCAAGTCGAAATGGCAGTTTAAAACTGCAGTCAATCTGCAATGGCAGGCCTCAAGCACGTTCGAAGGTGCTATTTAAGTGGGTTGCAGGCCCTCTGGAAGCATTTAATTTACAGACCTTGGGTATATGGTACACCACTCTACAAAGGATGTCTAAGAAAATTGAATATGCCAATTAGGTGTATACCAATTAAACAATTTTTAAGAAAGGTGCGCACAAGCACTTTAGCACTGGTTACCAGGAGTAAAAGTGCAGAGTCCTAAAGCCAACAAAAGCAAAAATCCAGCAAAAATTGGATGAAGTAGGCAAAATAATTGGAGGAAGTCCACCGTAAGGCTGGCAGGTCTAACACATGCCATTTTGTATCAGTAATTTACATCTCCTAGATCACTGGATACAGAAATATTCTTCATTTAAGATAGAAATTATATATTTGTTAGTAAAAGGCAACAATTATATTGCTGTTTCTTTCTGACTTCATCAACATTTACACAACACTGCAGTCCTTTATGCCTAACAAAATGTGAAAGCACTTCTCATGAGGATAAATTGTTTCAGGCACATTTCCGTGTTCTTAGTTAGTGTGGATAACAATAAAGTCAACTCAGATTTATCATTTTTATTCCTAGCCAAATGAATCCCTTTGTGCGGCAGAGCTGTGGGAGGACAGAACAGCACAATGCAACGAGACATGTCTCACGGTGTACTGAAATAGTAATTTCCCAAGAGGGACTCGGTTTTCTCGGTCTAACACACCACAGAGAGAGCGTTAACCTCTGACAACAGTAATCTTGGGTCACTTCTAGATCAGGAAGCTTTGACTCTCTTTGAGATGTGTTACATTCTTTGAGAGTACTATTTGAGAATTATTCCATATTTTGAAAAGAGGTTACGCTGACTCCAGTCAGTGGCTCCCAAGCACAGGTTGTGCTCTTTGCTGCCATGATGGCAGGTGAATAAGATCAAAGTCTGAAAAGACACAGGATGTTCTACAGAAAAGAAGCAAAGCTCGAAGTCACGAACGTTACAGTATAATCGGAAGAGCTTTCTGTCAAATGTAAGTGTGAGCTCGGAATAAATGATCAGTACGGTTCTGGCCAGAGGTTTCCAATGTCATCCTTTGACAACATCAGGGAATAAACCTTAAAATAGCACCAGTTTTTCTAGTGTACTCTCTAAGATCTTGCGTAGTTTCTCACCTTGCTGTGGGTCACGGGTTACACCAACGCATAAAATAGAGGTAACAACACCTAGCCTGACACATCGCCCAAAGCTGTAAATGGATATTGTTGCACCACTCGTGTTTTCTAACATTTTGTTTGACATCCTTAACATTCTTTCAGTTCCTTGTATTATAGATTTATTTCCTTTCAACGACGATTAGGAAGGAGTTCCCCTGTGGTGGACAGGCATTGGTGGGTGCCATTTTCTTCTTTTGTTACCCTCACATTATTTATTTATTTCTTCATCCATAAGGACTAACGCCACCCACATCCCACCCTGCCTCACGCCTCCAGCGCCTTGTTTGCAATGGCCAATATTGCAGACTCCCAAAGTAAGTGGATGTTGTTGGAGCTCACGCGCTCTCTAACTTTTTCTTTAACGTCCTTCACGTTCTTTCAGTATCTTACCCCTGGGGAGCCTGGCCCGACCTCCCGTTTTATTTCAGCTTGTTGTGTTAAAATTAAATCAGATGCTCCAGCGCCCACTTAAATTGATTCATAATTTCACTTTCGTCCCATCTGATCTAATGTATTTTCTTTGTAGCAATAATTCGGAAGGAACTTCCATTCCGTTGCAGGATTTGTAGAGTGGCAGTTTCTTCTTTTGTTGCCCTCAAATTATTTATTTTGTTTCTACATCGGGCTTAGCTCTCCTACTTTTTTCAAACCTATTTACCAGGGCAGATGGCGCAGATGCACCGCTGGCACATCAAAGATACACCACAGGCAAGTCTGCGTGTCCCCTCTGCTCACTGGTTCAGCACAGGGCACAGTACAATGCCAATTGTAAGGTAAGTCACAACAACATCATTTCATATAATAAAGCTGCATCCACAGCCTTCAAAACGTCTCCCTTTGCTAATGATCTCGTAGATACCTCTAATTTTCCCTCCAATGTTTCCTCTCCTTCATTGCGGTACCTCAAGTGCTGGATAAAACTGATTAAACCGCTTCACACCTTGTTAAATCCTCTCGATGTGAGCACAAGTCCAACCTAATCTAGAATACGTTCTAATAAACGACAGATTTCTAGTTAAGTAAAACACAGAAAACCATGACATTCTAATTGGCAATCAGATCGATTTAGCTTTTATTGCTGAATCTTGGTTGAATGATCATTCAAACCCAGATATTCTCTTCATCATACTACCAGCTTACAAAATTCTTAGACAAGACTTAGGGTTAGACTCCCTCCACATTTTGACACCGTTTTTGCTCGTTTTAGGACTCTGCACACTTTACCACTGCTAACCAGTGATAAAATCCATATGATCTCTCCCTTAAAACATGATGACATTGGCACATACCCAATTGGCCTATTTAATTTACTTATAAGTCCCTAGTAAAAGTGCACTACATGTGCCCAGGGCCTGTAGATTAAGGCCCGTATTTATACTTTTTGACGCAAAACTGCGCTAACGCAGTTTTGCGTAAAAAAAATAGCGCCGGCTAACGCCATTCTGAAGCGCCATGCGGGCGCCGTATTTATTGAATGGCGTTAGCCGACCGGCGCTGCCTGGTGTGCGTAAAAAAAAACGACATACACCAGGCAGCGCCGGCGTAGGGGAAAATGGCGTTTGGGCGTCCAAAAATGGGGCAAGTCAGGCTGAGGCAAAAAAATCGCCTTAACCCGATTTGCGCCATTTTTTTACGACGCCCAACCCCCATTAACATGACTCCTGTCTTAGCAAAGACAGGAGTCATGCCCCCTTGCCCAATGGCCATGCCCAGGGGACTTATGTCCCCTGGGCATGGTCATTGGGCATAGTGGCATGTAGGGGGGCACAATTCAGGCCCCCCTATGCCACAAAAAAAAATATATATATACTTACCTGAACTTACCTTAATGTCCCTGGGGTGGGTCCCTCCATCCTTGGGTGTCCTCCTGGGGTGGGCAAGGGTGGCAGGGGGTGTCCCTGGGGGCAGGGGAGGGCACCTCTGGGCTCATTCTGAGCCCACAGGTCCCTTAACGCCTGCCCTGACCCAGAGGTTAAAATCCGGCGCAAATGCTGTTTTTTTTGCCCCGCCCACTCCCGGGCGTCATTTTTGCCCGGGAGTATAAATACCACGCACATGCCTGGGAGTCACTTTTTAAGACGGGAACGCCTACCTTGCATATCATTAACGCAAGGAAGGTGTTCACGCAAAAAAATGATGCTAACTCCATGAACTTTGGCGCTAGACGCGTCTAACGCCAAAGTATAAATATGGAGTTAGTTTTGCGTCGAAAAAAACGACGCAAATTCGGCGCAAACGGAGTATAAATATGCCCCTAAATGCTACTAGTGGACCTGTAGCACTGATTGTGCCACTCACATAAGTAGCCCCCTAACCATGTCTCAGGCCTGCCATTGCAAGGTCTGTGTGTGCAGTTTCACTGCCAATTCGACTTGGCATTTGAAAGTACTTGTAAAGCATTACATTTCCTAAGGTAGGCCCAGGTAACCCAAAGGGCAGGGTGCTATGTAGGGAAAAGGCAGGACATGTACCTGTGTGGTTAATATCTCCTGGTAGTGTAAAAGTCCTACATTTGTTTTACACTGCTATGAGGCCTGCTCCTTTCACAGGCTAACATTAAGGCTACCCTCAAATACTGTTTGAGTGGTAGATTATGATCTGAAAGTAGTAACAAGATCATATTTAGTATGGCCAGAATGGTAAAGTTGGATTTAATATTACTATTTTAGAAATGTCACCTTTAAAAAGTGAGCATTTCTCTGCACTTAAATCCTTCTGTGCCTTGCAATCCACATCTGGCTGGGTTAGTTGACAGCTCCCTTGTGCATTTCACTCAGACAACCCCAAACACAGGATGCTCAGTCACACCTGCACACATCTGCATACTGCATAGGTCTTACTGGGCTGGCAGGGTGGAGGGCCTGACACTTACATGTCAAAAGACAGGTGCCTCCACTCACACAATGGACTGCCAAACCCCCTAATGGGACCCTGGCAGACAGGATGGAACTGAAAGGGGACCTTGTGCACTTCTAAGCCACTCTTTGAAGTCTCCCCCACTTCAAAGGCATATTTGGGTATTTAAACAGGGCCTCTGACCCTAACAACTCAGACACTTCCTGGCAAGATAACTACTGGGAATGGAACTTTGAACCAGAACCTGCAACCTGCCAAGAGAAGCTGCCTGGCTGCCTAAAGGACTCACCTGACTGCTTTGCTGAAAGGGACTGCTGCCTTGTTGTTGCCCTGCTGCCTTTTTGCCCTCTGGCTCTGCTGAAAAGTGCTCTCCAAGGGCTTGGATTGAGCTTGCCTCCTGTTTCCTTGAAGTCTCAGTGCGAAAAAGACTTAGGTGGTCATTACAACCCTGGCGGACGGTGTTAAAGCGGCGGTAAGACCGCCAACAGGCCGGCGGTAACAAAATAGCAATTATGACCGTGGCGGAAACCACCAACAAAGACAGCCACTTTAACACTCCGACCGCCACTGCAGTACAAACAAACAGCGCAGCGGTCACTGCCAACAGACAGGTGGAAGACAATGTACCGCCCACACTATTATGACAGGCCAATCCGCCACTTTTTCCGGGGCGGATACACCGTGGATAAAAACAAGGCGGAAACAGGAATTTCGAAGGGAAAATGCTCACCTCTACACACTCCACGAAGAACGAGGACACCATGGAACCGGAACTCCATATCCTACCTGCGATAGTCTTCCTGCTCCTCTACCAGGAGCACGAACGCCGGTGGCGAAGACCACAGTGAGTACTGCACCTACGACACAGGGGAGGGAGGAGGCAAAAAACAGGGACACACACATGCAACACCCCCACCCCCACCCTCACCCACTACAACACACACACTAATGCATATCAATACATCACAGTTACACCCCACAAACCCCCCTAGAAGAATGCAAAGACCAAAGAAAATGAGTGTAACCATCGGAATATATTACAAACAAGTAGGCAGAAATATATATATACACCATGTACAAAATATATACCAGGCATAGTAGTCCAGGTACTGCACAAAGAAAGTCCGTGGAACACTGGGACCACAAGGTATGGGCGAGGCCCACACAAGAACCCCAACCTTGACGGAGAGAACACTGCAGGGGCATCAGACAGCAAGAAAACAGGCCCCTCAGGGGGAGGGAAAGGGGGGGCACCTCAGCCGCTTGAGTGCACGACGCCAAATCCACGAGGGGGCCACATGCCCACTGTCCATTCCTGGGGAGTCCAAAGCCACAGTCTCTCAAGTCTCTCCAGTGGGTGGGTTGCCCACTGTTCAATCCTGGGGAGTGCAAAGTCACAGTCTCTCAAGTCTCTACAGTGGGTGGGTTGCCCACTGCCATATCCTGGGGAGTGCAAAGCCACAGTCTCTCAAGTCTCTACAGTGGGTGGTTTGCCCACTGTTCAATTCTGGGGAGTGCAAAGCCACAGTCTCTCAAGTCTCTACAGTGGGTGGGTTGTCCACTGTTCAATCCTGGGGAGTGCAAAGCCACAGTCTCTCAAATCTCTACAGTGGGTGGGTTGCCCACTGCCATATCCCGGGGAGTGCAAAGCCACAGTCTCTCAAGTGGATAACAGTCTCCACTGGTTCTGGAGGGGGACTGGTGCCCAGAGTGCTTCATCCTGTGTAGGACAGAGGTAGTGGATAACAGTCTCCACTGGTTCTGGAGGGGGCATGGTGCCCAGAGTGCTTCATCCTGTATAGGACAGAGGTAGTGGATGGATGTCTCCACTGGTTCTGGAGGAGGACTGGTGCCCAGAGTGCTTCATCCTGTGTAGGACAGAGGTAGTGGATAAGAGTTTTCACTGGTTCTGGAGGGGGCATGGTGCCCAGAGTGCTTCATCCTGTATAGGACAGAGGTAGTGGATGGATCTCTCCACTGGTTCTGGAGGGGGATTGGTGCCCAGAGTGCATCACTCACCCCGTGACGGAACCAGTTGCGTCAGTGCCCCTGCTGCTCATGGGCTAGTGGTGCTTGAGTTGGTGGTGCCCTGTTCAGCGGTGCTTGAGTTGGCGGTGCCCTGTTCAGTGGTGCTTGAGTTGGCGTGCCCTGTTCAGCGGTGCTTCAGTTGGCGGTCCTTCATGGCCCAGCGGGGCTTGTGCTGGCGGTCCTTCATGGCCCAGCGGGCTTGTGCTGGCGGTCCTTCATGGCCCAGCGGGGATGGCGGTCCATCATGGATCAGCGGGGCTGGTGCTGGCCTCCTGGGCAGCTGTGCTGGGGCTGGCGGTGGCCTCCTGGGCAGCTGGGCTGGGGCTGGTTGTGGCCTCCTGGGCAGCTGTGCTGGGGCTGGCGGTGGCCTCCTGGGCAGCTGGGGTGGGGCTGGAGGTGGCCTCCTGGGCAGCCGGGGTGGGGCTGGTGGTGGCCTCCTGGGCAGCTGGGCTGGCGGTGGCCTCCTGGGCAGCTGGGCTGGGGCTGGCCTCCTGGGCAGCTGGGTTGGGGCTGGCCTCCTGGGCAGCTGGGTTGGGGCTGGCAGTGGCCTCCTGGGCAGCGGGGATGATGGCGGTTTTATCCGCCGTGCAGCTCTTCCCAGACTTGCCTGGTTTCTTGTGGCCCTTCCCCACCTTGGAAGGTGTCACAGCTGACTCCACACTCCCAACGGGACCCCTGGGAGCGGCTTGGGTGGCTGGAGTCTTCCCCCTCTCCCGCAGGGCGCTGGCCACCTTCTGATGCTTCACAGGTGGGGGACTGTCTGTGCTGTGGCTCCGTGCCACACTGGCTGTCCTGGTGGCCGGTGCACTCCACATACCGGTGACTACAGGCACCACTGGTCCCGGAGATGTTGTGGCTGAAGTGCTACTTCGGGACCTATGAGATGGACGGGGTGGGGGAGGTGTGGGAAAAAGATCAAGGCTGGACAGGAAACGTTTTTTGGACACACTGGGATGGGTAGCTGGAGGGGGGTTGGGAGTGGAGGAAGAGGTGATAGTAGTAGGAGGTGTACGTTTGGTGACTTTGGGTGCAGGTGCATGCGCTGGAGGCTGTCGTGAGGTGGATGGCTGTTGGGTGGGTGTGTGCCTGCGTTTGTGTATCTTGGGAGGGGGCGTCACAAACCCACTGGGAGAGGACACAGGGGACGTGTGAATGGTAGTGGGGGTGGTGACTGCACGTGAGCGGGGTGTGCTGGTGGGTGTGCTGGTGAGGGACGTAGTGGTTGTAAAGGTAGTGAATGCAGGTGTGAGTGTAGACGAGACTGGGAGGGAGGAGGGAGACGACGAGGAGGGGGACACAGTGGAGGCAGTGGATGTTGGTGTGTCTGCATGTGAGTGTTGCTTGCATGAGTGCCTGTGGGATGTGTGGTGCTTATGTTTTCCTGAGCTTCCCTTGTATGTTGAGGTGTGTGCAGGCTGGTCTGATGGTGTGCTTGGGATAGGCTGAGGTACAGGGGATTGGGTCTGGGTGGAGGAAGTTGGAGGGGGAGGCTAGAGATGGGGACAATGGCTGCCATCAGTGTTGAGGCCAGAGTTTGAAAAGCTCGGTGAAGGGCCGTCTGACCAGAATGAATGCCCTCCAGGAATGCATTTGTTTGTTGCAACTGCCTTTCTACACCCTGGATGGCATTCAAAATGGTATACTGCCCAACAGTGAGGGACCTGAGGAGGTCAATGGCCTCCTCACTGAGGGCAGCAGGGGTGACTGGGGCAGGGCCAGAGGTGCCTGGGGCGAAGGTGATGCCCACCCTCCTGGGTGAGCGGGCACGGGGCGAAGGCTGAGGGGCTGCTGGGAGGGCGGTGCTGGTAGGGGGGTTGGCGGCTATACCTGTAGATGCGGGGGGCACAGATGTTGCCGCCACCACAAGGGAGCTCCCATCAGAGGACGAGTCCATGTCGCTGGTGTCAGCTCCTGTCCCCGCCGTGAAGCTCCCCTCGCCCTCCGTCCCACTGGTGAATTCCGAGTCCGTAGTCTCGCCCTCCAGGGCCATGTGGGATGCAGCTCCCTTGTGCTCCGGTGCCACTGCTCCTCCGCCTGATGATGCTAATGCACACAAGAACAGGGAGACCACAAAAAGGGGGGGAAGAAAGACATGTTGAGTGCATGGATTACCACTACCGTTGGTGGACAAGACAGACACAGAAGCCCCCTGCACTACGCCGCGCTCTTGGGCTCCACTGTTCAATTCCTGGGAAATGGCCTACAAGGCTATGGATGACATATGCACACATAGATGACACAGGAGCATGAATAGCTGTACTTGGCACTCTACAGAGGTGGGCTGGGGTGCCACATGGCCTGCCTTACGGAGGGGCCTTGCCTACGGAACTCGCCCTGGCCTAGGGAAACCCACAGCTCTCCTCCCCCACCCAGACAACTCCACTGCGCGCAAACGTCAGCAGAATGAGAGTGTACTCACCCCCTAGTGTCTGCTGTGATGCCCTCAAGCGCCCATCCAACTCCGGGTAGGCCACGCCAGGATCCTGAACATCAGAGGGGTCATGGTGCGACGGGCACCCCTCCCACGTTGGGAGGCCATCCCCAGCTGAGTCTCCGCCGTCTTCTTGCTCCAGCGGCGAATGTCCTCCCATCTTTTACGGCAGTGGGTGTTCTGTCTGTGGTAGACCCCCAGGGTCCGGACGTTCTTGGCGATGGCACGCCAAATATCTTTCTTCTGGTGGGCGCTGACTTACATGAAATGTACTGGGGAAGAAGAGAAGTCATTACCAACTGCACCGTCAAAGTGATTGGCCCCCATCCCTACCCTTGCCATGTAGCACAAGCATTCACCATCTTTCATGCACGCAGCACTCTGCCCCCTTCCTTCTTACATCCAGCCCTCTCCACACAGGCATAGCCCATACAACGTGCTCCCTGTGTACTTACCTGTTTGTCTGGAGGACCGTAGAGTAGCGTGTACTGGGGGAGGACCCCATCCACGAGCTTCTCCAACTCCTCGGATGTGAAGGCAGGGGCCCTTTCCCCAGACGCACAAGCCATTGTCTCTTCCAGACTGAGGTCACAGCAGCACTTGCAGTGTAGGTCCTCTCTTGTTGAAGATCAGGTATCGAGTGATTGAACAGATAGAAAATGGTGGTCATGTCCGTGGCGGTGCGTACCGTCACCGCCGGCGTACATCGTCATCGGCTCCTGGGACCCATAGGGTCCAATGTTAGCCAATGCAGCATTGCGCGGCGGTCTTCGACCGCCTACCGCGACGGTGTACAATGCCAGAGCAGTTACCTCACATCCCATTGTCCCACTTTACAGGTCAGGCAGCCGCCATTTCAGGGGCCCACATGGCTTCATTTTCAACTGCGTCACACATACTTAGGCCTAGTCTCAACATACATACAGGCGACCTTTTGTGCATGATTGGTGTTCTGGGTAAACTGTGGGTACGTACCTCTGAGTTGTTTGACTCTGTGCTTGCTGTTGTCCTTCATAGGCACCGTCCGCAAGGACATGTGAGGAAATGGCGGTATCCTCCGGTGTACCGACCGTTCGTGGACCTGTCAACAATGGAGGAGCGACATTTGATAATCATCTACAGGTTTGACCGTGCCACAATCCAGGAACTGTGTACCCAGTTGGAGCCAGACCTGATGTCAGCAATCAGCCATCCCACAGGAATCCCCCTCAAGTGCAGGTGCTGTCAGTGCCCCATTTCCTTGCAAGTGGCTCTTTTCAAACAACTGTGGCCATGGCATCAGGGATGTCCCAGCCTATGTTTTCCAACGTATGGCCAGAGTGTTGTCTGCCCTTCTGAAACACCTGCGGAGCTACATCGTTTTCCCTCAGGTGGAGGATTTGCCTACAGTGAAAGGTGATTTCTATGCCCAGGGACATATCCCCAACACCATAGGTGCCATTGATGGGACCCATGTGGCTTTGGTTCCCCCCCCCACAGGAGTGAACAGGTGTACAGAAACCGGAAGAGTTATCATTCTATGAATGTACAGATGGTATGTTTGGCAGACCAGTACAGCTCCCATGTGAATGCCATGTTCCCTGGCTCAGTGCATGACGCCTACATCCTGCGGAATAGCAGCATCCCTAATGTGATGGGTCAACTCCAGAGGCACAGTGTGTGGCTAATAGGTGAGCACCTGGAAGCAAGTCAGTGGGAATGGTTGTCTGGGTCTGGGGTTATCCCTCCAGTTTAGTGTGTGTCTAACAGTTGCCCCTCACCATTTGCATGTGACTCTGGTTACCCCAACCTGTCATGGCTACTGACCCCAGTGAGGAATCCCAGGACCAGGGCAGAGGAATGCTGCAATGAGGCCCATGGGCGAACTAGGAGGGTGATCGAGCGGACCTCCTGAAGGCCAGGTTCAGGTGCCTCCATATGACAGGTGGATCCCTATTCTAATCACCAAAGAAGGTGTGCCAGATCATCGTGGCCTGCTGTATGCTTCACAACTTGGCTTTGCGACGCCAGGTGCCTTTTCTGCAGGAGGATGGTCCAGATGGCGGTGTTGTTGCAGCTGTGGAGCCTGTGGACAGTGATGAGGAGGAAGCAGAGGAAGAAGACATGCACAACAGGGACTCAGTGATCCAGCAATATTTCCAGTGAGACACAGGTAAGAATACAATCCTGCCTACTACATGTACTTTAACACTACTACCTCTCTCCTGTCTGTCGTTTTCACCCAGTGTATGGTCACTGAGTTGTCACTTTCCCTTATGGTTTCACAGATGTGGGTCCCACTGTGTGACATCTGCTTAGATTCCTTATGGACTAGAGCTGTGTGACACAGGTATGTTAACATTACTATTTAAAAAACATTTTGTCACTGTAATTGCTAATACACTATTTTGAAATCACAGACAGACTCCAGATCATTTTGTGCTTTAGGTGTGTTTATTTAAATGCTCATTGGAGGGGGTAGTGAAATGGTGAGGGGTGATGGCGGAGGAGTGTCCATGGCAGAGTCCAGTCTATTAGTCTCACAGGTGCATTGCCCATATGGGCATAGGAAGTGGAGCTGGGGCAGTTTAATTATGAACCGGGTGACAAAGTGGGACATTAGGATGACAATCAGGGTGGTCTCATTTCTTGGCGGGGGTCTTGGCATCGTTCTCTGTCTTGTTCCTGGATCTCAGGGACCGTTTGCGGGGTGGTTCTCCCTCTGCAGGGGTTGGGGCTCTGGTGTGGTGGTCCTGTGGCGGGGCGTCCTGTCCACTAGCGCCAGCAGAGGTGGTGGGCAGTTCATCGTCCATGCTAGTGTCAGGGGCCCCTTGTAGTGCCACAGTGTCCCTCCTGGTGTTGAGTACTTCCTTCAGCACCCCTACGATGGTGCCCAGGGTGGAGCTGATGGTTCTGAGTTCCTCCCTGAAGCCCATATACTGTTCCTCCTGCATGCGCTGGGTCTCCTGAAACTTGGCCAGTACCGCTGCCGTCATCTCCTGGGAGTGGTGGTAGGCTCCCATGATGGAGGAGAGGGCCTTGTGGAGAGTGGGTTCCCTTGGCCTGTCCGCCCCCTGTTGCACGGCAGCCCTCCCAGTTCCCCTGTGTTCCAGTGCCTCCGTCCCCTGGACCGTGTGCCCACTACCACTGCCCCCAGGTCCCTGTTGTTTTTGGGGTGGTGGGTTAGCCTGGGTTCCCTGTAGTGGTGGATACACAGCTGATTGACGTGTCCTGGGGACGGAGGTATGGGCCCGCTGTGTGGGTGCTGTGCTGGTGTTTCCAGAGGGGGGAAGGTCTGTGGTGGCCTGTGCCTGTGTGAGGGGAACCGACTGTCCAGAGGTCCCCGATGGTCCAGGCTGGTCATCTAGATCCAGTTGGACAGAGGTGCTGTTATCACTGTGGGCCTCTTCTGTTGGTGGTGTGGACATGTGTGGACCCTCCTGTCCGGTGACGTTGGGTAGGTGGGTAGGGGTCCTGCAGGGGTATAAAAGGATGTTTATTACATCTGTGTGTGTCATGGTGTGCAATGGGTGGGTGACCGTGTACCCCAGTGCTAGCATTCCTGTGTGGGAGCTTGTGTGATGATGGTTTAGGGGGGTGTATGGGTATGTACAGTGGCCATGCTTTGGTGATGGGTGTCCATGCTTTGTTGTTGCATGCAAGGCTTGGTGTTGGGATGTGTGGTTTGTGATGTTGGGACATTTGTGAGGAGTTTGGGTGCTGGGGGTGAGGGTGGGGGTATGTGATGGAATGCAGGTAGGGTGGGAGATGTAATAGTAAAGCTTTGACTTACCAGAGTCCATTCCTCCACCTACTCCTGCGAGGCCCTCAGGATGCAGAATCGCCAAGACCTGCTCTTCACATGTTGTTAGTTGTGGGGGAGGAGGTGGGGTCCGCCGCCAGTCCGCTGAACCACCAGGTGGTGTCTTGAGACCACGGAACGCACCTTCCCCCGTAGGTCGTTCCACCTCTTCCTGATGTCCTCACGATTTCTTGGGTGTTGTCCCACTGTGTTGACACTGTCCACTATTCTGCGCCATAGCTCCATCTTCCTAGCTATGGAGGTGTGCTGCACCTGTGATCCGAATAGCTGTGGCTCTACCCAGACGATTTCCTCCACCATGACCCTGAGCTCCTCCTCCGAGAACCTGGGCTGTCTTTGCCGTGCCATGGAGTGGTGTAGGTGATGTGTGGGGTGGAGTGTGTGGTGATAAGTGTGCTGATATGTAATGGTGTGTTGTGTGAGGTGAGTGGAAGTTGTGTGGGTGATGGTGTTGTGTGCTTGTGGATGCTGTTGTTCTTGCTGGTGGTGTCTCTCTCTGGCCTTCTTTCAGATTTTTTGTCGTGGTGGTTTGTGGGTGATGTGGGTGTGTGTTTTATATTGTAATGGGTGTGTGGGAGTGGTGTGTGTATGTGTCTCAGGTGTGTGTATTTTGAATTGTCCAATGTGGCTGTGTTTTGTATGAGTGTGTGTATTTTGAGCGCTGCGGTGTGTACCGCCAATGGAATACCGTGGTTGAAAGACCGCCGCGTGGATTCGTGTGTCGTGATAGTGTGGGCGTATTTCTGTTGGCGTGACGGTGGAGGTTTTGTTTTCGCCAGTTTATCACTGACCTTTGGTGTGGCGGACTTGTGTGGGTGTCTGACTTTTGGTGGATTCCGAGATGTGGGTCATAATAGCTGTAGCGGAATTCCGCAGCGGTGTGTTGGCGACCTTCTGCACGGCCGTAAGCACCTTTTACCCCCAATGTTGTAATGACCGCCTTAATCTCTGCAAAAAACTCGTGTGCCAAAAATCGACGCACAGATTTCTGGAATCGACGCACAGCCTTCCCTGTGGTGAGAATATCACCACACCCCGAACTGGCTCCCCGAGTGGAGATCAACACAGAGCCAGCTTGACGACTGGAACTTTGATGCACGGATCACTGGATCGATGCATTGCCGACCCGTAACAACGCAACCCAACTTCCTGCGAGAAGAATCGATACATCGCCTGCCGTGCGACAGACATTTCCCTGCATCACCCACCTTGATCGGCATAGCTCCTGTGACTTCGTTCTGCAGGTCCAGGATTTCTCTGCGTCATTCCCGGGGCGTCCAAATACCCCGAAAACTGAAGAGGATCAAAGTCTGCTTGCCAGAAATCGATGCAAAGTCCTTGCTGCATGGAAAATATCGAAGCAACGTCTATGTGCGCCCGGAGAAATTGATGCACACCTCCTCGTTTTCCATGCATCTCCTCCTCTGCGGTCCCTTGCAGGTAATTTTGATGCAAACCAGGTACGTTGTGCTTGCAAGAGACACTTATTGCTTTTAAAAGACTATTTATCATTACAAAAGTGACATTTCATTTTGTACTTATTAAACCTTGATCATTTTTACCTTAATCTACTCAGATAAATATTCTATATTTTTGTAAACCTGTGTGTTTTTTTTTGTGGTGTTTATACTGTGTTATTGCATGATTTATTGCACAAATACTTTACACATTGCCTTCTAAGTTAAGCCTGACTTCTCAGTGCCAAGCTACTAGAAGGTGGGCACAGGATAATTTGGATTGTGTGACTTACCCTGACTAGAGTGAGAGTCCTTGCTTGGACAGAGGGTAACCTGACTGACAACCCAAGACCCCATTTCTAACAGGGTTATTATCTTTGGTGGCCAGTAAGACTGTAGCAATTCTGGCGGTCTGACCTTCAGATAAGGACCCTGGTGGTGGGACCACCAGGGGACCACCACCACTGCCAGGATCATAGATCCCAACAGGCTGGTGGCGATTGAAGTGTTGGTTAGCCATGGCTGTGCGGAGTTCAGCACAACCATGCTGATCACAACTTCACTTTATGCCAGCCTTTTCATGGCGGAGACAGGACCATAAAAAAAGGCTGGCAGAAAGGCAATGCTGGAGGCCACAAGGAGGCCCCTACACTACCCACAACCAGGTTGTGGGCAGTGCAGGGGCCTCCCTGCCCAGCACCCTTGGAATGCGCCCTGTCTGCTATGGCAGACGGTTCACATTCAAAGGGGGCTGAGGGCACCCTCTGTGCCTCCCTGAGGAGCTGAGGCCAGCGACGTCGCATGGTTCCCACTAAGCTGACTGTCGGAAAAACCCAGTGGAGCCCAGTGGAAACCTTGTAATAGGCCTGGGGGGAAACCTCCAGCTCTGCAGCGGTCTCCTACCCACGGATCTGGGGGTCGGACGGATGCACTGTTAAACTTGTAATGAGGCCCTTTGACATAAAGAAAAAGAAGGTAGTAGACATGATTATTTTCACAGATTCCCTCTACATTAAATACTAGAGACTCCAGACCAGATGTATGACCATGGGGGTCATTCTGACCCCGGGGCCAGGGTCGGCGGGAGCACGGCCGACAGGCCGGCGGTGCCCTGCAGGGCATTCTGACCGCGGCGGTTCAGCCGCGGTCAGAAGAGGCAAACCGGCGGTCTCCCGCCGGTTTACCGCTGCCCTTAGAATCCCCCATGGCGGCGCAGCTTGCTGCGCCGCCATGGGGGATTCTGACACCCCCTACCGCCATCCTGTTCCTGGCGGTTCGCCCGCCAGGAACAGGATGGCGGAAGGGGGTGCCGCGGGGCCCCCATAAGAGGGCCCCGCAAAGTATTTCAGTGTCTGCTAAGCAGACACTGAAATACGCGACGGGTGCAAACTGCACCCGTCGCACCGCTGCAACTACGCCGGCTCAATTCTGAGCCGGCGTCCTCGTTGCAGGGGCATTTCCTCTGGGCCGGCGGGCACTCTTTTGGAGAGCGCCCGCCGGCCCAGAGGAAATGTCTAAATGGCCGCCGCGGTCTTTTGACCGCGGTGCGGTCATTCAGCGGCGGTACCTTGGCGGACGGCCTCCGCCGTCCGCCAGGGTCAAAATCAGGCCCCATATGTTTTGAGACTCACAATTTGTGAGTCGCAAATTGCGAGTGGCAATACCAAATGAACAAAAGTGTCAACCACACTGTTTGCGATTTCCAATTGGGTAGCAAATGACCTACCTTATCAATATTTATACTCACAGGGATGGTGGCCTGCTGGGGACAGCAGACCACCATGTCTGTGACTGCTGTTTAAATAAAGCAGTTTTTTTTAAATGCAGCCTGTTTTCCTCAAAGAAAAACAGGATGTATTTCAAACAGAAAAATGAAAAGGGACCACTACTTGCTCTGAAAAAATATTTTTGCTTCCAATCACAAAAGAGAAGGGGTCTCAAGGGGTCCCCTTCCCGTTTGCGAATGGGTTACCCCCAAATTTGAAATTGGTGGTATATGCAATTGTTTTGCGACTGTAATTGCGGTTACAAAACAATCATACATGCCACTATGACTCACAATTTGGAAGGGATGCCCTTGGAACGCCCCTTCCTAATTGCGAGTTGCAATCCCAATTTTGTGTGTTGTTATTTGCATGCCAGCTCGCAAAATAGGGATGGTACAGGAGGAAACGCCATTTTGCAGTCGCAAAAGGGAAAATTCTCCTTTTGTGACAGCAAATTTGCGTCGCACATTGGGCCCTCCATCCTTTATGGAGCCCAGTTCATGTTATCTAGGTGCACGCTGTAGAAAGCTGACCTGGCTTATAGTGGGCGCCTGATGGTACTTACACCTTGTGCGAGGTCCAGTTATCCCTTATTAGTAGATTAGTAGTGTTCTAGCAGCTTAGGCTGATAGAGGTAGCTATAGCAGAGCAGCTTAGGCTGAACTAGGAGACATGCAAAGATCCTGCTATACCACTTATATCATATAGGTACTATATTATAAGAAACACATTACTCAGAGTTACTAAAAATAAAGGTACTTTATTTTAGTGACAATGTGCCAAAATATCTCAGAGGATATACTCCCTTAGGAGGTAAGTAAAATACACAAAATATACACATAAACCAAAATCAGGTAAGTAAAACAGTCAGAAAGTAGTGCGAACACTGTAGAATACAATAGGATGCAATAGGCTTAGGAGCAACACAAACCATATACTCTGAAAGTGGAATGCGAACCACAAATGGACCCCTAGGCTAGTGTAGTGTGTAAAGGGTCACTGGGAGTGTAAGAAACCACTAAGGGTGTCCAAGATACCCTACCCCAAGACCCTGAAAAGTAGAAGTAAAGTGCCACTACTTCCCCAGAAACACACTAAACTCGTGATAGAGGATTCTGCAAAGACCACAACAGACTGCAAAGCGCTGAAGATGGATTCCTGGACCTGAGGACCTGCAAAGGAAGGGAAATAAGTCCAAGAGTCGCGAAAGTGTCCGGGGGGGCAGGAGCCCACCAAGCCTCGGATGAAGGTGCAAAATGGCTTCCTCTGGAAGGAAGAAGCTGAAGATTCTGCAACAACGAAAGGTGCTAAGCTCCTTCGTGCAGAAGATGTCCCACGGATTGCTGAAGGATGCAGAGTTGTTTCTTTGTAGAAAGACTACAAACAAGCCTTGCTGGCTGCAAAGGTTGCAGTTGATGAAAAAGAATGCTGCCTGGGCCCAGGAAGGGCCAGGATGTTGCCACTTGGGTGAGGAGACAAAGAGGGCCCTCAGCAACAGAGAGAGCCCACGCACAAAAAGGCAGCACCAACAGAAGTACTTGAACACAGGTTCAAGAAAACTGAGCATGGTGGTCGTCTCAACACTACAAAGGAGGGTCCCACGAAGCCGGAGGTCAACTCAGTGAGTTGTGCAATGCAGGACGCAGTGCTGGGGACCTGGCCTAGGCTGTGCACAAAGGATTCCTTGCAAAAGTGCACCGAAGCCCGAGCAGCTGCAGTTCACACGGTGCACAGGATTACTGCCTGGAGAGGGAAGGCAAGGACTTACCTCCTCCAAATTTGGACAGTTGGACCACTGAACAGTCTGGGTCACTGGGGTCCGGAATCGTCAACCTCCCCCTGTTAACATGACTCCCCCCTTTTTATATCCTCAGTTTCCAGTATGGCAGCAGCCTCCCTACCCCTTCTTCCAACCACAAGCACAGATTCCTCACAATCTTTTTTTAGGAAGAGGCCGGGCCAGGGGCAGAGAAAGAAACAGAGGAAAAGGCAGGAGTGTACATTGAACCCAAGAAGAACCACAGATGGTAACCAGAAGCTGCAGCGCAGTACCATTGAAGAAACCTTAGTCGTCAATCTGTCTGACAACATTTTATCACCTGTGGAAGTGTCTGTGCTCAACAAAGGCTTGGGTTTTGTCCCCCCTCCTAAAGAGGATCCTTTCCGTCTTAACTTTGAAGTCTCTGCAATGTTCTGGAAGGTTCGTCTACATTTCTTTTTCAGAAATCAACCTATTCCATCTTCCAATGGAGGTACTAATTTGAGGAATCCATCTACATTCATGCCACCATCTTCCTCGGTACCTATTGAAGTACTTGCATTTGAAAAAGCAGTGCGTCATGAGATTGAGTCACTACAACCAACTGCACACTTTCAGAATGTGTCCAATAGTGAAAGAGAAGCAATCCGTACACTATCCCATCATCCAGATATCATTATAAAACCAGCTGACAAAGGAGGTGCTATTGTGATCCAGAACAAAACCACCTACAGGCAAGAATGCCTGAGATTGTTAAGTGACACAATGTATTATGAACCCATATCCTCTGATCCTACTCCACGTTTACAAAGAATGATTTGAGGATTGATCAATGAAGCAGAGAGTTCGTATTGGATAAACCATTTAGAAGCTAAATTTCTGAACACAAAAGAACCTAGGATTCCTTATTTCTACTGCCTTCCTAAAACTCACAAGTGGAACCCCCCGCCGGGTCGTCCCATTGTGTCAGGCATAGGATCCCTTTTAGAACCTCTGTCAAAATTCTGTGATTTCTTCTTACAGCCTTTTGTCTAAAAAAGTCCCACCTTTTTGAAAGACACTAAGGATACCTTAATATCACCAGACAATGTCAACGAGAGTGGAACCACGGATATGCTGATATGCTTGGATGTGGAGGCACTCTACACCAACATACTACAGGATGCTACTCTAGAAGCAGTTGAAGACATCCTTAGCTCTATGCCTTGGCCTTACTAAACCCCCATTACTTTTATTCTGCAATGTGTGAGTCTAGCTTTAAAAGAAAACTTTTTCCAATTTGAGAACCAACTATACCACCAAATCCAAGGGACCTCAAAGGGAAGCACATTTGCACTCAGTTTGGCCTGCCTGTATATGTATACGTTCGAACAACGACATATCTTACCACCAACTCTACCTTTCTCTTCCAACATGCGACTATGGCGTCGGTACATAGATGATATTTTGGTGGTTTGGAAGGGCAACAGTCACCAGGCCAAAGCGTTTATCGATTGGATTAACACCTTAGATAGACACCTACATTTCAGTGCCAATTTCTCAACAGAAGAGGTCTCCTTTCTTGATTTACCAATCATGCTGTCTGACGTCTTTCATAAACCTACAGATAGGAACAGTCTACTACTTTTTGACAGTCATCATCCAAAATATTTGAAGATGAATCTACCTTTTGGCCAATTTTTAAGATTAAGACGTAACTGTACTGAAATTTCAGATTTTCATAACCAAGCGGAACGCCTTAGCCAGAAGTTAATAAACCGCAACTATCCACCGCGGATTATTAGACAGGCCAAGAAAAGAGCCAGCAACATACCCAGAGATGTTCTTTTGAGTGACAATAAACGTGAACCCCAAACCTGACTGACCTGTGTTACCACCTTCTAACCTTTAAGTAATCGAGTGACGAAAATAATGAAAAATCACTGGTCCATCTTGAATAGTTCAGGGGAGAATTTAGCCCACCCTCTGTTTGCCTTCAAACGGACACAAAACATTCGAGACCTAGTAGTGCATACCAGACCATCAACTCAACCAAATCGCGATACCACTCCTCCTACATCTTGGTTACGAGTTTCAGGACATTATCCCTGTGGTAGTTGCAATGTCTGTGCTCTCTCTGTGCACACCCAGGAATTGGACCTGGGCGAGAGAACGTTTGGCGGCTGTTGGTACATACGAACTGTTGTAACAAGAACTGCATTTACATGAGAACCTGTCTATGTGGTCTTCGTAATATTGGAATGACCACCAGAATGGTTAAGACTCAGATCAATGAACATCGCAGCACTATAAGATGCCAGCGATCAGCCACTAAATTGACTAAACACTTCATCAAGTTTTACCATACACCTGATGATCTCAGATGGGCAGTACTGGAACGTGTAACAAATAATAAGGACTGCACTAGAAGACTTTTTGAGAAAAAACAGGAATGGGTATTTAGACTAGGGACACATCGGACAGGATTAAATGATGACATTCCCTAGCTGGAATTTGCCCACCACTGAGTTCTGATTTTTATTTCGGTTTTGAGAATTTTTTGTGCCCTCTATTTACAGCCTCCACACACCTTGGTGATTTCCATAATTTTTTTAGGGGGCATTTATTCAATTGTAACTTACGTGTTCTGCCCTATTTCATTTGTTTAATACACATTGAGCCTGGTCCAGATAGCCTGACTAGGAAAATGTTTTGTTCCGCCAATCTCTATATTAGTTATGTTAAGGAAACTCTACTTAAGATGGCCACCTATGATGATGGACCTTTTAGTCTTTCTTCTATGTGAGCATGCACTCCTATGCCCATGTTACTGATAATTCCCAGTACTCCACTTAAAAATGACCGCCATTTCATTTTCATAGTCCTCTTTCTCTACCAACGCTCGGTCCAATCACCGGCCCCTTTATTTACCAACTCTGCATTCCCAGCTCATCTTTTCGGGAGCACGGAGCAGGGGTAGGTGTTTACCACCCTGTGGACCAGAAGAGCAGGGTAAGTTAATCATTCCATTTCCCTCCGCCTCTGTAGTCAAGTGACTGGAGCAATAATACACATGCTACCGAATACAGAGACGGTTTATGATTGCAACACTTCAACTTTACTCGGCGCTTGGTGCGAGCTGTTCTAACTATGAATTGCCACTGTTAATGATGTTCTTGACTTTATCGCACTTTTGCGTGGTGGGAGCTGTCAATTGATTGGAGCAGCCATACATGCGCTCCCAACTAACGAGATAGTTTGTGATCAGAATAAAGTGACCTTTTTGGCGCTTGGCTGGAGCTGCCTTGATTATATACTACTATTTCATTATTTTTCTTTCCCTTTATATTACACTGTCGCCTTACTGAATTACATGATTTATGGTCACATTGACTGTTTTATTTTTTGGAATCAATGGGGCCACATTATGCTTACATCGATTTGATATGATAGCTCATGAGTTGACTATAGATAGAACCATCAGGTAGACCCCCACACTGTGATGAGTTTTATTAACCACAGGACGGACATGAGGGGTTTCTTCTACTACATCTTATCATACTATCTTGTGATATTTGGAGGAAACTACTATACTGACCACTTTTCCATTAAACTGGTTTGTGCCATCGTGTTTATAATAAACCTCTGTTTGTGGTGTTTCTTTAACTGTTTATATTTGTGTATACACTCAGATATTTAGCCCAGCTGGGACCACTGACGCTGGTGCTATCCCGATGGGGCCCATCCTTTAGTATAAGGAGGGTAAGGATATTTCCTCTAAATTTAGAGGACTAAATGTATTGTTTGTATTTGTCTCACCATGTTTTACACTTTACACAGGGGAAGAGTCACTTGTGTGGTCCAAATTCCCCTACCCCTTCACAGTGCACACTACTTTATCTGTGATATGGGTTTATGTCTTTCCCTTATTTTCTTTAGGTTCCTGTGAGATCACTTAACAACAAGTTTAATGCAATATCAGGATTAGGTAGGTTTGGTCCTGACGAATCGCACTGATCTTTATTGACTTTAGATGCGAGAAACATGTTGACCTTTTTTGAGGCAGTATAGGGATTACTGTACTGACACTCCACACACTCTCTGATTTTAGGGACTGTAGATAGAAAAAAAAAATCATAATTTTTCTGATTATGGGTTGATTAGACATTACAACTAATCTTTTTCCCTACACCACTGTTTTTAACCATGACAGGGATCTGATTCTGATCAAATATAGGTTTTGAAGACCTCTAGTCATTTTTAACCTCACATATATACATTTTCTGTACCAATTCCACATTCCACCACTCAACAACCGGCATTTCTACACTTAAAAGATCTCCGGCAAAGAGCCCCCTTGAGGGGCCTGTCAGGCATTGCAGTGCCAGCCTGGGTAGGAGCAAAGCCCAATGATGAAGCATGTCATCAATTGGTGAGTGAGGGCTCTTGTTCCAACCAGAGCAGAGTCACAGGTACCTCTCTTCATCTGTTGTGTTTCTACCCCTTCCTTTTGGAACTGTGTACTTTCTTATTTTTTTTGTTAGATCACTTGGGTCCACCACCTGTGTTCCAGAGGCCACCCTCATCAGGATGAGAGGGGTCCCAGAGTACCGGTGACGCTGATGTTTGGTGCCTGCTTGAGCAGGAGGAAGATTCTGTCGACCCATCGGAGAGTTCTTCGTGGCTTCCAGTGCAGGATGAAGGCAGGCAGCCCCCAAAGCATACACCACCAGGAAACAGTCGAGAAAGCCGGCAGGATTAGGCACTACAATGTGGCTGGTAGTCTTCTTGCTACTTTGTTGCAGTTTTGCAGGCGTCCTAGAGCAGTCAGTGGTCGATCCTTGGCAGAAGTCGAAGAGAGAGGTGCAGAGGAACTCTGGTGAATTCCTGCAAGTCGTTATCTGAGGAAAGGCCCACAGGAGAGACCCTAAATAGCCCTCAGAGGAGGATTGGCCACCTAGTCAGGTAAGTACCTATCAGGAGGGATCTCTGACGTCACCGGCTGGCACTGGCCACTCAGAGGCCTCCATTGTGCCCTCACACATCTGGATTCAAAATGGCCTGGGACACACTGGAGGAGCTCTGGGCACCACCCCTGTGGTGGTGATGGACAGGGGAGTGGTCACTCCCCTTTCCTTTGTCCCGTTTCACGCCAGAGCAGGGACTGAGGGTTCCCTAAACCGGTGTAGACTGTCTTATGCAAGGAGGGCACCATCTGTGCCCTTCAAAGCATTTCCAGAGGCTGGGGGAGGCTACTCCTCCCCAGCCCTTAACACCTATTTCCAAAGGGAGACGGTATAACACCCTTTCTCAGAGGAAATTCTTTGTTCTGCCTTCCTGGGACTGGGCTTCCCAGACCCCAGGAGGGCAGAACCCGTCTGTTGGTTGGCAGCGGTAGCTGCAGAGAAAACCCCAGAAAAATTGTTTGGCAGTACCCGGGGTCCATAGTGGAGACCGGGGATGGATGGGATTGGCACCCCAATACCAGATTTGGCATGGGGGACAATTCCATGATCTTAGACATGTTACATTTTCCCATCATGCCGAGGAGTTTCACACACACTCCTGAGACCTTACTCTGTGTCTCTTCTATACCTTATACTTCTAGGTAGGTGACATTAATGTTAACTTATGTATTTTGCACTTTATTTTGAGGGGGCTGAGTCTGGTTGCTCAACTTAGAAGCAACATATGATTATAATCTTTGTTACATTGGTTTTAGATGAAACGGAGGGCTTACACGTCCTTTTTCTCTACATACACGCCAGCCTAATTATCGGGGAGCAAGACACAGCACCCCCAACACAAGAATGTACCCGAAAGAACTGTTTTGTTTATAGATCGCATCGTAAAAGATTTTGGATCCATACGTGCTGACTTATGAGTATTCCCTCACGAAGACTCGGGGATAATAGTGTTTTGCCCCGTCACGTGATTCCCACTACTCTACTCTTTCTCTATTGACCATACATTATCTTGAAGAGTTTTACTTGATTAGGATAAGCCATTTATTCATGTTAACACCTTACTTATACTTTGCCCTGAGGAAGTCAATGAGATTAATTTCTCGGAGAAGAAACACGTGTTGGCTGTTGGATGTTGTTGTGATGACCACATATGGAATCTTTCTGATGTGATGAACATGTTTGAAAACCTCGCACAAGAATAACGACACTGAACTTTAACTCTGTTTGGATTATATATTGATTCTCCGAAGACCAAGAACCTAACTGAATCATGTTACATGGCCATATTCAGAGTTACCATTGTGAAGCTACATATAGGTATTGACCTATATGTAGTGCACGCGTGTAATGGTGTCCCCGCACTCACAAAGTCTGGGGAAATGGCCCTGAACTATGTGGGGGAACCTTGGCTAGTGCCAGGGTGCCCTCACACTTAGTAACTTTGCACCTAACATTCTCTAAGTGAAGTTTAGACATATAGGTAACTTATACGTTACTTAAGTGCAGTGTGAAATGGCTGTGAAATAACATGTGCGTTATTTCACTCAGGCTGCAGTGGCAGTCCTGTGTAAGATTTGTCTGAGCTCCCTATGGGTGGCAAAAGAAATGCTGCAGCCCATAGGGATCTCCTGGAACCCCAATACCCTGGGTACCTAGGTACCATATACTATGGGATTATAAGGGTGTTTCAGTGTGCAAATTAGAATTGGTGAAAATGGTCACTAGCCTATAATGACAAATTTTAAAGGCAGAGAGAGCATAAGCACTGAGTTCTGGTTAGCAGAGCCTCAGTGGCACAGTTAGTCACTACACAGATACACACATTCAGGCCACAAACTATGAGCACTGGGGTCCTGACTAGCAGGATCCCAGTGAGACAGGCAAAAACAAACTGACATACATGTAAAAATGGGGGTAACATGCCAGGCAAGATGGTACTTTCCTACACATGCTTAAATTGATATTACTATGTAACCGTATGCCTCGAACAGCAATGTTGTACTCATCTTCCTGGATCTCATCATTCCATTCTGCTTGATGTTTAAAGCAATTTTCAGATTATATTATTTTAATCACCACAATGAGGGCTGCTCATATTTTTAATCTGATCAATGTGTTAATGACCCAAAAATAATAAAGGACATACCCTTGACATGCCGTTTGCCCATATCAAACTACTCATAACTAATTACCTGTACACTCCACTGGCATGGTTTGATCGCAGCACAGTAATTTCACTTTTCTCTTTGTGACTCATCGAATGCTCAGAAGACTGCATCCTAGTACCAGTCTTAGTAGACACTTGGCCGAAGTGCCCAGTGTCAAATTTACATGGGCTCTCACTCTGGCCTCTCCCTCTTGCTCTAGCAAGGTGAACAACAACAGCACTTAATGAGTGACTTTCATAAACTTTAGGCACTTCTATCCATTTTCAAACCTTCAGGTGGCTGCGCTATAGGCTTTCGGACTTTGTTTCTCAAAGGCCCTCAGACAAACCAATAAACACTATAAACCCCTGATGCATATGTGGAGACCAAGTTGTCACCCAGAAGAAAAAAAAATGTATTTATCTGCTCTTTGTGATTATAAAAAAGCATCTGCTTAGCTTAAATTACATTTTGGGGGATAAAATCAATTCAGCTCCTAAGCAAAAGATGTTTTTAACATTTAAAAAAATCTTAACTCTCCAGCAGGCTATTTCCCCTCCTGTAGTCCATGACGGTCACTATGTATAGAGCTATCAGCTTGTTTCCAGTATATAATCTTCAAGATTTGGCAAACATTAGCTTCAAAAGTTTCCTCCCATGAGCACTCCTGTAGCCTTTCCTAGTGACGGCCCTTTCACATCCTCACCATGTTCCTCCTACGTATCAACTGTTTTGCCTTATTGACAAATATTTTGTGCTCTCCAATCCAATCCTTTTGCCTCTGGCTTTCCCCTTGATCTATGTCTGCAAAATGTCCTTAGATATTGGGCGCATATGTTAGCCCCTATATGTTTTATTTACTTGACTATAAAATCTATCTATAGTGATAGGATAAGTACCCATGGTGTGAAAGGAGGCCCTAGCCTCTAGCTTTTGCCTTTTATCAAATGGGCCCTTATCTTAGCCCTGCATTATTACAATTGGAATTAGTGAAGGTTAAGGTAGGATTCAGTTTGAATCATACTGGTTTGATGCCCTATACCCACCAAGACATAGATTGTTCCACTGTTCACACCTCTCCCTGCCCTCTGCACGGCTTAAATAAACAACTAGTATTGCTCTTTGTTGGACTTTTTTCCTATGCAGGGTCATCCCCAGTCTTTTTGCCTCCTGTTTTTTCTGACCTGTCACTGTTGGCTCTAGGACTCTGAGCACTTTATCACTGCTGATCAGTGCTAAAGTGCAGGTGCTCTCCCATCTAAAGTTGGTATGATTGGCTTGTACCTAATTGGCATATTTAATTTACCTATAAGTCCCTTGCACAGTGGTACCTTTATACCCAGGGGCTGTAAATTAAATACTACTCGTTGGCCTGCAGCGCTGATTGCGCCACCCACTGAAGTAGACTTTCAAACCTATATCAGGCCTGCTAGCGCAGGGCCTCTGTGCACAGCTTTCTGCCACAGGGACCTGGTGTCTAAATTTACTTGCCAGGCCCAGAACTCCCCTTTTACTACATGTAAGTCACCCATAAGGTTCGCCCTAGCTAGCCCTATGGGCCGGGTGCCATGTATGTAGAAGGCAGGACATGTGCCAGGTTGCGTGGCCTGTCCTGGTAGTGACAAACAGCGTAACTTGGTGTCTCACTGCTTTTGAGTGCTGCCTTCTTGTAGGATTACATTTGAAATGCCTTGCCTTATGTGTAAGGAGTATTGTCTGATTTAAGAGGGGTAGCGTACGCATGTTTGGTATGGTTGTGATGGTGATAATAAATGCAGCTTACTGGTGTAGGTGTATTTTTTATTACTATGACAGAAATGCCACTTCTAGAAAGTGTGCATTTCTCTGTGCTTATGACTCTGGTGTTTTGCAGCTTGACTCCAATCCATGTCTGGGCAGAGTGACAGTTGGGGCTTTGTGCATACTTTTCAGACATCCTGTACACAGGGAGGGTGGAAGTGTCACAGAGGTGCATCTGCATACTGAATAGTCTTCCTGGGCTGAGAGAAGGGAGAGGCGGGGCACACTTACATTTTTAAAGGCTGTGCCCTGGCCTCACACAATAGGGTTGTTTACCCCCCACTGATGTTTGGAGCCGGTGCTGGAGGAGAGAGAGGGCACTACCAGAACCAGTTGTAACTGGTTGGAACCTTCTCTCCCTACCATTGTAAAACAATGTAAGGATTGAGTATAAGTACAGGGGAATTTTCCCCACAATTTGGAGACTCTTGGAAACATCTGGGAACTGGACACAAAGAACTGGAAGGACTCACCAGGAACCACCATGGACTGCTGCTGCTGTGCTGACCTGTAACCTGCTTGGTCACTGTAAAGGACTTGCCACCCACTTGCATCCTCTGTGGTGGCCTGTTGCTGGGCCCCTCCCCTTGTCCCCCAGGGGCAGGGTGCTCTGGCCCCTGACCCCTGCGCCGATTTTCAGGCATGAAGAGTGCCTCCCAGGTGTCTAATTAGCGCTGTTGAAAGCGCTACCTCTGGAGCGTTGTTAGCATTTGAAAAGCGCTCTTTCAGATTTTGGCCTGAAAATTCACCGCTGCGACCTGGGCTTAATTAAATGCCCAAGCGCTTTGAAAAGTGCGTCGCTGTGCCCGGAATCACCGCTGCAGCCCGGGGAGGCTGTATAACCAAAGCGTCAGTGAAGCGCGCTTCACAGTGCCCCCAGGGCACGAAGGAAATCCTGTTGTTTTAAACCAGATCAAGCATACTCCTATTGGTGCCCCTGGGGAACCAGAAGGGCCTGATTCGGGCCTGATCTCGCCGAAGGCAGGAATTAGAGGAGGATGCCCCTCCTTGGCCTGTCGAGCCCAGGAGGGCAACTTGTCGGACCGCGGGCCCTTGTTGACCCCTTGTGAGCCAGTGACAGTTTTGTAGTTCCCCCCGCCTTGGAGGGCCAGTGCAGGCCAGGGGGGGACCCCTAGAGATCGCGGGCCCCAGGAGAGGCCAGTCACCAATTAGAGGGGGTGCGTGGTGCCCCCCTCCCCCTACACTACCTTGAGGATTTTGGCCCCCGTCGTGAGGGCCGGTTGAGGCCTGGGGGGCCCAGTGATTGCGGGCCCCTGGAGGGGCCCGTCAATTGCACAGAGGAGGTGCGTGCCACCCTCATCTGCCTCAGAGTAGCAGAGTCCCCCGTTTGGCATAGAGGAGCGCTGGGGGCTCCCACGTTTTCATTCTCCAGGCACTGGAGGTGCCTTCATCATCAAACCAGGTACACTTTACAAAGGACAGTATATATCATAGGTTCTTTCTACAGACTTTGTTGATGCATATATTGCCTACCTGTTTTTGATGCCTTTATATATGTACGTAAATGTTCCTATTATGGGCATACCATACTCATATGTTTCTATTACTTTCCATATGTTTTATAATATTCCTACTATGTGCGTTTATGATATTCTTATGATAAGTGCTCTGGTGTAATACCGTGTTTCCTGACTACTGCTTATGTTGCAGAATACTTAGTAACCTGTGTGTTATATGTGACTACTGCTAGTTTGCAGAGTAACTAATGTGTAGCGTTCTGACAACTGCTAAGGTAGCAGAATATTACTGATATGTGATGTTTGGTCTAATAATGGCGTTGTGTACAATACAGTATATTTTCATATAACTTGGTGTTGTGTTTCCTTTGTGGTGGGGATAGTGCGTCACGTGTGTTGTGTGTGTTGTGCAAACACTTTACACATTGCCTTTGGGATAGGCCTGAGTGCTCGTGCCAAGCTACCAAGGGGGTTAGCAGGGGTTATCTTGGACGTGTAACTCCCTTGCCCTGACTAGAGTGGGTGGGTTCTGCCTGGCTGAGGTGCATACCCTAGCCAATCAGAAACCCCATTTCTAACACCCTAGATGCAGGGCTGTTCAATATTGGTTCTGATGAAGAGAAAGGAAGAAAAGGGGCAGCCTTCCTCATCACTGCACCCTTCGACCACCCAGTGCTCAAATTATATCCCATGCCTGCTTCACGCACTGGTATGTAAAGAGTGAGAAAAACAAGAAGACTTGTTGAGGGGGAGGTGGTTACTCGCAGGTGAAGGGCTATAGCCTGATTTGCTAGACCCCCGGTAGCTTGTCACAGTCAGATTTAACTTAGCAGCAATGTATAAAGTATTTCTTTAACACTTCAAACAGTAACACAGTGAAAACACTCCAAAAAAGAGCCCACAACAGTTAGAAAATAGAGTACATTTTAATAAAAATAACAACCTCAAAACAAAAAAAAATCTAATTAGTAACACCAGAGATGTTGTATTTCAAAGTTTTAGGTAAATAAAGCACCAAAGTGAAGTGCCATCTGTGGCTATCAGGTTGTGCTGGACAAGGACAAAGACACCAGGTCAGGCTGAGTGCGATGGAGCACAGGCCGGATACAGGGACCCAGTTAGGCCCATTGAACAAAAGTACCTTCAATCTTGATCTGAGGAGTGCTGTGTGGATCTGCATTACAATGTGTTGCGCAGCCAAGGTGATGCATCAGTTCGCAGATGTAGCAATGCTGTGTTTTGAGGTCCTGTTGCATCGACGTCAAGGATCCCGTCGATGGGAGCTTGCATTGTGAAGTCCAGTGTCAGGAATGCAACACCCAGTCAGGGTGGTCTGTCGGTTCCAAAGAGCTGTGAGACTGCAATGCAGAGTCTGGCATCGTCGCCAAGGCTGCTACGACAAGAGATGCAAGGGCCCCTGCCAGGGAAGTGTCACACAGCAGTGGTTCTGAAGGTGATGCGGATTGCAGAGACAATGCTTGTCTTTGCGATGGGGCTGGTGCAGTGCAGCAAAGGAAATGCGTAGATTTTGCTGGATTCATAGGCTGGCAAGGTACCTTTCGCCCACTTCCAAGGGTCTAGAACTGGGGTGGCACCACTTGGGAGGGCAGAACTCACAGATGGCAGAGTTCAGGTGCTGGGTTCAAGGTTATTGGAAGCCTGTTATGTTCCTGAGTCTTCTGATCAGGAGGTCAGCCAACTAGCCCTTGGAGTCACTCTGGGTTCTGGGTTCAAGAGATGCAGGTCTAGTCCTTCTCACCCCGGCAAGATGGCAGCGGGTCAGCAAGGCAGGGCAGCAGTCATTCAGAGCAGTAGTCTTTCAAAGCGGCAGTCCAGCAGAGTGGCAGTCCTTGCAACAGCATAGCACTCCTTCTTTCTGCTACAGTATTTACAGGTCCAAAAGTGTACTGAAATGGTGGTGTCTAAGGTGCATCTTTTATACCTTAGTGCCCTGGTTATGGAACGTGGGAGAAGCTTCTAGACAGTTGCCTTTAAGTGCAAAGAATTCCCTGCCTCAACCCTGCTCTGGCTCGAAACTGACTGGACTGACAATGCAAGGTTGTTAGGCCCTTTTTGTGAGTATAGAACACAAACTATTGAGGTGTAAGTGGGGGGTGTCCAGCTCCTCCGTCCCATCCTGCCTCAGGTGGCTCATCAAGCCACACTTAAGCTCCCATTGTGTGTGGCTGTCTAGGAAGAATACACAAATCCCAACTGCCAAATATACCCAGTCTTGTGACATGAGTCAGAATGCAGTCACTAAATGGCTAAAGCAAGAAAAAGCTAAAAGTGACGTTTTCATCACTGCAAAGTAAAATCTAATCTAACTTCACCATAAGTTAGGCTTTTAAATTGTGATTACTTAGACACCAAACATGAAGGAGTTATGTCTCATCATTTGGTAATTATATGTATAAATTGCCAGGGCCTACCCTATTAATGACTTATATGTATTAAAAAGGAAGGTTTGGGCCTGGTAAAAGGTTTATTTTGCCAGGTTATACACAGGATCTGCAATGGCAAGCTTGAGATATGTTTAAAGGGCTACTTAAGCGGGGTGACACAGTTAGCACTACAGGCCCCCTAGCAGCATTTAATTAGAGGCCCTGAGCACAAGTAGTGCACTTTACTAGGGATTTACAGGAAACATAAATATGCCCATTGGTGATACACCAATATTAATGTGTTTAGAGGTGAGAGCACAAGCAATTTAGCACTGGTTAGCAATGGTTAATTGCACAGAGTCCTAATACCAACAAAAACAAGGTCAGAAAAATGGAGGAAGAAGGCAAAAAGTTAGTGGGAGGCCACCTTAAGGCTGACAGGTCTAACAGAACTTTCTCAAAAACAGAAGCTATTCCCTGAAACTAAGAGCCACGTGGGCAAGCCTAGGTGTACAAGAAGTCAGACTGGGGCAGGAAATAGGCCAGTGCACCAAAATAAAAGTGGCCTCCATTAGTGAATCAGATAGCTAGAAAGTGGCCTACATTCACACACTGAGGCAGATTTCAACCTTTTAATACAAGCTGTATCAATGTTTTGCAAAAGACAGAAGACTGCATGCATTTGTGCTTGCTGTAGCAGGCATTCCAGAGAGACATTCAACATTGTGAACTGTATTGCAAAACCTTACTAAGCATATATTTTCTAGACCATATGCAAAGTGATACATTCTTACATATAACACTGACTGGTCAACAGATTTATTTTATTGTGTGTATAATTCTGTTGTAAGCAATAAATATGCTAGCTGTCAACAACACTATCAGGAGTGATGGATGTCGATAAGTATTCAATCTCACTCTGTGAATTATCCTCCACTACCCCCAAAGTTATCAGTGAATCAGAGTCATGCCACAATGGAAAAGCACAATTGAAAGGAGAAACAGACAGTTTCAGTAAAATAACTAATTTAAGGTTTTGAGCAGCACCTCACCTCTGACAACTAGCCTTCTCTGCCTGGGTATGAGTCTGCCACCACACTATTTTAACATGAATGGCAAACATTAGCAGAAACCCTTATTCCTGTCATTTTGCCCCCAATATTCTGTCCAATCACTAGATGTAATGTCTGACTCCTGCATGGGACTTTCAGTTGGTATGCTTGCTCTCCTTAATTTGAATCTCACTGTACATATTACTCCTTATATATTAAAAACACAAGTATATATTGATCAAAAATTCTTAATTGCAACATGTAATACATTTTCAGCATAGTAGATATAATTATAACATACATTAATTTGGTAGAGATCTCCCTATGAAGTCTTCTTTTTACTTCATGATCACACAGACAGGATTATGTTGTTTTCACAAGAACTGAAGTAAGTATAATTTTTTCATATTTAAAAATTACATCCTTTCTGCACTTTTTATGCCTCAGTCTCTTCTAGCAAAGTCAATTAGCCCTTGTTTTGGTGAGTAAAACGTCATAAGATTATTTATCTTTGGTATGTCTTCTTAAACGAATTTATGGATTTCAGGTCTCGTGCTTAGTTCAAATTGTATTTACCAGTGGTGAAGCATGACTATATTTGTACCTTTCTTGAAGATTAAGGCACGGCCGCTTTGAGCTACAGTCACTCTCTAAGATCATTGACCACAGGGAGATAGAGTGACTCAAGACTCCTTCCAGAACTCTTATAAAGTGCAGGACTTCATCTTGTGGTTCGTGATTGCTTAGGAAACTAGAAACTAGAAATAAACTGTGTTCAATACTTACACCAGGCAAACCCAAGATGCCCAACAAGATTTGGCAGTTTTGCAATATCTCAGCACTGCAGATCTTGCTTTAGCTTCTTGCTCCCAGCCACTGAGATATGCTGGTCTAGCAAGATCTTGGCTCCACATACATGTACTACATGTACCCAAGACCTGTAAATTAAATACTGCTAATGGCCCTGCAGCGCTTGTTGTCTGACAAAACTAAAAAGCATTTTAAAATATGTCTTAGGCCTGCAATTGCAGCCTGTGGGTGCAGTTTAAACTGCCTATTTTACCTGGCAAAATAAACCTTTTGCAGTATATAGCCTCCCTTTTCAATACATATGTCACCCCTGAGGTAGAACCTAAAGAGCCTGTAGGGCGATGTACATTGTATTAAAAAGTTGGGCATGTACTTTTAAGTATTACATATCCTGGTAGTGAAAAACTCCTAAATTCATTTTCACTACTTTGTGGCCTACCTTTCCCTTAGGATAACATTGGGTTACCTTATTACATTAATAGGTGCTAACAGTTTTATTGAGAGCAGGATGAAATGTCAAATGAATTGTAATTTGAAACCCTCTTTAATGACAAAGTCGGATTTTAGATTACAAATTTTGAAAATGTCACTTTTAGAATGTTGCCATTGTCCCATTCCTAAACTTCATGAAGCCTTCTAGGAGTCTCCATCTGCCTGGGTCTGTTAATTGCTCCCCCTTCTGGGTACAGGCAGCAAAGCAGACAGTGAACATTGCAAAGGGGCTGGCCAGGGGAGCCCTTGCACTGCCCATGCCAAGTGCTTGGGCAGGGACCCCGGGGCCCTCTGCACCCGTTCTCCGCCATCCTTTTCATGGTGGTGCTACTGACATGAAAAGGATGGCGGAGAGCAAGGTCATAATTCTCAGGGCAGTGCTGCTTGCAGTGCTGCCCTGGCAGATTAGGACCGCCGCAACCGCCAGATGCAACCACCAGACCGCTGGAATCTCCTATCCTGGTGGAGCTGGCGGTCTCACCATGGCACGACTGCCATGGTGCTAATATGGTGCTCGGACCACCACATTGGTGGCGGTCCAACCACCATCCGAGAGTCTGGCGGATAAGTTACCCCCAGACTCGTAATAAGACCCTAAGTGCCGAATTATGAATTCGGCGGTTGAACCACCCAAACTCCGATATGGCGGTAGGAAGGCAGCCGTGAAGCCGACGGCCTCACCACCATTGTATTATGATGTTTTTGCTGGGCTAACGGGTGGAAAGAGTGCAGCAGTGCACACAGCACCCTCAGAATGCGCCCTGTCTGCCATAGCATTGTGATGGGGCTGACAGGGGGGCCTTGCATTGCCCATGACATGGTCATGGGCAGTGCAGGGGCTCCCCCGTGGTCCCAACTCTGCCTTCCTGCCAGCTTTTTCATGGTGGGGAGCCGGCCATGAAAAGGCTGGCAGAAAGGAAAGTTGTGATCAGCATGCCGATGCCAAACTCAGCACCACTGTGGCTGACAACAACTTTCACCACCTCCAACCAGTCGGGATAACTAATCCTGAAGGTGGTCTCCTGGCAGTCTGACCACCAGGATCGTAATCTGGCAGTTGGACCGCCAGGATTGTGGCGGTCAGACCTCCTCCTCGAGTTTGGTGGTCTTAGGACAGCCAAACGCATATTCAGGCCCCAAGTCCAAACACAGAAATTTTCTTTGCAACTTTGTCCCCAGTGATGATGCCTCCTCTTCCTCATACACTGCCAGCAGCCTTGCCCTCTGAACCTCACCTTCTCAGATATTTTTATTCAAAATGTCTTCTAAGTTCGAAGGCAAGTGGCCCAATCCACTTTGTATTTCTGAATCAAGTTCCATCGCATCCAGCCAAAACTTTTTGACTTTGTCCCGGTCTTACTTGACTAGATGTCGATGGTTTGCTCTTTAATTTTCTAGGCTCTATTTTTCTCTTTAAACTTTAAAAATTCGTTACTCTGGTTCTACTGATTGGAATTTTGTTATTTTGGTGTCAAATATTTTATTAAAATGTAATCAGTTTTCCTACATTGGTGTGGGATCTTTCTTGTGTTGTGCTCTTGTGTTGTGCTTTCACTTTATTACTGTTTAAGTGCAGCATACTTTACACATTGCCTCTAAGTTAAGCCTGACTGCCTTTGTGACAAGTTACCATAGGGTGAAGCATACAGTAATTTAGTAACTTTTATGGTTCACCTGACACGGATTGCAGCTGTTGCTTGAGTAGGGTTTCACCCCCGTCAACCAACAACCCAATTTCTCACACCACTCTGTTGTCATTTTTTAAAGTTTTCAGAGTGATTTCTAGCGATTCATACAATAAGCTGCTTCATGCTGAAGAAATTGTAAAACAATGACATTCATAAATTTGTACATGAAAGTGCAATATCATCAGAATCAGTGAACCTGAAATTACTTTCAAAACAATAAAATTTTCCTATGGGCTCTATTTAAGAAACATAACTTTTATTGCAAATTCAGCATTCCTGCCTGAAGAACATGCTTTCTGAAATAACATTGCAATAAACACACCTGAAGCAGATTTGATCATGCAGCAGTTTTATCTTATTCTTTATGTGACGCAGAACAATCACTTTTAAAGGAGCACATTTATGAAAGTCCTCCTCCTGAATCATATTAATATTAATGGCAGGTGTTGGAAATGGCCTTTCTGCAGGGTTCTCCGCAGACTTTGTGCCTTCCTCCTTCTCTTTTTCTGACCTCATTTTTTCTGGCTTTAAGACTCTGCACACTTTACCACTGCTAACCAGTGCTAAAGTGCATATGCTCTCTGCCTTCAAACATGGTAACATTGGATCATACCCAATTGGACTATTTAATTTACTTATAAGTCCCTAGTAGAGTGCACTATGTGTGCCAAGGCCTGTAGATTAAATGCTACTAGTGGGCCTGCAGCACTGATTGTGCCACCCACTTAAGTAGCCCCTGAACCTTGGGTCAGGCCTGCCATTGCAAGGCCTGTGTGAGCAGTTTCACTGCCAATTTGACTTGGCATTTAAAAGTACTTGCCAAGCCTAAAACTCCCCTTTTTCAACATATAAGACACCCCTAAGGTATGCCCTTGGTAACCCATAGGGCAGGATGCTGTGTAGGCAAAAGGCAGGACATGTACCTATGTCGTTTACATGTCCTGGTAGTGTAAAACTCCTAAATTCATTTTTACACTGCTGTGAGGCCTGCTCCCTTCATATGCTAACATTGGGGCAGCCCTCATACATTGTTTGAGTGGTAGCTGCTGTTCTGAAAGGAGTAGGAAGGTCATATTTAGTATGGCCAGAATGGTGAAATTAAATCCTGCTGACTTGTGAAGTTGGATTTAATATTACTATTTTAGAAATGCCACTTTTAGAAAGTGAGCATTTCTCCGCACTTAAATCTTTCTGTGCCTTACAATCCACACCTGGCTGGGCTTCGTTGACAGCTCCTTTTGCATTCACTTAGATACATCCCAAACACAGAATACTCAGCCTCACTTGCATACATCTGCATTTTTAATGGGTCTTAATGGGTCTTCCTGGGCTCGGAGGATGGAGGGCCTGCTCTCACACAAAGGACTGCCACACCCCCTACTGGGACCCTGGCAGACAGGATTGAACTGAAAGGGGACCTGGTGCACTTCTAAGCCACTCTTTGAAGTCTCCCCCACTTCAAAGGCACATTTGGGTATACAAACAGGGCCTCTGCCCCTACCAACTCAGACACTTCCAGGAGAAGAAACTTGTAACCAGAACCTGCATCCTGCCAAGAAGAACTGCCTGGCTGCCCAAAGGACTCACCTGACTGCTTTCTGTGAAGAACTACTGCCTTGCTGTTGCCCTGCTGCCTTGCTGCTCTCTGGCTGAGGTGAAGAAGTGCTCTCCAAGGGCTTGGATAGAGTTTGCCTTGTGTTCCCTGAAGTCTCAGGACCAAAAAGACTTCATCGCTTCAAGAAGGACTCGTTGTGCAGCGAAATTCAACGCACAGCCTGCCAAAAACGATGCACAGCCTGCACCGCAGCGAAAATTTCACTGCACGCTGAACCGGAATCATGCAGCCCGACTGCACAACTAGAAGATTGACGTAGCACCAGCATAGCGATGGGAAATTCGACGCACGGCCCACTGGATCAACGCAGAGCCAAGCCAGAATGACGCAGCCCGACTTCCAGAGAGGAATCAACTCAGCGCCTGCCATGAGGTAGATAATTTGACGCAACCCCCACCGGATCGATGCAGCTCCTGTGACCTCACCCTGCCAGTGTAGGAAATCCACGCTCCGTCCCCGGGGCGTCTAAAGACCCTGCAACCCGAAGAGGATCCACGACCGAGTGCCGGAAATCAACGCACAGCCATCCCTGCATGAAAACTAAACGACGCATCGCCGTGTGCGGCCCGAGACATCGACGCACACCCCTTTGTTTCCACGCATCTCCTCCTCTGCGGTTCTTTTTTTGGAGATTTTTCACGCGAACCAGGTACTTTGTGCTTGAAAGAAACTTTGTTTGCTTTTAAAAGACTTAAGACACTTTATATCACTTTTCAGTGACATCTCTACATTTACTTATTGCATCTTTGATCGTTTTGACCTGCATTTAACCAGATAAATATTATATTTTTTTCTAAACACTGTGTGGTGCATTTTTGTGGTGCTATATGCTGGCACTGTAAGATTTATTGCACAAATACTTTACACATTGCCTTCTAAGTTAAGCCTGACTGCTCAGTGCCAAGCTACCAGAGGGTGGGCACAGGATAATTTGGATTGTGTGTGACTTACCATGACTAGAGAAAGGGTCCTTGCTTGGACAGGAAGTAACCTGACTGCCAACCAAATACCCCATTTCTAACAGCAGGTGAGGGGAGCATTTGTTATTTTGCACATCTTGAGCACAGACAGAACTGAAACTCAGTGACATGTTGTCTTCTTTTTATGCTGCTGTGTTTTGTGTTGCATAATTGCAATGTGGTGTGTTGTACTACAGTAGTTGTGCTGTAGTTTGTTCTAGCGTTTTTGTGATGTGCCCTGTTATATTTTAAATGTGTTGCTATGTTGCTTTGTATATGTTATTGTGTTATGTTATATCATTTGCTTAAGGTATGTCAACAAATGCTGCTGCACTGCTAGAGAAAAAAAGCACAGTACCTAACAGTTCCCATAGCAGGCAACCAGTTACCTTTGTCTCAACTGGTCCTGTTCTTCAACGGCTTAGGACTCCACTCAGCCCATAACTTAGTGATCACTCTATGTCACATGATCAAATGTCTTGTGACATTAGTTTGAAAACAGGAGATTTTTTATTGCCTTTTAAAAACTCAATAGAGTGGGTTAATTTCCAATTCCATTTCAAATTCTTGGAACAATTACCAAGAACCTCCAGTCCTCTTCCTAGCTGACCTGAACCACATGAATGCTGTTTCATCAACATGTATTTCACACTGTAGTTCCCTGTGAAGAAGTGTGAATTTATCACAATGTTGCTACACAGAAATGGTGGATATAACTGGCATTTTCTGATTACAGCTTTCAGAAATAAGAAGTAGCTGAAGAGCTCAGCTGCATACTTACCATAGAATGTGAGGATAATCCTTAGCCTTGAGAATCTGGCACACCCACTAAACATGTGTTGGCTGCAACACTGTGGAATGGCACTTGTTGGTTTAGTTGTGTTAATGGACAATAAGCTGCTTGATGGACACTACGTAAAAACATTGTGTACCTTTAAAAAGCTCTTTTGTTGGACTCTCAGCCAAAATTATAATTCGAACTCCTTATTAACTGTTTGTTGTTGCACATAAAAGATGTACCGGAGGTTAACCGGCACATTATATGAAGTTGAGCACGGAGTATTGATCTTGTTTACCCAGATTATTAAACATTTTACCCTTTTTATCTTTGTCAGTGCTTTTTTTTTTGTCATGTTTCTTTTAGTAAAACTAGTTGTTGGGGAAGCAGGTGCATCCTTGCCAAGATAGGAAAAATTTCTAAAAGCAAAAATATTTGTCACAAAAAACACATTTTTCAGACAGTTGTGACTCACGGGTGGGAAAAGGAGCGGGGCGGTGCGGCGCGTGGCGGGGAGAGTGGGGGTCACAAAAAAACAAACTTTTCCCTCACCGCGCCATCCACCCTGCTCCTCTGTCACAGGCTGCAGGCACACACTCCCAGCCTCCCCTGCGGCCAATCCTGATGCTGCTTAAAGCAGCATCAGGATTGGCTGGGAGCACCCTGTCAGGGAGCTCCCAGGCAGACTGGGAGCCTGTGCCTGCTCTCTCCAGCCTGGCAACACATTGCCCGGCTGTTAATGGTAGTGGAGATGTAGGACATCCGCAGTGGCATCTGCATACATACATACTCTGCAATTAACCAGCTGTCAATGCCAGTCTGATTTACTTGCAAAGGATGCATAGTCATTATGAAAAATGATCTTAGCACAGGATAAGTCTAGCTTTTTAGGTCTGTCATTTTATTGCACCAGACCTTTTTCCATTCAATGCACACTGTGGTCATAATAGGAGTGTGATGTCATTTAAAATAAAATGTCTGGCAACCCCATCAGTTCAGTATGCATTAAATAAAGATACCTCCACCTATCTGATGTCTGTTTGTTTCATGTCTGACCTAGACACAGCTTTAGCAATCTCTTAAGCGTTATGAAATAAAAAAGTCATAAATTAAAACTATATACAAACATACAGAGAGGGGCATTGAGTTAGTCCTCTTCCTCTATTGGCCTGTTTAACTATCATTCACCCACCATAAAAAAGCATGGGGTACTAGATCAGCCCACTTCATCTCTTGCACTGTGAGTGGCAGAATTTTGCTTATGTGTGCACATCCTCCTATAAATAATTGAACCTCAGTGTCAGGGCTGGTGGGCAATACTTTTTTTGCTAAATCTTTGTCATCATTCTTTATCCGTTTAATGGTTTTGTTAATTGTACTTGTCTGTTAAACTATGCCGATCAACAAGTAAAGGGATGGGGAGGAATAATGGTCCATATGCCCTCCCTAATATAATGCACTTGACAACAGAATACACTGTTCCAACAAGAAGAAAGGAAAAGGAAGTCCTAATTCTAAGAGCAAGAATCCTCACACACCCAAATGAGTGTCATGCCTCATCATCGGAAGTGCTCCTCGTCAGACTGGCGCTGCAATGTCTGACGGGCACCCCCCGAAGGGGGGCTTTTTGCCGGAGATCTTTACTCGATGATGCCAAGACCCTACAGGTGAGCTTGGACAGATGGGAAAGAGGAAGAGAGTGATAATCAAGATGTTAAAAATTGGCTCTAGACCCAGAGCCTAGGGATAACAATTTTATTCAACCATGAAGGGTATAGGCCAAGGTTAAAAATAATGCGGAGATTGAAGTGAGTATAAGTCATTGACCCTTGTGTCAGGGATGGTCTGGTAATTCCACCCGCGTCCCTCTTTTTCTCCATTACATGTGGTCGAGAGTGTTCTGATCATTATACTCACTTCACTCTCCGTTTTCTCTTTCAATTTATATAGCCATGTGCTTGCTATGAAACAAAAAGTACTATTGTACCATGTTCCCAAGTCCTCATCTACTAGCTTTTCCAGTGCATGGTAAAGAAAAATCCACTTTCTGAAAATTCTCAAACATTTATAATTTAATGGTAAGCACATCAAACATCTTTAGTGTTAATTATAGGATGACGGATGGCTCAGTGACCCGTTTGCTCCAAAAAATGTGGTGTTCTACAAATCACACAAGGAATTAAACATCTGCAATACTGTTGATTTACAATTTCCAGAATTCACAGAACTTTCTAGTGGTGCTGCGGTGAATGTCATGTTTCATTTTTTTGTGCTGCTTTTGTGTTTAAAATAAAATTTAGAATAGGGGAAAAGTATCCGCTATGTGCAACTGCATATTCTTTTTTTCTCCATGGGGAAAGCACTTCTGCCTGTGTAGAAACAAATTTCTTTACATCTACACTATGTTTGGGATTGTCCTATTCCCGTTCTAAAGGCTGAACGTCATTTATTCCTGTGCATTTGCAGAAATAAATCTACAAACATTGCCAGGGGTGGTGAACAGTCACAAAAGTGTCTGTGAAAGCTCATAAACTCAAAATGTTATGGGTGTTCACAAACTCATAAGGCAAACCATCCGTGGACCCTCTCCCTTCCGACCCCTTTTATGGGAATAACTCTGCATAAGTATACACAGTAGTGGTGTGCCATTATGAAGGAGTAAATGGATGCATAGGGCTCCTTTTGTGAATGCTGACCATCCGTAATCCAGCCATTTGCACCTTGTGAATTTGGCACCAAATAGTTTGAATCCTGGCAAGGTGGACTCGCACTCCCACCTCTGGTAACCAGAGTACCATAAATTGGGAAATGATAACATATGCTATTTATGGAGCTTTGAAACAGTAGAAGTGTGGTATTAGCACAATATCAAAAAGGTACTATAAAAAATAAGCTTTTATGATGGTGTTATCAACTGCTAAGCCCATCAACCTCTATAGTATTAGAAACAAAGATTATTAAACTAAGTTTACATTAAGTTAACTTCCATTTTCAAACCAAACACGAGGCATAATAGCACGGCACAGTAATTATCAATTATCAGTGCACTAGATGTTTTTTCAGATTATTAGTTCACAGTAGAACCAACTAAAAACAGAAAAGTGCACAAACAACATTGTTCCTTTAAGATGAAAGACTCTACAAACAGCAGCCGCTTACTTATACCATCCATCCACAAAAAGTAAACGTCACAAACCTGAGTATGAAGCAAATTGAACCCTTCAATCATAGACACGAGGAAACGCCTTGTTGACCTGCCTTGACAGCTGCTAAATATGCAATGACTATTTCTTGTGAACACTGGATTTTCTGTAATAAAGGAGTAAAACAAGTATGAAAATGATTGATTCATTTAGTAACCAACTGAGCAGATGATAATATCTACGTTTTCTCTATTAATGTTTCCCTACATGGCTCTTAACAAATCAAATACTTGCATGCATGCATGCATGGGAGAACCTTTTTACTCAAATCAATAAAAAAAAACAAGCACTTGCAGAGGCATAAATCAAGTAAAATTTACTTTGGCTCACTAGATATTTTACTAATTACACTTTGAAACAAACACCTGTTTGTCACAATGACTCGTGCTCTGCGACTCCCTTTGTGATGCAGAGAAATCATATCGCACAGTGGCACCAGCAAGTCAGGCAGGAGCAGGAAGCCACTCTACACATCTCTTCAACAGACTGAGAATGTCTGTTGAAGAGATATTCACAGTGTAGAAATTAATTGCCTCCTTCCTTTATTCACTCCGCAATCCCTAATTCGTTTAGGTAATCAGTCATGATCAAAACGACATGGGCTCCACTCCCCATACCTTGCAGGCCTGTGCCACAACAAAGCTAGCACTCACACTTTTTAACTGATAAAATCTAAATGGAAAAGATGGTTACTAAACTAGCCCTTTTGAGGATATCTAGGATACAGTCACATCAGATCCCTTGGTTTGCTCAAGTTGTCAAAAAAATGAAATGATGTAAAAAAGGTGTGCCAACCAAAATGGTGAAAACAATGGCCTCCAAGGTTAAGTCCACCTATACATACTAGTTGAGCCAGTACATAAATATGATAACTGCTGTTTCTAGCAGTTTATATACCTTGTTTAGTCTTGTCTTTAATAATTTCAAAAAGTAGAAATGTAAAATAAATGTTTTCTTTCTGAGCTGGTGGATCAGCTAGGAAAATTATTTGGAGCTAAAATCAAGAATATAGGCTTAGTTTTGGTTGGGTGGACGATAAAGGTAGAAATGTGAAGAAACAACATTAAATAAGGTAGCTGTAGAAGGGTGAATGACAATAATGGTGAAGAAAAAAATATTGTGTGACATGAATATCATCACTACAAGAATATCCAGTAACTGAGTATCAAAGGTGTGAATGTTTTTATGTATATAATGTTGTATTTAATATTGTTTACTTTAATATAGTTGCAACAAATCCCAGTTTCTGATTAAATACATGTTTGTGTTAATATTTAATATAATTGTTAAAGATCATTAAGTACAGTATGTGATTTTAAATGTGTACTTGTTTTTTCTAATTTAACTAGTCATTACTTTTAGTGGGCTGTGGGTTTGTAGGGTAAAAGGGTGGGGTGTTAATTAAATTATACACTATTGTTTCCAATAATAGACAATTTCTAATGTGAATTAAATATTTGTTTCTTAATTACGTAAATTGTTTAATTGATCAATTGTTATTTTATTTATTTAATTTTACCTTAAGTATTTTAGTGTACATTTTATTTTTCTGTAGTTTAATTACAAATGTATATTTTAATATCAGATTGTTGGGTTTATAGAGCCATAGGGTGGGGCATTATTTATATTATAATTATGTGTTAATTGTGTGCATGTTAATTAAATGTGTAATTGGTAAATAATTAGGTAAATGTGTTCACTGTTTTGTAAATGCCATGTATTAATTGTTTGATAAATATATATAATAATTAACTTTGTAAAATCAATTTTATATGTAATATTATTTTAATTCCAATTGTTTTAATAAGTATTTACATTTTATTATTGTTGTATTTATATTCCAATTTATGATTTTTGTGTTTGCAATTTTGTGAGTAGAGGAGAGGGAAGACAATTTGATTTACATTGTTTTTATTTAAATTGATAATTTTTTAGTACTATTTGTTTCAAATGGATTTATTTTCTTTTTGTGCACATAGTATACATTTAACATTTGAAATGTGTTTTAGTAATTTATTTTGTTATTTATTTAAAGGTTTTAAAAAAATATATATTACGCATTGGACTGGTATATGTAGCCATTCCATATTCCAGCATTTTCTGCGATTTTGCTTAGACTGCAGTTGGAAAAGCAAATCTCACCCCTCGGTAGTCTAACATCTTCCCTACTGTTGATTTCATTGGAGTAAACCTAAATCCAGCTGCTCCAAAGTCCAACACTTTCCCTACTGTTGGTAAAATTGAAATGGGAATAATAAATCTAACCCCTCCGAAACCTAACACCTTCCCTACTGATGGTTAAACTGGAGTTGAAATAGTAAATCTAACCACTCAGACGTCCAAAATTGGCCCTGATTTTGCTTAGGTCGGAGTGTGAATAGTAAATTTAACTCCTCTGAAGTCCAACACTTTCCCTACTTTTGCTTACAACGCAGTGGGAATACTAAATCTAACCCCTCTGAAGCCCAACCCATTCCCTGTTGCTGCATACATTGATTTGGGAATAGTAATATATAATCCCTCCTCAATATAACAATTTTCCTTCTATCATTTATATTCAAGTTTTTTTGTTCATATTATTATTTAAAAAATAAATAAATTGAAATGTAACTATAAGTATTGAATTATTTGTGATATATGTTTTTAACTAATGTTTCTTAATTTTAATTTGTCATTACTGTTATTATTATCAATGTAATTGTTTGAATCTCATTTTACATTATTTTTAAATTTATATTTAAATTATTTACATATTTACTTTTATGTATTGATTACAACAAATGGTATAGATTAGGTTTAATATGTAAATTAAGTTGTATATTTCTTGGTTATATGTGTTTGACCATTTTTACTTTCACAATATAGTTAAAATGCAAAACAATGCATTTAATAAATGAAATTGCTGTATGAAATTACACCAAATTTGACAGAAAGCTAGATCCTGCAGATTGTGCTTTTGGTTATTTGGTGTAAATCTGTTCAGTAGTTTTTGAGATATTAAAGGGAAAATAAATTTACATGTCTAGGGCCGCGGATCCTCCCCGACGACTTTGCAAATATTGAGAGCTCTTGCAGAGACCTGCAGAGCTCTGATGGGCTGCCAACACTTCAAACCAGAATGTATTGGCAGCCATCTTGGGACTCGGCTTAAGTCAAGGCCCAGAAAAAAAGTTTTAAAAAAGAAAAGGGGCAGAGACCCATTAGCTCTGATGACCTAGAGGGACCGTGCCAGGGCTACAAAGCACTTTTTTAAAAAATTTTTGCAGTGAATTAATGTAAATGTTGCAAATTCACAGCAAATGTTAAAAAAATAAACAAGTGCTGGCTCCTGTGCTTGATTTTATGAAGCCCCCTGGTGGACCAGGTCCCGGGGCATGTTGAAGTAAAGGAGGGGGCCAAATGGGCTCTCCCCAGGGCATTTTGATGCCTCGGGGACCACCACCTCCCTGGGGCTGAACTAAAATAATGAAGGGGGTCCGTTGCAGACCCCCAGGGACCTCCACCTCCCTAAGGCTATTTTACACTTCCGGGGGGGGCGCCCCCCCTCGAGTAGCCATAGATGGCCCTGGGGACTGTCACCCCCCAGGGCTGGCTCCTGGTATGTCCCAGGGTGCCGATCACCAGAACATAGCTGTTTACTCTGACTTTGCAGGAACTCAAGTCAGAGCAAACAACTCCACTTTCTGCAAGTGTGAGATGTCAAGCAGAAAGCAGAGATTTAGGGGCTGATTCTAAGCTTGGCGGGCGGCGGGAGCCGCCCGCCAAGCGGGAACCGCCAGAAGACCGTACCGTGGTCAAAAGACCGCGGCGGTCATTCTGGGTTTCCCGCTGGGCTGGCGGGCGACCGCCAAAAGGCCGCCCGCCAGCCCAGCGGGAATCACCCTTCCACGAGGAAGCCGGCTCCGAATGGAGCCGGCGGAGTGGAAGGGGTGCGACGGGTGCAGTAGCACCCGTCGCGAATTTCAGTGTCTGCTAAGCAGACACTGAAATTCAAAGTGGGGCCCCCAGGGGCCCCACGACACCCCATACCGTCATCCTGTTCCTGGCGGCCGAAACCGCCAGGAACAGGATGGCGGTATGGGGGTCGGAATCCCCATGGCGGCGCAGCAAGCTGCGCTGCCATGGAGGATTCCCCTGGGCAGCGGAAAGCCGGCGGTACACGGCCGACTTTCCGTTTCTGGCCGCGGCTGTACCGCCGAAGTCAGAATGCCCAAAGGAGCACCGCCAGCCTGTTGTCGGTGCTCCCGCGGACCACGGCCCTGTCGGTTTTTACCGCCAGGGTCGTAATCAGGCCCTTAATCTGTTTTCCTGCATGCAAATATGCGTGCAAGGAAACAGATGAGAACATTGATCCCGCAAGCAGGGAGCTGCTATTTAAAGTACCTCCTGGCTAGTGGGAGTAATACTGGCTCCCACAGGACATGGGTAGCCAGTTAGAACTGTGGGGTCCATCAGGCTCCCCCATGGTCCTGTCTCTCTCTTTCTCTCTCTCTCTCTTCTATCCTAAAATGGGATGGAGGTGAGAGAAATTATTATTGCAATGGTCACTCCATGCAATGACTTCAAAGCGTCAAACTAGCAAGATGTTTGATGCAAATGCTATTCATACCTTTTATTGGTCAGCAGGCAAGGGTCACTTCTGGCCTAATGCTAAAGCTCTTCAACTGTCAGTAGGTTGAAGGTTCAAATCTTAGTATCTCCTGTTAGTGTGTCAGTTTATTTTCTAGTGTTATGACTGTTAAATATTCCTAGTGATAGAACATTGGTGTCCTTTTCCCCTCAAAATCTGGGCACTGCACAATAAGGAGTCACCGCTGGCCGAGTGGTTAAGGTCTCAGACCTGTACACTGAAGGCTAAGGATTTCAGTCTAGGTGAGTCTGTGGTTATTTCCTGCTTTAGTTTCTTTTCAACTATAAATATTTAAGTTACATACTGAAAGGTGATTTCACTCTTTTTAATTCACAAAAACATCTCTCATGGTTGGGTGGAATATAAGTTGTTGGCCATAGGCCAAGCCCTGCAGTCAACCACCGCTGCGCACAGCCAAAGGCCAAAGACCATGAGTGGTGGTGGTTGGATTAATGTATGATAATGAAAAGTGCTTTACTTTAAAAAACCTTAGAAATTCACTGAAAAACACAAAGGTTACAGGAACATTATAGTTAGGAAATAGAATTGAAAAAAAACTTAAAAATTCACTTAAAAATTAGGCTCACCTTTTAAACATACACAACCAAAGAAAGTCACCTGTTATAGTTAGAGTTATCTCAAGTAAGTATAACCCGTGCCCTAAGGTAACTACAGCTCCCGCCCTCACCATGCACTGCAAATTACCCCACAAATTACGGCACTCATGACATCTTTGATAGCATTATTGAATATATCATTGTAATATTTGCAGTAAAACAATTGATGAAACAACTGTGCATGGGTGGGGCACGAGTTACAGGTACCTTAGGGCATGAGTTATAGCTGTAACAGGTGGATTTCTTTCGTTTTGTACGTTTAAAATGTGAACCTAACTATAACATCCCTGTAACTTTTAGTTTTTAAGTGAATTTTTTATATTTTTTTAATTGTATTTCCTAACTTTATTTGTGACTGAAAATATACCACACAAAGAGACCACCAATCAGAAGAAGAATATTCTATCTCAAACGCAAATTAAAAAACAACCAACAACATGGCACAGGTTACTTGCTGCCACAAGGCACAGAAAATTCTTCTGAATATAAATATCAATGGGTAAAATACAGTCAAATTCCCTAAATCAGAAACATATTGCATTTTTCATATAAAAACTTTAGAATTCATCATCATGAAAAGGCTTGTTTCGATTTTGCATGAGCAGATTTGACTCCTGGGGGCTTGCATACTTCTCTGAGTAAAGGTTCAAGTTATAGCAATCACATTAAAGATGGAGCACATATAATATTAATATTCAACAACCTCCTACTGTGCTAAATCACCTCTTTGTTTTAAAAATCACAGGATCTACATTTTAGGAAAAAAATAACCTTCATCAATCACTAATTTCAAATGTAAAACAACACTTGGGAAAGTGGACCCATTGCAGGGTTTAATTTTGGAAGCAAACTCCTGACACTTGAACATTGAATCTACAGTCAGCATTCTTTCAATTGTGGATTTGTAGAACGTCTTTGTTAGACCAGGAATCCTTGGCGTGGTCTCCCCTGTCTGTTTTGCCTCTGCTTCCCATGTTTTGATTGTGTGTCTGATTTCTGTTTTTTTGTGCTTTTTGGTACTCTGGGCTATTTACCACACCTGACAAGTGCTAACGTGCAAGTGCTCATGTGTAAATTATATGTGTAACTGGCTTTTCCATGATTGGCATATTTGATTTACCAGTAAGTCCCTAATAAAGTGCACTAGAGGTGCATTGGGCATGTAAATCAAATGCTACTAGTGGGCCTGCAGCACTGGTTGTGCCACCCACAAAAGTAGTCCTGTAAACATATCTCGGACCTGCCACTGCAGTGTCAGTGTGTGCTATGTTTGAACTGCCAGTTTGACCTGGCAATTATACCCACTTGCCAGGCCCAAAATCTTCCATTCTTATACATGTAAGGTACCCCTAAGGTAGGCCGTAAATAGCCCCATGGGCAGGGTGCAGTGTATGTAAGGTGGGATATGTACTGATGTGTGCTACATGTCCTAACAGTGAAATACTGCTAAATTTGTTTTTCACTGTTGCAAGGCCTATCTCTCTCATAGGTTAACATGGGGCCTGCCTTTAAAAAACTTGTAAGTGCAGTTTCCCATTGGGAGCAGATTGAAATATGGAGTTTGGGGCCTCTGAACTCACAATGAAACAAATACATCTTTTGGTAAAGTTGTTTTTTAAATTGTCAGTTTGAAAATGCCACTTCTAGAAAGTGTGCATTTTCTTGCTTAAGCCATTCTGTGACTCTGCCTGTTTGTGGATTCCCTGTCTGGGTCAGACTGACAGTTGGGCTGTTTGTGAATCCCCTCTAGACAGTGAGACAAAGGGAGCTGGGGTGTAGTCTGCATATTCTGATGGGTCATCTGAGCTAGAGTGGAGGGAGGAGTGGTCACTTACACCTGAATGGGCTGTGCTTGCCCTCACACGATTCAGTCTCCAACCCCGTGGTGTGTGTCTGGTGCCAGGCCTGGGCAAGGCAGGATCCTGTAAACAACAGAGACTTTCCTTTGAAGTTTGCCTACTTCAAAGGCAGAACGGGGTATAAGTAGTGGACCCAAAACCCCAGATGTTTAAATTACTTCTGGAATCAAGAGGAACCTCTGCCAAGGAGAAGAGCTGAAATACTGGAGGAGGAGTACTGCCCCTTTGCCTGTGACTGTGCTTTGATGGGTTGGCCTGCAGTTGCAGCTGCTGCCTGAAAGAGGACAAAGACTGGACTCTGTTGTGCATTCCTGCTTGGGAACAATATCCAAAGGCTTGAACTGATCTTGCCTCCTATTTTGAAGTTTCAGGGCCATCAAAGTCTTCCTCTGCCAGCACCTGGACTCTCTGCTGCAAATCCTGCCCTGCCAAGTGGTGCCCTGTCCAGTCTCTGGGCCCCTGAGAGGTGAGGTTGGCAGAACAAGGACTGAAATCCACGCTCAATACCACATGCAACGCAGTTGAAAAATGACCCACTTTGCTGCAAATGTCAACGCTCCTCCTGCATCGTGGCTGGGAAATCGATGTATTGTGGTTGGGGAAACGATGCAACACCTGCTCGCGACTGCTGATAATGACTCAAACCCCATGTTACGTGGTTCTCCTACACCATGCGGCTGGATTTCTCACGCATCGTCGCTGGCCATCAAAGACATTGTGAACCTGCACCGATCTGAGGTGCCCTGTCCGCAAATCGATGCATCGCTCTCTTGCGAGGGAGAAAACTATGCCTCGCCTACCAGACCAGAGAATAAATTACACACGGCCTCACTTGCAAGTAAGGAATGGACGCATCGCTGTCTTTTCCGATGCACGCTCGCCCGTGTGGCTTTATTTGTGATGCAAACCAGGTACTTTGTGTAAAATCAACTTTTCCATTGTTTTCCATGGAGTAAGACTCTTGTTCTTTTGCAAATTCATATCCTGACTTGTGTATGTTGTGTTTTTCATTTGTTTTCATTTTGTTTGATTTAGATAAATATTGCCTATTTTTCTAAACCGGTATGGTGTCCATTTTGTAGTGTCTTCACTGTATTACTGTGTTTATTTGTACAAATACTTTACACATTGCTTCTGGGTTAAGCCTTTCTGCCCATGCTAAGCTACCAGGGGGGTGAGAGGGGGTTAATCAGGTGTTTTTGCCTTTGCCCTGACTAGAGTGAGGGTCCTTGCTTGGACAAGGGGTAACCTGACTTCCAACCAAAGACCCCATTTCTAGCAGTCTGTATTTTGATGATGAATTTTGAGATCTGATCTTGTGAAGTTTTAACATTTTATGTTAATAAATTAATAGGACTGTTGGGGTTGGTGCCCTAAGCATTATGTATGTTTTTCTCCTATTAACTATTTTGTTCTATAAACATTTTCACTCTTCTTGCTTTTTCTTCACTCTAATTATTACAATTTTTTTATTAGACATTTCATTATTTTTTTGAGGAAGAACTATGGAAATTCCATTAGGAAAATATTTCTACAGGGGAGTCAAAATGGTATCAAATTAGTCAATAATGATACCACTTAATAGTTAAACTACAATCAATATATTAAGATATTAAAAGGAATGTACTTAATACTAATTCCACATGGGACAAGAGCCTTCACTACTCTTCCCAGGATGTGAATCCAATCCCAGCTTCATTTGTTACTCTTGTAACTTATTTCAAATGTATTTTCCAAACTCCTTAAATAGTAGTCTTCCTGATGCTTCATAAGATCTACTATGACAAGGCACGAAGGATGTTGGGGAAGTTGGTAGTGTACAACTGTAAAAATGGCTCCTTTGATATCTCCCACAGGTCCAAGATTGAGGAACTGAATTAGTACCTGTAAGAAATCCACCTTTTCTGCATGGTCATCCTCAATTTCTTGCCTTTGTTGGACCTTATTTTTCTGTGCTGGCTTTTGGCCTCTGTGCACTTTACCGCTGTTAATGAGTAGTAAAGTAATTGTGCTTCCCCTTTAAACATGGTTAAAGTGACTTATTGTTAATTGGCATATTTAAGTTGCCTATAAGTACCTAGAATATGGTGTGCAAAGTTTATTCAGTACCTGGAAGTTAATTGCTACTAGTGGGCTGCAATACCTATTTTTCCATCTTCTGCAGTGGCAATGTAATCATGGTTTTAGGCCTACCCTTTGTAGACTGGCTGTTGCAGTGTAAATCTGCAGCTCAACCTGTTAAAATAGCCATTTTGACAGATGAAAACCTCCCTTTTAAATATTAGTAAGCCTTATAGTCAACAAGGTAGGGTGCATGGTATTTACAAGTCAGCCATTTAGAAAATTATTATTACTGTTAGACCTAGCCATTTTTGCAGAGTTATCCCCAAACCTTTTCCCTTCTTCCTCCTATTTTTTCTGACCTGTTTTGTTGGCTTTAAGACTCTGGGCACTTTACCACTGCCAACCAGTGCTAATGTGCATATGCTCTTTGTCTACAATGTATTGGTGATTGATTTCTCCATGATTGTCATTTACGATTTGCCAGTAAGCCCCTAGTCAAGTGCAGTATGTGTGCCAATGGCCTGTAAATCAAACGCTACTAGTGGGCTTGCAGCACTAAAGTAGGCCCAAGGCAACCCGTTGGGCAGGGTGCAGTGTATTTAAAAAGTTGAATATGTACTGGTGGGTCTGGAGGGCTGATTGTGCTCCACACACGAGTTGCCCTGTAAACATGTCTCAGAGCTGCAACTGCAGTGTCTGTGTTTGCAGTTTTAAACTGCCATGTTGACCTGGCATGTGAACCCACTTGTCAGTCCCAAACCTTTTACTACATGTAAGTCACCCCTAAAGTAGGCCCAAGGCAGCCCCAGGTGCAGGGTGCATGGTATTTAAAAGGTAGGACATGTACTGGTGTGTATTACATGCACTGATAGTGAAATACTGCTAAATTTGGTTCTCACTATTTCAAGGCCTATCTCTCCCACAGGGTAACATTGAGGTTTGCCTAAACATATCTTAAAATATTTGTAAGTGTAATTTCCATATGGAAGTGGATAGAGATATGACATTTGGGTCTCTGAACTCACAATTTAAAAATACATCTTTTGGTGAAGTTGTTTTTTTAATTATAGATTTGAAAATGCTACTTTTAGAAAGTGGACATTTTCTTGCTAAACCATTCTGTGCCTCCACCTGTCTGTGCAACACGTCTGGGTCAGAATGGCAGCTGAGCTGTTTGTGCATTTCCTCTAGACAGTCACGCAAAGGGAGCTGAGGTGTGCTCTGAATATCCTGATGGCCTATTACCAGGCTGATGGGTCTTCCTGAGCTAGAGTTGTGGGAGGAGCTGACACTTGCACCTGAATAGGGCTATGCCTGTCCTCACACAAAGCAGTCTCCAACCCTCTGCAGTGTGTTTGGGTCCAGGGCAGAGAAAGGCAGGGTCTTGTGCAGTACAAAGACTCTTCTTTGAAGTTTGCCTACTTCAAAGACATAACTGGGTATAAGTACTGGACCTCTGACACCACATAGTTAGAACACTTCTGGACTGAGGACATTCTGCCAAGAAGAAGAACTGGATGCTGTAGGAGGGACTGCCCCTCTGCCTGTTGCTTTGTTGTGCTGGCCTGCTGCTTGCTGCTGCTGTCCAGGGAGCAAAAATACTGGACTTTGCTTTCTACATCCTGCTTTCCAAGGCTTGAACTGAGCTTGACTCCTGTTAAGAAGAAACTAAGCACATCGACTCCAGAGCAACTTAGGAACGGGTGCCTCTCTCCAACTCTGTGCCTGTCCCTGCACCGGAGCCATGGTCCCTGCTGAGTGCACAGTCCTGCAACACAGGCCCGACGCCGCTGCAGTGCCTCTGAAGTCTTGCCACAGCCTGAGTCCTGAGTGCAGTGACACTGACGCCCATGACATCCAACTCCCCCACACCACCTGTGGCCCCGTGGTGTGATTGCAACAGCGCAAAGTCAACGCCTCACATCTTGAGCTGAGGAATTCATAGACCCCGTAGAGTCGTAAGGAACAGACGCCTCACCACTGATGCCACATCGACTCTCCTGCAACCATAAGGAACCAACGCCTCACCTCCCCTGCCTAGTAGTAAGGAACTGAAACCTTACCTTCCTGGTAGCAGTAAGGAACCAACCCCACACTGGTTTCAGCAGAGCCTTACCTCCCCGAATCCGTGCAATATCTTTGCTTCCTCATTGTTTTCCAAGGTACTGCACCTATGGTCCGTGAAACTCTGTGACCGGCCCTCACTTCCTCACGATTGGTGCCAGACTGTTGGGAATGTCTCCATCAAGACGCCATGATAGCCCCATTTGGCACGTGTTTCTAAGCGCTTTACTAAGATTTAATCTTTGAAAATTTGTTGTTTTGGTCTTGTTTTACTCAGATAAATATTGACTATGTTTCTAAACTGGTGTGGAGTACTTTTGTGGTATTTACACTGTGATACTGTGTATGTGTGTACAAATACCTTGCACATTGCCTTTGAGATAAGCCAGACTTCTTGTGCCAACTACCAAGGAGGTGAGCAAGGGTTATCCTAGCTGTGTGACTCCCTTACTCTGACTAGAGTGGGGGTCGCTACCTGGACAGGGTGCAAACCACTGCCAACTAGATGCCCCATTTCCAACAATTAACATGTACCTACAGTGTCAAGGTCCATAAAGCTATTTTCACTGTGGCAGGCCTAGCTGTCCTATGTAGAAAACCAGAATGCAGATTAAAACACCAATCTTACTAATTTGTTAAAGTGACCAACTAGAAAAATAATTAGTCAACTATTTTGAATAGTTATTGAAAATCCAATTGAATGGTGAAGTCAGATTTTTAATAAATATTAAGGAAAGTAACTTTTAGAAAGTTAGCTTCTCCCTATCTGAGGCGCCTGAGGACTAATATGCATTAATTCCCCAGCTTTTCCCAGCCTGTACTTAACCAGAATAAGGTTGGATGAGGTGGGAACATTTCTCCCACGAGCTACACAGCCAGTTGTCTGACCTTCTCTGTGGCTAAAGGGAGACCACCAGCTCCAAGATGTTTTCTTCAGGAAGTACTCAGCTGACCATTAGCATTTAGACCTGAATAGACACTGCTCTTACCTCTGCTTAACACCCTGTGAGTCTCTAAGTGACTCCCTAAAGGTTATGGGGGCCTTAGAAGTGTACTGCTGCTATTGACTGGGACTTAAAGGGACATTGGGCCTGATTACAACTTTGGAGGAGGTGTTAATCCGTCCCAAAAGTGACGGTAAAGTGACGGATATACCACCAGCCGTATTACGAGTCCATTATATCCTATGGAACTCGTAATACGGCTGGTGGTATATCCATCACATTTGGGACGGATTAACACCTCCTCCAAAGTTGTAATCAGGCCCATAATCTTTAACCTGGTTGGTGTATCTGACCCGTGCTCCTTTGCAGTCAGCCTCAAATTGCGCATAGATCCCAGTCTACCGTGACTATCATTGGCTCTTTGTGCTATTTAGTGCCATTTCTACTTAAAACTTAAAAAATCTGCATCTCTGCTTCACCTTATATGATTTTTGTTATTTTGGTGTCATTTTGTTTATTACACCTCACTCTAATTCGATTTGGATTTTTTTTCTCCATTTTGACTTTGTCACTCTTTTGGTAATGCATAAATACTTTACACATTACCCTAAATGAAACCTGTCTGGCCTGTGACATAGCTGCAAGGCGGTTGAGCTGAGGTTAATTTAGTGCCATTAGGGGATCACTCTGACAAGGGTTATAACTATTCTTTGAGATGGGTAGTCACCCATCCAAAAGAATAATCCAATTTCTTATAGCACTCAATATTAAACACCAAAGTTGCACATAATGAAAAATCTCCCATCACCTCACCAGCCTCTCCTTGGCCAGCCTTCTGTTGAGTAATACCTTAACCTAACGTTATTTCCTTGCAAACTCAATGCCATTTCACGTCACTACATTCACCATTACATAATACCTGGAATAAGGTCCCAAATTATGTCTGTGTACATAAAAACTTGGGTTTCTCATAGGATTCTCCCCTTATCCATTCTATATGTGAATCTCCTTATGAAACGAGAGTTTATAAAGGGTGCTGTCATATCCAGACTACCCTCTCTTCACTGACGGATTTACTGTGTTTGTCTTATTCTCTGTAATCAAGCAGTCAGACAGCAATCTAGGTCTTCCTTGAATCTACCCCTTCTCATAGTGATTGATTTGAATAAACACTAGGGGGCTCATTCTGAGCCCGGCGGGCGGCGGGCGCCGCCCGCCTGGAGGGAGCCGCCAAATGACCGCACCGCGGTCATAAGACCGCGGCGGCCATTCAGACATTTCCTCTGGGCCGGCGGGCGCTCTCCAAAAGAGCGCCCGCCGGCCCAGAGGAAATGCCCCTGCAACGAGGACGCCGGCTCAGAATTGAGCCGGCGTAGTTGCAGGGGTGCGACGGGTGCAGTTTGCACCCGTCGCGTATTTCAGTGTCTGCATTGCAGACACTGAAATACACAGTGGGGCCCTCTTACGGGGGCCCCTGCAGTGCCCATGCCATTGGCATGGGCACTGCAGGGGCCCCCAGGGGCCCCGCAGCACCCCCTACCGCCATCCTGTTCCTGGCGGGAGACCCGCCAGGAACAGGATGGCGGTAGGGGGTGTCAGAATCCCCATGGCTGCGGAGCGTGCTCCGCAGCCATGGAGGATTCCCCCGAGCAGCGGGAAGTCGGCGGGAGACCGCAGACTTTCCGCTTCTGACCGCGGCTGAACCGCCGCGGTCAGAATGCTCGTGGGAGCACCGCCAGCCTGTTGGCGGTGCTCCCGTGGTCGGTGGCCCTGGCGGCCACCGGCCGCCAGGGTCAGAATGACCCCCTAGATGTCTTCAAAGACCCCATCATTTTAGCATGTTTCAAATGTTAACAATACCCATCCAGTACAGTGCCTCATGTATCGTGGAAAGACACACTGCCATTCACTTGCTATTATATCAGCAGCCATAGGGCTCCATCATTTTCAGCTGTTAGCTTCAAATGCAGGGCATTTGGCTGCTACCATGTGTCCTCTGTTAGTATTATAGTCAAGCCAGCCAGGCACATTGGCAGGTTAATGCTTCTTGGTAAATTTGTCTGCACTCCGTGTATCCATATGGCCTTCTTTCCAATACAAAATGTAGGAACCTTCTTCAACCATTCTTGTGGCATCGGTATACCAGCACTTCAATCTAATGCATGATCTAAGTGTAGCCTATTCACACCTAAGTGTATATTCACTGCCTCTTTTTATTTGCGCTCATTTTCGGATGTGGGCTTGGAGTGTTTCAGCTGTGGCTGTCATGTTATATTTATTTCAGTATTTCATACTACCTGCTTTCAAATGTCCTTCCAAGAAAGGTTCAACTGAGCTTCTTTGTCACGGCGATTCTGCACATTGACATATTCCATCCCACACCGTCCCCCAGAAAAGCCATATGAAAACAAACATTCCTCATTAACAGGAGTATACCTCTTTGTTTTGATCCAACTTCCTCTGCACTTTAGTACCAAGCACACCTCATGTGCATGAGGCATGAGTAGCACATCAGATCATTTGCCACATTGTACTAATAATGTTGAGCCAGGTTTGGAATGAGACTCATGGCTGCGCTTGACCAAAGCGTGGCCAACATCATCTTAAAAGAGATGGCTGAGGAGTGCAGCCCGTGCACTCGCCATTCATAGATTTTTTTTTTATTTCTTGGCATCCTTGGTTCTAGGGACAACGGGGTGTCCAAGAGGACAAACCAGCCCAAAACCCAATGGAGACTCGTCTACCTTTGAGTGAGCCCGATAATAAATCAGTAGTGTTGCATCCTTTTATAAACAATCATTTTGCTAACTCTTCTCCACATGTGTAGGCTACTAGTTTAAATGCCTGCTTTGTCAAAGAAAAATAATTATGTTTGAGGTTTGTGACAAGTGTAGCATTGCTGCCTGCTGTGTAATGATAGTGTTTTAATATCGTTAGCATCTTGCAATTCTTTCACAATTCCCTTACATGTTAAACTGTAAGGAGGATGCTCCCTCTCTTTACTCTGCCACTTCAGAAACATACATTGAAAAGGGGATACGTTCTACCAGATATTTTGAAAGCAGAAACTCAGATAATAACAGAACCCAAGAGCGACCTTTTATTTGTTCTCCAAAAACTGCTTTAACTGTGGGAATCTTTTTTAGATGCCCCAAAGACTCAAGCTTCCTCCCAGAAATAAAGCAGAAATTGTCAGTCTTCAGAGATACAAATTTCTAATGAGCAGTGACAGCGTAACCGGACTTTACCACTGCCTTAATGCTCAAATATCTCTGAACATAAATATCAAATATGAAGGATGAGTTTTTGCATGTTACTGCAAAGTTGCATGTGAGGGCCCGGTGTTTCCTGGGGAGATTGTTTGTGAGTAACAGTCACAGAAAGCCTCTCTGCAGTTTTTAATTCATGAAGATGCCTGTCTACAGTTTTAGTTTATGAAGCGGATTCATGGTTTTGCTACTGAGTCATTCATGAGAGTTGCCGTGCTGAATTGCTTATTAGGGTCATGCGCGCAAGCGCTCAGGCCTCGGCTGTAATCTCTCTGTAGGCTTTTAACCATGCCCATGCCACACCCGTCACTTTCATTGGTTTCTGGGCTTGTCTTTTAAAATTCGCATCATTTCATTTGTGAAAGGCATGCATACGCCATGCCTTTTCCGGTGTATAGCCCTCCTTCTTCACACCAGTAAACTACTGAAAACATACGAGGCTCCATGTTTTCAGCATGGTTTCTGGACTACTTTTAATTTTATTTCCTATGCTGTGCTATCTCACTGGGTTTTACACTGCGATCACGCTCGTTTTTTTCACATTTGTTTTTGTAAATTTCTCCTTTCCCATCCACACCCCCGCCACCATCCCCTTGAGATTTGCGGCCGCCGCCACTGCACATATCCATTGCCATGCGTCCTCTAGTTTACAATGATAATAGCGTTAACTTGAGCAAACATGACACTTATTGCATTGCAAATGCTTGTTTCCTTAATGTTGTATTGTGCTGATCGGTAATCATGATTGGTTAATTGAGGCTGGCGCTGTCAACATACTATCAATGACACTGGGGCCCATGTTGCAGAGCATGTGATGACCACAAGAGATCTCGGGATGAGCATGGATCCAGACCAGCAGACATTGTCCGAGTAGACAAACCTGGGAAGGTGCACAAGTCAAAAGTAAATTTTTGGAGTCTTGTAAAATGGGTGAAATTCTGCTTCTTGTGGTTAGGTTGGGTGATGAAGGTGTGGCATTTGAAGAGGATGGTTGTATTGTCACAAGGACACTGTAGAGATGACGTGGGAAGTCAAAATAGATTTGGTGAGGGTGATCCAGATTTTTCAAGTCCATAAAAGAACCGGCTTAGCCACAAGACAGACAATTCCTCGTTGGATGTTTCTGTTTTTCCTGATGGTGAAAATGATTGTGACGTAAGCGTGCAATGCATGCCTGTGCCTGAGCATGTCAACAAGGAGACTGTTCCTAATTTTGGTGAAGCATGTTGTGGGATGACAAGGTGTGTCAGGGTGACTCGGGTGTTCCTGATCTTGTCGAGGGTGCTGGAGTGTGTGTCAGAAGGTCAGGTACATTTGTTGAAGGTGGCTCTGTGCAGGAAGCCCTCCTGGTTGGTGATGGGGTGCATGGATGGCTGTGCAAGAGCATTGTTTGCAGGAATACAAGAATGAGAGAACCTCTGAAGTGGATGAATAATTTTATATAAAGACAAGTCAGATTTGTTTTTATAAATCTTTATTACTAGTGTAGAATGTTTAACACTATTTTTCATTTCTCTATTTTCCATTTCTGTGTATGTTTTTTTTCTTCTACTGATTACACAAGCAGGGTGCTGAGAGATGTGGGCCGCCAGGAGTCGTCCCATGCTGAAGTGGCGTTTCCGAAGATGATGAGCTCTGTCTTTTCAGAGTTGAGCTTGAGGCAGCTTTCTCTCATCCAGGTGGGGACGGTTTCCATTCCCAAGAGGAAATTCCTTTTGGCCGTGTCCGGGTCTTCAGTGAGGAAAATTATGGGTTGTGTGTGATCTACGTAGGACACGATGTTCATTCCGTGGTTTCTGACGATGGCTGCGAGTGGGTTCATGTATATGATGAAAAGAGTTGGACTCAGAGAGGATCCTTGGGGAACTCTGCAGCTGACACTCGTGGGTTTAGAAGTGTAGGGAGGGAGGCTGTCCCTCTGAGTCCTTCCGGAAAGGAAGGAGTGGATCCATTTCAGTACTTACATGTGGTCTGCATGGATCAACGAAAAGGAAAAGCGGTCATACCAAAAGTTATTTAAAGCATATAATTTGATTATACTGCGTGATTAATTTGATCAAATGTTAATATCTTAAACATGCTCCCTTCATTCTGTCCTATGTTTTTAAGAAAGCGTTTGTTTTGAATTGGAACTCACACACACATGCTTTCGGTCGGTCCTCGTGTGACAATGCGCATATTTTGGTCTACTCTGTGGTAACAGCACTTTGGGTGCCTTTCTGTTGCCTTATGGAAAACCCAGTTTGCTAATTTTGAAAGAAAATGCTAAAGGACAGCGTAGGAGGGGGGGCGTACAATAGGGTCAGTGTTATTTGCCTTACTGCAGTTGACATGACTCACGGTACACATTAAGGGGCATATTTATACTCCGTTTGCGCCGAATTTGCGTCGTTTTTTTCGACGCAAAACTAACTCCATATTTATACTTTGGCGTTAGACGCGTCTAGCGCCAAAGTTCATGGAGTTTGCGTCATTTTTTTGCGTGAACACCTTCCTTGCGTTAATGAGATGCAAGGTAGGTGTTCCCGTCTAAAAAAATGACTCCGATGCATATGCGTCGTATTTATACTCCCGGGCAAAAATGACGCCCGGGAGTGGGCGGGTTAAAAAAACCTGCGTTAGCGCCGGATTTTACTGCCTGGGTCAGGGCAGGCGTTAAGGGGCCTGTGGGCTCAGAATGAGCCCAGAGGTGCCCTCCCATGCCCCCAGGGACACCCCCTGCCACCCTTGCCCACCCCAGGAGGACACCCAAGGATGGAGGGACCCACCCCAGGGACATTAAGGTAAGTTCAGGTAAGTATATATATATTTTTTTTTTGTGGCATAGGGGGGCCTGATTTGTGCCCCCCTACATGCCACTATGCCCAATGACCATGCCCAGGGGACAAAAGTCCCCTGGGCATGGCCATTGGGCAAGGGGGCATGACTCCTGTCTTTGCTAAGACAGGAGTAATTTCAATGGGGGTTGGGCGTCGTAAAAAAATGACGCAAATCGGGTTGAGGCGATAATTTTGCCTCAGCCTGACTTGCCCCATTTTTGGACGCCCAAACGCCATTTTCCCCTACGCCGGCGCTGCCTGGTGTACGTCGTTTTTTTTCACGCACACCAGGCAGCGCCGGCGGCTAACGCCGGCTAACGTCATTGAATAAATACGGCGCCCGCATGGTGCTTCAGAATGGCGTTAGCCGGCGCTAATTTTTTTGACGCAAAACTGCATTAGTGCAGTTTTGCGTCAAAAAGTATAAATACGGGCCTAGGTGAGAGTAGTGTCCGTGGGGTTAAACGGAGACTGGGAGAGCATAAGAACAGAGCGCAGCAGTAGACTCGGGAGGGGATAATTTATCAATAAACACTCAACAAAGTGTCTTCGGAGCATGGAGGCATATTCTGCCATTTAAGTAAATTTATGTAAATAGAGATAGTGAACTTACTTTTTGCACTCTAAGGACAGATCTCATTAACTGGGCAATTGCAACTAATTTATAGGTATCAGTTTACTACAATACATTGGAGCGAGCAATCTCTTTATAAACACCTGCCTCTTATTCCTCATTTACAGGCGACTGGTGACATAGCTAATCAGCTGTAATAAGTTATTACAGTTGAGTTCTGATGTCACAATGCCTGCTGCCAGAGCCAGCTGCCAGGGTGAAAGGCAGGTCAAGGAACAGATACAGTGCAAGAAGGAAAACTAGAACTGGCTTTTCTTTATTATATCTTTTTTCTGAAAAAAAGAAACAGTGATTGACATGAATGAGACACTTATGGCAGCTTATTTACATTTTTTCACTAGCCATTTTCAGGGTATATAGGATCACTTAATGCCTCTACACAATCAAAGCCACAGAATGTTTTAACTTGGCTTACATTAAACTAATTCGAATATATTTTTTGTAAAACTTACTAACTGCTTTTTGATGCGTTTAATTTGACAGTGCAGATTCTGCGTTTATTCTTGTTAGGTTCGAGCATGCAAGCGCTCTTGCCTCTGTTGTCATCTCTCCTGGGTATGCTTTTTAAAATTCAATTGATTTTATTTGTGAAAGGCATGCACACGTCATGCCATTTCCAGTGTTTAGCCTTCCTCGAGCGCACTGTTTTTGTCATAGCTAACACCACATAGGAGGCTTGATAACAACAGGATTATCTATTACTGAAAGTGCTCTCTGAAATGAAAACCAGTGCGGTATCAGCTGCATTAACCAGTGCTTTCTTCGTGGAAGAAAGAATCACGAGAGACCACTTTTCCCCAATGGTGAAAACTGGGAGCTGTACTCAACCTACAGCAAGCCACAATTCTGACATGAGAGCTAGATGTAATTCCTACTCGACTTCAAAGTCTCCCCCAGCAAAAAAGTATGGGTTGGCAATGAGTACGCTTAAACCACCATCACTTTCAGTGACGTCCACCACAGTTCAACTGTTCCGGTATTGTACTGGGCAAACACGAAATAGGACTGGGGTATTAAAGCCAATCAAAAGCATGCACTTGGTTTGCCAAAATTCCTTGAAAGTTGCAAATCTAGTTTTTAACCACTGCATGCGTTTGGAAAGGCATAAGATCGAATAGCACGTTAAGGAGACCCTTTTTCTACAATGGGGTAATGCCTGATAATATCAGGGGAATGAATGAGGCGTCGACTTGATGTTAAAACAAGAAAAAGTTTGCTAAGAAATTATGGTGCTATCAACCAACCTGCAAGCACTGTCAGAATATTCAGAAGAGCTGTCTGGGCCTTCTGCAGCAGTTCGACATGAGCGGGGTCCACACTTGCCTCAAGATGCTGGCACACCTCGAAGAAGCTAAGAGAGATATCAACATTACTAGTAAGATTGAGTCACATTGCGGAAGTCAGTCACATTCAAAGGTCAATAAATAAGTAAAATATCACAACACTGCCAACATTAAATGTAACCAATCAAAATATGTAGGATAAAAGTATATTTCTGAAAACATGAACAATTATGACCACTCCAAATAAATTACCAGTAAATCATGATTTTCACTAACATCCATTTAGCTGTTTGTAGTTTAACGGATTTCAGATGAATGCCACTCATTCAGAATATATATCATGAGCTCCTTATCAGGTACATAGTTGGTTGTTATCGAAACACTGATTTCAAACTAGTTGTGGACCAGAAGTTGTCGAAAAACATCAGAATATATTTTATTTATCTAACAGTTCAGCGTACGTCCAGCTGTTATAGACCTAGGAAACCAGGTGGATCATTATTTGATTTTTAATGTGTACACTTGTATCCAGTGCCTCACTGAAACACATGTCCTCAAGGTGTTGTGTAGCAATTTTAGTAGTAAGCTTCATGCACGCTATTTTAGCATACTAGGCATGCCGCTGTGCACTTTCACCTAGATATGTTTTATTCAGCTCTGCTTTATTATTTTTACAGTAGTGACTTTTACGGTCTTGTTTTATTTTCTTCTATCTGACTGTTTTTGCCTAAGCCAGCACTCTGTTCTCGAACAAGAGATTCATGCTCACTCTGTGCTTCTTCCAAGGCTATAGGAAGATAGGTTGCCGGTGAACGTGGTATTAGTTTAGTCTCTGATATTCACAGAAAAGAGCCATCCTTACGTAGGGACAGTTTCTTAGAACATCTGCTGTTTTATTATATAAACACTTCCCTGTCCTTTATACGTTAGAGGTAGATTCCAGCCAGAGAACCACAACTGTATGCTGATTGCTGAATGCGTCGCTACAGATGCTAATGCCTTTGCTCTGTTATGGGGGATGATGTCTTCCCAGGGAAACCTGAAGGGCAGATTTAAAGCTTTAACACGCTGTGCTCCGTAATAGCTTAGGTAGGAATTAGTGTATTGACTATAGTGACAACATGGTTAATCTTGTTATGTTGTGTCGTCATGGTTATTGCAGCTCGTGCTTTGCTAAATATGATGCAGTCACTTCCTTAAAACCTTATTAAAACATATACTGCCTCTATTTACCATTATGTATATAAGACTAATGTAAATGAGAGAAAAGGATGTAACCCGAGTGACCACAGTTTCCCTGAGAATCCATTAATGTAATGCACTTGGCTGCCCAATCATCCCTGCCCTTGGGTAAAGATGAGGCACTGTTAGTTAGCCGGAGCAAAACCCAGATTGGAGCGACAGGTGTACCCCGCAGTGGGTCAGACTCAGTCTCCCACACCGCGGGTGATCCTGCCACTCAAAATCCAGTAGTCTCATTAGAATAATGAGAGCCTTCGCCACATGGCGCCGCCAACGTTTGGTCAGGCTCTAATTTTTGGGTCCTCTTGAGTATCTCTGTCTCATTACATACAATGACACCTTAGTACTATATGTGGAGACGTCCGTGGTATTGAGGATTTCCTCCTCAGCTAAGTAGGATATCCTATCTGATGCTGGAGGTTGTTCAAGCTTCAACTATAAAAGGAAAATCCCTATTTGGTGTGCCTTCTCTGGAAAAATTTAACATTTACTATAGTGAATCCGCAGCAGGTAGCAATTGCAGTTAATATGAGACAACCCTTGAGTACGCATTTACTGGCAAACGGCCTAATGCCTAGGGGGGTCCAGTCACATTTGTTGTAGACGCAGATGCAGCTTATAGAATAGAACTCTTCTATTCTTGGGTCACATTTCCAGCAGTTGATGGGAACACAAATACATTTCATCACTATACACTTGCAAACGTACCTGGACAATACAAGGCTTATCCATATGTAGAAATACCTTTATCTTATCAAGAACATAATAATTGGCTTGATGGCGCCCTACTCCACACAATTTTACCAGTTAGGTTAGGTCCTCTAAGTAATGATGGTCCTACCTGGCCTTTATTGGCCACCTATATACCTCACCCTGCAGTACCGAACTTAGCAGTAGCTGAAGTCTGTTGCTTATATACTTAGCTGACTGCAATATATAGAGGATTAGTGCAGTTTGTAATGCAAACATTGAATACAAACCCAGCACGTGTTGCTCCAGTGCAACCATATGCAGTGATGCCAGGTATTAATCATGGAACTGTACATTCGATCACGGGTAAAGTACCCACCAAATGAGAGGAAACTCCGTTTTGGCTAGCTCAAAAAATAAACGCACTGGAAGCAGTATTTCCCCATACAGGACCCCAAGATAAACATAGAACTTTAACGATGTGCTTGCCATTTGGGATGGTCCCCACAGTGGATAACTGTAATACCTGGGGCACGGTGTTTGCCACGCTCTACACTACCGCACACGGTACTCCGACACTTGCCAACTTGCCGGAAGTGTTGAAACAAATTCAAGATGAATACAGGGCTGCCCGGCCCTAGATTTGGGGATGCAATTAATGGGTAATTTTGCCACAGTATCCTCAATCATTTTAAGTAACCTTAAAGGGAAAGCAGGCGCACTAGAAGTGCACATGCGGCTCTGTGATGTTCCTCAACAGGATCAAGAATGTGAGCTGCCAAAGATTATCGCAGAGATCTATTCTAGTATTGTTTGAGATAGTCTAGGGGCCAGACAAACTAAACCACAGTTTCAGGGTAAATCCAATAAAGATTTTGCCAAGCAGGCTCCTGAGGGTAACAAGAAACGCTGGGATACAAAACAACAATCTCCTAAAAAAGAGAGGGGAGAATCTCCACGTACGGAGACCCCACAGAATCGATATAATCTCAGTAATAGAGATCATATAAAGACGCCTGATATGTATCAATATACTGATACACGCCAATCTCGTTCCTTTCAGGACTCATCGGAAAAACGCAATGAGAAAGGTGGGCGATCAGAGCGAAGAACAGAGTACGTGAAACCGAGACAGGAATCACAATGCTCTTCGGAGGTTTCTGTTAAAAAGGAGGTAAAGCCTCCCCGACATAAAAGCCAATTTAAGAAGACAAAAGTGGCAGCAGTCGCAGTTCAACATGCCACTCAAGAAGAGGGCCCTCTTGAAGAACAGGGAGTGGGAATTAGTACTGCTAGACAGCGAGGCAGAGGTCACAATAGTTCGCTGGAGTCTTCTAGAGCATCTGGAGGTGAAAGCAACTGATGACTTTCTACAAGTAGAGACTGCGGACATGCGTGTCTCCACACCTCATAGGGTGTATAAAGTAACGCTGCAGTTAGAAGGAGAAATTGATCGCACAATAGACACAATTTTTTGGGATCGCGTAGTAAATATATATGGGGGCATATTTATACTCTCTTTGCGCCGAATGTGCGTCAAAATTTTTGACGCACAATCGGCGCAAACACTGCCCTATATTTATACTTTGACGTCCGACCCCGCGGGCGTCAAAGTTCCACCATGTGTGTCATTTTTTGGAAGGGGGAACCAGCCTTGCGTTAATTATATGCAAGGTAGGCGTTCCCTTCCAAAAAATGACTTTAAGGCCTGTTCGCCTCATTTATACTGTGACGTCATTTTGACGCACAGGAGGGGGCAGGCCTTAAAAAACAGCGCCCAGCCTGATGGGCGCCATTTTTTAACGCCTGGGTCAGGGCAGGCGTTAAGGGACCTGTGGGCTCAGAAGGAGCCCAGAGGTGCCCTCCCATGCCCCCAGGAACACCCCCTGCCCCCCTTGCCCACCCCAGGAGGACACCAAAGGATGGAGGGACCCATCCCAGGGAAGTTAAGGTAAGTTCAGGTAAGTTTTTTTTTCCGTTTTTTTTTTTGTGGCATAGGGGGGGCCTGATTTGGGCCCCCCTACATGCCACTATGCCCAATGACCATGCCCAGGGGACATAAGTCCCCTGGGCATGGCCATTGGGCAAGGGGGCATGACTCCTGTCTTTGTTAAGACAGGAGTCATTTGAATGGGGGTTGGGCGTAAAAAAAAATGGCGCAAATCTGGTTGAGGCCAAAATTTTGCCTCAGACCTGACATGCCCCATTTTTTGACGCCCAAGCTCCATTTTCCCCTACGCCGGCGCTGCCTGGTGTGAGTCATTTATTTTGACGCACACCAGTCCGCAGCGCCGGCTAACGTCATTCAATAAATAAGGCGCCCGCATGGCGCTTTGGAATGGCGTTAGCCGGCGGTAAAAATTTTGACGCACAACTGCTTTGGCACAGTTGTGCGTCAAAAAGTATAAATATGGGCCATGATGTTTTACTGGCCAAACAAGATTGGCCACCAGAATTTGTCCGTACCTGCCCATATGGGGAAATGTTATTAAACGTTCTTTCTCGCCCCTTGTTCCAGAGGAACTCACAGAATCCTACACCATTGATTGGGAATTGGCCCAGGCACCCGCGCTATATCGCAACCAGGTAGGATGGGACAAAGATTCCCCCTACCATGAATTTCCTATTAAAAATCAACCTCAACCACAACCTCAATTACCAATAAAACATGATGCTAAGGCACCTATGACAGAAATACTTACACAACTTGATTACCAGGGCGTGATTGAACCCTGTGTCTCCCCAATGAATAATCCTTTATTCCCAGTAGCTAAACCAGACCATTCATACAGAATAGTCTTAAACTACAGACACCTAAACAGTCATACATGCACATATGCTATGCAAGAATCACATAGCACAGCACTGATGAACAATATAGTGCATAAAAAATCCAAAACAACACTGGACATTTCCAATGGTTTCGTCTGCCACAATATAGCGCCTGAGAGTAGAGACTTAACAAGTTTCAGTGCACTAGGCTCACAGAAACAATTCTGTTGTTTACCTCAGGGGTACAAGAACAGTGCAGGACTGGTCGCAGCTCGTGTGACTGCAATTTTACACCACATTGATCCTGAAGCATTGTCCTATGCAGATGATATCTATCTTACGGATGATGAATTACCACAACATTTAAGACTGGTAGCCCGCATTGTTGTGGGATTTGCAGAATTTGGTTGCAAATTGAATAAAAAAATTAAAAAAAACTACCCTTCCTCAGCGTCCTGTTTCTGGGATATGAGCTATTGAGTGAAGGAAAGAGCCTAGCGCCACAATTCTTAGAAAAATGCGCACAGTTACAACCTCCAAATACAATAAAAAAACTCCATTCTCTATTGGGTTTCCTAAATTTTGGCAGAACATACATTCCAGATTATGCTTCACGCATAGAACATTTATATGACTTAATACATCCTGATTTTTTAAGTACATTTTGGACAATCGAACACACACGCATTCTCAGAGACCTGCAGACAGACATGCTAGCAGCACAACATCTACACACAAGGGACAATAAAAAACACTTGGTCATTAGAGTAATTGCTGGTGCCATCGGTTTCGCCTATGTGACATTCAATGAGGGTGAGTCAGTCCCGATTGCAAACAAATCACACTAGTACTCAGCAGCAGAACAACGCTTTGCTCCCACTGAGAAAATTCTCACTGCTGTGCAGATGGCTGTCATTAAAAAAAGACCTCTAGCCAAGGGCAAACGCATTATTGTCGTTTCTCCAATACCAACAGTAGAGGCTGTCACAAAAGCCAGCGTCCCAAACGCAAAAGCATTACATCCACGTTGGATACAATTAGCCACGTCTTTGACAGCCACTGATGTTGACTACATTTTTTACCCAAAGTTACAAACTTAGGAATTTTTGCAGTACGAACTAGAATACCCAGTTCCAGCAAACACATTGCCTATTGAACAATACCATAGAGTCATGTACACCAATGGCTCTGCACAACCTGCAATTGGCACAAAGTATCAATACTCCGCTGCTTGCGCAGTCGTGAGTGGTTATATGGAGGACAATACATTTTGTCCCCTACATACATTTATGCAAACCCTAGGGGATTGCACAGCACAATTGGCAGAGCTAAAAGCTCTTGTGATGGCGCTGGAACATACGGATCCTGCACAGCCAACGCTGATTGTTTGTGATTCGTACTATTGTGTCCAGTCCTTCAATAAATATCTGCATTACTCGTGCCAGAATGGGTTCAGAGATTCTAAAGGCAACACCATTAAACACAGACTTCTGTGGGGGAAAGTAGCGGATTTGAATGAAACACTACCAAATGTCCATGTTGTACATATACTTGGACACCAGCTTGTTGGAATACACGTGGCTGGAAACAAACTGTCTGATGAAGCCACAAAGCCAGCAGTAGCTACGGCTGCTGTCGCTGCAGTAACACGTTTAAGTATGAAACCAGATGCAGACATATGGGCTGCGGTGAAAGCTACGGTGGATGGTACGCCCTATCCCAAAACATTTCCTGCTAAATATTCCTACCGAATGGAAGGCTGCCTAAATGCTGAGGTTAAGATACCAGGTGTAGGGGTGCGAGATATTCCCAACAAAGACATAAGATCAGAGTTGATTAAAGCAGCACATGAAGGGGTGGCATCTGCCCATGCTGGTGTGGCAGCTACGATATCTATCTTACAAGCCCGCTATTGGTGGGCAGGCCTCTACAAGGATACCAAGAAGTATGTCCTTTGTTGTGACATCTGACAACAAATTAAAGTTTCCACCGCTAAACGCCCACCGCAGACACCCCTCCTAATTTCCAACAAACCTTTTCAATGTGTGTACTTGGACCACTGCGGTCCCCTAACACCAGATAGTGCATACAAATACATCCTAGACACTGTTGACTCCTGCTCCAGATTTCTATGGGTGTGGCCACAACACTTGGCTGACGCTCTGACTATTATTAAAGATTTTTGAGTCTTTATTGGTACATATGCAGTAGCGGCTTTACATTCGGACCAGGGCCCTGCTTTTGCCTCAAGGGCTTTCAGGGACGCTATGGCTTCATTGGGGTTCCAACTCCAGTACTCGTCTCCATTTCATGCGAGGGGAATAGTGTTGTGGAGCGATTAAACTGTGATTTACATCAATCCTTGACAGCCAGAGTCTTAGGTACGGGTTGTAGTTGGCTTAATCACCTGTATGGAATCCAGAGAGCACTTAATAATCTGCCTAGAAGGTCCCTGGGGGCTCGTACTTCACATGAGTGCCTGTTTGGAACTAGAATGTACATTCCAGATCTTGATGGTCCTGGCGTGGAGGCGGCAGAAACACCTTTTGACATAAATGAACATGTCACTGTCTTACAGGAATTACAACAATTCAGTGACAACAACTTTTCTGCCAGTGCTGCCTCCACGAGAATTAAGAATGTACCTGTAACATCTACAGGCTGGATTCCAAGAGTAGGGATCTAGTACGTAAAAAGGTTGCAGTGAAAAAGGAATTTGGTCCTTCTTATCGTGCACCAGTCCCAGTCTTGGGAATACACGGTACCAGAACTGTCATTCTACCACCGTTGACAGGTGCCGAAGAAAATCGATTTACCTCTATTGACAATTTCAAACTAAACCATGTGGCCGATCCTGCACAGCCGACCAAAAAGAACAGCCAGTAGTTCCCAAATCCCTCTCACTACTGGTCAAGAGATTCCGCTACAAGTTGTAAGCCGCAACACAGAGACCTCTCCAAGCTTGGGGAGGGTGGAAAATGATCTTGCATTGGTTCCATGAATAACAAATAATACAGAACTAATTCATCGATTTGATACCACTTCTCTATTTACTTGGTGCCACCACGGGAAACACCAACTCCACCAATTAACACGGCTCCAGTTTTTGCACGAACTGCTTCTGGATATTTTGCCAACATCCATGATGACATCTCAGACTCATTCACCTCTTCGACTCCAGAACTGTCAAAAACACTTAAGCTGATAAACTGGCTTAAAGTAGCTTATTTTGTTCTTCCATGGACCTATCTGTGGCTTTTTTTGACTGTACTAGCTTTCCTGCTTTGGATTGGGTTTGTCATCACTTTCTTTTTGTTAATACATGGTCATTTTCTTCCTGAAAAATCAACAGTTGAACTGGTGGATGAAGTCTTAAAACCACATTACTCTTAGCACAAGGTACGCAGAGACTTGTCCTTTGTGAACATTTCCTTTATTCCAATTCCTGATGGGATCGTTTGGGATAAAGTAATATTTGATATATACGGCCCTACGGAAGTCATTCAAATACCATATGTGTTCAAACTTTCAATGAATTAAATAATAGTACCAGGCATTGTTTCTGATGATTGGGATGTAAAAACTGTTTATTCTATGATGACTGAATTACAGTATTATACTGTATTTGAAAATGAAGATGTTTATCAATCTAAAGAGAATTATGGTGATATGTTTTGCTATAATTATTATGGGCACCATTTCATCCACAGAGCAAGCATGCCCAAAGACTGTTTTCAATTATACACAATGGGAACATTGTACGACTCCCCCACAAGGGAGTTCTAAAACATATGCTGAAAAGTTTACATATTTTCCTGGGAATGATGTTAAAAATGCTGAGTCGTATTATTTCAAATTGCCACTTACAGAAAACATACATATATTGTTGACAAATACAACATTTAAATATTCGGATTCTCTTGTTTCCAGGTTGACTGTAGGAGGCTATGAATATTGGCTGAAGTCGATTGACTTAGAAAGTGTGTGGGGAATGAAACATTGGCAAATAAGGGGGAAGGAAGATTTATTTAAAGCATGTCGGATACCTATACAAATGATATTTTTAAATGAAACAGTGCAACAAACGAGTGGATTAGGCTTTGCAAAGATTAAGGAATTGAACACACCCAGTACACCTGCCATTGAAACATTTTATAAATGGCAAACATATATAAGTGCAACTGAAGATCAGCTCGATGAATGGGTCCAGAATGGTACATTTAATGTTTCATTGACACGTTCTGGCGTGTGGTTATTGTGGCCAATAGATAGCAATGGGTGTCACAGACGTTTCATTAACTCCTCAGGGGTTTTAGAACAAGTAGGCTAGACCCTCGCTATATTTCGTCCAAGCATGCGGGTATAGTAACAACATACAGTGTAGGGAAATGATGCCAGCAATGGTTAAAGACTTCCTCACTAGATGCAGTTAGAGAACACCTCAATCTCCTGTCTAATAACACCGACTTACAGGACTTCCTGTTAGGCCCCAGAAAACAACGTAAAAAACGCTTACTATATGAAGTGTATAATGAAATTTTGAAGCTTTCACAACAAGAATCTGCTGCCCGGTTAAGGCAAATAGACCAGGAAAATTTGGAGAAGGTATTAGCTGCTGTAGATAATGGGATTAATACCCTGTCCGACTGGATATACACTTTAAACAACATTGTTTCTTCTGCAATAGGCATTATACAAACTGAATGTCTTTGTTACATCATGGACAGAGTCAACTAAGGTCCATTATGCAGTTGGGTTGGACACTTCAAACATTGAAAGCGGGTCGCATTCCCTGGCAACATGTCAGTGCGAGGGAAATATTTTCTTCTTTTAATTTAACGCGACAACAACAACTTATGGCTAAGAAAGAAGCGATTTATGTCATGTTAAACATCGAGAAATTAGAAAAATTGCCTTCTACTGTGGCTGAGATACCATCAGCTGAATGGTTAATACACAGGGTCATTAATCTGCCTATTTCCACATTACAATTCTCCTCCTGTTTAAAACACATTCCGGTAGGCAGATTTGAAAGGCTGGGAGATAGTTACATCCATGAGGTGTGGGAGCTTCCCTTCTCGTACAAATGTCTCAGTGGCATGAAAGAGGTCTTTCTTAGTGGAAGTGAATGCGAGAATTGAGGCAGCCATTCAATGGTTTGTAAACAGCTGTCCTTGCATGGGGCTTGCAACGCGTCTGCAGCAAACTTGGCTTGTTATCTGAAGGGAGTTCCAGTCCCCTTGATTAGACCTATGTTCCAGGTGCTTTCAAATGGCAGCTATGTCCTCCTCAATGGTGAAGACTGTTGTGGGATGCAAGCCGGAATAGTTTATGTTGTTTCAGTCTCTAAGATCATTACATGCTACGGGAACGTACTTTTTCCTCCCACGAGTAAAAGAGGTAGTGGACGTTTGGCCTCATATTGCTACTTCTAATGTGAATTTCGACAACTTGAGCAGACTCAAGGCTTTATTGTTTCATAAACATGTGGCTCTTACTTCTGCAGGCGAGATCTACGTACTTCAGGTGGCAAGGTCGTCAGCAGAGATGCAGTCTCCTTTAAGTACAAACTTTCCGAGACACTTTGGTGAACTTGTGGGACGAATATTTAATGCATCCAGTACTACTGGAATCGCAAACGTCTTTAAGGCTGTTGGTTCTAGCTTCATTCGCACCTTCTCCTCCATATTCGGTTTAATACCATCAGCCATTGACTAAATTTTCTCTAGTATTTCTGAGGGATTTTCAATAACTTTGGCTATGATAGTTGGCGTTTTGCTGTTGCTATTTTTTATGCCCAATGGCTGCCTGCAGCAACAAGAAGAAATGAAAGCTCTCCCATCAGCGCAGCTGTGCCGTGAGCGCATGATGCAGTATTTTGGAGCAACACTCCTGGAGCAATTGGAGTGTGACTGGTCTCCGTCATTCATACTGGTTTTACATTGTGTGCAGCCGCGTTTCGGTGCCTCTGGTGCGCTTTTGAACATGCACTAGAAGTTCGTCTTTCTATGCAGCACTTGCTTTCATTGGACGCTGATCTGTCGATGTTCTAGCTGAGGGCTCATTACCAGACATGCGCATTGAGGGTGAGTTTGCTATGGGAAGCTACTTATGAGTTGCCCTTCCAGGGGATGTGGCTCTTACCTCATCAATGGGCACACCACGGAATGTCGCATTGGCTGAGGCTTAAGCTATGGAACACGAATGCTCCTTGGTCCTTCTTGGAGATGCCTTTCCAACTTTAACACCTGCTGAAGTGGAAGATTTTCTGTCCTCTATTGTCCCAGAGTCGATTGGGAATTCTAAAAATAATTTTGACTCTTGAAATTCGGTCTTTTTATGCCACAAGTTAACAGTTTTAAAATTGTCCTTTTATGATGCTCATGTGTCCTTTTAGCTTGTCGTTACTAACATTTTTACATATATCTTAAAGTGAGTTTTAGTAGCTTTCATGTATATTTAGGCTTTTGAACCACCTTCAACCGGCAAGGGGAGGGTGTTGTGTAGCCATTTTAGTAGTAAGCTTCATGCACGTTATTTTAGCATACTAGTTCTGCTGCTGTGCGCTTTCACCTAGATATGTTTTATTCAGCTCTACTTTATTATTTTTATAGTAGTGACTTTCAAGGTCTTGTTTTATTTTCTTCTATCTGACTGTTTTTGCCTAAACCAGCACTCTGTTCTCAAACAAGACATTCATGCTCACTCTGTGCTTCTTCCAAGGCTATAGGAGGATATGTTGCAGGTGAACGTGGTGTGAGTGTAGTCTCTGATATTCACAGAAGATAGACATCCTTACATAGGAACAGATTCTTAGAACATCTGCTATTTTATTATAAAAAAACTTCCACGACTGTATGCTGATTGCCGAAGGCTTCACTACAGATGCTAATGCAGAATTCAGGCCTTTGCTCAGGTATGGGGGATGATGTCTTCCCAGGGGAACCTGAAGGGCAGATTTAGAGCTTAGCACGCTGTGCTCTATTGTAGCTTAGGTAGGAATTAGTGTATTGACTATAGTGACAACATGGTAGCGTTATTTTTATGCTTTACTCTCTTTGTCACAATTTTAATCTTGTTATGTTGTGTCGTCTTGGTTATTGCAGCTCATGCTTTGCTGAACAAGATGCAGTTGCTTCATTAAAACCTTATTGAAACATATACTGCCTCTATTTGTCATTATGTATATTAGAGATACGGTTCTAACCTAAGTGACCACTGCTTCCCTGAGAAACCATTTATGTCATGCGCTCGGCTGCCCAACCATCCCTGCCCTTGGGTAGAGATGAGGCACTGCTAGTTAGCTGGAGCAAAACCCAGATTGGAGCGACAGGTGTCCCCTGCAGTGGGTCAGGCTCAGTCTCCCACACTGTGGGCAATCCTGCAGCTCAAAATCCAGTAGTCTCATTAGAATAATGAGAGCCTACTCGACAATGGTACCTTGCTTGCACTCTTCCGTTCAACTCTACATGCATTCCCCATCGGCTTTTATCCTGTCCAGAGATACCGCGCACAGGGTTGGCAGCTAGCCATTTGTTTTTTACCAGCAATACCAGTATTTTCATGTCTCAGCCAGGACAAATATTAGAAAAAACACCTAAAATCAGCATTTTTCCCCTTACCAATACGTATTAAACATCAGAAGAAAGCATTTTGAAGTGTCTTCTAGAGTTTCCATAATGATACATGAATGACTCTTAAAGTAATGCAGAGGGAAAGGCCCTGTTAAAATGATTACACTTTCATATAAAGTTATATTTAGCATCATATCAGGGCCTTTGCTGAATCTTAAAATGTGAACAAACGGCCAATTTTCTTCTTTGGGAAGGTGGCAACCCCAGAACACATGCATTCTAAAAGATTATAATCGAAATTGCTTTTCTTTCAATACAGGCTAAAATAACACTGAATGCTCATGCATGCATTTTCACACTTATCACTGCACACCCAGGTGTGAAAGTATGTGTCCTAGACACACAGGGGACTATTTTGAAAAGTAGTTTGGAGTATGTATATTCTTACATTCTTTGTTAATTGGCCCCAAACCATGTGACTCTAGAAATAACATTGAGATATTCCGGGACTACAGATATATAATTGGAAAAGACTATACCTACTTTGCATTTGATCTAATTAGGAGTGGAGTGGCATAGGTTGATTCACAAAGACATGTAAGAGTCTGTAAGAGTATGCAAATGAATACTCCTGTAGTACTACTTCCCGCTTTCATAAATGCTTTTCTGAATCGACCACAAAGAGTCTGATTAACTATTTATTTTTCCCAAGGAATCGAAACAGCGTTGTCATCTAATTATGAATAATTCAGGATTAAGTAGTAAACCACACCTGCTCACAAAACTGTATGCTAAATGTAAATTAGACCCATATTTCAATGTTTGTTCGACTTGAATATTAATTCCTGGAAGAGTTACATGAAGGTTCCTATATAAACCCTTGGTTCACAATCAGTGCCTAACTTGACATGGTGGTTGCTGTTGAGACCAACCGGCACTCATTTTTGGGGACCTGTACTTATTTTTCCATATCAGACATTGATCGAGAGCAAGAGAGAAAAAACAAAAAAAAAGTAAAGAAGGAGGAAGAGAAAGTCAACAATAAACAAGTTGCAAAGGGAGAAAGCAGGTACCTGTATGAGAGAGATGAAAGGGCAAGGAGTGTCTGGTAGTGGATTAAAGAACAACCACGAGCCACAAGAAACTCTGGCTGCACTTTTAATAAATGTATAGCTAAAGGAAGGGAGCGGAAGCACTTTAATTTACAGTGATTCTCATACCTTGTGCATTCTGAAGTTAATAAAATAAGCATGCAGAACTCAGCTCATGTGGCTCCAAATCAAGAATTTGTAACTCAAGGTTACTTTCCAATGGTGTAAGGCAGTGGTTCCTAACCTTTTGACTTCTGTGGACCTCCATTCAATGATTACTGGAACCCGGGGACCCCACTGAATACTTTTTGCAGTCCGGGGACCCCCCATTAACTCATTACTGAAAGCTGGGGACCTAATCTGTTAATATTGTTTAATTTTCTAAGCAGTCACAGACCCCCTGAAGAGGCTTCGCGGACCACAGGTTGGGAACCACTGGTGTAAGGAAACTTGAGGGGCCCCCTGCAAATTACATGTCGGGGCCATTGACCCAGTCAGGAGTTCTCAGGCCAGATGCCTGCCGCCAGTGCACAATGCCGGCTCTGCTGAGGGGGGTCCCTGGAGCTCAGGGGTCCCCACACCGCAGGGCCTGCAGGGGCTAATGATACACCACTGATACATCCCGTTAGAGATAACATTTCCAGAATATAACATCACATTTGGCTCCTGGCCACTCATACAGCATTTTCCACTCTTTCTTTGTATGTCACTAATAATAATGTTCTGATTACTTACTAGTAATCTTCATTACTCTGATTCTTCCTTTCACTCCCCAAAATTTACTCCATGAGTCTCTGTGACCATTCACCATTCTCTTTCCACCACTTTCCAAGCTGTTTCTTTTGTTTCTATTACTGAGGTAGAGGAATCTATCCATAATTCACTTCTCCTCTCTCAACAAGTCCTTTTCTTTTTTGTGCCATTTTATTTCCCTACAAGGGTTGATCAAGCTTTGACTAGAGAAACATCCATTGTTTCCTAGGATTCTGAGGCCCCTTTACTCTAGGATTTACAGGGTAACTGTTTTTCTTTTTTGCACCCTTTCTAGACTTTGTAGTTTGCTGTTTAAGGACCCACATACTTGTTTTATTGCACACTGATTCATGGAGTAGGTATTGGGACAAGGAAAGAAATGAGGAGGTAATTTGTATTCAGCTTTTTCTCTTTGTCTCTTATAATCCCGTAATGTACTTGGCTGAAATTTGATGCATTCAGTCTCATTGCGTTTCACCCGAAGTCTTGCTGCAGTTCATTTTTAAGACGGTTTAAGATCATTTTTTTCCTAAGGAAACATGTTTAAAAGCAATCCCATGTGGGATGATGGATGTCCTTTCTATGACAAACGCCAAAGCATCGACGCACCACCACACATCGGACAGAGGCAGGCCTTGACGCTCGACGAATATTCTCCAGTGCACGCGTGACTCAATGCAACATTCCTTCATGCACACAGTGTTCTTTCAATGCAAGGCAAAGAAACAGTGCAAGGCTGAGCAGCAAACCACTGCCTAGAAAGACCAGAAAAAGGATTGCGTGACAGCTGGTGAGTGGCTACGGCAGAAACAATTAGGGCCTAATTCACAAAGGTAAATTTACACTTTTATGCAAGTTTACTACTTTTTGGTACTCAGAAACTGCATGGGGAATTTTACAACTCTGCGCTCCCTATACCGATGTGTACGAAGTTCTCAGCCCTCAATTAACTCAGTCACAGAACGCGGTACACATATCCATTGGCAGTGCGAAGTCATGAAAATCCTTTCGTATTTACCGAAACCCAAAAAGTAGTGAATTTACACAAAGTATTGTGAACCAGCCCCTCCGCCCTCGTGTCAGTGAGACGGTATATGTCGATCCCTGCACAAACAACTGTCTGTACAGTAGAAGGATTTGTAAATTATGTGGACTGTAATTACGAGAGGGGTAAAGTCGATATAACTGGATACATTTTAGCAGGTCAAACCTTCTAGAATTTTACAGGGGAAAAATGCCCAGTAATTTTGGTGGCATCCGAATTTTAGTAAGCGCACCAAAATCTGCATGTTATCCCCCATTTTTTAGGACAAGACTTCTAATAGACATTAATTATGACACCTGTAATATAGAATCTCAAGGTGATTAATATTATTGTGTACATTATTCATTATCAACCCCCCTGGGGAACTTCTAGTGAGGGCCGTAGACTCATGCTATTTGTGGAGGACACAAAAAGCTACGTAGAAAGGTCCTGTGAATTCAAATTGACCCCATGCATTTCTTATTTTTTATATACCGTGTAACTATGTGTGAACTGTCGTACAATTGTTCCTATTTGAAAAATAATGTCATTGTGCAGTTCAAATATATCAAAATAAGCAAAACTCCATTCCATGTACACACACTTGTATCATCATCCAGCCAGGCCCAGCTTTACGTAAATATCAATACATATATATTTGAGTAAGCCGTTTAATTGTGATTCAATAAAATAATTAAAATCCAGTACGGATATCTGACTACTGAATTGTTCCCTAAATACTAAGTGCTGAGTTTTTAGAGTTTTCCTAAATCTCATACGGTCAGATTTATTCTTCACTTTCACTCTACGCTACTCCAGTAAGAGTCACTGTACAACATGCCTCTCTATGAAGCACCACTTAACTCTACTCTTTTACATCCCAGTCCATTCAATGCTACCCCACTTTACTGTATGAGATGCCACTCCACTCTATGTTATGACACTCCACTCTACAACACTCCAATCCACTCGAAGACACACCATACTACTCCACTCTATTATACTTTACACCACCCTATGCTAAGCCACTCCACTGTACTCCACTCAACTCTAAAACACTTTGGTCCATACCATTCCACTCAACACCACTCCACTCTATGCCACACCACTCTATGCCACCCCACCTAATGCCACTGTCCTCTACACCACTAGACTCTATACAATTCCACTGTTTGCTACTCCACTCTATGCCACTCCACTCTATGCCACTCCATTCTACACCACTGCACTCTACACTGTTCCACTCTACATCACTCAGCTGTGCACTGCTCTATGCCACTCCACCCTACACTATTCCATTCCACATTATTCTACTCTACACCAGTCGACTCTACTCCTCTGTGTGACACTACCCACTACAGTCTTCTGCACTGTACACTATGACACTAAAACTAACGATACTACACCCCACAACACTTTATGATATGAAACAGTTCCAATAAAATACCTTAAATTTATAATTTACCCACCACCTTCAAATCACTATTATTTACAGTCTTGGTGGGTGCCACAATGCCCACCTAGGGCACCAACAAAGTCTCCGATGATGGGGGCTCCGAAGTCAGGCCCAAGGCCCTGGCAGGCCCTGTCAGTTCCAGGGCCAGCACCATATTGAGTGCTGGCAGGAGCTGCCTCCATACATTGCTCCCACCCTCCCACCCAGGTAGGAGCAGCTCTTTTAACTGCTCCCATCTGGGCAGGATAAACATTCCGGCCCTGCCTGGGAGAGTGCAGGCACGGTATGCCTGCACTCTCCTGGGTAGGGAGCTACTGTGTCCTGAGGGATGGTGTCCAAGAGATACTGCAACCTTTCAGGCCCCTGTGCCTTCATGCTTCCTTCTCCTTATTTAAATTGCCAGACCCAGGGTCTGGCGTCCCCAGGGCCTGTTCAAGGCTCAAGGAGCCACCCAACCCCTCCACTTATTAATACTATAACAGCCCTATGGGGTGGGGTGGCTTGGGCCTGTAAGTGGCACAGGGAGGGGGCGGTGCATCATCCATCCCACTATATGAATATCGACCCTTGGGGGTGGGGTCCCTGGGCCTCATGAAGGGCCTGAGAAGGGATCTCACACCCCCCCAATATTTTATGATGTGCCATTCCCACCCCAGCCCTTGCCACCATGCTCTTAATGCTGTAATGATTGTAATCAGCTCCACTGACACATTATTGTTCAAAGATGTACAAAAAGTTCCTCACTGTCCAAATAACAATGAGGAACATTTTGTACATATTTGGACATTAATACATCAGTGCCACTGACTACAACCAGCCTCACATTGAAACCCATAATGAATCATAATGAGTCGGTAATTGTGATACCAGAAATATTGACTTGATTTTGTGTGTTATTCATTATTAATCAGTTTTACTAATTAATATATTTGATCTCAACATTGTTAGCGGATGACCCAGTCAAATGGTTATATATGTTACCCACAACTTCCTCAAAAATTCCCTTATTATTGGTTGATATCTAATGATTTAAAGACTTATTGGTACTAGACCGTAATTGGGTCTTACAATAACACTTAGTATATCATCTAATTGGTGGAGAATCCAAGCATACAGAATGTACTGTGCAGTAATCTGACAAATCCAATCACAAATAATGCAGTTGTCTGATATATTAGATATGCATCAAGGTTTCTTAGGCCTGGATAGATTGTCACTAGCATCTAAAACATCATCTGACTGGTGTGATACCTTATCAGATAAAATCAAATGGGTACTTGACCATAATTTGAGATTTGTTTTGGCTTATATGATACATGTGACATTAATAATTTTAATCACAATCATGGGTTATGTCATCTGAAATTAACACATATTCAGCTGTCTAACACAATTGCACTTTCTTGCTTAATTGCCAACTTTCAAACCAGGGAGCTTTATACATTACTGAAATGATGAATTGATTTCATGCAATGTTTGTTGTTTTCATTTTTTCTATATCTATTTTTAATGTATATAAGAGGTTTTGTATATTTTCATATTGCCTACAATATCCAGAATGTCCCCTGGTAGACAGGACAGATAGACGTATAAGTAACAATATAGTAGAAGGACTCATAAATCGTGACCACAAGGGTCGAAACACATTGGTGGAATTGTTTTCCTTTTCTAATCAATTTAATTGATCAGTTCACAGAGTGACACTTTTCTTTGGTGACACATTGAATTGGGGACGGAGACCTACCCCCTTGCATGCACCAGCTGTTGTGCGTACCACATTGGAGGAATATATATATATATATATATATAGAGAGAGAGAGAGAGAGAGAGAGAGAGAGCGAGAGAGAGAGATAGGATAGATAAATATATTTCAGCGACCCATGGAACACACAAAGACACAAGCACTTATGCAAAAATAGTGTGATGTGATTTCTTAAGGCAGCAGCATCAATAGCCCAACGTGTTTCAGGGAATGATCCCCTTGATCACAATAGAATACACATAAAAATTCACAGCATATGTAATGTTATATTAAGTGTATTTGTAAAGAACACTATCCCCTCAGAGGGTATCCTGACGCTGAGCAGGTGTGAGACTACACTTACCTGGGGCAGACAGGAAGGACTCATCAAAGACAAGTTTGTATGAGGTCTCTCATGTGTAATCACATGTTGTTCCATGCTTTAGGAGCGATGTGTGAAAAAGCCTGACCGCCACATCCGGTTCTGCATAGAAGAGGGATGTGTGCATGAAGGAGTCTGGCTAAGTGAAGGCGTCTGGAAGGTTTGTGAAAGGAGATATGGCTATTAAGGTAGGCTGGGCTATTGTTGTGTAGTGCCTTAAAGGTGCAAGTGAGGAGTTTGAACTGGGTGTGTTTTCTATAGGGTGTCCTTGGAGCTCTTTGAGGTAGGGTGTGATGTGGGTGCAGTATGGGATTTTGAGAGTGATTCTCAAATTCACATGTATTATTAAAATATCAGTTAACCAGATCATAAATTTACATACCTTTCCACCCAATTCCCCTAAAAGCCCAACACCCCATACTTATTTATAAATTATAAATTAAATATAAAAAATACAGTGCAAAATTACAAATAACTATTATGTATTACGTTAGTTAAAAAGTATTTGTAATACAACTATATGAAAGCAAACAATATCTCATACAACAGTCTTTTAAAAACTATATTATATAAAAACAATATGTTTACAATCTGTATTCTGTTCATCAATGTTTTACTAGTGGCAATATTTATGTCACAGGATATTTTTGATTCAATATTGCTGCCAGTTACCAATGCAGGTGTGTCAGGTTGGGCAACACAGCTGAGCTCAGGGATCACAAGGCAGACAGAGGTTACTGGGCCTCAACCATGGGCGTTCAGATCGTTTACGACTGGTATGCTAGGGTCCATCCTACTATCACTCTGTAAAGTGGCTAAATACAACCCTTTCTGTACTTGACTGTCAGGATTGTGAGGACGAGCAGTCCAAGGTCTCTCAGGGAGGTTGTGCAGGGAAACAAGAGCTAAGAATTCAACAGTCAACCCAACAGGCACAATGATGTATTGTTCAGTACGGTGTATATCTCTATGCAAAATAAAATACTTTAATCCAACAATTTAGAGAACTAAATACTACACAAATCAATTGGAACATAAAACAGGGTTTTAACCTAAGCTATGTTTAGCAGTGAGGTGCTACACTCCTTTTTCTGCTATCCTCGTTCCCTTCATGAGTCAGAATCCCATTAGTACAGTCCCCCAACACACTGCAGCTTAGGCATCAATCACACACAGGTGCAGATAGACTCAAATACTTTAATTATTCAAATGTGAAAATCACTTCAATTTTTCTTACTACTCTGATAAAAGCCTCAAAGTCTCACAATTCTGAGGCAGAGTCGTTAATGTGTGCCAATCTCTTGTCTCAGGTGCAGGCTAAACCTGGCTAAACCCTGCACTTACATGCTAGGTATCATTACAGCAGTAGCAGTGTGGCAGGCAAGCTTTGTGCTACTGCCCTCATGGTGCTGACCCTACTCCTGTTGGGAATGCAAAAGCAAACTAGCCACAGAACAGTGTTCACAGGATGAAATCAGTGAGGAAAATCTGTGAAGAAACTCTGGTGTCCTTTCCAATCAATTGCAGAAAGGTGTCCAGATTCAGACATTCTAGCTTTTGAACTGAGTGATCCGTGGAGGTGGGCCTTTGGAAGTTGATGTCTTCAAGGAGATCACACATTTGTAATGGCAGCAGTCGTCTTCTGAGCTATTGGATGACTGCCAGGTGACATGATGGAACTTGATCTTTAGAAGTTTTAATGCAGCTTCCAAGTGAACTTCACAGGGAGAATTGAGGAACCCTGCATGCCACAGGTCCCTCCTGGCTTCGCTTCTGGGATAGCAAACTATCTCTGGGTGCTCCATATGCCAGAGACAGACTTAGCTTCTCTTCCTCAATAGTCTCTCTACTTATGGGGCCAGACACACTCCTTCCCACTCTCAGCAGTCAGGCTGACATATAGACACTCTAGGCAGACCGTCAGCTCCTCTAGACAATGATGCAGACTGCATCTGATGTCCTTTCACCTCTGAGATACTGGCTGTCAGGCAGACACTAGACTTAGTTGCACAGCAGCTCTCGAGTTCTCTTTGGAACACCCCTTTCTTGATTGAGAAGAACTTGGGACTGCCATCAAGTGAGGTGACTTGGACTCAATTGTATGCACATTTTCAGAGAGGGGATGTGGATCTATGGTATAAGGTACCTGTCCACTTCCAAATGTCATTTTCAGGCTGCTCCTCAGCAAATAGCCTTTGTGCGAAGTGATGGCTGTCACAGCAGGTAGCAATGGGGCTAGGTCCAAGCAGGAGTAATTAAAACATGAGCATAATATAACATGCGATCTCTGTACCTGGCTTTTATCAACCTTCCTGGAGCAGTGATCAGAAATAGATAAAAGTGTAGGCACTGTCTAAAAATATCCTCACATTGAACAACAGAAACTTCAGACCCACCCCTAACACAAACCATCTATCAAACAGCAGTACCTGGGAAGAACTAATTAACAGCCCTTTGCTTAGAAAGTCCTTATTGAATTTCTAAAGGTAGCCATTTCTCGAACCTTCCTCACTTCAATATCTGGAACTCCAGCCACAACAATGCAAGCAATAGGCTTCAACTGTCGGAAGAAACTGCCTCATCTTCCATCTTCTGTCATTGTAAACTGTGGGCAGAAAAATGGATCCTGTTGGCCCCAGCACTCAGGCTCATACAACACATAGATTTCTGCTGCTATACTCACGCAACACACTCACTGCACTTAAGTGCACTCAACATGCACAAATTATGTCAGTTCTGGGTCTCACAAAACGGTGGGACTTTACATGACACAAGTAGGTAGGATCACGTATTCTTGAAAGAAATAGGCCTAGTCACACTACTATTTGATAAAAAATGGTACTCTGCCATCATTGCTTTAATGATGCAGGTAGGAAATGGACAGTAGTTTGATTCCCACTATGAATGCACACTTTGTGCTCTACTTCAGGTAACAGAACAGGTTCGGGACTTTGAAGTACTTGGGACAGACTTACACCAGGGGGATGGGACTGTTCCTTCCTCACAGTTTCCTGGCCAAGTTATGGAGCTAGAAAGATTCCTCTTTTAAAAGCTTGCAGAGGTCTTTCATTGAATAATCCTGAAATGTGTGCAGTTTAAGATGGAGGACAGGTCCTTTTACATTCATTCAGTGCAGACTTTTACGGTGTTCATCATGTGATCCATTTTAGGAAACTGCATTGCAATACAGACAAAGTATTTTTCAGCAAACTCATCACCCCCAAGCCTGATTTTCCCCCAGAATGTATTTTTCTCTTCTCTTGAAGTGCCTCCCAGATTCTAGTATTTCTTCAGCCTTTGTCCTTTTGAGCTGTTGGGACTGGTATCTGGAGGGTTAGTTCATCTCACAAGACTCCTGAACCAGAGATTCAAGGTAAACTCAAGTGGAATAAAGAGGGAAGGAAACTGACTGAAGGCACAGCTCAGATCATGATGGACTAGAAATCTGCGATAATTTCATGGTATCCGTCGGGTTACTACCTTTAAAAGACTGGGAGGCACATATGCGTGCCATTTTTCCTGTTGCAAACAGCCCGATTTGCAGAATTGGACCATTTGCGACAGGAAAAAAACATTTTGGTATGTACAGAGCCTATTTTGCAATTCGGCAATTTATTTACCGAATCACAAAATAGGTTTGCAAGTCGCAATTAGGAAGGGGCATTTCCTTCCTAATTGCGAGTTGCAGCGCGATATGGCATTGTTTTGTGACCGTGAATGCGGTCACAAAACAATCACAGTTAGCACCAGTTTCAAACTGGGGCTAACCCATTCGCAAATGGGAAGGGGTCCCATGGGACCCCTTCTCCTTTGGGAATGGCAGCGAAAATATTTTTTCCGAGCAGGCAGTGGTCCCGTGGACCACTGCCTGCTCTGAAAAAATGAAAAGAAAAATTTTCATTTTTGTTTTTGAAATGCATCTTGTTTTCCTTAAGGAAAACGAGCTGCACTTAAAAAAAAAACTGCTTTATTTAAAAGCAGTCACAGACAAGATGGTCTGCTGTCTCCAGCAGGCCACCATCCCTATGAGGGCGGCCATTCCCAATGGTGTCACAAATTGCGACCTACCTCATGAATATTCATGAGGAAGGTCATTTGCGACCCCATTGGGAATCGCAAACAGTGTAAAGTACACTGTTGTACATCCGGTTTTGCGAGTCTCGAATTGCGAGTCGCTAAGTCTCGCAGTTTACGAGTCGCAAATCCGGATCTTTGTACATGTGGCCCTAGAATACAAACTGTAAGGTGCAGTACGCAATGACATATATCAGAAGGCAAAGCTGGAGTCAAGTCTTACCATTCCTTTGGTTAGAAGTTCTGTGAGAACCCATCTGAATAGCTGGATCAATTCCAGATATTCTCAACAATACTGAGAAAGGAACAGTTAAAAATAGACAAACCCCAAAAAGGAGAAAAGCAGGAAGGGAGAAAAAGAAGAAAAGTGCAAGGGACAATCTGATGTGAGTTAATATGAAGCTGAGACCCTATAGAAAGAAATAGTTGCCAGGCATGAAGCAGTTTAATAATCCATTGAAGGTAGAGCATGTTTTCACACATTGGTCTAATGGATGGATTCAACCATAGCCCTACATATGTCTTATCCACAAATTCATAGTCCTCCTCAGCGCCAGAGTTCCCTCATGCTGCTGACCTGCTGTTGTTGTTGCCTTTGTGTGACCTATATCTCTAAACTGGCTGGGTGAATATCTGATCTCGACATTGTATTTGTGAGTGAAATGTGGTCATTTTCGAAAAAAATAAAATGCTGACACATATGTATGTAGACGCATACATATATACATCAGCATTACTGGTATAGGAAAATGCACACATTTCACTAACAAATACAATGCCATGATTAGAATCTCGCCCGGTTAGCTAACATATAACATGTAACTGTGTAACATGGTCCAATCTTGTTCACGTGGGGTGACATCGTAAACCATCAGACCGAAGGCCAAGTGAATGACACTAGAATATTGAGATGCAATGTAGGACCACATAACAAGTTACCTGTTATTCATTTTTTTAATATCACAGTTTTTATTTTGCTGATTTTTATGTAAATATATACATTTATATATTTTATCTCCTTTAGATGTTAAATGGTGCATAACATACAACATGTTACAGGACTTGAAAAATAACCCAATAGAATTTGATGAAGAAGATTATGTAGGTGATGAATGCACAATTCATAAAAGGCATCAAAAAGACACATGATTATGAACGTTGCTAGCCCATATGAGCATGATGAAATGAAATGAAGTATTCTCCAATGTATGTGTGCCTGAAATGAGATGAGGTTCAGCAACATTTTTAAAAATGTATATTATTGCACCCCAAAAAAATTGTGGTTTATATTTTCTTTTATACGGACGGGAACAATATGCATACTTTTTTGTCATTTCAGACTATATGAAATTGTGTCATAACAGTTATCTTCTGGAGGTATTTGACAGTATTTTACTGATATCTCTTAGTATTGCCTATATAATATTTTTTTAAATTTTCTACTGATCTTGGCTCTTTAAATATGGTGCCCATGAAAGCGTTTAGCATTATTATCAACCATGGGGTGAAAGATGTAAATTTTTGCTGCTTCCACTACAGTAAGTTTCACTTCTATTATATTGCTGGTGGACTGCAAGCCTCCTTTGTGGACGTATAGGATTTGGAGGAATATGTACATATATATGTAGATAGATAGATAGATAGATAGATAGATAGATAGATAGATAGATAGATAGATAGATAGATAAATAGATTTCCACTCAACACAATAGTTACAGTACTATTATGATAACGTCTGAAACGAAAAATAGTTAAATTAGTCAGTTATGGTTAGCTTTACAATTCAAACCCCGCAGAACAGCCTTTAAAACAAGAAATCGTGTACCATAAGCAATGCTGGTGATGTCACAAATTTAGGGGCATATTTATGAGCCTCTATCACCACCCTGAGCCACATTTGCAGCATTTATTTAGAAGCAAATATTGCATTAAGGTGGCATTTCCCACACGTCATATTTATTGCACCACTTTGTAATCCCTTGCGCCACGTTATGCCTGTGCCAGGCATAATGTATGAAATAAAGGCATTCTGGCGCTGCGGGTGCATTAAAAATAGCACAAAGGAAACTATGAGATTCCTTTGTGCCATTTTTATCGGCATTTTTTAATGACTGCTTAGTGAAGGCGTTGAAAAGAGACTCCAATTGATTTCAATGGGCCTCTGGGTGCTTTGCAGGATTAGCACCATAATTTGTAACCCTAGTCCTGCAAAGCGAGAAACCAGCATCACAAACTGTGATGCTAGTCACCCTAACTACCACCATGGTGTGCCGTATTATAAATACGGCGCTACCATGGTGCCGTTAGGTGGGGCACTAAGGGGCCACTTTTCATAAATATGCCCCTTAGTTTTAAAATTGTAAATTGTACCTAAAGCTACCTATAGCCATTGACTTTTTTAAAGAATGCAGACTCCAAATCCCCGAAATGGAGGGGACAATCGGTAGACTCAGTAGCAAGACGGCGGATTACAGAAGCGGATCCAACATGGTTCATAACTGTTATAGTTTGTGGCCTCATCAATAAGGGCATGCTCTGGATACTTTTAAAATGCTTTCACAGCCCATTGTTTTTGTAACGGGACTGTAGATTATGGAGGTGACCCACATTTGCAGCGGCCTAGGTCCCTGATTTTTGTAGTCTGAAGTCTTATTACCAAGACAGCAGACATAATCACAAAGTAAAGGACTTCTGTTTGCCTAGGATCTTTGGAGGAAATCACAACCCCCATGTCACAATCCGATTTTTGTTTTCTTGTACTTGAACTTTGAAGGGACGCCTGTGGGACTTCCCACCTGGGTGTGGGTGCACATGCTCCCTATGTAGCCTTTTATATTTTTTGTCCTGAAAGTTGGGGCCATACTCTTATCCTGTAATGTCAGTCACAAGAAAAACATTTCTGTTAAGGCTAGCTAATCACACCTTTTGAGTCCGCAAACCTGATTTATAGTTAGAGTGGAATGGATAATAGAAAAAAGCTGCCTAATCCAATATAATGTTGTTGTTTTTTAATTTGGACACCTTCTTAGCAGAGATACTGATCATTTCAGGTTCCAGTTCCACATTCGAGACAAAACTACAATAGCCAACAGAGGTTAGGTGGAGTGTCAAATGACACAATCTCACCGGAAAAACACCCTTGAGAGGTATTCTGTGACAAATAGCTTCCTCACAATGATAAGAATGGAGAGTTGTATAACTCAATTACCAGCAATATAGCACGGTGAGAAAAACCCTACCCTGTAAATACCATAAACCTCAACTACTCAGATTAGGAGAAAATTTGAAACCCAACCCTCCAACAGACTACATTGGTTATGTAAAACCATAACCTCGGACAGCAGTCTGCAACATGATCCTGAAGAAAACGAAATTGGCAAATGTGGCAGCGTCACATAATTGGCATAACATATATACGGTAGTACACAACTAGTTTACCACCTAATTGTAGCAGGGATTACAAGTAAAATGCGATTAAAAAATGACGAAACTATTGTTTTGTTCATGCAATTGAAACACAAAAATGTATACAGAATTTAGCTGTACTTACCTTTCGTTGTTTTGTAAGGCTAATTGCCAATATTCATCAAATGCAGCATGTATGTTGCCATTTGTTTCATTTCTAGAAAATTGTGTAGACTCATTAGAAAACATCTCCATGATTCCTTGTAACAAGTTCGGCAAGTGCATGATGTCATCATCTCCTGAATTGTCTTAGATGAAACGAGAAAAGATAAATGAGGTTATAGAACAATAGTATTGATTCTTCTAAATATCACATTAGTCAAAATTGAAAGCTCCATTATTCAAAAGACTTAGTTTGAATGAGTTAGCTCAGGAAAAAACGTACTTATATTCACCTAAGATATAAATGGCTAGCATTATTTACTTAGGAATTTGCTACATTAAGCAAAAAAAATAAATATATTCAGTCGCAGTTGATCAGAAGGATAACACATTGTTGTACATAACTGCAGCAAATTCGCTTTTTCTGCACGGTTACCTTAGATTTTTCTACCTTGCCTGGACCCTGTTTTTGCTGATATCAGGACTGCTGCTGACAGGTATTCCGTGAGACAATATGTGCGCTCTGGCCCAAAATCGATATTGGTAAAATGGTTTCACCCATGTGGTCTACTTAAGCTCCCTGTATGGCCATGGTAGATGACACAGAATTTGCAGCAATGGCATGGAAGTTAAACATGATGTGGGCTACAGTGTGTATTTACATCTCCGACATATATGATAACAATATAGGGCTCCCAGGAGGACCATTGTGTTCTGCCTCGGCCGCAGTTTAAAGGCACTGCAATAGCACATGGCAAGGAAAAGTGTATTTTGTTTTGCAAAGTAACTCATGTTCATAAAATAACATGTTACCAATAAAGTGTGCCTTTTAGGATCATGAGGTAGGATGCCTAATACATAAAGCAGTGGCACACTGTGGGCCTGATTTACAAAGGTAACTTACACTTTTGAGTAACTTTACTACTTTTCTTTATTCACAAACTCCAAGTGTAAATTACTCCAAAAAAAAGATACATGGCCATCCACTGGTACTGCGACACCCTCCCATAGAAAACTATCAAGATAGGGACTTAAAATAAATCCTCATAAATTAATGTATTTAAAATAGTTACAAATAAAAATAAATCTTACTTAATGTGAACAAAATATCTAAAAGCTATAAATTTGTTATTTAATTGTATCATTTAAATAACCTATTTTGGACTTAAAAAATAGTGTAACAATACCTTTTATGAAAAATAATTATTTCTAATTAATTCAGTACATCACTTCTAGTAATTATTAGTGCACATTAAAACATATTTTTTCTTAAGGGCAATAATGTATTATTTAAGTTAAACTTCAGAAAAACAATTTTAGTTTAATTTTATATATTTCCATTAATTACATTTGTAATTCAAAATTCATTTAATTGTGTTGTAGCTTTTTTTATTTTCGTTTTCCGCCTTAACTGCAGAATGTCCCTACACACAAAAAAGGTGTTATGGTACAATCACTGAATAGCTCAAAGTGCTGTTGGAGCAATTTCTAAGTGACGTAATTTACTCCATAGCACATTTTATTTATGTCATAAAAACAGTTTGGAAATTTACAATGGGTGCATGTAAAACAGTGCTACCACAGCTGTTATGAAATTCTATTAACTTTGTTAAGTCTAATATGTTATTGATCGTCCTCCATTCTTCACAGAGTCCTTTGTGAAATCAGGCTAGGTGCTGGTTGCGTCAACCAACTATTCATGTTCCCCAGACAAGAGAGAAATATTGTGCCTAAAAAGCCGGCCGTGAAGACAAGGAAGTCAGAGGACTGACCAGAAAAACCTTACTTAACAGTTGGAGAAAGTGGGACTTGGCAGTATTTTCCACAATAACGGGACCAGGAAAAATACTGAGGCTCTCTCAAAGAGATTTCACCTAATGGGGGCAAGACATCCAGATTCACTCACTTAGAGCTATTTGTTGCACTAAAAACCGAGTCAGTGAGACATCGTGCCTGGCTATAGATTCAGTTTTTGTTGGAAATTGCCTTTCTGCAGGGTCATCCCCAGACTTTTTGCCTTCCTCCTTCTCTTTTTCTGACCTCATGTTTGCTGGCTTTAGGACTCTGCACACTTTCCCACTGCTAATCAGTGCTAAAGTGCATATGCTCTCTCCCTAAAACATGGTAACATTGCATCATACCCAATTGGACTATTTAATTTACTTATAAATCCCTGGTAGAGTGCATTATATACGCCCAGGGCCTGTAGATTAAATGCTACTTGTGCCACCCACTTAAGTAGCTCCTTAACCTTGTCTCAGGCATGCCATTGCAAGGCCTGTGTGTGTAGTTTCACTGGCAATTCGACTTAGCATTTCAAAGTACTTGCCAAGCCTAAAACCCCCTTTTTCTACATATAAGACACCCCTAGGGTATGCCCTAGGTAACCCATAGGGCAGGGTGCTGTGTAGGCAGAAGGCAGGAGACATGTACCTGTTTAGTTTACATATCCTGGTAGTGTAAAACTCCTAAATTCATTTTTACACTGCTGTGAGGCCTGCTCCCTTCATAGGCTGACATTGGGGCTGCCCTCATACATTGTTTGAGTGGTAGCTGCTGATCTGAAAGGAGTAGGAAGGCCATATTTAGTATGGCCAAAATTGTGATACAAAATCCTGCTGACTGGTGAAGTTGGATTTAATATTACTATTTTAGAAATGGCACTTTAAGAAAGTGAGCATTTCTCTGCACTTAAATCCTTCTCTGCCTTACAGTCCACATCTGGCTGGCTTTAGTTGACAGCTCCTTGTGCATTCACTCAGACACACCCCAAACACAGGATACTCAGCCTCACTTGCATACATCTGCATTTTGAATGGGTCTTCCTGGGCTGGGAGGGTGGAGGGCCTGCCCTCACAGAAAGGACTGCCACGCCCCCTACTGGGACCCTGGCAGACAGGGTTGAACTGAAAGGGGACCTGGAGCACTTCTAATCCACTCTTTGAAGTCTCCCCCACTTCAAAGGCACATTAGGGTATATAAACAGGGCCACTGCCCCTACCAACTCAGACACTTCCTGGAAAAGAAACTTGTAACCAGAACCTACATCCTGCCAAGAAGAACTGCCTGGTTGCCCAAAGGACTCACTTGACTGATTTCTGTGAAGGACTGCTGCCTTGCTGTTGCCCTGCTGCCTTGCTGCTCTCTGGCTGAGGTGATGAACTGCTCTCCAAGGGCTTGGATAGAACTTGCCTCCTGTTCCCTGAAGTCTCAGGACCAAAAAGACTTCGGGCCATATTTATACTTTTTGACGCAAAACTGCGCCAACGCAGTTTTGCGCCAAAAAAATTAGCGCCGGCTAACGCCATTCTGAAGCACCATGCAGGCGCCGTATTTATTGAATGACGTTAGCCGGCGTTAGCCGCCGGCGCTGTCTGATGTGCGTTAAAAAAAACGACGTACACCAGGCAGCGCCGGCGCAGGGGGAAAATGGCGTATGGGCGTCCACAAATGGTGCAAGTCAGGCTGAGGCGAAAAAATCGCCTCAACCCGATTTGCGCCATTTTTTAACGACGCCCAACCCCCATTGAAATGACTCCTGTCTTAGCAAAGACAGGAGTCATGCCCCCTTGCCCAATGGCCATGCCCAGGGGACTTCTGTCCCCTGGGCATGGTCATTGGGCATAGTGGCATGTAGGGGGGCACAAATCAGGCCCCCCTATGCCAGAAAAAAAAAAAATATATATACTTACCTGAACTTACCTTAATGTCCCTGGGGTGGGTCCCTCCATCCTTGGGTGTCCTCCTGGGGTGGCCAAGGGTGGCAGGGGGTGTCCCTGGGGGCAGGGGAGGGCACCTCTGGGCTCATTCTGAGCCCACAGGTCCCTTAACGCCTGCCCTGACCCAGGCGCTAAAATCCGGCGCTAATACGGGTTTTTTATACAACGCATATGCATCGGAGTCATTTTTTAAGACGGGAACGCCTACCTTGCATATCATTAATTCAAGGAAGGTGTTCACGCAAAAAAATGACGCTAACTCCATGAACTTTGGCGCTAGACGCGTCTAACGCCAAAGTATAAATATGGAGTTAGTTTTGCATCGAATTTGCGTCGAAAAAAACGACGCAAATTCGGCGCAAACGGAGTATAAATATGCCCCTTCATCTCTTCAAGAAGGACTCCTTGTGCGGTGAAATTCGACGCACAGCCTGACAGAAACGACGCACAGCCTGCGGCAAATTTCACCACACGCTGATCCGGAAAGACACAGCCCGACTTCACAATGAGAAGATCGACGCAGCACCAGCGTAGCAACCGGAAATTCGACACACGGGCCACTGGATTGATGCATTGCTGAGCCGGAATGACGCAGCCTAACTTCCAGAGAGGAATCGACACAGCGCCTGCCGTGTGGTAGAAAATTCTACCCAACGCCCACTAGATCAATGCATCTCCTGTGACTTCATCCTGCCGGTGCAGGAAATCCACGCACCGTCCCTGGGGTGTCTGAAAACCCCTCAACACGAAGAGGATCCACGACCGAGCACCAGAAATCAACGCACAGCCGTCCCTGCGTGGAAACTAAAACAACGCATCACTGTGTGCAGCCAGAGAAATCGACGCACATCCCTTTGTTTCCACGCTTCTCTTCCTCTGCGGCCCCTTTGCGGAGATTTTTCACACGAACCAGGTACTTTGTGATTGAAAGAGACTTTGTTTACTTTTAAGAGACTTAAGACACTTTATATCACTTTTCAGTGATATCTCTACATTTACATATTGCATATTTGATCATATTTGACATGCATTTATCCAGATAAATATTATATATTTTTCTAAACACTGTGTGGTGTATTTTTGTGGTGCTATATGGTGGTATTGTATGATTTATTGCACAAATACATTACACATTGCCTTCTAAGTTAAGCCTGACTGCTCAGTGCCAAGCCACCAGAGGGTGGGCATAGGATAATTTGGATTTTGTGTGATCTACCGTGACTAGAGTGAGGGTCCTTGCTTGGACACTGGGTAACCTGACTGCCAACCAAGGACCCCATTTCTAACAGATTTGTACTGCTGGAGAATTGAAAAAGTGAATTGATTCCTGGTCCATGATACACTATAATTCTGGACCCTACATTGGTACTCTGGTACCACATGGCACTCCTTAAAATTGCTTATGCAAAATAAAAATGGCATTTAAGGAGTAAGGTAATCCCCACTGTGTCTTGGAAGGGTGCTGGGGGGCAATAGGGGATTTTATAATGATGTTCTTAAACTTTACAGTTGATCACAGTAACAAATAATTATAGTGAGAGAATTCGACAACAGTTAAAACCAGACTAAGGGCCTCATTATGAGTTTGGTGGTCCCACCGCAGGACCTCCAAACTTGTGGCGAGGATGCCACTGCCATTGGCAGTGCAGGTGCCCCCTTTGGCCCCCAGCACTGGCTTTCCGCCAGCCTTTCCATGGTGGGGTCTTCGCCATGGAAAGGCTGGCGGGAAACTGACTTGTAGTCAGCCAGGCGTTGCTGAGTTCAGTGCCACCCTGGCTGAGTAAAACTCAGGCTGCCCTCACCACATCAGGGACCATGTTCCTGGCAGCGACGGCGGTCTTTAGGCGGGTCCATCTGCCAGGGTTGTCATTTGGTGGTCAGACCGCCTGGAGTGCAGCAGTCCGACATCACTGCAAATGTGGCTATCTTCGGAGCGCCACACTTGTAATGAGGCCCAAAATGTTTAGTTAGGTGCTTGGTCTTCTAGAAATGCAAGATATAAAACCCTTAGCATAATAAATCAAATATAATAACATCATTTTCAGGACAGAGGGTTTTGAGGAGTGAAGTGAGAGAGAGAGAAGATATTTGATATTTTGCAACTCAAATTTTTAAAAAATATATATAAATTGTTAGTTTAACATGTAAAAGATTGCCCTTTTATTGAACTGTTATACTTTATGTAATGGAGCTCGCTTATGAGCAAAAGCATGACCATGGCGATGGGAGGAGTTGAGCTATAAGATTCAGAAGAAGAGTATGAGATCTTAACCTCTATATTTAAATTGATGAGAACATAACTATAACATTTGGTCCAAAAATGCTAGTCAGAGGGTTTTGAGGAGTTAAAAAGTTGAAAGGGAGAGAGGAAGAAAGCAGATATTTTGTTATTTGGGACCTGAAATACTTAATCAAATATATAAACTTGTTAGTGCAGCATGAAAAACATTCATATTTCACTGATTCTTGATACTTTTTGTAATGGAACTAACACATTAGAAAAAACATGACAATAGATACAGGAAACTGGAACCATCAACAAGCTGAAAGCCAGAAACCTTAACCAATAGGACACCTCTAGAGATGTAGATGAAAACATAACTATGACATTTGATCCAAAATATATTTTCAGTGAGGTTCCGTAGCTAAGTATCACATCATCTTCAGTACAGGAAAGAGGGTTTTGAAATGAAAGAGAGGATATTTATTTGGGGCCTGAAATACTTTAGAAAATATTCATACACTTGTCAGTATAAAATTAAAAAGATGTATCTTTCATTGAACTATGGTACCTGAAATGGAGATCACTTAAGGTCAAACACATGACAGTGGACACAAGACTTGAATTATAAATATTTTCCTGACTACATGATCATGTTTAAGCTGAAATGTGAGATCCATTACAAAAACACCAAGGTTCAATAGAAGGTCTATCTATCTATCTATCTATCTATCTATCTATCTATCTATCTATCTATCTATCTATCTATCTATCTATCTATCTATCTATCTATCTATCTATCTATCTATCTATCTATCTATCTATCTATCCATCTATTTATCTATCTATCTATCTATCTATCTATCTATCTATCTATCTATCTATCTATCTATCTTTCTCTCTATCTATCTATCTACATATACATACATACACATGTGGGTGTATATATGTGTGTGTATGTGTATTTATTACCTAGTGGCAGTCACCACTAGGTAGTTATAGTTAGGACCATAGTTAGGACCATGTTTCCATGGAAAAAACATTTTTTGACTTGCCTATATCTATGGCGTCGTTTGATGAATCTTCAAGAAAGTTTCCCCCAAAAAAGTGTGCCGGTGATTCTTGTTGCACATGGGAATTTTCGGGGTGATCTATCAAGAGGGAGCAGAGAAAAAGGGGAGGGGGTCAACAAAATGTGCATTTCCCATGTTAATTACTATAGGAGTTTTGAACATGACTACAGCCAGAATCACTGAATCAAATTACACCAAATTTGGCAAAAAGCTAGCTGTTGGTATGCAGATTGTGCTTTGGGGTATTTGGTTTAAAGCCTTTGAGTAGTTTTGGAGATATTAAAGGGAAAATAAATTTGTATATCTGAGTGGGTGCATGTGTTTTTTTAACTGGGGTCTGGATCCACAGATCCACCACCGAGTACACAGGGATGTGAGCACTGCGTTGGATATTCGTGCACTAAAAAAAAGTATTTTTTTGGACAACCTCATGCCCATGAGAGATCCCTCACAGACCCCTCTATCAGTCCAATGAGGCAAAATTTTATTTTACGCATGGGACCCAAGTCCCAATGCACAAAATAGTGGCTCCACTTTCCTCTAAGATTGCAGCCTGCCAATCACAGCAATGACTTGCCCTGGTTAATTTGCATCTCTAGATAAACATAAATAGTTTTACTTCAAGAACTCCAAAACTACTGAACAAATGTACACCAAATTAGAAAAAGCACTGTTTCTGGACCAAGATCTAGCTTTTTGCCAAATTGGGGAAAATGTGTTTTGGGACCCTACATTTTTCTGTGTCCCTGCTTGATAGACCACCCCTCAACTTTTCAGAGAGCAGCTGAGGTGAAGTGACTGGAAACTAGTCTGGAACATTTTGTTAACATTTGAGGAATGGTGCCAAAGTTATATATATATATATATATATTTTTATATATATATATATATATATATATATATATATATATATATATATATATAAAAATTATTCACTAAAAAAACAAAGGTTACAGGGATGTTATAGTTAGAAAATAGAATTTAAAAACATTACAAATTCAGGTTACAGAGACGTTATAGTTAGGTTCTGAATTTACTTGAACAAACCATCGAAATTCAGCAGTTAGTTAGAGTTCATTCAAGTAACTATAATTCGCACCCTAAGGTAACTATAAATCGCGCCTCCACCATGCACAGCTTTTTCTTCAAAAAGTTGACTGCTAATGTTTCATTTAAACTTTTAAGGACTTATAGAAGGTATCATGACTGCTGTAATATCTGGGGTAATTAGCAGTGCATGGTGAGGGAACAAGTTATAGTTACCTTAGGGCACGAGTTATAGTTACAGGATGTTAGAAATGGGGTATTTGATCAGCAGTCAGTTTGCACTCTGTCCAAGCAGGGATCCTCCCTCTAGTCAGGGCAAAAGAGATACACACTTAAGATAACGCCTGCTCACTCCCTTCGCAGCTTGGCGCAAGCAGTCAGACTCATCTCAAAGGCAATGTGTAAAGTATTTGTACCAACACATACAGTAAAACTGTGAAAACACTACAAAATGGACACAACACCAGTTTAGGAAAATAGCCAATATTTATCTAAATCAAACAAGACCAAAATGACAAAAATCCAACATAGACAAGCAAAGTTATGAATTTTTAAAATAAAAAGTCTTACTCCATAAGAAACAATGGATGCGCTGGTGTTACACAAAGTACCTGATTTACGTCAAAAATAAAGCCGTACGGGCGAGCGTGCGTCGGAAAAGTAAGCAATGCATTGATTCCTTACTCTCAAATGAGGCCGTGCGGCGTTTCTTTTCCAGTCAGGTAGGCGATGCATTGTTTTTCTCCCCTGAAAGAAAGCAATGCGCCAATTAACGGACTGGCACCTCGAATCCGGACAGGTTAGCATTGATTTTTACGCCCAGCCATGATGAGTGAGAAATCCAGGCATGCGGTGATGAGGAACCGCCCTGCGTGGGGGTTGGGTAGATTTTAGCAGCCCAAGCAGGTGTTGTGTCATTTCTCAAGCCGCGATGCAGGTGTTGTGTCGATTTCCCAGCCACGGTCCAGGTGGTGTATTGATTTCTCAGCCACCATGCAGGTGGTGCATCGTTTTTATAACCGCGTTGCAGGTGGTGTGTCAAATTTTTCCTTGCATGGCTCCTTTGCGTGGATTTTGGTCCTTGTTTCACCAGCCTCACCTTTCAAGGGCCCAGAGACTGGAGTAGGTACCACTTGGTAGGGTGGGAGTCTCAGGAAAAGAATCCAGGTGCTGGCCCAGGAAGTCTTTGCTGGCTCTGAGACTTTAAAACAGGAAGCAAGCTCAGTCCAAGCCATTGGAGACTCTTCACAAGTAGGAATATACCACATTGTCCAGTCTTTGTCCTCCTTCAGCCAGAAGCAGCAACTGCAGACCAACCCAGAAAAACACAGTCACAGGCAAAGGAGCAGTACTCCTCCTCCAGCTCTTCAGCTTTTCTCCTTGGCAGAGGTTCCTCTTCAATTCAGAAGTAATCTAATAATCTTCGGTTTTGGGTTCACTACTTATTCCCATTTCTGTCTTTGAAGTGGGCAAACTTCAAAGGAAAGTTTGTTATTCACAAGATCCTGCCTTGCCCAGGCCTAGACCCAGACTCACACCATGGGGTTGGAGACTGCATTGTGTGAGGACAGGCAAAGTCGTTTCAGGTGTAAGTGTCAGCTTCTCCCTCCCCACCCTAAACCAGGAGATTTATCAGGATATGCAGGCTACACGCCAGCTCCCTTTTTTTCACTGTCTAGCGGGAATTCACAACAGTCCAACTATCATTCTGACCCACACGTGGAATGCACACGTAGGCAGAGGCACAGAATGGTTGAGCAAGAAAATGCCCACTTTCTAAAAGTGGCTTTTTCAAACGGACAATCTAAAAGCCAACTTTGCCAAAATATATATTTTTAAATTGAGTTCAGAGACCCCGAAATCCTGATCTCTATCTCCTCCCAATGGGAAACTGTTAAAGATATTTAAATGTTTAAAGGCAGTCCCTATGTTAACCTATTAGAGAGATATGCCTTGCAACAGTGAAAAACAAAATTGGCAGTATTTCACTGTCAGTACATGAAAAACACATCAGTACATGTCCCACCTTTAATATACACTGCACCCACGGGGGCTACCTAGGCCACCTTATGGGGTACAAAAAGGGAAGGTTTGGGCCTGGCAAGTGGGTACACTTGCCAGGTCAAATTGGCAGTTTAAAACTGCACACACAGACACTGCAGTGGTAGGTCTTAACCATGTTTACAGGGCTACTCCTATGGGTTGCACAATCAGTGCTACAGGCCCACTAGTAGCATTTGATTTACAGGCCCTAGCCATCTCTAGTGCACTTTACTAGGGACTTACTAGTAAATCAAATATGCCAATCATGGGCAAGCCAACTATACATACAGTTTACACAGAGAGCACTTGCCCCTTAGCACTGGTTAGCAGTGGTAATGTGCTCAGAGTACCAAAACCAGCAAAAACAAAGTCTAGCACACAGTCACACCATAGGAAGCAGAGGCAAGAAGACATGGGAGACTATGTCAAGGATGCCAGGTCTAACATGTGTCTTTCCCAGCTGACAGTGGGGAGAACTACCCAACCTCATGGGAATTATCATCACTAAGGCAGAAGAATCTGGACAGACCATCAGCATTAGCGTGTTGTGAACCAGGACAGTGTTCCACTGGAAAATCCATTCCCTTTAGAGAGATGGACAACTTCAACAGTTTTGGGTTCTCCCCCCTCATGTGCATTAACCATCTGAGGGGCCTGTGGTCCATCTGAATCCTGAAGTGAGTCCCAAACAACTAGGGCCTCAGCTTCTTCAAGGCCCAGACCCCAGCAAAAGTTTTTTGCTCAGTTCCACTCTACCTCCATTCCCTGGGAAGTAACCTCCTACTAATGAAGGCAACAGGCTGGTCTAGGCCCTCTTCATTTAGCTGTGCAAGGGCTGCTCCCACACCATGCTCTGAAGCGTCAGTATGTGCAACAAATTCTTTGGCGAAGCCGGGTGCCTTCAGCACGGGTGCTGTGTACATGGCTGCCTTCAGGGCATCAAAAGTAGTCTGGCAAGCCTCAGTTCAGATTATCTTTTTGTGCTGCTTTTAAGAGGTCAACTAAGTCAAGGGGGCAACTATAGTACCATACCCCTTGACAAACTTCCTGTAGTACCCGGTGAGACCTAGTAAGGCTCTAACCTCTGTCTGGGTCTTGGGAGGCTTCCAAGCCAGCATGATATGAATCTTTGGTTGCAGGAGTGCCACCTGGCCATTCTCACTTCGTTTTCCCAGGTAGACCACAGATCCCCACCCTATTTGGCATTTATTAGCCTTAATAGTGAGGCCTGCCTTCTGGAGAGCATTGAGCACTTCACAGAGCTGCTGCACGTATTCCTCCCAGCCTTAGCTGAACACTGCAATATCAACCGGGTAGGCTGCACTGAAATTCTCCAACCCAGTCAACACCTGGGTGACCAACCTCCGAAAGGTGGCAGGAACATTGATCATCCCAAAAGGCATAACCCGGAACTGGTAGTGCCCATCTGAGATGGAAAACACTGCCCACTCCTTTGCCCATCAGTTAGGGCAATCTGCCAGTACCCAGACTTGAAATCAAACATTCTGAGAAACTTGGCAGGTCCCAACCGATCAATGAGCTCATCAGCTCTGGGGATGGGGTGCACATCAGTCTTCGTGATGGCATTTAGTCCATGGTAGTCCAAACAGAACCTGAGTTCTGGTGTGGCACTGGGGGCAGCAGCCTTTGGGACCAAGACCCCTGGGTGGCCTAAGAACTACTGGAGAACTCAATAACCTCTAAGGCTAACATATTGGAAACCTCATCCTTGAAGCTAGCCCTGATCTTGTCAGTTACTCTGAAAATCTTGTGTTTTACAGGTGGACTGTCCCCAATGTCTATATCATCTGTACACAGATGAGTGACCCCTGAGGTCAAGGAAAACAAGGGGACAAACTGTCCCAACATATGGTGACAGTCTCTCTGTTGCTCTGGGATCAGTGTGGGGGAGAGGTTCACACCCACCTTTCACCCAGGCAGACAGGAGGTTCAGGAAGAGGTTCACTCTGCTTCGCCACCCCATTATCTATTGCCAAGAGCAGTGTTGACTCAGACCTCACAAAGTGAGGTTTGAGGTGGATCACATGGAGGACCCTTGAAGGGTTCCTCAGAGTCTGCAAGTTCACCAGATAGGTGACATCACTCTTGTGCTCCTCCACCTCAAAAGGCCCAGTCCACTTCTCCTAGAGAGCACAGGGCTCCACTGGGGCCATGACCCACACTCTCTGGCCAGTGTGGCATTCTTGTCATGCCAGTGTTTCATGTCTTCCTGGCTTACTTCTAGGTTCACCTGAGTGAGTTTCCTGAAGCGGGCTGACTGGTTTCTAAAGACCAGCATGTGACTAAACACATCCTGTGGGGCCTTACTGGAGGCGCTTTCTAAGCCCTCCTTTACTAGACTCAGAGGTCCCCTCACAGGGTGGCCATACATCAGTTCAAAGGGACTAAAACCAAGTTCTTTCTATGGTACTTCCCTATAAGCAAACAGAAGGCATGGCAAAAGGACGTCCCACTTATGCCTCATGGGTTCTGACAGACCCATAATCATGCCCTTCAGGGTTTGGTTGAATTTCTCAAACAACCCATTTCCTTGGGGGTGTAAAGGAGTGATGAACTTGTAGGTCACCCCACACTCCTTCCACAGAGACTTCATATAAGTAGATATAAAGTTGGTACCCCTGTCAGATCCCATTTGCTTTGTGAATCCCATGTGGGTAAAAATCCCCATCAATGCCCGGCCCACCACAGAGGCTGTGATTGATCTCAGAGGGATAGCTTCCGGGTACCGGGTGGAATGGTCCAAGACCAGGATAAACCTTTTGCCCATGGCTGTCTTGGGATCCGAAGGCCCCACAATGTCAATGCCCACCCACTCAAAGGGAGGGCTGACCACAGGGAAAGGTTGGAGGGGAGCCCTACATTTCCCCACACTTTTGCCACTTTTGTTTTTTGTGCCACAAATACCAAAAACACCATAGAGACTATACTCCCTTAGGAGGTAAGTAATACACAAAATATATACACTAGAATGCAGAAATAGGCATAAAAATAGCTAGAAAACAGTGCAATTATTGAAACTCACAATAGTTAGAAATGGGCCTGGGGGAGCACAAACCATATGATAATAAAGTAGAATGTGAAAGTCAGTCTCCCACCTAGGCAAGGGGCGCTGGGAGTACTAGACAACCCGAAAGGTAAGTACTAGAACCCACCCCAGTGCCCAGGAAAGCAGGAGTAAAACTTTGTAACTTTCCCAGAACACACACAGAAACTACAAGAGTTATGCAAAACCCAGAAGAGACTGGAAGACACCAACAGTGCATTCCTGGACAAGAAGACCTGTGGAATAAGGGGACCAAGTCCAAGAAGCACAGAAGATTCCAGGAAGAGCAGGGGCCCTTGCTAACCTGGATGAAAGTGCAAAAGAAGAACCACTGGTGAAGAAGAACAGTCAGTACTGCACCCAAGAAAACAAAGTCAGGTTCCGGGAGGGTGCAAGTGATGTCCCACGCAGGATGGAGGATTGCAGTCTAGTTTGCGTTGTCAGAGTCTGCCAACAAGCCTTGGTAAACGCAAAGCTCGTGGTTAGCTGAAAATGGTGCTGCCTGGAACCAGGAAGAACCAGGTAGACTCTACCCAAGAGAGGGAGTCAAAGGGGGCTCTCAGCAACTCAGAGTCCACAGAAGGCCAGGCAGCATGCACAGGAGTCCCACAGCATGGGGACAAGAAAGGTACAAAAGAGGCCCATGCAGCACTATGACAAAGGCTCCCACCTCGCCGGAGAACCAGTCAGGAAGCTGTGCGCCACAGGATAGAGTGCTGGGGGCCGGAGCTACAAGTTGCATGAAGAACTTGGAGGAAGGATTTCAACAAGCCTTGGCAGCTGCAAAACACACGGTGCACAAGGCAACTGTCTTGGGGAAACTCTTACCTCCACCAAAGTTGGACAGTTGGACGTGAGGACCGTCGGGACCACTTCAGTCCACTACCCATGATGTAGGACCCATGCAGCTAAGCAGTAGAGGGGATCCATGCAGCTGGTCATCATTGCAATTGTTGCCTATGGAAGTAGGGGAGTGACTCATTCGTCCCAAGGGACATTCCTTTGCTCTTCTGATTCAGGCTGAAGTCGGGCTGTCTTCAGAGGATGCACGACCAGGAAACAGTTACAGTTGCTGGCAGGAGACGGAAATACAGTGTTGCAGAAGATGTCTTGCTTCTTTGTTGCAGTTTGAAGAGTTCCTGGAGGGTCCAGATGCAGTCCCTTCAGTGAGGAGTCGAAGTGGAGGATGCAGAGGATTCCTGCTGGAGTCTTGCAATCCGAATCTGAGGAACCACCCAAAGAAGAGACCCTAAATAGTCCTGAAAGGGGGATTGGTCACCTAACCAGGTAAGCAACTCTCAGGGGAGGGCTCTGACGTCACCTGCTGGCACTGGCCACTCAGATGCTCCCTGAGTTCCCTGCCAACCTTGAACACAAGATGGCAAAACCCAGGGACCCTCTAGAGGAGCTCTGAGCACAACACCTGGGGTGGTCATGGACAGGGGAGTGGTCACTTCCCTTTCCTTTGTCCAGTTTCGGACCAAAGCAGGGAGTGGGGGGGTCCCTGAACCGGTGTAAACTAGATTATGCATGGAGAGCACCAAATGTGCCCTTCAGAGTATTTCCATTGGCTTGTGGAGGCTACCCCTACCAAGCCTGTAACACCTATTTCCAAAGGGAGACACTTGACCCCCAATGTGCTTTTGCGACCATGTTCATGTGGAGAGCTGACTCATATCCCTTAAATCACAGTTAGATGTCATGCTCCTACTTGTAATCCTTTACTAAGCCCTTTGGAATGTGTACCCTCCTTTCAGGCTCCACTGAGGTACTGCTGCCACCATCTCTGCTGGACTGGCTCCTTTGGTCCAGCGTCCTCAAACTTAACTCATGACCCAAAAGCATATTTTTCTCCTCTATGGCCAATCTTCTCTATTTCATCTCCATTATAAGTTTCTCTAATTCAAATTGGTGCACTGTCTATGCCTGTCTGTCCTGCAACTCCTCTGGGGTCCGACCTTTGGAAGAAACACCACTGCCTACCCTGGAGACCCTCCCCCAGGCAGAACAGGGTTATCCAACATGACATCATGTTTGCACCTCCTCATCCCTATCCTCCTCCTTTGTGTGCCCACCCACCAGCCTCCTGAGCTGCCACCCAGGTCCTCGGTGCCTTTTTGCAGCTCCTTCTTCCTAGTGGAGCTTTTGATTGGGCAGGAAAGGTCTTTACAAAACTGTTTAAACTGAGCCACTGTATACTTATCCAGATACTCCAGACCAAACACAACTTTTTGTAGCTACAGCTGGTGCATCCCCAAAATGAGTAATGCTTGTGGGTGAGATGCACTAAAGATGCAAACGATCCAAAAATCCAAAAAGGCAGAGATGCCCCAAGAGAAAAACAAAAAGGAAGCAGAAAAAAAAATCCACAGAGAAAATAACAAGAAGTATGTGGTCACATAATGGCCTGCACTAAAAACAGTAGTGTACACCAATCACTGTACGTCAAGTACAAATACAAGTTCAATCACAACCACTGCCACCAATGTTAGAAATGGGGTCTCTGATTGGCAGTCAGTTTGCACTATTCAGGACAATAGAGATACACATTTAAGATAACCCCTGCTCACCCCCTTCGTAGCTTGGCATAAGCAGTCAGGCTTATCTCAAAGGCAATCTGTAAAGTATTTGTACAAACACACACAGTAAAACAGTGAAAATACTACAAAATGGACACAACACTGTTTAGAAAAATAGTCAATATTTATATAAATCAAACAAGACCAAAATGAAAAAAATCCAACATGCACAAGCAAAGTTATGAATTTTTAAAGTAAAAAGAGACTTACTCCAGAGAAAACAATGGATGCATTGATGTTACACAAAGTACCTGGTGTGCGTGAAACATAAAGCCGCACAGGTGAGCATGCATCGGAAAAGTCAGCAATGCGTTGATTCCTTGCTCCAAAGTGAGGCTGTGTATCATTTCTTCTCCAGTAGGTTAGGCGATGCGCCGTCTTTCTCTCCCTCAAGAGAGCGATGTATCGATCTCCAGACAGGCACCTCGGATTCAGGCAGGTTCACGTTGGTTTTGACGGTCAGCGATGATGTGTGCGAAATCCGTCCACACGGTGATGAGGAACCACGCTGCATGGGGGTTGAGTCGATTTCAGCAGCCGCAAACAGGTATTGCATCACTTCTCCAGCCTCTATGAGGTGATTTGTTGATTTCCCAGCTGCGGTACAGCTGGTGCGTCAATTTCTCAGCCACAATGCAGGTGGTGCATCGTTTTTTTCAGCCGTGTTGCAGGCAGTGCGTCAAATTATTCCCTGCTTGGCTCTTATGCGTGGATTTCGGTCCTGGGTCCACCAGCTTCATCTTTCAAGGACCATGGGACTGGAATGGGCACCATTTGGCAAGGTAGGAGCCTCAACAAGAGAGTCCAGATGCTGGGAGAGGAAGTCTTTGCTGGCCCTGACACTTCATAACAGGAGGCAAGCTCAGTCCAAGCCCTTGGAGACACTTCACAAGTAGGAATATACCACAAAGTCCAGTCTTTGTCCTCTTTCAGGCAGAAGCATCAACTGCAGGCCAACCCAGTAAAACACAGTCACAGACAAAGGGGTAGTACTCTTCCTCAAGCTCTTAGGCTCTTCTCCTCGGCAGAGGTTCCTCTTAAATCCAGAAAATCAAACAATCTGGGGGTTTGGGTCCACTACTTACACCCCTACCTGCCTTTGAAGTAGGCAAACTTCAAAGGAAAGTCTCTGCTGTTCACAAGATCCTGTCTTACCCATCCCTAGCCTCAGACACACACCAGGGATTGGAGACTGCATTGTGTGAGGACAGGCACAGCCCTTTCAGGTGTAAGTATCAGCTCCTCCCTCTCCACTCTAGACCAGGAGACTCATCAGGATGTGCAGGCTACACCCCAGCTTCCTTTGTGTCACTGTCTAGAGGGAATTCACAACAGCCTGACTGTTAGTCTGACCCAGACGTGGAATAAACAAGTAGGCACAGAGGCCCATATTTATACTTTTTGACGCTAAACTGCGCTAACGCAGTTTAGCGTCAAAAAGTTTTGCGCCGGCTAACGCCATTCTGAAGCGCCATGCGGGCGCCGTATTTATTGAATGGCGTTAGCCGGCGCAAGCAGACCGGCGCTGCCTGGTGTGCGCGAGAAAAACCACGTACACCAGGCAGCGCCGGCGTAGGGGGAAAATGGCGCATGGGCGTCTTAAAATGGGGCAAGTCAGGTTACGTCGAAAAAATCGTCGTAACCCGACTTGCGCCATTTATTTTCGACGCCCATCCCCCATCAACATGACTCCTATCATTGTAAAGATAGGAGTCATGCCCCCTTGCCCAATGGCCATGCCCAGGGGACTTCTGTCCCCTGGGCATGGTCATTGGGCATAGTGGCATGTAGGGGGGCACAAATCAGGCCCCCCTATGCCAAAAAAAAATATTAAAAAAAAATAAAAAAAAACTTACCTGAATGTCCCTGGGGTGGGTCCCTCCAGCCTTGGGTGTCCTCCTGGGGTGGGCAAGGGTGGCAGGGGGGGTCCCTGGGGGCAGGGGAGGGCACTGTGGGCTCATTTTGAGCCCACTTGTCCCTTAACGCCATGCCTGACCCAGGCGTTAAAAAGCGGCGCAAATGCGCCGTTTTTAGCCACGCCCACTCCTGGGCGTCTCTTTTGCCCGGGAGTATAAATACCACGTAAAGGCCTGGGAGTCATTTTTTAGACGGGAACGCCTCCCTTGCATATCATTAACGCAAGGAAGGGGTTCACGCTAAAAAATGACGCACATTCCGGGAACTTTGGCGCTAGACGCCTCTAACGCCATAGTATAAATATGGCGTTAGTTGGCGTTAGTTTAGCGTCGAATTTGCGTCGAAAAAAACGACGCAAATTCGGCGCAACCAGAGTATAAATACGGCCCAGAATGCTTAAGCAAGAAAATGCCCACTTTCCAAAAGTGGCATTTTCAAACTGACAATCTAAAAATAATGTTACCAGAAGATGTAATTTAAAATTTTGAGTTCAGAAACTCCAAACTCCACATCTTCATCTGCTCCTAATGGTAAACTGCACTTAAAAGATATTTAAAGGCAGTCCCCATGTTAACCTATGAGAGAGATCGGCCTTGCAACAATGAAAACCGAATTTGGCAGTATTTCACTGTCAAGACATGAAAACACATCGGTGCATGTTCTGCCTTTAACAAACACTGCACCTTGCCCGTTGGGGCTACCTATGGCCTACCTTAGGGGTGCCTTACATGTACAAAAAGGGAAGGTTTGGGCATGGTAAGTGGGTACACGCCCACCAGGTCGAATAGGCAGTTAAAAACTGCACACAGACACTGCACTGGCAGGTTTGAGCCATGGCTACAGGGCTTCTGATGTGGGTGGCACAATCTGTGCTGCAGGCCCACTAGTAGCATTTGATTTATAGACCATGAGCACCTCTAGTGCACTTTACTAGGGACTTACTTGTACATCAAATGTGCCAATCATGGACAAGCCAATTGCACATACAGTTTACACAGAGAGCACTCGGACCTTAGCACTGGTCAGCAGTAGTAAAGTGTCCAAAGTACCAAAACCAGCAAAAACAAAGTCCAGCACAGAGTTACAACATAGGAAGCAGAGGCAAAAAGACAGGGGAGACTACGCCAAGGATGCCAGGTCTAACACTTAACAAACTTTAACTATAACTGCTGAACTTCTATGGTTTTCTACAAGCAAATTCAGAACCCAATTATAACTTCCCTGTAACCATATGTTTTTTTCAGTGAATTGCTACTTTTTTTTAACAGAAATTAATTGTCATTACTATATGCTAATCTAGCCACCACCGCGCACTGCCTTCAGCCACGGATGGCAGCGGTTGGCCACAGAACCTGCAGCCAACCCTTATAAGAACCCAACCCCACGCTGCTCAGGGCGTGCAACCCCCCTCAGACCTATCTTAGCCTGGTGATTTCATTCCCGTGGGCCCAGTCTAAACATTAATGCCCTCATTACAACCCTGGCGGTCGGTGTTAAAGTGGCGGTAATACTGCCAACAGGCTGGCGGTAACAAAAATGGAATCTTGACCACGGCAGAAACTGCCAACAGATACAGCCACTTTAACACTCCGACCGCCACGGCGGTAGCAACAAACACCACAGCGGTAACCGCCAACAGCCAGGCAGAAGACAATGTACCACCCACCCCATTACAACCCGCCCATCTGCCAGCTTTTCCGGGGCTGTACCAACGCCATCAAAAGCACAGTGGAAACAGTACTTTGAAGGAAAACCACTCACCTCTCGACACTCAAGGAAGAGCAGGACGCCACGGAGCCCGAGCTGCAGGTCCTCCCCATGCTGGTGTATCTGCTCATATACCAGGAGTACCAACTGCGGTGACGACGACCACAGTGAGTACTGCACCTAGCACATAGGGGATGGTGGAGGAAAAAGAGAGTGACACACACACGCAACACACAACACCCCCATCCCCGTAACCCTCACCAAAACACCATACACACAAATACATGTAAGAACATTACATATACACCCCGTAACCCTCTGGAATAAGGCAAGGACAAAAGGAATGAAGTCAAATTAGTGTAATATTAGAAATTTAGAGAAATACGTTCATAAATAAATAAACAGTATGTACAATATATACAATATATACAAAATAAAGACAATGTCCACACAAAAATAGTCCATGGCCCACTGGGCCATAACACATAGGCCAAGCCCACACTTGACTCTTGCCTCAAAACGGAGAGAACACTGCAGGGGCATCAGGCCGTAAACACACAGGCACCTCAGAGGGATGGGGAAGGGGGGGGTACCTCAGCTGAAAGATGGTACTACGCCACTGCTCCTGGAGGGGGCTCCATGCCCACTGCTTGGTCCTGGGAGTGCAAGGCCAGAGTTTCTCAAGTGGGTGCTTTGTCCACTGCTTTGTCCTGGGGAGTGCAAGGCCACAGTCTCTCAAGTGGGTGGTTCGCCCATTTCTTGCTCCTGGGGAGTGCAAGGCCACAGTCTCTCTAGTGGGTGGTTTGCCCACTTCTTGGTCCTGGGGAGTGCAAAGCCACAGTCTCTCTAGTGGGTGGTTTGACCACTGCTTGGTCCTGAGGAGTGCAAGGCCACAGTCTCTCAAGTGGGTGGTTTGCCCACTGCTTGGTCCTGGGGAGTGCAAAGCCACAGTCTCTCAAGTGGATGCTTTGCCCACTGCTTGGTTCTGGGGAGTGCAAGGCCACAGTCTCTCAAGTGGGTGCTTTGCCCACTGCTTGGTCCTGGGGAGTGCAAGGCCACAGTCTTTCAAGTGGGTGATTTCTTCCACTTGTTCTGGAGGGGGCTTTGTGCCCAGTGTGCTTCATCCTGCAAGGATAGGGTGAGTTGATGCCTTAATCCACTGGTTCTGGAGGGGGCTTTGTGCCCAGTGTGCTTCATCCTGCCAAGGATAGGGTGAGTGGATGCCTTCTTCCACTGGTTCTGGAGGGGGCTTTGTACCAAGTGTGCTTCATCCTGGCAAGGATAGGGTGAGGGGATGCCTTCTTCCACTGGTTCCGGAGGGGGATTTGTGCCCAGTGTGCCTCATCCTGCCAAGGATAGGGTGAGTGGATGCCTTCTTCCACTTGTTCTGGAGGGGGCCTTGTGCCCAGTGATGCAGCACTTGGGGTGTGCCAGGTCACAGTCCCTCACCTGGGTGTCAGAGCCAAGAGATTTGCAGTGGCCAGGATGCATGATAGTCCATGGTGTCAGGGCTTCAGTCCATCCGCCAGCGGCTACGGCTGCACAATAGTGGTAGTGCTGGTGCTGGTGGGAGTGCTGCCAGTGGTGGGGGGAGGCTCCAGCCCTTCTCCTGCAGCCTCGGACGGCTGCTCACTGGGGCTGCTGCTGCTGGCAGTGGTACTACTGTCAGCGGTGTAGGTGGCAGTGCTTGCAGCGGGGCTTGCGGCGGTGCAGGTGGTGGTGCTTGCCGCAGTGCAGGTGCTGGTGCTGCCAGTGGTGGGGGGAGGCTCCAGCCCTTCTCCTGCAGCCTCGGACGGCTGCCCATTGCAGCTGCTGCTGCTGACAGTAGTGGTGCTTGCTGTCGTGCAGGTGGCGGTGCTTGCAGCGGTGCAGGTGGCAGTGCTGGCTGTGGTGCAGGTGCCAGTGCTGCCAGTGGTGGGGGAGGCTCCACCCCTTCTCCTGCAGCCTGGGCTGACCACTAGGGCTGCTGCTGCTGCTGACAGTAGTGGTGCTTGCGGCGGTGCAGGTGGCTGTGCTGCCCGCGGTGCAAATGGTCGTTCTGGCAGTTGTGCTGGTAGCCACCAGGCCTTCACCTGCAGGCTCAGACGGCTGAAGTGCCTTGACTGGTGTTTTGTGCCCCTTCCTGCCCTTGGGATTTGGTGGTGTCACCTTGGGTCTGGCAGCTGGAGTCTTTGATGTGGCCTTGCTGGGTGGTTGTGGCTCCTTCTCCTTGCTGGATGCTGTCCCCTTCTTGACCTTGCCAGGTGGCGGAATCTTCTTGGCCTTGGCAGGGGTTGGTGGCACACTGGCTGGGCTGACAGGTGCCCCCCTGGAGCCTCTGACAGCTGCAGAAACCACAGTGGACGTGGACTTGGTGGCTGAGGTGCTGGGCTGGGTTCTGGCCACCCTGGCCCGAGGTGAAGGACGGGGGGAGGGGTAGGGAATAGGTCAATGTAGAAAAGCTTCTTAGGGACATTGGGACAGGAAGAGGGTGAAGGTTTGGGAGTGGAAGAAGTGGGAGTGCTTGTAGGAGGTGTAAGTCTGCTGTGTTTGAGTGCAGGTGCATGTGCTGGATGCTGTTGTGAGGTGTGTGGCTGTTGGGTGGGTGTGTGCTTGCGTTTGTGTACTTTGGGGAGGAGGGGTCACAGACACAGTGGGAGAGGACACAGGGGATGTGTGCATGGATGTAGGGGTGGTGACTGCCAGTGAGGGGAGTGTAGTGATGGGCGTGCTGGTGATGGAGGTAGTGGCTGAGGATGTAGTGCATGCTGGTGTGAGTGCAGATGCTACTGGGAGGGAGGTGGACGAGGAGAAGGAGGGGGACACAGTGCAGGCAGTGGATGTTGGTGTGTCTGAATGGGGATGGTGCTTGTGTGAGTGCCTGTGAGATGAAGTGTGGTGCTTGTGTTTGCCTGAGCCACATCTGTGTGTTGATTTGGGTGAATGTTGGTCTGAAGGTGTGCTTGGGATAGGCTGGGGTTGGGGTGATTGGGAATGGGTAGAGGAAGTTGGACGGGGGAGGCTGGAGACAGGAACAATGGCTGCCATCAGTGCGGAGGCCAGAGCCTGAAATGCTCTCTGTTGGGCTGCCACGCCAGAGTGAATGCCCTCCATGTATGCATTTGTTTGTTGCAAATGCCTCTCGACACCCTGGATGGGTGACTGCCCAACAGTGAGGAATCTCAGAAGGTCAATATCCTCCTCACTGAGGGCAGCAGGGCTGACTGGGGCAGGGCCTGAGGTGCCTGGGGTGAAGGAGATGCCCACCCTCCTGGGTGAACGGGCACGGGAAACACGCTGAGGAGCTGCTGTGAGGGCGGTGCTGGTGGGGGGTGGCGGCTGTACCTGTTGTTGGGGTGGGCACAGAGGTGTCCGCCACCGCCAGGGAGCTTCCATCGGAGGAGGAGTCGCTGTCTGTGGTGTCCCCTCCTGTTTCCATTGTGGTGCTCCCGTCACCCTATGTCCTACTGTGGCCCTCACCGTCGGTGGATTCGGCCTCCAGGCCCATGTGGAATGCAGCTCCCTCCGTCGCCGGTGCCTCTGCTCCTCCGCCAGATGATGCTAATGCACACAAGGACAGGGTGACAAAACAAAAAGGGGATGGAGCGACAGAGGACACACTTGGTCAATGCCAGCAACAAAACTACCGTAGGCATACACAACACACAGGGAGCAGCCCTATGCACTAGGCCATGCACTACCAGTTACAAAGATAGTCACCAGCCTATGGGGTATAAAGCATAATGCCATCAGCTGCACACCTGAAACAAACAGGTCCATGACCAGTAGTAGATGCCCACTAACACCATTGGGGTTGGAGTGCTTCAGAGCCTGCCCAACAAGGGACCTACCCTGCCATTTTCGCCTTGGCCTAGGGGCACCCACAGTCCACATCCCCACCCAGGTAAAACCTTAACGCATGCAAAGTCATGATTCTGAATCTGTACTTACCCCCTTGTGGCTACTATGATGTCCTCAAGTGCCCATCCAACTCTGGATAGGCCACCGCCAGGATGCGGAACATCAGGGGGGTCAGGGCACGATGGGCACCCCTTCCTCGTTGGGAGGCTGGCCCCAGGTTGGCCTCCGCCGTCTTCCTTGCCCAGCGGCACAGATCCTCCCACCGTTTGTGGCAGTAGGTGCTCCGCCTGTCAAAGACCCCCAGGGTCCGCACCTCCTTGGCGATCGCACTCCAAATACCCTTTTTCTGATGGGCGCTGACGTGCAGGAAAAAGACAGCAGAAAAGGGATTAGTCATACCGTTCGGACTGTCATACTCATGGCCCACCATATTCCTCATATCCCCTTACGAGCATACATTGACCACCATACATGCAGCAATCTGCCCAGGACACCTCAGCCCCCCCTACATGTGGCATACACACATTTCACTCCATACATTCATGGCCCACACATCATGCTAACAGTGTACTCACCTGTTTGTCTGGAGGACCATAGAGTGAAGTGTACTGGGGTAGGACCCCATCCACCAGTCTCTCCAACTTCTCCAAAGTGAAGGCAGGGGCCCTTTCCCCACACATGAGCCATTGTCGCTTCCAGACACAGATCACAGCAGCACTTGCAGTGTAGGTCCTCTCCTGTTGAAGGTCAGGTAGCAAGTGAGTGAATACATAGAAAATGGCAGTCATGTCCGCGTCAGTGCGTCCCGTCACCGCTGGCGTACATCGTCATAGACTCCTGGAACCCGTAGGGCCTAAAGTTAACCAATGCAAAGGTGGTCATCGACCGCCGACCGCTATGGCACACAACGCCAGCAGAATTACCTCATTTCCACTTGTCCCTCCTCACAGGTCAGGCAGTCGCCATTTCAGGGGGGCACAGGCCATGGCACCTAACTGCGTCACAGCAGACATTGGCACATCAACTGACTCTCGGATTCACATACTGGTTCTGTAAAGGAAAAGATGCATCATTATTTCAATAGATGTGTGAACATGACCCTCTGCTCTCCGTTTTCCTCCCTAGACTTCAACCGCTGAGGATGAATATGAGATGGAGACATACTCCAGTGTACAGACCCCTGGTGGACCTGGCAACAATTGAGGACAGACACATTGTCCTAACCTATAGACTTGATGGGGCCACAATCCAAGTACTGTGTGCCCAATAGGAGCCATACCTGATTTCAGCTATCCGCCACCCCGCAGGTATCTCCCCTCTAGTGCAGGTCCTGCCAGTGCTCCATTTCCTGGCAAGTGGTTCCTTCCAAGTGACAGTGGCCATGGCATCATGGATGTCACAGCCTATGTTCTCCAACGTGTTTACCTGAGTGTTGTCTGCTCTGCTGAAACACATGTGCAGCTACATCGTATTCCCACAGGTGGAGGATTTGGCAACAGTGAAAGCTGACTTCTATGCCCTGGGACATATCCCCAACATCATTCGTGCCATTGATGGTACACATGTAGCATGTGTCCCCATCCAGAGGAATGAAGAAATGTTCAGGAATAGGAAAAGCTATCACTCTCTGAATGTGCAGATGGTGTGTTTGGCAGACTAGTACATATCCCATGTCAATGCCAAGTATCCGGGCTCTGTGGATGGTGCCTTCATCTTGAGGAATAGCAGCATTCCATATGTGATGTCTCATGGCTACTGACCCCAGTGAGGAATCCCAGGACAAGGGCAGAGGAACGTTACAATGAGGCACATGGGCGAACATGGAGGATCATTGAAAGAACCTTTGGCCTCCTGAAGGCCAGGTTCCAGTGCCTCCATCTGACAGGTGGATCCCTGTACTACTCACCCAAGAATGTGTGCCAGATCATCGTTGCAAGTTGCATGTTGCACAACCTGGCCTTGAGACGCCAGGTGCCTTTTCCGCGCCTGGACCGCGCCCAGCGCCAGACCCCCTAGTCCTCGCCCTCGCCAGCACACCCTGCACAGCTACGATGCCAGAACCCTCCACGCACTCAACGCCGGCCGAAACACCGCCTGCTACCGAGCCACCCCGAGACGCACCCACGGACCCTTCACCTGCCTGACCTGACGCTTCACCAGCCTACGACCCAACACTGCACCTACTAAACCGAGCCCCAGCAACAAACACCTGATGTGCATCCTGCTCAACACCCGCTCCGTTCACAGGCATGCCGTTGAACTCTGGAACCTCCTCGACTCGACAGCACCAGACATCGCCTTCCTGACAGAAACCTGGATGAACGCCTCCTCAGCACCCGACGTCGCCATCGCCGTCCCAGAAGGCTACAAAATCACCAGGAGGGACCGCGTCAACCAGACAGGAGGAGGCATCGCCATCATCCACAAGAACACCATCCGCATCACGACCAACTCTGATGACACCTTCACCTCCGCCGAACACCTCCACTTCCAGATACACACCAACCCCAAGACCACGCTCAGAGGCACCCTCATCTACAGACCACCGGGACCACGCACACAGTTCAGCGAAGACATCACAGACTTCGTCAGCCCCCACGCCATCAATTCCACCGACTACATCCTCCTGGGGGACCTCAACTTCCACCTGGAGGACGACAAGGACCGCAACACCACTGCTCTACTGGACAACCTGGCCAACCTCGGACTCAAGCAACTGGTAACCACCCCTACACACCACGCCGGCCACACGCTTGACCCAGTCTTCTCATCCAGCAAATATGTCACCTTCAGCCACTCCACCAATCTCCAGTGGACTGACCACAGCTGCGTCCACTTCAGCTTCAGTAAAACGACGACCCACCACCACCCCCAACAAACCCCCCGCAGGAGCTGGAACAAGATCACCGGCGACCAGCTCACCACCTTCCTCAGCCAGAACCCCCCCACCAGCTCAACGGACCCCAACGAAGCCGCCAACAACCTCACACAGTGGATCACCAACTGCGCAGACGCCCTCGCACCACTGAAGAAGAACCCCCCCAGCAGACGCAGCAGCAAGAAAGCCTCCTGGTTCACCGACGAGCTCATCACCTCCAAGAAGAACTGCCGCTCCCTGGAGAACACCTGGCGCACCAACCAGACCACAGACAACATGACGGCCCTCAAACACGCCACCCGCAAACACCACCAACTGATCCGCGCCACAAAGAAGACAGCCTTCAAGGAACGACTGGACAACAACACCCACAACAGCAAGGAACTCTTCAGCATCGTCAAAGAGCTCTCCAACCCCGACGCCGGAAACAATGACATCACTCCCTCGCAAGACCTCTGCGACTCCCTCGCAGCCTTCTTCCACGACAAGATCGCCAACATTCACAACAGCTTCGGCCCACCAACCACAAACCCCACCACCGAACCGATGCCCCCCACCGCCACCCTCCGCACCTGGACCCCAGTCAGCACCGAAGACACAACACGCACAATGAACACCATCCACTCCGGATCCCCTACGGACCCCTGCCCACACCACATCTTCAACACGGCTGACCACATCATCGCACCCCACCTCCGTGACATCATCAACGCCTCCTTCCACACCGCCACCTTCCCGGAGTGCTGGAAACACGCCGAGATCAGTGCCCTGCTGAAGAAACCAACTGCAGACCCCTCCGACCTCAAGAACTACCGCCCCATCTCGCTCCTCCCGTTTCCTGCCAAAGTCATCGAGAAGACCGTCAACAGACAGCTAGCTGCCTTCCTCGAGACCAACGGATCCCTCGACCACTCGCAATCCGGCTTCCGAGCCAACCACAGCACGGAGACCGCCCTCATCGCAGCCACAGACGACATCAGATCCCTAATGGACAATGGGGAAACTGCGGCCCTCATCCTCCTGGACCTCTCCGCAGCGTTCGACACTGTCTGCCACCGCACCCTGGTACAGCGCCTGAACAACACCGGCATCCAGGGGAAGGCCCTGGAGTGGATCGCCTCATTCCTCGCCGGAAGAACCCAGAGAGTCCGCCTCCCCCCGTTCCGGTCAGCGGCCACCGAAGTCATCTGCGGAGTTCCACAAGGGTCATCGCTCAGCCCCACCCTCTTCAACGTCTATATGAGCCCCCTCGCAACCATCGCACGTCAACACAACCTCAAGATCATCACCTACGCCGACGACACCCAGCTGATCCTCTCCCTCACCAGCGACCCGGACGCCGCCAGAGCCAGCCTACACGAAGGGATGAAAGACGTCGCCGAATGGATGAAGAACAGCCGCCTGAAACTGAACTCAGACAAGACGGAGGTCCTCATCCTGGGATCATCACCATCCGCCTGGGACGACTCCTGGTGGCCCCCCGCCCTGGGAGCCACCCCCAAGCCAACGGACCACGCTCGCAACCTAGGCTTCATCCTGGACTCCTCCCTCTCGATGACCAGACAAGTCAACGCCGTCTCATCTTCATGCTTCAACACCCTGCGCATGCTTCGAAAGATCTTCCGGTGGATCCCCACCGAGACCAGGAAGACGGTCACCCAGGCCCTCGTCACCAGTCGGCTGGACTACGGGAACGCCCTCTACGCCGGCACCGCCGCCAAACTCCAGAAGAAACTCCAACGGATCCAGAACGCCTCAGCACGACTCATCCTGGACATCCCCCGACACAGCCACATCTCCGAACACCTGAGAGACCTGCACTGGCTCCCCGTCAACAAAAGAATCACGTTCCGACTCCTCACCCACGCACACAAGGCCCTCCACGACCTGGGCCCCAAGTTCCTCAACAGCCGCCTGACCTTCCACAAGCCCACCCGCCAGCTCCGCTCCGCCAGCCTCGCTCTCGCCACCGTCCCCCGCATCCGCAGAGCCACCGCCGGAGGAAGATCCTTCTCCTACCTGGCAGCCAAGACATGGAACTCCCTCCCCATCCACCTCCGGACAACGCAAGACCATCTCGCCTTCAGGAAGCAACTCAAGACCTGGCTGTTCGAGCAGTAGCGTTTCCCCCCCCCCCCCCAGCGCCTTGAGACCCTCTGGGTGAGCAGTGCGCTATACAAATGCCTTTGATTGATTGATTGATTGATTTTCTGCAGGAAGATGAGCCTGGAAATGGTCTTGTGCCAGCAGTGGAGCCTGTGGACAGTGAGGAAAAGGAGGCAGGGAAAAATATGTGGACAACAGAAGATCACTCAACAGTACTTTCAGTGACAGACAGGTAAGACACCGTAACTTCACTTTCCATTGCAGTTTTGTGTTTGACATTGAACATGGCAGCCTGATTTCTATGGCCGCTTGCTGTACCCTTTGGCATCTCTATTTTCAGATCTCTGTGCCACACTCTGGCTCCTGGTGTGTTTACTGCTGTCCACTACATGTTATACCAATGTAAATATTACAGTTGATTACAATGCAATTTGTACAGTTTGTGAAACTAATACATTTGTCATATAATCCACATACTCCATACTTGAATTGTTTCAAAGGGTGTTTATTTAGGTTCTAATAAGTGGAGGGGGTATTGGAATGGGCTGGGTTGTCTTCTGCTATGTTTACTGCACCCAACAACTGTCATACATTGGTATATAACATTGATATTTTTTGAAGAAGTAGTACCAGGTTTGCGAAAGTACAGACTGACTCCAGATTGTTTTGTGATTCAAGGGTGTTTATTTCAGTGCTAATAAGTAGACGGGATGTGCAATGGGCTGGGGTGATGATGGAGGAAAGTCCAGGGTAGAGTCCAGTCTATTTGTATCACAGGTGCATTGTCTAAGGGGGCATAGGAAGGGGAGCAATGTCAGTTCAAGGTGGACAGGGTGACAGAGTGGGACACAAGGGTGACATTCAGGAGAGTCTTATTTCCTGGCGGGGGTCTTGGCACTGTTCTCTGGCTTCTGCATGGATCGCAGGGACCGTTTGCGGGGTGGTTCTCATTCTGCAGGGGGTGGGGTGCTGGTGGCCTGTTGGTCCAGTGGTGGAGCCTCCTGTCCACTAGCACAGGCAGAGGTGGAGGGCTTTCATCAGTGTGGCTAGTGTCAGAGGCCCGTTGGTGTGCTACTGCCTCCCTCATGGTGTTGGCTATGTCAGCCAGCACCCCTGCAATGGTGACCAGGATGGTGTGGATGTGTTTGAAGTCCTCCCTGATCCCCAGGTACTGTCCCTCCTGCATCCACTGGGTCTCCTGTAACTTGTACAGTATCTGGCCCAAGGTCTCCTGGGAATGTTGGTATGCTCCCAGGATCCCTACAAGTGCCTCGTGGAGAGTGGATTCCCTGGGCCTGTCCTCCCCCTGTCGCACAGGAGTCCTCCCAGCTTCCCTGTTGTCCTGTGCCTCTGTCCCCTGAACCGTGTGCCCACTGACCCCAGGTCCCTGATTGTGCTGTGTTTGTGGGGTTGCCTGGGGTCCCTATAGTGGTGGATACACTGCTGATTGACGTGTCCTGGGGACAGAGGGATGGGCCCACTCGGTGAGTGCTGTGCTGGTGTTTCCTGAGGGGGAGGCTTTGTATTGGTATGGGACTGTTGCAGGGTCACCGACTGTCCAGAGGTCCCTGATTGGCCAGGTTGGTCATCGTGATCCAGGCGTGCAGAGCTGCTGTCATCACTGTGGGCCTCTTCGGGGGGCTGGATGTGGCTGGTACCTTCTCTCCGGTGACGTTGATTGGGGTCCTGTGGGGATGTAAATGCAGTGTTATTGTATCTGAGTGTGCCACCTTGTGCATGGGTGTGTTTCCCTGCATGGTTGTGATTGCCCTGTCAGCTTTGTCTTGTGTGAGTGGTGATTTTGTGGGCTAGGTGATTATCTCTAATGTGCATGCTTTAGTGATGGGTATCCATGCAGGTCTGTGATGGGTGTCCATGCATTGGTGTGGAATGCAGGGCTTAGTTTTGGGATGGGTAGGTTGTGATAGTGGGGTATATTTGAGGTGGTGGAGTGATGGGAGTGAGGGTGAGGGTGGAGGTATGTGATGGCATGCAGGTAGGGGGTGAAAGTAGTAAAGATTTGACCTACCAGAGTCCAGTCCTCCTGATACTCCTGCGAGGCCCTCAGGATGCATTATTGCCAAGACTTGCTCCTCCCATGTTGATAGCTGTGGGGGAGTAGGTGGGGGTCCACCGCTAGTCCTCTGTACAGCTACATGGTGTCTTGCAACCACAGAACGCACCTTCCCCGTAGATTGTTCCACCTCTTCCTGATGTCATCCCTTGTTCTGGGGTGCTGTCCCACAGCGTTGACCCTGTCCACGACTCTCCACTATAGCTCCATCTTCCTTGCAATGGACGTCTGCTGCACTTGTGATCCGAACAGCTGTGGCTTTACCCAGATGATTTCCTCCACCATGACCCTTAGCTCCTCCTCTGTAAACCTGGGGTGTCTTTGGGGTGCCTTGGATGTGGTGTGCGTGGTATGTGTGAGGGTGTGTGGGGTGATGTGTTGGGGTGTGTGTTGTGAGGTGCGTGGATGGTGTATGGGAGATGGTGTTCTGTCGCTCCAATTGAGTGGGTGCTCCTGACTTGTCCCTCTCTCAGTTAGCAATCTTTTTTTTCATTGAAAGGGTTGTGGGTAATGTGGGTGGGTGTTTTATATTGGATTGGGTGTGTGGATGTGGTGTGTGTATGTGTGTCAGGTATGGGCATTTTTAATTGTCCAATGTGGTATAGTTTTGTTAGTGTGTGTGTATTTTGAGCGTGGTGGTGTGTACCGCCAATGGTTTACTGCAGTTGAAAGACCGCTGCAGTGATTCGTGGGTCCTAATACTGTGGGCGTATTTCTGTTGGCATAACAGTGTGGGTTTTGGTACCGCCAGTTTATCACTGACCTTTGGTCTGGCTGACTTGGGTGGGTATCTGTATAGTGGCGGATTTCTCTGTGTGGGTCATAATACCCATAGCTGTATACCTCCACGGTCACGGTATGTTGGCAGCCGTCAGCACGGTGGTAGGCAGCATTTGCCACCAATGTTGTAATGAGGGCCTAAATTTCTTATGGGTTTAGGGAAGCCGTGCAAACCCCTTCCCCAGCCCGATTTTGACACCAAGAACCCCATCTCCGAGTGCCTGGCCAAAACATTATTTTTTGGGGGGGAGGGTAGCCATTTGCCCCCCCCCCTCACCAGGCCGATCTCAGCCCGAGGGAACCCATCCCCAAGGCCTGGCCTAAATATTTTTACACAGCCAACCTTCCCAGTTCTACATCACCCCAGGGACCCCATCCCCAGGACTTAGCCATGTGACCTGGGTGCCACCCAGGGCACTCAGTCACAATGTTGGGGATTGTGTGGGGAGCCTGAACACGGAAACTGATGATGAAGTCTTATAGGCTTGTAGACTTCTTGCAACAGCCAGAGAAGGAGTTTAGGTATACCGGTGGTATATCATTTGTCACTCTTGCAGTCTTCTAGATGCATTGTGTGTATAAGTATGCACATGAAGTTAACAAGAGACAAAGGAAGACAGTTAACAGAAAAATATCACTCTATTTGGATTCAGGTAGCTATGATAATTGCTTGTATGTTGGTACTGTACTGGCTGCCTGGATGATTCCAATCTTAAACCCATTTAATCCTTCTGAAATGTGTACTTCTGGCCATTGTAATTTATTTCACTCAAATCAGGCATTGCACCAGTCCAGTCGCTCATAATAGCCACTTTTCACCAGACGCTTAGAAGACCTAATCAGGAGATTGCTGGGCCTTGGTGCAGGGGTTGCAATGTATCTCTGAAAGTGAAATAGGTTGTGGCTTAGTTGACTGCTGGCACAGTGTATTTTACGCTTCACCCTCACCTACCATGAACTGATTGTTATGCTGTGGTTCATCAGGGTACACTCAGTTTGAAGTAGGGTATGTGCCACTCACTTGTCTAGCTAAAATACTCTGGAGTATAATCTCATTTCAGGTACTGCAACAATGAATGACATAGTAGGTAATAACAGAAACCTTGTGGAAGACTAAGTGAGGTTTAGCCATGGGTGGGAGACGTAAATGAACCTATGTCACAACTGAGAACCACTGTTTGTGGCCCAGTCAATAATATGAAACAGGTCTAAACAAAGAATTAAAATCCATTAAGGAGACGCAGAATGAAAAGTATTTGGAACATGGGTCTTTGGAAAGAATGGCAGTAAGATGAGTGCACTCAACTTTCATTCATGGAGAGGAATGGTTTATTGGACTTATACTTTAACAAACAAGAAGAGAATTGATTGAGACCTATTTTCTTCAGAAGAAAAAAGTGAGCTGTCATAGTTCCAGAACATGAAGAATAAACTCACGTTTTTACCATATTCTCAAAGATCATGGCATTTGAGATCAGATCATTTATCACCTGACCTAGAAGAAATTACTCCCATAGTAAAGTCTGACCATGTTCCTATTTGTAAAGAGCCAGTCATCATAATCATTTGCCTAGCTAAGATACAGAGTTCATGTTCATCACTTAGGAGAAATCAGAAATTCTGCCATAAAATATCTTAGATATATTTTGAATTATAATGCCAAGGATGTCTATGAACATTCACTAAATGGCAAAATAATACCATTTGCCTCAAAGAGAAACATGAATAGTAAAATAAATCAATAGACAATAACTCTGCAAGAAAACATAAAGCATTTGTTAACCAGATAACAGGAATCTGTTGATATTAATCTAAGACGTTGCTTTAAAATTAGATAAAGTTACCTGTAGAATGAGACCTCCAAATCTTGATAGTCTCAGGCTTTTTAAAACAAAGCCTGGACATGGCAATGAAAACAACATGAATAATATTCTAATATTTTTTTCTTATGGCTCAGATCGATAAAAGAGAATATAAACATTGATCATTAGATAAGAGAAAACTAATTAAACGGTAAAACAAAATTGTTTACTATATGTTATTATGGTCAGAAATAAACCTTTCTGAGAAAGCACGTGGAAATATACCACATCTTAGCAATATGCAGATAACAGAAAGATATTTTTGAAGATTTTTTCCTGATGAAGAAACTTTGTTGAGGTAAAGACTGGTACATCCTCAGATCTAATTACTTCAACAGCTGAGTTTTAGGAGGTTCACTGACCGAGTGATTGCTATACTGCTTGGCCCATATGCCCATGCCGCTATAGAACGCGGACGGGAATAGGTTCATGTTAGAGTCCATGAAAGTTCTAACAGAGAGGTCAAATATAATGTACTGGTGGAACCTCTTCTTGGTGAAATTCAGGTATAGCCCAATCGTTAAAGAGCTGATGTTTGTGATCTGAAAATAAAGGTTTGCAGGACTTTCTGACAACATACTACGTTTTAACTGATCTACGTACTAACAATTGGGGGCTCTTTCTGTTTTCTAATATTGTTACAAACAATAGTTAAAAGGCTGTAAAACAAAGTGGCAAGTATCAAGCTTTGAAAATCTGGGTATTGCATTGAAAAAGACTTTGGAAAAAATCCATGAACTGAATGCTGATTAGAGCACTAAACGATTGGTTGGTGTTGAATCTACCTTGGTGGTGATTTACAGCAACAAAATAATGTTTATCGAGGTTGTATTATTGCCACTCCTCATGCTTCCCTTTCTTTTTTCCAGTAGGATTCTTTAAAATTATTATTTTTCTTTAAAAAGTGTGTGTGGGCTAAAGAACAGTCTTAGGATATATTTTTGCTGTGTCACAGGGTAATGTGTTCCTTGTTGGAGTCAAGTTTTAAAGTGATAGTTAAATATCAACAGGCATTCACTCTAAACCATTTAGGTGAATGGGTTAAATGAAAAGGATGGATAAAACGAAGAAGGTAATTAGTGGAAGAACAAATGACATATCCATTCCCTTCATGTGCACTTTCTTCTATGAAAGCTCGTATGATTGGGCAACGTAATTGATGTTTTGCTTTAGATTGCTTCGTCATGAATTCAGAGAATTGGTTTGACCTGAAAAGGGATCAATCTAGATAGAAAAGATTTTAAAATGGACCGGTTGATGGAATTATGGCATCTTATCCTTCGGCCAAAGATTTAGCAAACGTGCTTTTAATATGTTCAGACAACTTCCTGTTGAATACAGTGTAAATTAGAAATAAATAAAGGGTATAGCTCTACGAAAGTACATATTTGTTGGCTGGGCCTGCAATTCTAAAGCCCTAACAAATAGCAAAGTCCTTGGCAAAGGCGGTTTAAGCTTTTCATATATATACTAAGAGCTGAAAGTCAATGAATCAATCTTGACCAAATAGCTTCATTAAATCAATTGAGAGCATGAAATTGGTTTCTCCTTAGGAAGTTTTTTGTTACTCTACAAGTACAATGCAATCTGTTTTCTTCTCGTGAATATGTCTTTATGGAACTCTGATGCATTTAGAAAATGTCAGCTTTAGAGAATCTAAGTTATGTTGGCATTATGACTAAAGGGACGGCTATCTGCCTTATATGATGTTAGGCACTCAGTAGATATATGGGTTATAGCTCGAGGTTTAGCAATCCACAATTAAAATTAAAAGAACTGCATTGCCAATGTGGTGAGAAACTATATTATCTCAATGTTATAGCATAATCCAACTATGAACCTTAAACTAGCCAATCTCCAAATTGGTGCTACAATGCTTAGGAGCTCCTACAAAGGCATACTACCAATGTTGGCTTCAGTTCAATATGATCATGATCAGTGAATGTTTTGGAAAAGCGATACTTTTCTTTAACCAATAATCAAATAGGTAATTCATTCTTTGGATGTTATAAAACCTGTATTCACTTTGGGGTTTATACTGTGTTTTAACTACAGGTCCTCTGGAAGCACTTCTGTTTAGGATGAAAAAGCCAAGCAGGTGATATCACATTATAGATACATTATGTATGTGCCTTACTAGAAGACGTTTCCCGATAGAAGGCAAAAGACATCAAAAAAAGATGCAAAAAGGTTGGGATTTTTCTAAACTCTGAGAAAACTCTTGAAATATTTGCTGCTTCCTGAAGGGGGTCCCAAATGTAGGAAAACAAAATATTTTTATGACAAGTATGAATCATTATTTCCACCCTGTTTAAAATGAATTTGAACATTAAACACTTTCTTCTCTGCTGAAGAAGAAGCTCTTCCCTAAGCCCTCACATGCTGACATGTGTACTTGCATACCTAATTTGTCATCTTTTAAAATGCCTGGATACAGCAATCAGCAAGAAGTCAGGCGTGGTATTGCCATCCACACTTATAATGTGTTTTAATAAGTTTTGGTTTTTAGCTAAAAGCAACGTTTCTGTTGGTTAACCCTCTGACAGTTATGCAGTAGAAGATGGACTATATAGCCAGCATGGTGGAATCGTAGTGTTGATGAAGAATCATCTCCTTCAAATGGTACCACTAATAATCTAGTTAAGGTCATGCAGCGTGAGGCTAATTCGGCATACCTTTTACTTTTATTGATTTTTTACATCACTTTTTTTTTTTTTTTCAAAATGTGTTTGCTTTAAATGTCTCTGTTAATATTTTTTACGTTTTAAATTAGCCATATAATAAACTACTAACTGATTGCTATAGTACCACAATAGAACACATTTTACACAACCAAAACTGTGAGCCTGGAAACCTTTGGATGTTAAAGTAGATTTTCTGAATAAATTTGATGTAAAGATACATTTCATGTTCAACAGAAAATGCTTTTGGTTATAAGTTTTACTTTTCAAGACACAACACCTAAAATATTAATAGATAAGAGTCAACATAGATAAATATTAATTTCATTTAATCTCCAGTGGTTGAAGTATTTGATAATAATTCTAAAGATGGCAACAATGAAGGACTAATTATCCATGCTCACATTCAACAAGGTCTCAAGAATAAGATCTCAGAGTTCATGAATGATAATTCGTCCAGAACAAATAATCCACTCACTGGGACACACTAAGTAAGTTTCTGTAAAATTATATTTCAGCTATTCTCCAGCTGTGAGGCGCCAATATGAAAAAACAAATATTCAGAACACGTCTGTGGAGAGTAGTAGCTGTATAAATAACAATCATGAGTGACAATGCGTTTGAGTATTTGCTAGGCCTAGGCGGAGCTCACAGAGTTCCACTCCGTTGAATTTGGCGGAGTTTTTTAAAACCCCATGGAATGGGTGGAATTCTGTGAGCAGCGGAGTGGCACCCTGTCCTGAATGCGCCCGATCTCAGAATCGCTAAGCAGTTATAGCTTCTGAGCTCGGGCGCATTCAGGACAGGGCCATAGGCAGTGAAAGCCTCTTGCGCACTGGCCTCGGGGCTGGTCAGTGCACAAGAGACCTGGGTAGGCCAGTGCACAAGAGGCCTGAAATGGCAGTGTTGGAAAATGGGTTATTGGTAAGGGCAGGTAAGTAACTACACTCAGCAATAGGCCACTAACCTCCACTTAGGTCAAGTTAGGTCTCAGTAAATTAAACCTAGCTCATCCCTTGGTAGCTTGGCAATGAGCGACAAGGCTTAACTTAGGAGACAAAGCGTAAAGCATTCAAATGGCACAAAACAGTAATTAAATAAAACACAGGAAACAGTTTAAAAATCCAAAAGCAATTTATAAACATAGATTATATTTTTATCTTTAAAATGACACCAAAACGAATACAATCGGATAAGGGGAACGGAGTTAAAGAATTAATGCTTTCTAGCGCATAGAAGCAACTAGCGCTCAAAGGGTACAAAAAGGTCACACTGGAAAGGAACAAAGTGCAGAGTTCAGGCCACCCACGAGGTAACACTGTCACACTTACTTTCAGAAGTGTTTGATTCAGGAGAGTGGTCCACAGCACCAGCCAACGGTTCAGAGGCTCTGGTGTACCTCTTGGGGTCTGGGACTACAACCCCCACAATGCACCTCTTCAACTTATGGAGTTGCTCCAAACGTCTCCAAACTTCTGATCTTCCTCCAGAGGTCCTTTTTGTGTCCTTGAAGTGTCCACATCTTGTTCCAAGGTTCCAGAAGCTCTGAGTTGCCCCTTGGGAGTTGGGACTACAATTCCCAGAATGCACCTGGTCAGAATCCTCAAATGGCCCCTGGACGCTGGTCAGCTGGGCTCTGCTTGCAGGACTTGATGCAGGGGATTCTGGCAGTAGAAGATAGGTAAAGTCCTTTTAGTGGTGAAGCCCAAGTGTGCAGCTGGTGCAGATCTCCAGAGTGCAGTGTCCAGGTGCAGGTCAGGGGTCCAACATGTGTGGGTGCAGGTCTGCCAGTTTTATCCTTGCTCCTGGGTGAAAAACAGGGGGGTGCTGGTTCTCCAATCAGGGGCAGGGTCCTTCCCCCTGTGATAAACACTTCTTGGGAAGTGTGGCAAAAATCAATCCCAGGGAGCAACATTCCTCAAAAATCCATCATGGCTGAAAGTGATTTTTGGAGGTTACATCTGGCTGAGCCCAACCACTGGTGTGGCTAAAAATCCTAAACACACCTCTCTCCTGCCCTTGCCTAATCTAATCAAGGGGGCACCTAATTGCTTGGGTTTGCAGGATGTGAGGGTGTTGCTGGGTTGCTCCAAATGTCCTTCTCTGCCTTTGAAAACCAGTTTGGCAACCCTCCCCCTTCCTGCTTCACCATCTGCTGAGGGGAGATCTCCTCCCACAGGCACATCGCTTTGTGCTGAGCCAGGACACTTCACACCTCATCAAGGCAGCCTGGCCAGGCTGCAAGAGGCTGGCCAGAGCACAGCAGCAACAACACTGCAGGGCTGAAGTTGGCAACTTTTCAGGTAAAGTTTAAAACTCTTTACTTGAACAGGTTATATCAAATCCAACAACTGGAAGTTGTGGGATTTATTGTAACAATTAATTTTATAACAAACTTCTGGTATCAGAAGGAGATTTTTAAAATGAAAATAAAGTCTCCCCATTCTAGCCTATGGAGGCCATTCACTACAATGAGGGAAAACATAATTTGGGTGTTTTACCTTACCTCACCAGGACTTATAAAACTATTTTATAAGGTCCCTTCTTATAGTTACATGGCACCCAGCCCTAGGGGCACAGAGAGCACACCTTAGGGGTCACTTATATATAAAAATAAGGTAGTTTAAGACTTTGGAACTACTTTTAATTCCAAAGTCGAATTTGCATGTAACTTTAATTTAAAAGCAGCCAGCAAGGCAGGCCTGCCTTTAAACGGACACTGGGCACCTCAGCAGTGCACCTATGGGGGCACTACCTATGCTGGGGTCCCTAAACCTCCATGTCCTACCATATATTAGGGACTAATAGATAGGTTAGGTTTGCCAATTATAATTAGCCTAATTCGCATATCCATTTTACACAGAGCACTGGCACTGGGACTGGTAAGCAGCACCCAGGGCACAGCCAAGAGTCAGTAACCACCAGTACCTGTCCAAAGTGTTTGGGGGTGACCAGGGCAAAAAGGAGGACTTTCTTAGAGGCAGCTTTCTCTGCCTACGCCCCTGGCTTGAATTCATGCCTCTTGTGCACCAGTGTGCACATAAGAAGGAAAACGAGGGCATACCTGGGACCTCGCATGGGGCCCTGGCACTCTGCCTTCCTCTGCCCCCTGTCCTGCTCCCGGCCTTGGCTGCTGGTGGCCGGAGGGAGTCCTGGATCTGGAGCGTCGGGTCCTGGCGTCGGCGAGCAGCTCCATGATCTCAGGCCAAGTGCACACTGCAGCCCAGTTATGGACCACACAGCACAAGCGCAGACTGTCTGCAATTGCGCTGTGTGGCCCATAACTGGGCTGCAGTGTGCATGTGGTGACTCCTGAGGGGGGCTAGCAGAGTTTTTGGTAGAAATCCGTGCTCCAAGCTGAGCTAAAAAACTCTGCTAGCTTTGCCAGCGGAGAGCGGCTCATTGTCCACCCCTAGTGTTTGCTCATTAAAATTTGCACGAAGCAGCTATGAGTTAAATAAATGTTTTAGAGCTATGAGGCAACCCCATAACTGCAATTGCATCAATTTAGTAATATAATGGTAACACAATGGTATGAAAGATCTAAATCGCAGTTCAAAAGAGTTAAAAAGGAAAAGGCCTTGTTACGGATATTGACAAAGAGAAAGTGTGGGATGCATTTAGAAACCTTCTAAACTAAACTTTATGAAGATTAATTTCAGGACACAGGCAGCATTTACAATCGGAAAGCCTTGTATGTATTAAATATGCAGAACAAAGATAATACTTCAAGTGACATACAGTTCCACAAAAACCTTCAACATGGGAAGGCAGTTGGTCCTGGTGTGCTCTATAACAAATGTTATAGAGTGTTTGTAGCTGTAAAGGCCCATGACGGTATCCTTAGAAGTTCAAAAATATTTATTTCACCAAAAATACAGATCTCCTAAGAAGTGTTAATGAAAAACCTTGGATATGATAGTCACATCACAACTCTTGGCACACCTGAGGAACAAAGGTGTTCTCAATGATTTTCAGTTGGTCATCCAGCCCTGATGTGGAATGCTAAACAACTGCTTGGCCAGCCCTCTATCACTGGGAAGCAGAGGGGTAGACTTTCAGTGCTGCATGTCCTTCCTCCAAAACCAGACGCAACAGATCCTACTGGGTCCCTTCATATTGTCATTTGTGGAATCGCTCAATGGTCACCATGCTAGTCAATCCTTTTTAGGAGCTACATGGTCCCACTCGGTGAGCCTTACTGAATTTCACAACATAAGGTACCAGGCCATGCACAGCTCCTCCTCCAGCTTAAGGACAGGCACCCAGTGGCAGTTTGCTTTAGGCACATCCAGGATTGAAGGTCTCCCTACCTGGCTCTCCTAGAATGATGCAAAGACTAAACAACTACTAATGAAACTAGTTAACACTGTATCTCTCCCCTCTACTTGACTGACTACCGCAGCCAATACCAGTCCAAAAAGTGCTAAAACTAGGCATTTCCTGTGATGATGATCTTGCATTCATCTTTCAGGTAAACCAGCTAATCAAATATGAATTCACTCATCTGCTAAGAGAGACTCTTCCATGAGTGAAAGCTACTCAGACTATTGCTTCAATCTCTGCATTACTGGTGTCCTGTCTAGATGAATATAATGCCATTTACATGAAACCTCTCATTACAAAGCCTCCAAGCTAATAATAGCCCAAATCTACATAGTCCCTGCATATTTGCCGTGCACTACAATGACCATATTACACTCACACCAGAGAATCATAAAGGTTTTCCAGACAAGGAAATGTCACAGATCAAGACAATGAGTATAGTACATATGGGTCCACATGGTGGGTCTATGGGATCAGTCACTTCTCCACCACTTGATTCAGATGTTGTGTAGCTGTGAATATTATTTGAGTTTCTAGAACCTTAATGTAATACTATTAAGGAAAGGGTGTAGGACTGTGTTGTTGACCATCATTACGACTATCATTGTGCTCACAAGAGAGCTAACTATTTGCTGTAACAAATGGCATCCACTTAACAGCAGGTCAAGTAAATCCTTTGAACATTTAGTCATTAGGTGTCATCCCCCATGGATGCCTATGTATCACCCTTCTGTGAACAAAATTAAATGTGTGGTTAATTAACGCTTGATCAACAGCTGCCCTAGCTTTCTACATTCATACCCTTGTCTCACATCAGAACTTCACTTCCTTTTCATTGTGGAAGATAGGTGGCCCTCAGATCTATCACATACTGAATACAGTTATGCCCATTTATCTTTTCATTAGGTAAATGGACAGAGATGAAATAGAATGGGGCAGTATGATAGTTAAGTTCAGGCACTGAACAAAATAGACATGCACATCCATGTCTTGTCATAATATAGAGAAAAACCCAAAATTGTATAACAATATTTCAGAAGGTTTAAGGTCAAATGATGAAACTACTATTTAACTGTTGACAGAGAAACATACATGGTCAGAAGCCTTACCAAAGGGCCAATACCTTTGTAAAAAAATCTATTTTGGCAGAAAGAAAATCCCCACAGCTAAAATTTCCAAAATAGAGCACATTTGCAGAGAGCAGTGATGACTGTTCCCTATGAAATCTGGGAGAAAGTTCAAACAGGTCTAACTCTATGTGACAAAAGTAGCTGGTATTAGAGTTAATAGCAAGATGACTACATTCTCGCATTAAATAAATTAGGTTCAATGAGGGCACATTGCCTGTCATGTGCAGAAACCAGAATTTCAAATGCCTTTCCAGATCAAATATGCAGGCACCACTATATTATTGTCCTGAAAGTTTTTTTTTTATTACGGGAACATAGTTGCACTACCCTAGAGAAAGCATGCTGCAAAATAAGAATATTAACATGATTTTATAACTGTTCCAGAACCACTATAGTATTATTCCTATTATCAATGTAATCATACTTTATTTCCTGATAGTGAATGATGGAAGACTGTTTCAGCTTTCCTGAGATTTTTATGCAAAATCACCACACTTTTCCGTGGTCAGCATTTACCTGAATGAGCCTTTCTTTTGTGAAAAATGCTTTGTAAGTGTTTTTTTTTCATTCCTTTATTATCATCACCAAGTTCACACCAAGACTCTGACGGAGACTGGACTAGCACAAGCCTTAGCATCAAGTAAGACCTTCAGCAGCCCACATTATCTGTTAAATAAGACTGTAATGAAAGTGACTCTCTGTGTCATATCAAGAGTTTTAAAGTGGTCATCTAGTGGCAGAGTGCTCTATAAAAATCACAACTAAATAAATATGGAAGCTTTATATAAGTCATCATCTGCCTCCATTATTTATAATAATTATGTTTCAGAAATCAAATTCAGGCAGCTCTAAAGACGGATTGTCCAGTGCTATTCAATTGTTCATTGAACCATTGTGTGAGAGTATATGAAGATAAAGTAATATCCATTCGCCATGGATAAACTCTTGGCCACTGTTTACCACAGATTAGATTTGTTAAGTCCCATTCTTGACTACCTGAGGAAAGGGAGTAGCCACGGTGCAATCCTGAGCAGAATAGTCTCCATAATATAAAAGGTGTCATATGTCTTCCTAGGAGGGTCCCAGTTAAGAGGGAAAGAAATACAACTGATAAAAAGAAAACTCTTTGGCTATCTTTTAGCTCTTGATTGAACAGGAAGATGAACAATGAAATGATCATCATTGCACCCCTGACATCAGGCAAAAGAAAACAGTCAGGTATAAATCTAGAAATAGGATCCAGTAGACGTTCCAACTGTTAGAAGAGAAAATCAGGGACAAAAATCGTAGCAAAGGGGTGAACAACTTGACAAAGAAGAAGGGAGCGAATGCATTATAACACATCTTCCTCTTGTGATCACCTCCTTTATATATGATTCAATAAGGACTCAATATGTCCTCAATAAGATTTCTACCACATCTTGGATTGGGAATATTAGATATGGACAGGCCATTTGGACCCTTGAAAAGGGGTTATTTAAAATGTGTATCCGTGGTCCAATCCTCGTATTCATGGCAATCATTTGGAAAGCAAAGAAGACACTCTGGTTTGGTATCTCTAATGCCCCACTGAGATCTGCAGTTCCACCACCACCATTTATTTGCCATGCTCCCAGAAAGTAGCAGAACACCCCCCAGGTAAACACAGTCACAAAGACTCCAGAACAATCTAGGTGGCAAGAACACCTGCCCATGAGCTACTGGAGGCATCACCTAACGCAGGTAGTGCATGACATGTTCCTTTCTCCACTGAATGTGTGAAATATTTGTTAAGCTCTTCGTACTGTTCTCAGCAAAGCTCCATTCACAGATGTAATAATGCCACATCCTAGACAAAAAGAGCACTTTTTTGGTAAGTTTCATGGATATTTGTCAAAAGGTGCCAAAGTATTATCAACACAGAAAATGCATTTCCCATAGAAACACAACCTTAACTATAACTACCAAGTAGCCATACACCACCCTTCCATTTAATTAAAATACAGTCTTGGAGATGAGGTCCCCGGGGTCCATTTGGGCTTGGGGAGGTGGGCATGTGCCCCACTCCCCTGTTGTAAAAGCATTTGGCTTTAGGGGATGGTGCCCCAGGGCTTCGTAAGGCTTTGGGTGCCACGTGCCCCTTACTCTATAGCTAAAATTTGGCCCAAGAGGGTGGGATGTCCCTTAAGGTTTGGGATGGGGGCACAGACATGGCTCTGTGGGACGGCTCTGGCTCATTTAAGCTTGGTGAGGGGGCATGCACCCTCCTCCCCTAATGAAAAAGTATCTGGAAGCGGTAACACAAATTATAAAAATAAAGCGCTATAATTTGGCCAAGAGAGCTTTTTTTTTCATCTCACAGCGGAGGTCTCAGTCCTGCTGTTCCGAGTCTGATTATCTAACCACAACATCAAAAGAAATGTTGCGCCCGCTATCACCTGAACACTGAGATGGCAATATAGGTAAATATTGCACGTTACTCAATATTCATTTTTATATTATCTGATTTATTTATTAAATTAGTTTCGTACATTTCAGAAAGATTTGGAGTATTTGAACATCATCAGTTTAGAATTCATAATTTGCTTGAGACTTTTAGTGGTTTGAGAAATATGTTTTTGTTGAGTATAATGTTGAAATATTTAAAATGAGTTTTACACAACAATGCCTATCATTGTAAATCAAATGTTAAATGTAAGCTCACTGTGAGGCAACTAAATACAAGCATCCTAAAATGTGCTTTTCTTTTGCAGTATATTGACACCAGCGTAGGTTTAGCACACAATACCTAAAAAAAGAAAACAGTGCAACTTGGGACTATGTAACTTTTTGCTGACAAATACAATGTGTAAATTCATTGGAGAGAATGTATTTGTAGATGCCTGTATCAAGAATGGGCCAGAAAGTGTGATCTAGTCAGGTTTGCTGATTAATATTGTAAGAGCAGCACATTAATTATGAAAGTGCTTTTCTACCAGCACCGAACAAAAGATTAAATGCTGTGTTTCGCTTTTTAATGTGTTTGGCAAGCTGAATATCTTGCAAATTAATTCAGCACTATCATTCACGGGAGATAATTCAGTTAGACCACTTTCTTGTGAAATACGAACTTTGAAACCTCTGGCAAACATTCAAAAAGAAGCCCTCTTCCACAGTTGTGTGCACCATTATTTGTTGCTTCAGACCTCTATGTCCTTTGACTTATGACCTCAGACTTCAGGTATGCACCAGCTCCGCCTCGCATATGGGCGCATTTAAATGCCTGTTCCTTTTGAAAGTACTGATGGCTTAGCTCACTGTTGTAGAAAGGCAACTTCAGCACCAATGAAAGTATAACAAGCATCAAAGAGCAAGATAAAAGAAGTGGTAATAATTGAGGAGGTATTTGGCATACATCACAACGAAAATTAAAAATATAGTGAAATCATAAAAATGGCTTCATCATAAACGAAAAGGGCAACCTGTGGGAACCAAGGCGTACTCACGTTCTGTTGTCCTTAATAATCAATGACAGGCACTATTGCCAGTCACGTTAGTCCGGATATGTACCATTTATTGAATTCTTTATACCTTTATTTAGCTATTATTTTCAGCATGAACTATCCATGGAAGTGTGCCACAGCGATATACACAATTTCAAAACATACCAAATATAAATTACAAACACACAAATTAGTTAAACATTTATCTTCTAACATATCCATTAAATAAATAACGTTGTTTTTCAGCTCATGTTGCCAAGCTGAATGAGATTTACTAACTAACTTATCCCAGGGTAATAAATCATAAACAAATGTTGTTCAAAAGACAAGAAGAATGAAAGTTTTATTTACAATCTGACTGGAAGATGCATCGACACATAAATCCATTTCCAAACGTTTCTAAATCGGATTCATTCATGATGGCTCACATGCTTGAATTAATCATGTGCAAGTACCAAGGGGTTCAAGGGTTGGGGATAAATACCAGGAAATAATGTTTCATGACAGTGCTGCAGGAATTCAGCGAAGAAGGTAAGTGACAAAATTACCCAGTGCCATCTAGTCCCAGAAATGCATGTACATGTTCTGCGTGTTAAATTATCAAATTCAGGGTTGGAATTGGACCCAAATAAAAGTGCCCACATTAAGAAATTAGAAAGCAAAAAAAGTGGCCCATATTTAGAAAATTACAGCCGTTTTTCACTTGTAAAGGCACAGTGTATAAGTGTTTTGCAAGACAGGGAAGACTGCATGGATTTTAGCTTGATGCAGCAATGTTTTTTTTTAAATCTCTGGAAAATCATCAACAGTAAAAACCGTCCCAGCAGACCATAAAACAGGCCCACAAAAAGACAGAAAAACGGCCCAAAAACTGACTTTTCAGACCAGCCGATCGAGCACTGCCTTATTGACTCATAGAGCAGTCCAAACCTAATCAAATGCCATTTCCAGCTACAAAATTATTCCTGACCTTTTGAGCAACCATGTTGTTAGTACTATCATGCCACATTCTGATAGTAAAACATTGGAATATTATTTAAGGAAACAGTAACATGACTTGCATCAGCCATAACTAGGGCAAAACTGGTTCTGTGTTGCTTGTTTACGGTTCAGGGAAGACCTGGACTGGCAGTTCAGGCTGGACTGTTCTCATTGGAGCAGGGTAAAGAATCATTTTCATATGGATGGATCCAAACTGAGGTGGCAGTGTATACAAAATAAAGATGGGCTTGGATGAGGCCCGCGCAACTATCAATGGCTGAGATTAATTCAACCATTCCATCTGTCACTTTTTGTTCACTTTATTACATCAGACCAAGGGCATAGCACTATAATTTGTCTATGTAATTGGGAGCTTTATAGAGTCTCAAAAAAACACATCCTGACATGAATACTGAGCCCACAGCACCTGCACTATATAATGCACAGACTGAAAAACTGAGCTTTTTAAGTAGTTTCCTAAAATGTAAATGGTCAGTAACAAACTAGTAGTTCAGAGACAGACTGTACTGTGCATAGGTTACTTGTGTCAAAAAAACCTAATTTCTAATTTTAGGTCTATTCTGTATAAAGCATAGAATCCGATATGTAGAGTTCAACATCAAAAGGGATCACAAATTCATCTTCTAATAACTGATTCCTAGCACTGCAGGGCAGTCAGCAGTATTGGTAATGGCAGTGTGGCATTGAAGGGACTTTCCATCCCTACAGAGGCTGGGTCATTCTATTGAACAGACTGACAAGAAAGGCTATGTGCATTCCCATGTAAACGTTCTGTGCTCTTCAGTGAAATCATTCCCCAAAGTTCTCCCCTTTCACTGTTATCTGTCACTTAGGCACTTGTGATCACAAACCTTGGACAGTAAGTCTTAAATTTTTCTAGGGTGCACACTATGACATAGCACAGTTTCTCAATGGCAGCCCTTTTTTGCTCACTAAGGAGGAATTTGTGGCTGAGAAAAGCAACCAGATGCTCCTTGCCTGAGATAGGCTAAGAAGGTCTGGCGATCGTTAGAAGCCTTGAGAACTGATGCATGACAAAACCAGCTTATTGATCGTCAAAGACGTTTTAACACTCCTCAGTCCAGATATCTTTCTTGGGTTCTTTATTGAAGGATAGAGCATTCAAAGGTGCAATTATCCTCCAATAGTTGGCCTAAAAGTTCCGGTAGCGACTGGTGAGCAACAAGAAAGCTCCAACATAGATAAGCCAGTAACTGCTTAGAATTTCACTTCCACAGGTTTAATCCTCCCAATGGCCACAAGAAGTCCAAGGTAGAAGTGTCACATCTAGTGTTGCCATAAACTGCTGAATACAGCAGTGTCACCCGGCAAGACAATACAGGATTAACTAAAGGCCGGACGTTAGAAGCAGCAGTCTTTACTTTGACATGACTAAACTTGAACTAGAGGAGATCCTCTGCATTTAAGAATGCCTCTTCTCCTTGGTACCAGTCATTAAGAAAGAGATAACATTATGTTTATTAGGATAGTTGTCCATAAAACATTCTAAAAACCAATACATATGTTCTAAAACATTCTAAAAACCATTAACACATACAGCTAAAGTGACCTAATCCAATCCATTTTTGAAACATTACTAACAGTGTACATAGCATGTGCATACCCTAGTGTAACATCCATAAAAAACATTTCAGACTATAAGCCCATTACAACCTTAGAGTATATTTGATATTTTAAGAATAGCGGTGTCAAAATAAAAACACAATCCATAAGAACATGACACAATAAGAAGGGAGCACACACATAAACTATTTTCATCCCATACCCCCTTGTATCATTCAGCGCTAGAAGACATTGGGTTACACCCCACAATTTAAATTTTTAAGATTTCCTTACATAGTCTGGGGTATGGTGTTTGTGCTCAATAGGGGAAAAAAGCTTCTAGGCATAACGGCTTTATTGTAAAGCTTACAGAGGGTTTATCCCTAAAATTGGCCATATCCAACGTCTGTTCCCTCAATGCTTGCTTACTTGGAAACGGAGGACATATTTCTATAATCCCCTGTATGAAGTGTAAGTTTTGAGCTCTCTTATCCTTAGTCAAACATCCCGGGCCCTCAATCTCTCACTGCTAAGAATCTCCTCCTAATGTAAAGTAGAACCCTTTGTTAACTTGTTAAAAAACCTCAATGTGCTGGACTGGACAGCAACTGCCAAGAGAATGTATGATGGAACAACGCATGCGAGAATCACGCATGGATGAACAACCTGGTCGGATCAATGATTACGTTGTTAGTATGAATGCCTTTACCACGCATGCCTTTACAACACTTTTTCGCTGTTCTAGCACTCAACCCCCAACCCGGCCTAAGGCCCAAAAGTACCCCACCCCTACTACTAAAACTACCACAACCCCCCACCCCTGTCCCTAAAAACAAAAGTACTTTAACACCCCACCCACCCTGAGCCCTAAAATCTTCCTGACCCCCCACCTGCCCTGAAAACAACCGACCCCCCACCCCTGCCCCTAAAAAACAAACTACCCTGACCCCCACCCCTAAAAACAATATTACCCAACCCCCCATGCCTGCCCCTAAAAAAAAAACTATTCTGACCCCCCACCCCTGCCCCTAAAAGCAAAACTATCCTGACCGCCCACCCCTGCCCCTAAAAACAAAACTACTCTGACCCCACCTTCCCTGCACCTAAAAACAAAACTACTCCGACATCACCCATCCACCCGGAGGCCTAAAACCTTCCATGACCCCCAACCTGCCCTAAAAACAACCAACCCCACAACCCGCCCCTAAAAACCAAACTACCCCGATCCTCCACCCCTAAAAACCAAAGTATCCCAATCCCACCTCCCCCGCCCCTAAAAACCAAACTACCCTGACCTCCCCACCCCCACCTCTAAAAAACACTCTGCCTTGTTCTCTGCCTTAACCCCGCATATGTGTAATTCAGCACATGCGTGGTTAAGGCAGAGGAAAAGGCAGACGGAGATGTAATCGTTGTTCGGGAGTCGTTGTTCAGGACGTTTCCCCTGCCAAGATACCTGTTTCAATTACCTTCTTAAACACTGTATCATAGTTCCCAGTGGGAGGCACAGTAACCCCTTGACTAGTGCACCTTCCAGTGGTTCACAATTGCAGGAAGAATCAAGTGAAAGAATCTTGACCTCATACAAGGCTAGTGGAGATATTTTCCCTTTATAAACTTCCATAAGGGGGGCAAGTGACAAGCCTCCATACCTCTGGTTAAACTTGACCAGGCATCCTGCTTGTAAAATGGATCTAGACTTGACATTCACCCTGTGGACATCCAATTTTAGATTTCTGTTCAGCGTCAGACCCAAATATTCCACCACTTCTACTGGTAAGGAATTCAGATCCCATTTAAAGTTAGTTACTCTTTTCCCCAAAAAACTTTATCTTTTCTTTCTCTAAGGTGATTTCCAAAGAGGGCTCTTTTCTCTATAAACATCAGGGCACTCCAATTTCCTTTGCCGAGAGGGGTATAATCTAGCAATATCAAATTGTCGACATACAGTAGGCATGGGATATGCCCATTCCATACTTTTAGCAAGAAATATTTTGTTAAGTTGAAAACTGAAGGGAAGTCTGTTAAAAAAAGACTAAAGTATAAAGGGTCAAGGCTCATCCCATTTGAAGGCCATTTCGAATTGGAATCCTTTAGATAATCTCCTAGGATTTTCAAGTTCTACCTGCACCCTATTGTCAGTATGTAATGCCTGGATCATACTAAGTAAATTTGATGGTATGGTGCAGGAGCAGTGTTTTTCCAAGACCAGATCCCTATTTAATATGTCAAAAAAAGTATGAAAACCGATGAAGTAACAACACATCCTCAAATTGCTTGTCAGTGCTTGCCTAATGATGGCCCAAAGTGTGAAACAATAGTCTACAGTGGAGTGGCCTTACAAAAACCCACCCTATTAAGTAGGAATGAGTTTATTTTTCCGTGCCAATCAATCCAAGTGTGTCAACAAGTTTTTTTAGAACATCTGAGAGATATCCAGGAGGCTGATCATTCTATAACATGAGGGTTTTGTGCTGTTCCCTTTTTTAATAGGGCTTTCACAGCTTTTCCATGTGAGGGGAATATAGCCATTTTGCAATTATCCAATCAAACAGGCGTGAATAAACCCTAGCCCACCAATCATTGTCTTGATTAAGACTGAATGTATGTTAACTGGACCTGCAGCCATTGTTAATGTCATACAGCCAATTACCTAGTGTATCTCTTTTACAGAGAACCAATTGTGTTCCACACTCCCAAAGAAGGCCACCTGGGGATTGGGCAGCATTGGTGGGGAGCCATATAAATCCTCTAGATCTCAAGCCCAGGTCCCCTCATGGGAATTATAGGTTTTTTCACATCCTGCCAAAGTGCTCCCTGGTCTCCTCACCATATTACCTCTATCATTTTGTTCCAATGGGTGTGGAAAAAAGCAGTTTTTTCTATCTAAGTTAACTCCCTCTTTGGAGACTATACTTGGTGCGTATCTCTGGATTGTTTTTAGATCCTCCTCAGATTACTTTTTGCTTTTTGACAGGCTGCACTGAACCAACCTTCCATGTTAGACTTTTGAATTTATGCAGGGTCATCCCCAATCTTTTTGCCTCCTGCCTCCTATTGTTTCTGACCTGTTGCTGTTGGCTTTTGAACTCTGAGCATTTTACCACTGCTATCCAGTGCTCAAGTGCATATGCTTTCTGTGTAAATTGTATGGTTGATTGATTTATCCATGATTTGCATATTTGATTTATTAGTAAGTCCCTAGTATTACCGCCTTAAAAGAGTCCCAAACCACTGATAATGGTGCCGACCCTATATTAGTATTGAAGAAGGCCTCGGATTCCCTACGTAGTTGCAGCAAGACATCTTCATCTAATAAAAGTGCACGCTCCAATGTCCACCTCCTAACCAGCCTTCTCTGTGGAGCAGTCAAGTGCAGTATTACTGCCGTATGGTCAGATAAATGTGAAGGCAAATATTCGACTCCTTCAACATTTTCCAACAACCTTTCATCCACTAGGAAATAATCGATACGTGACGCGTGACTATATTTCTTATTAAAAAAGGAGAAGGCTCTAGCTTCCCCTTTCTTCGTACGCCAAATATCACACAAACCAAGATCCTTCATCATTCTCTTTAAAAAACATTGCGCTTTGGGTGTACCCAAAGATCTAAAGGAGTCAGATCTATCCAATCTATTGTCCAGAACCACATTAAAGTCACCCGCCATAATAACTAAATCTGAGAATTCAATAAGCTGAGAAAATACTTTCTTCAAAGGTTCACTATCGTCACAGTTTGGACCGTAATAACCAGCCAAAACTAAGGATATTTCATTAACCTGTAATTTTACTATAATCCACCGACCAGCTTGGTCTGTCTTTATTTCGAAAATTTCTGGTCTGGCTTGAAATCCTTGTTTAATTAAAATGGCTACCCCCCTTGTATGAAAATTATGGGAGGTGCAAAAACACATTTGCACCCACTTTTGAGTGTGTTAAATAACTCTTTACACTCGTCTACAGCCAAATGAGTCTCCTGAAAAATTAAAATTTGCGCCGGGGAATCCTTTAAATATTGAAGAATTCTGTTTCGTCTCGACTTAGTCCTCAACCCATTAATATTCCACGAGAGAAGTTTTATCATAGACTTGCCCTCCCCTTGGCCCATACCGATTTTAGTCATTTAAAACTAAACCACCACCCCACCGCTTAGGTGAATGAGAAACCATTTCTGACCTTATCCCCAGGAACCCACCCCCTTGTACCCCCTCCTCCCTAACCCCTCCCATGGAGAACCCCCCCACTATGTCAGCCACCATGGGCCTGATTTTAGAGTGCCCTGGCTACCTGGGGGGCACAAAATTCAAAAACTTGTTGCAATATTACACTTGATCAGCCTGTTCTTTCCTTATAGCATCTAACAATTCATCTGCCTTATCATCTCTCTTATATTATACATTTTGTTATTATGCATTATTCGTAAAAAAGCTGGGAATTTCAATTGAGCCGTGGCTCCGAGTTTTTTTAATTCATCTAGCCTTTTTCCCAGCTCCCACTGCCTGTCCATTGTAATTTTAGATAGGTCAGATCTGATCTCAAAAGTCACATTATCCATCTTTAATGCTTTCTGTTTTAACGCCTTGGTCAAAATTTTCTCTTTTAGATGATAAGTTAAGAAATTAACCAAAATTTTCCTTGGTCTTGTACTATTAGGCCGCCTCGTGAAGGGATCCCGGTGGACTCTCTGAATGTCTCTTTCAATCTCTTCATTACTTTCCTCCAGCTCACAGACAGATTTGATTAGTGAGACAACGTATAACTTAAGATTTGCTCCTTCTGCTCCTTCTGGAACTTTTAACAATTTTAAATTATTCCTGCGTGAGTAGTTTTCCAGATGTTCAATCCTGACTTGTAAGCCTTGTTCTTTTTCATTCAGGCCACGAATTTCATCTTTGTGGAGTTTCAACTCCTCCTTCATCCCCCCCACTGTCTCCTCTAAGGTCTGGATCCTCTCCATCAAGTTATCGAATTCTTTTTCCAATACCTCGCAGGCTTCTCGAATTTCAGCTTGGTTACATTCCGAACTTGCAAACCCTTTCTTTATATCCTCCGAGATGGAGAGGATTACTTCCTCCATAGAGAGGGTATGCCTCAGATCAGAGGCCCCAGTTTGATCTGGGGGGGGGACTAACGACTTGTGCTGCTTGGCGTAATTCCTCCTGTCGTGGAGTGGGCAACATGTCACCTTGACATATCATATCAACACCAGTACCAGCTTGAATATTCTCGTGCAAGGGTAAATTCACAACTAAGGAGGAGAAACCTTCGTCAGTCCCCTTGCCAGCATCTGTGCCACTTCCAATGTCCTTAATCACAAAGGTATCCATTTTCCCTTGCCCCGGCACTAGCACAATATCATCTGGCCTAGCCCTGAAATAGGATCTTAAAGAGGGTGTCAGTCTATGTTTTATTTTTGTTCTCCCTTCAATCCCTTCTCTTTTTTGGGGGGGATAATTCGCCTGATCTGAGGTTTTTCCCTTCAGTTTCCCTAGGATATTGCTAGCCACCAGATCCCTTCTATCCCCCCTTACCCCCAACCCCTGCCCCCCTACCTGCCATAAGCTGATGGAGGGCTGGGGTGGGGCGGGGCTCTTCTCCTCCTCTCGAGCACTGCTTGTAACTCCAGCACCAGATGCTATCTCGCTAGCTCTTCTTGGGTTTTCTGAGGAAACGCGTGTAACCGCGCTACCAGGCTCCCGGGATACCTTCCCTGGAGCCTTGCCAGTGCTGGCGTTTCCCGGATTCCCCCGGAGGGGAATCCTAGCCGATCCTCTACGCGCCCGGCGGAGCTCCAGTGCGGCACGTCCCCAGTGCTGGAGTCTCCCGCCAGGTGCCTCGTCCAATTTAAAACGCGGGCGGCTCTCCGGGAATGGCGCGTCCTTCCAACACATTCGGCCGATCTTCTCTGAGCAAGTGCCACGCCCCCCTGGTGTGGCAGACGTCACGTCTAGCGAGCTGCGGCCGTGACGGCCCTAACGCAGCCTGCCATGTCCTCCCCTCCAGACTTAGGACTACACCGACCGCCAGGGTTGTAATGAGGGCCATAATCAATGGGGGTCTCTTGGCAATCACATCAGAATGTTTAGAGCTGCCAGGGTATTATTCTTAAAGCGCCAGTTTAAATATAGTGTGTTTGACTGCTGTGGAACTCTGTGTCCTAAGAGGACCTTAGGAAGAAGAGGCGGAGCCTGACACAGAGAGCGCTTCAAAGCGCTGAACAAATTGCGCTAGGTGGGACGCGCATTTGCTGGGGGACTCTGTGTCCCAAGAGGCCCTTAGGAAGAAGGGGCGGAGACTGGCACAGAGAGCACTTCAAAGCGCCGAAAAAAATCACCATTGAGCAGGATACACGTTTGACTACTGGGGGACTCTGTGTCCCAAGAGGCCCTTAAGAGGAAGTGGAGGAGCCTGGCACAGAAAGCACTTCAAAGCGCCGAAAAAATCACCGCTGCATGGGACGCACGTTTGACTGCTCTGGACTCTGTGTCCCAACAGGCCCTTAGGAGGAAGGGGCGGAGCCTGGCACAGAGAGCACTTCAAAGCACAAAAAAAATCTCCGCTGTGCGGGATGCGCACAGACCGAACCCGGGCAAAGCCCGGGCCAAGGGCGGGCCAGTCCTTTGCCCGTCAGTGACCAGAAGAGGCCGGGCCACCCCTCTGAGTTCTGGTACAGTGGGGTGAGTGATACATTTTATTGACCCTTGTATCATCTGCATATAAACTGACCCCAACGGTGGAGAGAAGCTTTCTTTTCCTTTTGTGAGAGACAAAGATTTAAAATAGTGGCCGTGGCTGACTTGAGGTGTACCTGAGAGGCCCCTTTGGCAAATTGTGAGGATGGGCAGGAGAAGGGCCTTGCAAAATGGGGATCAGTGTGGTGGAGGGAAGGGAAAAACTAACTCAACTTTGGACTCCTTTCTTGCCCGAGCAGTTTGGGTAGTCACAAAGAAGATTGATTTGGTAGAGAGGAGACTCTCGCTGTAGATGAGTAATTGGCAGCAAGTTTCTATGGAAAATGAGGTCCTGGGGTTCTCTGAAAATGGGGATGGGCTTCTACAGATAGAGCAGATGGATCTGCCCAAAACCCCACCGTCATCAGGAACAGGGGAAAAGGGTTTGGATGGCACAAAAAGGAAGAGTAAGAGGCTTCTGATGGTCTAAACCCTTGGTAGGAGTAGCCCTCCCTTGAAAAAGAAAAAAACTTTGAAGGAACCTGGGAAAAAAACAAAACTGCCTTTGTCCGCTAAACTGATCCCCTCAGATTTTGTGGATGGCACAAGCTTCTGCCATTGCCCAGGTTTTGGCGCAGAAGCTCAAGGAAATGATTGAGGCTATTTTGGCCCCGGTCATGGAGAAATTGCAGGCGCTTGAAACTGGAGTCTCCCTGATGAGTGGAAAGGGGCGGCCCAGTTCAGTCCCAGCCATTGGTGTTTTTTGTGATCCTAGGCGTCAAAGTATACTGCCTGAGGGGGTGTATCCACAGGAGGGCAACCCTAGAGTTCTGGAAAAAGAGATGCGGCAACCTTCAAGCCCCACTAATTTAGGGGATTCTGGAAACTGTGTGGAGGCTGTTTCAGATTATTCTTTTGCAGGTGTAAGGGTAAACTGTAGGTTGAGGGGCAAAAGGTCAATTGGAACCAGGCACATGGAGAATGTGGTGGGGTCTCAAGAAAGAAGTAAGGCCCAAAATTTGCATCAGGAGAAAGGCCCTCCAGTCGTCTGCCTACAGCTCCGTCCGGACTGCGCCCCTTATGTGGTTGTGCGCACATACTTTCCCTCCTTAACGCCAGGAACAAGTGAATCCATGGACCAATTTAAAAATAAGACTTGCTACTGGCTGAGCAAAAATTGTGATTTTGTCTGTAAGGATTTTAGGGATATTTTGTTTGTTAGAAGGATTGCTTGGGTTGGACCTCGGGTAAAGAAGGGAAATGGGGATTGCATTATTGTAAATTGTAGATATCCAGGTCTGATACAATGGCGGCTTTCAACACAACGACGGGTATTCCAGATGAAGGGAAGGATTGGCATAGTCCATTTGGGTTTCTTTTATAATCATACTCAACCGATCAATGGTTTCCAAACTAGGAATCCTGGCAAAGTGCAGGGTGACTTACAGCCAACTAGTATATCTACTTTCCCAGATCTGGAGGAGGTGGATTGACGCTATGCACAGAGATTGTTGGTGGGAATGGTAGAACCCCTTCAATGATATCTTGAGCGTGGACGGTCAGGGTGGAGAAACCTCAAAGTGTTGTCTTGTTTCATGGAATGTGGCAGGGTGTGACAGTAAGTTCACTCTAGATTGTAAATGGACAAAGTATTTGGTACATTATGATTTTATATTACTTCAAGAAACCTGGTCAGATGGGCTGGCAGTCTGGGATGGTTATCAAAGGTTTGCAGTCCCGGCCGAGCGGTATCAAGGAGGACGTCCTAAAGGTGGCCTAGTTACCCTAATCCGAATCTCTAAAATAGCGAGAGCATATCAAATTACCTGCAAACACCAGGGTTTTCTAATTATCTGGGTAGTCTTTCAAGATAATTTCAATGTCCTGCTGGTAAATTTTTATAATGCTGTCTGGGACTCCAGTTGCCAAATTAGGGTCCTTTCTTTAGTCTTGCAGTTATTGAAGTGCAGATTGGAGGGGTTTGGTCTGGAGTTCTGTGCTGTCGTGTCAGGGGATTTTACTGCTAAATAAGGGTGGCACAGTACTGTGGTGAATCCCTTTGAGCAGGATTATGAGATTTATATAGCAGAGGGCTCACAGGACCAGAGGGGCAGGGACCTGATTAAGGGCCTGCGGAGTTTGGGTCTTTTGAACGTATGCGACTTCAAAGTGGTAGGTACATAACAGGCCCCAACTTTTGTAGGCAGAGGGGCTGGAACAACAATTGCTCACATCTTTGTGTCCCCATCTCTAAAAAATGTGTTACGTATGGAAAGGTGGTAGAGCAGCTTTATAGCGATCACAATCCTCTCACAATTTTCTTTAATTTTCCTGAGATCTTACATAATTCACTGTGGGGAGGGCCAGTCTTGGTGAGAGCTAAAGATCAGGGTAGGAGACTTGGATGGAGACAGGCAAACATCCAGCAAGTAGTAGAGAGGGTGGTGGGTCAAAATCTAAATCTGATTACAGGAACTCTCCTGGCTGACTCCTCTAGATCAGGGGAAGTCATGGATGCCATGCTCAGAGTAAATGAAGCCATTAAAGAATGCATGATTATAGCTGCTGAGCCCTCTTGTAAGTACCAGGGCGGATGGTTCAGCAAGCCCTGCCACGTGGCAAAGAAATCTCTAAGGAAGGCATTAAATGGACAGCCAAGAGATAAGGCCCTTGTTAGAGAGGTGAGGGCAAATTATAAAACCATCTTGAGGGCTAGGAAGTTACAGCTTAAGGAGCAGGCCTGGGAGGATTTGGAAAGTGCAATACACAACAAGAACCCAGGCCTGTTCTCGAAAATTGTAAATAGGGGTTCTATCGAGACAGAAACATCTGAGGGTTTGGGCTGTAATATCGCCCCCGAGGTCTGGGTGAGCCATTTTTGTAGGATTTTTTGGGGGGTCCTCTAGGGGAGAAAGTGGGTAAACATGATGGCCACCCCCCAAATTTAGCTATTAGGTTCACACTTGATGAGGTGAGGGAGGCGCTGCAAGGCAGTGCTAGCCATAAAGCCCTGGGCCCGATACTGTCCCGATGGATCTATATAAACATTCTGCTCAATGTCCTCAATGCAGCAGCTAGTGCAGGAATTCCCACTACCTGGAGATCGGCATGCATTATACCCGTTTAGAAAAAGGGTAATTGAAATGATCCAAAGTCATTCTGACCAACCTCACTTCTTGATTCCTCAGCAAAAAGTTTGGGTCGGATTATCCTAAGGCATGTTCAGGATTGGATGCTTGGAAATGAAATTCTGAGTAGGGTGCAATATGGCTTCAGGGAAGGGCTTGGCACCCAAGAGCAATGCTTAAATCTGCTTATGCTGATTGGCAAATATACGCAAGCAAAGTGGGGGACTCTGTATCTTGCTTTCATGGATCCGTTTGAGCTTAATAGGGGTGTACGGCAGGGGGGTGTTTTGGCTCCTACCCTTTTCCTTTTGTATACAAATGGGTTGTAGGACCTCTTAGTAAAAAGATGTAAGGATGCTCCCAATATTAATGGTAAGAGTGTCCCCGGTATTGATCTATGCAGATGATGCAGTCCCTATGGCTTGCACAATGAATGGTCTTCATGAGGCGGTCAAAGCGTATGAAACCTTTATGTCTGCCTTAGATTTAGAGATAAATTGTAGCAAATCACACTTTATGATGTATGGCAAACCACTGAGTAGAGTGGGAGGGCTGAATATAAATGATCAATGAATTAGTAAGTTAAAGGAATTCCCCTATTTAGTGGTAAATTTTGATAAAAAGGGCACTTGGAAATCCTATATCTCCAGAAGAGGGATGCTTTTTAATGCTACAGTAGGTGCCATGTTTGAGTTTGATGCAAGGGTGGGTAATAAACCTATCAAGCCCCTGCTGGAAGTATATAGGTGCAAATGTCTCCCAGTTCTGACATATGGTGCACCACTTTGGGGATATACGGAAAATAGGGCACTTGGTATAGAGGAAATTCGTTTTTGTAGAAGGTTGTTAGGAGTTGGCCAAAATACCTCTGGTTACTGCTTGCATGCTGAACTGGATTTAGATTTTATAGAAAATGCTATTAAGATTGTTCCTTTTCTGTTGGGGATTTCAATTTGGACAATGAGTTTGCTTCCCTAAGCAGGGAAATCCTGTGGGACTGTATGTGATCATGCAAGGGATATTCCCTGGCTGGCTTATACAAGAGAAGTAGTGTTAGACTTTTCATCCTTGGCGTGGTCTCCCTTAACTTTTTGCCTCTGTTTCCCAGGTTGTTGATGTGTGCTGGACTCTGTTTTTGTTACTCTGGGCACTTTACCACTGCTAACCAGTGCTAAAGTGCAAGTGCTCCTATACAAAATATAATTGGCTTATCCATAATTGGCATATTTGATGTACTAGTAAGTTCCTAGTAAAGTGCACTGGAGGTGCCCAGGGCCTGTAAATCAAATGTTACTAGTGGGCCTGCAGCACTGGTTGTGCCACCCACATAAGTAGCTCTGGAATCATGTCTCAGACCTGCCACTTCAGTGTCTGTGTGTACAGTTTTAACAGTAAATTCGACTTGGCAAGTGTGCCCACTTGCCAGGCCTAAACCTTCCCTTTTCTTTCATGTAGGACACCCTTAAGGTAGGCCCTAGGTAGCCCCAAGGGCAGGGTGCAGCGTACAGTTAAGGTACAACATATAGTAATATGGTTTATATGTCCTGACAGTGAAATATTGCTAAATTTGTTTTTCACTGTTGCAAGGCCTGTCCCTCTCATAGGTTAACATGGGGGCTACTTTTAAATCTGAATAAAGTGCAGATTCCCTTTGGGAGCGGATAGACGGGTGGAGTTTGTGGTCTCCGAGCTCACAATTTAGAAATACATCTTTTAGTAAAGTTGATTTTAAGATTGTGTGTTTGAAAATGCCACTTTTAGAAAGTGAGCATTTTCTTCCTTATACCATTTCTGTGACTCTGCCTGTTTGTGGATTCCCTGTCTGGGTCAGTTTGACAGTTGGGCTGGTTGCACCTCTCACTAGACAGTGACACAAAGGGAGCTAGGGTGTAGTCTGCATTTCCTGATGAGCCATCTGTGATAGGGGGAAGGAGTGGTCTCTCTCACCTGAAAGGGCTGTGCCTGCCCTAACACAATGCAGTCTCCAACCCCCTGGTGTGTGTCTGGGGCCTGGCCTGGGCAAGGCAGGATTTTACAATCAAAAGAGACTTTGATTTGAAGTAGGCCTACTTCAAAGGAGAAAATGGGTATAAGAAGGGCACCCAAACCCACAGACTTTAGAACACTCCTGGAAACCAAGAGGAACCTCTGCCTGGAGAAGAGCTGAGGAAGAAGAGCTGCCCTGTCTGTGACTGTGCTTTGTGGAGCTATCCTGCAGTTGCTGCTTCTGCCTGTGCTAGAGGGCAAAGACTGGACTTTGTATTGCCTTCCTTCTTGTAAAGAACTCTCCAAGGGCTTGATTTAGAGCTTGCCTCCTTTTGTTTGAAGTCCCAGGGACAGCAAAGACTTCTCTCCGACAGCACCTGGAGTCCCAGGAGAGACTCCTATTCTGCCAAGTGGTGCCCATCCCGTTCCTGGGACCCAGAGAAGAGAAGTTGGCAGCCCATGAGTGAGAAATCCATGCACAGAGCGCTGTGCGGGGAAAAGATCTATCTGCGGCTGAAAATCGACACCCGCCTGCAACGCCACTGGAAGATCGACCCCCAGGGCTGGAGAAACGACGCACAGCATCGCTGACCGAGGCTGGTGAGATCGCAACCCGTGCTGCGTGGTTTTCGGACCATTGTGCTGCTGAATTTCTGATGCACACACCGCTGAGCATGTAAAAACAACACAAGGTCTGCCCGGACCTGAGAGTGCTGACCGGATCGACGTATCGCTCTCCTGCGGAGAGAAGAAACGACACACGCTGACCCGACTAAAGGAGAAGCGACGCAAGGTCTCGCTCGTGAGTGAAATCGATGCATCGCAAGCCCTTTTTGATGCACACTCGCCCGTGCCGGGTTATTTTTGACGCACCCAAGGTACATTTTCACGCTAATAGCATTAGCATTGTGTTTAAAAGTACATGAAGACTCTTTTTCTTTTTAATTGATAACTTGACTTGTGTATTGTAGATTTTTGTCGTTTTGGTCTTGTCTTGTTAAGATAAATATTTTCTATTTTTCTAAACCTGTGTTGTGCCAGTTTGTAGTGTTTACATTAAGTTACTGTGTGTGTTGGTAGCACTCTGAAGTTAAGCCTACTGCTTGTGCCAAGCTACCAAGGGGGTAAGCAGGGGTTAGCTGAGAGTGATTCTCTTTTACCCTGACTAGAGTGAGGGTCCTTGCTTGGACAGAGGGTAACCTGACTGCCAACCAAAGACTCCATTTCTAACAAGTAGCCATTGCACTTAGGCAGCCAGATATGTTTGTTGCATCAGAGGGTATAACAAGTTCTGACAAATGTTAGGCAAAGGAGAATTTCTCAAAGAGGGAGGCAGAGGGATTAAGGAAAAAATCAGTGAGGGATTTTATAATGTTAAAGATGGGGTGGGCCCAGAGGCGTACCTCCTGGAGATAAGAAGTGTATGGGAAAGGACACTCATTTCGTAATTCCACTTGGGGGTAATTAGAAGTAATCTGTGTTGTCCGTTAGACCAGTTTGATCTAAATTCTATAAAATTGTGCCCGTGTGATGGTGTGTCCTTACGGACCCTAATTCATTTTACCTTGTTTTGTGACTTTGATGCACCCTTTAAGCGATGCTACCTAATCCCCCTGTTGAGGGCTAGAGGATTTGTGCAATATCGGCCAGCTTTTTTATGGCTGTGTATGGTTCCCGATGTGATGATGTGTGGAGGGTAGGTTCTTTTTTAAAGGGAGCTATAACCTGGCGGAATAAGGTTAATCTTTTTTAAGTGTTTTTATAAGTATTTTATATAAAACAAAGTTGCTAAAAATTTGTTGAGGTCTCTGAGGTGATAAATTGGGTGATCTAATGCAATTTTCTTTTAGTTCCTTTTAAAAGTACTTATTGGGAAGAAAAGTTTACCCACTGCAATTTGAGTATCTGTAATCTCTGGATAAATTTGGTTGTTTAATTGCAATTCTTTTATAATTCAATTTAAAGGTATTTATGGGGCAGAAAAGCCGACCCACTGTTATTTTGGTAGTGATTTTTCTGATAAATTTGGTGGGCTAATGCTATCTCTCTTTTTAATGCTATTTAAAAGTATTTACCTGGAAGAAAAGCGGACTTTTTTGTAATAACTACTGTGAGTGCTATGTGATGTGATTGTATAGTTATCTGTTTTCATGGATGAAAATTCTTAAACCGAATAAAGTGCTTTAATGATGACATAGCAACTCATTATTCGTCAATCATTGACCCAGCATGCTGGCCTCTTTCTTGATCACACCCACTGAGAAAGAAGCAGGCTTTAAGGTAATCTGCAAGTAACCATTTGTCAGATCTCCTTTTCTGTGGTATCCACATTAAAGTGAAGAAAAGGCATGGTAAGATTGTATCCCAAATTCTCTTGATGGTCTCTGCTAGGGTCCCCATCATGTGCTTCAGGGACCTCTTGAAGTGCTCCACTAGCCCACTGGTCTGGGGTTAAAGCAATCTGACTCTGGTAAAGATGGAAAAGTGAGCCTTAATTAACACTAGCAGAGTAGTGCTTCTCAGAGGCAGCACCTCGGTATATGTGGTTTAATGACCAACCATAATAAATATGAGGTTGTTATCTCAGGAAGACATGAAAAGAACCAACAGTATTGATTCCTAGCAGTTCAAAAGTTTGTCTGCCACTGAAAAATGTGGTGCATGGTCTGTTTTCCCATTGTTCCACAGGCTTCACACGTCAGGGAAGTTCAAAAGGCTTCCCAGCATCATACCTCCTACTGGGCTAGTATAAAAGAGAAAACAGCTGTCCCATAGTGCTTTATATAGTCATATGTCCATCTAAGGGGACCTTAAAGTCCTGCTGCATAAGAATATTCCTGAGGGCTTGAGGGTCCACCAGTCTGTGCCTGACTTCAGTCTTTGGCTCAGCAGGTGCACTATAAATTAGACCATAGCCCCAAAACATTTTGAACTTTCCATCCACTCCCTCTCAGGATCGGCCCTGGGTAACGTTACTAAGGTCCATAGTGGTAGGACATCTGGTCTGTGGCTTGCGGAATATTTTTCAGGATGGTCCTTCAGCAGGTAACCAATTCTAAGGCTCATGAACTCCTCATGACCTGATTTAGAGTTTGACAGAAGGGTACTCCATGATAGGTATCCCATCTGCCTTATTAGAAGAGCATTGGGACATAAAGACCAAACAAGAATACCTACAGAATAAATCACGTAGATTCAACCTTTGCTTCTTAGGAGTTCTAGACACCATAAAGGTGGCATATTCCCCACTAAGGTGGTGGAAACATGAATTGGAAAAATGGGAGATGTATGTATTGTTCAAGCATATTGCATTCCATTTGACCCACCTCAAGAAGCCACTCACTCACACACAATATTTGCTAATTTTGCATTCTATTGGGTCAAAGAGAAAATTCTCCCAAAAGCCATACAAGGAAAATATTTCAGAGTCATAAATGAACTTAATTTTAAACTTTTTTCAGACATGACAATTGAAACAGCTACAAGACTGTGGTAATTTAAACACATGATCTTCAATTTCTTCTCAAAGGAGAAAGGCAGTACGGGTTCAACAAGCAATTTCAAAGTGCTTGTAGAAAGAAAATTGACCACCTTAACAAATACAGAATTAGATCAGAACACTTTAAAGGAACTAGAGAAGAAAGGAGGAAGAGAAGACATTCAATAAAATGAATTTGTGCTCTGCCATGAGGGAGTGACTTCAGTTCTGCATTATTTCTCCCCCTTTACTTACCTCTTCCTTTCAATTCTGTTTTATTTTTCTCTTTCTATTTCTCTTTCTTTTTCACTTAATTTTCTTTTCTTTTTTCTTCTCTCTCCTTCAAAGTTGTCTAAAGCATTCACCTACCACAGGTTGGGAAAAACAAGACCGGGGCAATAACAGGCCACCTTTAAAGGAAAAGGTCTTGGGGACCTATGCTGACAGGGCCCTCGAACTACAAGAGGGCAGGGGGAGATTTGATATGTGAATTGGTGGTGGGGTGGAACTGAAAAGCATGATAAAAGAGGTTTCCATGATTCATGTTCTAATTTGATGATTATATGCACAGGAAAAGTATCATCTTTCAAAATGGTTGCATGGTCTTGGAAGTCCTAACATTTCAGTGTTTCTGGAGCAGCTCCTCTTGGTCACTTCTGAGACTCCCAGGACATCAGAGACAACACTTAGGGGCCGGGACACACTGCAGCAGAGGCAGCTAGCAGGGTCCTGGTCAAGACTACTTGCTAATGGTCAGTTGGGTACTTCTGAAAAAGGCCTCTTGCAGCTTTTGATGTCCCTGTAGCCACATAGGAGGTCAGCCAACTGAGCCTTAAATGCCCCTTCTTTGTCATGGGGCCTAGTGAGAGCAGGTCCAGTTCTTTAAGTCTTTTCACATGTCTCAAACATCTTGCTCTGTCCTCGTCAATAAGGTGTCACTCTTGCAGGATTTACTAGCCAGCGAGAGGGGTGACTCCTAACCAATCCCACTTTTCCAGCACATTCTCTTTGCCTGGTTGCCAACAATCCCATAGAGCAATATTCTGAGGCATCATCTGAAACGGCAGAATCATTCTGCCAGTGGAGGGAGTCTGTGTGCCAGTCAGCGATGTGTTTATAGAGATGAGCAGTCTCCTGCTCCTCAATTACACTAAGCTCATTCTGGGTCCAGCCCACTTACCAAAGGGCTAGTGCTAAAATATGCTACAGAGAGCCCAGGTGACAAAAGGCTTCTCTTCTCCAGGTCTCCATTCACACCAAAATATGAATGGGCAGACCTCATCCAAGTCCCTTTCAACTTAATGAACCCAGCTGCCCTTTCTTAGCATATATGTGTCACATACCTCACTCCAAGGCCTTACTGTCAAAAGGCCTAAGCCAGTGTTTCTGCTCTGAGAGCAGTTTTAACATTTTATTGTGGGGAAGAACTGGTAGGGCCTTATGCAATATGCCCACAGGGTAATATTAATTAGCTGACTGGATGTTCAGGCAGCCAAAGTCCAGCTTTTTAAAAGCCAGGTTTCCTAAATATTTATTAGAAAACTGACTTCAATGCTGTATAGGATCTTACTACACTTTAAAATAGTTTGTTAATTGGGCTAGTACCTTAACTCAAACCGGAGTTAGCAGAGTTATGATGAATAGCCACTGTAGGTATGTGCCAACATTACTTTTTTAATTTTAAATACTGGATGTCCTACCCTGTGGTCAACAAGGGCTACACAGCGAATAACTTATTTAATAATTAGAAGTACTGTTCTCTCTTGACAAAGCGGATTATTTTGAGGAGTTGGCCTGCAGGTTAAAGAGCAGCAAGGTTAAACAAATAGGCCTGAATCAATTTTTCCTTTGTCAGCGTAGTGGATGGCATAACATGAGCGACAGTCCGCAGGTGACATTTACCTTTGCCATTGGACTATTTTGTGCACCACATCATAAGGCCTTACTGGGAAGTTAAATATGCCAATTAGGAGTAAGCCAGTTTTACCATGTTTAGGGGTCAGAGTCCATATACTAGGATTGAACAGCAATGCTCAATAGCACAGCATAAAAAACCTTCAGCATCAGTCCATAAAAAATGTTTTTGACCATGCAAAAAGGACCACTTTCTCACGAATAGTAGTCTCAATACAATTATCTGAAAAGATTAAGCCCCCTGTCCCTATGTGGGCTAAATTAAAATTATATATTAAAGATATGGGGCCTGATTTAGAGTTTGACAGGCAGCCTACTTTTTCAAACACACAATGGGATTCCCTGTTCGTCAAACCATTAGCTGCCTGCCTTATTTAGAGTCTCACAGATTGTCATATTTCGGTCGACAGAGCCCCTATCAGTTCCACCAATTAAAAACTTCCTCGGGTGGCCCTACTGAGCAGGCAGAGTTGGAGGAAGACCACAACACCCTCCAACCTATTTTATGTGGACGGTGTAATGTTGTTTTCGTGTTTGTCGCTTGGGGGTGACAGACAGGAAAAAATATTAATGGCTGCCATACCTTGGAAGAAAAATCAAACGGTGTGGAGTTGGTTAGTTTTTATTTTTCATCCACTAGCTTCCAATTTGGAAGTTTGTTTTTAAAAAACAAAGGCCTATACCTATACTTTTTTAGCACCGCATTTGAGCCGCTTTTTGATGCAAAAACGGTGCAAACTTGCAAAATGCAATTGTATTTTCCAAGTTTGCTCCTCTTTTGCGTCCAAAAATGGACGCAAATGCGGCGCTAAAAAAGTATAAATATGGGCCAAAATCGTTTAGTTTTCTGTACATCCATCAAATCCGATGGCAAACATACACCAAACACTTTGGCCCATATTTATACTTTTTGACGCTAAACTGCGCTAACGCAGTTTAGCGTCAAAAAATTTAGCGCCGTCTAACGCCATTCTGAAGCGCCATGCGGGCGCCGTATTTATGGAATGGCGTTAGCCGGCGCAAGCAGACCGGCGCTGCCTGGTGTGCGTGGAAAAAAACCACGTAGACCAGGCAGCGCCGGCGTTGGGCAAAAATGACGTTAGGGCGTCTTAAAATGGGGCAAGTCAGGTTGAGGCAAAAAAATCGCCTCAACCCGATTTGCGCCATTTTTTTACGACGCCCAGACGCCATTTCATGACTCCTGTCTTAGTAAAGACAGGAGTCATGCCCCCTTGCCCAATGGCCATGCCCAGGGGACTTGTGTCCCCTGGGCATGGTCATTGGGCATAGTGGCATGTAGGGGGGCACAAATAAGGCCCCCCTATGCCACCCAAAAAAAAAATATATATATAAAAAATTATACTTACCTGAACTTACCTGAATGTCCCTGGGGTGGGTCCCTCCATCCTTGGGTGTCCTCCTGGGGTGGGCAGGGGTGGCAGGGGGGGTCCCTGGGGGCAGGGGAGGGCACCTGTGGGCTCATTTTGAGCCCACAGGCCCCTTAACGCCTACCCTGACCCAGGCGTTAAGTTAAATAGTGGCGCAAATGCGGGGTTTTTTGACCCGCCAACTCCCGGGCGTGATTTTTGCCCGGGAGTATAAATACGACGCATTTGCGTCGCCGTCATTTTTTTAGACGGGAACGCCTTCCTTGCATCTCATTAACGCAAGGAAGGCGTTCACGCAAAAAAATGACGCTATTTGCCAATACTTTGGCGCTAGACGCGTCTAACGCCAAAGTATAAATATGGCGTTAGTTTTGCGCCGAATTTGCGTCTAAAAAAACGACGCAAATTCGGCGCAAACGGAGTATAAATACGGGCCTTTGTACATTGAAAGGAACTACCGTGGCTGTGTTTCCTTTCAATATACAAAGTTGACCACTGAGCCATCAGACAGCTCTGAATTTGATAAGTGGAGTACCCTTGGAATAGCGGAAGTAATGTCTTCTGCCATTCCACCAGACATTGCTCCATCCACAACATTTTAAATCAGCCCCTGGCCTCATTTCATACCGCTGAAAAGCAAAACATCACACATTCATTTAGCTTGTCTAAAAAAAACTTTACAGATATGGCCAAATGTTACATAAGAATGATACCTGCATTGTCCCAAGTGCTATTAAAGTGGTTTGGTTTTTGAAATTTATGAAGATTTATAAGACTTAAATTACAGTCCACTCCTAGCAAAAGTTCAAATGCTGCTTGCAAGATGTTTGAGCTGCTTTTACAAAATGTCAGTGCTCCCACTTTTTTTACGTACAATCAGAGTTCGGCGCACAGGTTACTGGAATTTCACATGAATGTTGATATGTAAGCACCAACTTGTTATACATTAATAGCTTGAATTCGATAAAAGATGGAGAAATCGCTGACTTACCTTGTTGTGTAGGTTTAAAGATGTTTTCATTTGATTTCATATGAAATGTTTGCTGAATATATTTTAAAAGTGCGTCCATAAGTATCATTGCCATACTGTTGATAAAGAATATAATTGTTAATTGTATGCAGTTTTTAAAAAATGTGTATCGACAATGACAAAATACATTTGATGAGAACATGTTCGTATTTCCACAATCAAAACAACCAAGGTATAGACATTTTTAGTAAAGGCATCTATTTGTTGAACAACATTTCTCCAAACTTTATTACACATTTTCCTGTATTTACACTATATAGTTCATAGTAATCATAATGTCAAAATACATTCTCATTCGGAAGGACATATTGCTTTCCACAATAATATAGCTTTTGATCCCAATCTACTAACTATTATATGGCATGGTGAATGTTTTAGCAATATTATTCAGCTGTAGGGAACAAGCAGATGTTGACTGAAGATGTAGCTACAAAGCTCCTTAACCAACTAGGAGTGAGCTCACTCCCTGGATAATGTTGCTGTTGAACGTGAGACCTTTAAAACTATAGGTGTATTGGCCACAGTTCTTCTAGCAGTGCAGATCTCACTTATGACCAATCGTCCTTTTCCCCCTCTACGTGGCTTCAGAGAGAGTCTTGTGGGTTGCCCTGGAGATAGCCAAACAGACCCTGGAATATGGGCCTTGCTCTCCACTCGTCTGACGTCTCCTACCAGGATTGTGCTTCAAATTTTGACCCCAAATGTTAACGGCCTCAATAACCCATTAAATACAGTGGTGTGTTGGGTTTTGCGAAACACAACACCAGAGGTTCTCATGCTACAGAGGATATAGCTTCTGGGTTCCTGTTGCCCAATCCTGACCTGCTACAGGTACAATAAGGTGTATCATGCTGGCCTGGGGGGTGGCTATCCTCATTCATAAATGTGTCCCTATGGTGGCCTCCTGTAGCATATCTGATCGGCTGGGGAGTTATGTGGTGGTGGAATGTGTATATAACCTGGCGTAGCTTTATGTTACCCCAATTGCTTGGCCCACCCTCAACATGGTGATGGCCATACTACTAGCTCTTCCATGTGGCATTGCAGTGTTGGGGGTGTGGGGAAATTCACTATGATGATTTCGGCCTCCAAAGACTGCTCACAGACAGCGGGCACTGATAGCCCCCCAAACATGTGGATAGCAAATTGGATGGCCAGTCTTGGGCTCTGTGATGTCTGGTGGATTTGGAACCCAGACATTCTCGCATACACTCACAAGTCGGCAGCACACAAGATGCGGTCCCAGACTGACGTATTCCTTAAGGCTGCCACCAACTTATTTCACACCACAGGTGACTACATTCTCCCCCGAGAAATTCCAGACCACTCCTGGGTTTTAATCCAGATTGGGGAGGTTTTACCATCTGATCGTCCTGTGTGGTGGTTGAACGCCTTGTGCCTTACAAATCCTAAGGTTACGGATCTCCTTTCCCATTAACTGGATACCTACCTCACCCTAAATGTGGGATCTGTGGAGTCTCCGTGACCTTGTGGGCAGCGGGCAAGGCCTATGTCTGCGGAATTGCTCACTTGCACCTCCGAGCCCGCAATAGGAAGAAACACTATCAGGTGGTGGAACGGGAAACCCGTGTAGCTTGTGCGGAGGAGCGCACAAGAGCAGATGAAACTGGGTGTCACCAGGTGGGGAATGACAAGGCATCTCAGAGAGAACTCTGCAAAACAGTGCCTTGACAAAGCTCAGTTTGTTGGAGCACATCCCTGAGCAGGGTTTATGGGTGGGCGACAAATCTAGTATATAACACTACTGGATAGCCACGCACAATACAGTGGACAGGCCAAACATAGCGGACCGAACCGTGGGAGCGTTGTGGATGCCCAAACCATTGCATCAACATTTTTCAGTCTACTATTGCTCCTTCTATACTTCCCAGGTGAGGGCTCCTGGGGAGTCTCTTACCCTGTTGATAGCAGATGTGCCATTTGCTACCCTACCACTGTCAGATAAGGTTGAGTTAGAACAACTGATTACCCCTGATGAGATAAATGTGGCCCTTTCTGACATGAAACCCAGAAAAAATCCAGGCCCGGATAGATTCCCAGCTGAATATTATGAAAAGCTCTGCAAGAGTTTGTTCCTGATTTGATGGCCCTGTGAAAAAAAGCTATAATTAAGGGTCGCTTTCTGGTCGGGCTAAATGTGATGACTATTGTGGTTGGACTGTGCATCATATCGTCTGATCTCTCTGATCAATAATGAACTTAAAATATATCCAAAAATCCTGGCCATCAGGTTCCTTAAGTTCATTTGAAATTATGAGAAATTAATGTGTCATGGCACACTAAAATATTTCCCACATCCATCTCTAAAATATAGGCAATATTTTCACTGTGTAGCCTTATTTCGAAAGCCACAACATTGTTTCAGGCAGCAAATATTTCTGAAGCATTTATGATGCACCTCAGTACAGGCTCCAGAAATATAGGTAGAAGTAAGTAGGGTGAAGGACATCCCAGCCTTCCATTTCAAATAAACCAATATACTCTTCTTTAAAAATCAGGGCAGAAGAAGCATTTGATATAAGGACTTGATCAATCTGCTAAACTTGAATTAAAAATATATACATCACAGCCTCAAGACATTGCCAATTGGCCAGGCTGAAAGTCTTCTTGGCATCCAACCACATAACTGCCAGCAATGTAAGTGTGTTACACTACAGCCAAAGGCCACAAAGAAGGATGAGAATAATTCTGGCTTGATTTGACTATATGGATCTATGAATTACACGAACCAAAATGATAAACATTGCTTTCATAATATTTTATGAACTATTTTTAATAATGTGATTGGCCTCTAGAACCATACAGTTCTGGGTTCTCGGCCTTCTTTAAAGTGGGTATCACATTTCCAGTTGACAAGTTTCAAATACAGCTTCACCTAACAAAATTGCATTAATCAGATCAAGTCATTCTCAGGGCAATATTTTGCATAAATAAATTATATGCGTCATTGTTTAGAGACCATTAATGCATTTTGGATCTCATATGTAGTTATCAGGTCTAATCAGATTAGCTTTTCATTCACTGAGATTCTGACAAAGTTAGTAGGTGCCAGAGAGCTTGCTGACCTACTTACTTCCTTTCAGGGCAAGAGAGGTCTCAAATCTTTGGCTTACATCTTCTGTTGGAATATCAATCAATCAATCAAACAAATCAGACGTACAGAGCGTGGCTGATCACCCTTGAAGGTGTCCAGGTGTCAGGTTTCTGCTAGGATCAGTCAAAGAGCTAGGTCCTGAGTGCTTTTCTGAGTTTAGGAACGGAATGCTGCTTCAGAGGATGCTGAGAGTGTAAGCAAGGGCGAGGGAGGCAGAGCGCAGGTGTCCGGAGGGTTGTTAGAAGTGCAGGCAGTGACTGATGTAGGCTGGTCCTTGGTCATGGTGGGTCTTCAACATATGTATAGGCATCTTGACATGGCATCTTTTTTGGATGGGGAGCCAGTGGAGGTTTCTGAGGTTGGGGGTTGATGTGGGAGGTTGAGTATGAGTGTGGCAGCTGAGTTCTGTATTGTCTGGAGTCTCTTCAGGAGTTGGGTGGTGAGACCTGCATAGAGGGTCATTGCTGTAGTCCACCCGGCTGGTAATTACGGCTTGAGTGACGGCTTTCCTGGTGTTGATGGGGAGCCATCTGAAGCAACACAGAATATTGATTTTTTCCCCTGCAACTATTCCTCTGGAATTCTGGCATCAATCAGAAGAATCACGAAGGAGTTAGGCTGTTTCAAGGGGCAAATCTGTAACTATCTTGATCGTATGTTCTCCCTCAATTGTAAAAGAGCACACTTCTTGATCCCCTCTAATGATAATTTTCTCTTTTATAGCATAGTACTTGTATTGAACGTGTTTTGTACTCACTGGTTAGGGAGAGTGGGACTAAATTAATGATGATAATTTTCAAACCCTCATTAGATTTATTCCTTAAAATTCTCAAAAGCTGGCTAAATTGGTGTTCCAGTTTTCTTGGGGCATTTAGTTTAAATATGGGAAATAAATGAATACCAATACCTATTTGTAAACTGTATATAGATATTTTCTTCACTAGGATTTTTTTAATGTATACTTTTTTATACATACAGCCCTGAAGAAGTTCCTAATGAAATGAAAAGCATAGGTGGTTGGTTGTTTTAACCCCTTATCTGCTGGACCTTCCCCCTCCCCACCCGTGCTGAGCAGTTTTTTGGCTATTTGGGGTAGTTCGCACTTAGGCTTTCATGACTTTTTGTCCACATAAGCTATCTATGCCAAATTTCCGCCCTCTTTTTCCAACATCCTAGGGATTCTAAAGGTACCCAGAGTTTGTGGTTTTCCCTGGAGGACACCAGGATATTAGCCAAAATACAGCAAAAAATGAATTTAAAAAAAAATAAAATGGGAAAAAGGGCTGCAGAAGAAGAAGGTTTGTGTATTTTTCCCTGAAAATGACATTAACAAAGAGTTTGTGGTGCTAAAATCACCATCTTCCCAGCTGTCAGGAACAGGCAGACTTGAATCAGAAAACCACATTTTTCAACACAATTGTGGCATTTTACTGGGACATACCCCATTTTTACTATTTTTTATGCTTTCAGCCTCCTTTCTGTTAGTGACAGAAATGGGTGTGAAACCTGTGAAACCAATGCTGGATCCTGGAAAGCTAAACATTTCTGAAAAGTAGACACAATTCTGAATTCAGCAAGGGGCCATTTGTGTAGATCCCACAAGGATTTCCTACAGAAAAGACAGCTGAAATAAAAAAATATTGAATTTGAGGTAAAAAAAAACTGCCATTTTTCTCCATGTTTTTCTCTGTAACTTTTTCCTGCGATGTCAGATCTTTGAAAGCAATATACCTTTATGTCTGCTGGACTCTTCTGGTTGTGGGGATATATAGGGTTTGTAGGTTTATCAAGAACCCTAAGTACCCAGAGCCAATAAATGAGCTGCACTTTGCAATGGGTTTTCATTCTATACCGAGTTTACAGCAATTCATTTTCTGAAATGTAAAGATTGAAAAATAGGTATAAAGAAAACCTTTGTATTTCCAAAATGGGCACAAGATAAGGTGTTGAGAAGCAGTGGTTATTTGCACATCTCTGAATTCTGGGGTGCCCATACTAGCATGTGAATTACAGGGTATTTCTCAAATAGACATCTTTTTTACACACTGTCTTACATTTGGAAGGAAAAAATGTAGAGAAAGACAAGGGACAATAACACTTGTTCTGCTATTCTGTGCTCCCCGAAGTCTCCCGATAAAAATGTTACCTCACTTGCGTGGGTAGGCCTAATGCCCGTAACAGCAAACACAACATGGACACATCACATTTTTACACTGAAAACTGACGTGTTTTTTGGAAAGTGCCTAGCTGTGGATTTTGACCTCTAACTCAGCCGGCACCTAGGGAAACCTACCAAACCTGAGCATTTCTGAAAACTAGACCCCTAGAGAAATCCAAGATGGGGTGACTTGTGGGGCTCTCACCATGTTCTGTTACCCAGAATCCTTTGCAAACCTCAAAATTTGGCCAAAAAAACACTTTTTTCCTCACATTTCCGTGGCAAAGTTGTGGAATCTGCGAGGAGCCACACATTTCCTTCCACCCAGCGTTCCCTCAAGTCTCCCGATAAAATTGGTACCTCACTTGTGTGGGTAGGACTAGTGCCTGCGACAGGAAACGCCCCAAAAAACAACGTGGACACATCACATTTTCCCAAAGAAAACAGAGCTGTTTTTTGCAAAGTACCTAGCTGTTGATTTTGGCCTATAGCTCAGTACCTAGGGCAACATACCAAACCTGTCCTTTTCCCGGGGGCTGGTCGCAGCTCCAAGGGTAAACCACACATGTTGACAAAAGTGATCGCCCCACACATATATATATAGATATAGCTATAGACATATCTAGAGATATACATATCTATATATAGATAGATATATCTACATAAATATAGCTATCTATCTATATCTATCTCTCTCTCTTTCTTTATATATATATATATATATATATATATATATATATATATATATATATATGTATAGAACTATATATTTTTTTAACAACTGTATGGTCTCCTTGGGGGCCATAGTCGTACAACTGTTAAAAGAAATTATTGCCCCTACAGGGGGTCGCCCTGCTCACGGGCGACCCCCTGTCCATTTCATTATTTTTTTTTTAACACACCTGGGGGGGCGCAATCGGCCCCCCGAGGGGTAAACCTACTTTCAAATAAAATATATGCCCCCAATGGTGGGGGGGATGGCCCATTTGCCGAGGAGGCCAACCCCCACCCCCCCCCCAAGTGATTTCCCTGGTGTCTAGTGGACACATCACATTTTCTCAAAGAAAACAGAGGTGTGTTTTGCAAAGTGCCTATCTGTGGATTTTGGCCTCTAGCTCAGCCGCCACATATGGAAACCTACCAAACCTGTGCATTTCTGAAAACTAGAGACATAGGGGAATCCAAGATAGGGTGACTTGTGGGGCTCTCACCAGGTTCTGCTACCCACAATCCTTTGCAAACCTCACAATTTGGCTAAAAAAACACTTTTTCCTCACATGTTGGTGACAGAAAGTTCTGGAATCTGAGAGGAGCCACAAATTTCCTTCCACCCAGTGTTCCCCCAAGTCTCCCAATAAAAATGGTACCTCACTTGTGTGGGTAGGCCTAGTGCCCACGACAGGAAATGCCCCAAAACACAAAGTGGACACATCACATTTTCTCAATGAAAACAAAGGTGTTTTTTTCAAAGTGCCTACCTGTGGATTTTGGCCTCTAGCTCAGCCACCACCTAGGGAAACCTACCAAACCTGTGCATTTCTTAAGACTAGAGACCTAGGGGAATCCAAGACAGGGTGACTTGTTGGGCTCTCACCAGGTCCTGTTACCCAGAATACTTTGCAAACCTCAAAATGTGGCTAAAAAACACTTTTTCCTCACATTTCGGTGACAGAAAGTTCTGGAATCTGAGAGGAGCCACAGATTTGCTTCCACCCAGCGTTCCCCCAAGTCTCCCGATAAAAATGGTGCCTCACTTGTGTGGGTAGTCCTAGTGCCCGTGACAGGAAATGCCCCAAAACACAAAGTGGACACATAACATTTTCTCAAAGAAAACAGAGGTGTTTTTTGCAAAGTGCCTACCTGTGGATTTTGGCCTCTAGCTCAGCCGCCACCTAGGGAAACCTACTAAACCTGTGCATTTCTGAAAACTAGAGACCTAGGGAAATCCATGACGGGCTGACTTGTCGGGCTCTCACCATGTTCTGTTACCCAGAATCCTTTGCAAACCTCAAAATGTGGCTAAAAAAACACTTTTTCCACACATTTCGGTGACAGAAAGTTCTGGAATCTGAGAGGAGCCACAAATGTCCTTCCACCCAGCGTTCCCACAAGTCTCCTGATAAAAATGGTACCTCACTTGTGTGGGTACGCCTAGTGCCCGTGACAGGAAATGCCCCAAAACACAAAGTGAACACATCACATTTTCTCAAAGAAAACAGAGGTGTGTTTTGCAAAGTGCCTGTCTGTGGATTTTGGCCTCTAGCTCAGCCGCCACCTAGGGAAATGTTGAACTTTTGCTTATGCAGGGTCATCCCCAGTCTTTTTGCCTCCTGCCTCCTATTTTTTTTCTGACCTGTTGCTGTTGGCTTTTCAACTCTGAGCACTTCACCACTGCTAACCAGTGCTAAAGTGCATATGCTCTCTGTGTAAATTGTATGTAATTGGTTCTCCATGATTTGCATATTTGTTTTACTGTTAAGTCCCTAGTAAAGTGCACTAGAGGTGCACAGGGCCTGTAAATCAAATGTTACTAGTGGGCCTGCGCACTGGTTGTGCCACCCACACAAGTAACCCTGTAATCATGTCTCAGACCTGCCACTGCAGTGTCTGTAAGTGTATTTTTACACTGTAAATTCGACTTGGCAAGTGTACCCGCTTGCCAGGCCTAAACCTTCCCTTTTCTTACATGTAAGGCACCCCTAAGGTAGGCCCTAGGTAGCCCCAAGGGCAGGGTGCAGTGTATGGATAAGGTAGGACATATAGTAATGTGGTTTATATGTCCTGACAGTGCAATACTGCCAATTTCGTTTTTCACTGTTGCAAGGCCTGTCTCTCTCTTAGGATAATATGGGGACTACCTTTAAATATGATTAAAGTGTAGATTCCCCTAGAGAGTAGATGGACATGTGGAGTTTGGGGTCACTGAACTCACAATTTAAAAATACATCTTTTCGTAAAGTTGATTTTAAGATTGTGCGTTTGAAAATGCCACTTTTAGAAAGTGAATATTTTCTTGCTTAAACCGTTCTGTCACTCTGCCTTGTTTGTGGATTCCCTGTCTGGGTCAGTTTGACAGTTGGGTTGTTTTTCACCTCGCACTAGACAGTGACACAAAGGGGGCTGGGGTGTAACCTGCATTTCCTGATTAGCCATCTCTGCTAGGAGGGAGGGGTGGAGTGGTCACTCTCATCTGAAAGGACTGTGCCTGCATCTGACAATGCCGGCTCCAACCCCCTGCTGTGTGTCTGAGGCCTTGCCCGGGCAAGGCAGGATTTCACAAGTAGGTATGAGTCCCCTTTGAAGAAAGGTGACTTCAAAGACTAAAATGGGTATAAGAAGGGCACCCAATTCTACAGACTTTAGAAACACTTCTGGAACCAAGAGGAACCTCTTCCTGGAGAAGAGCTGATAGCTGAGGAAGAAGTGCTGCCCTGCCTGTGACTGTGCTTTGTGGAGCTTTCCTGCAGTGCTGCTTCTGCCAGAGTAAGAGGGCAAAGACTGGACTTTGTGTGCCTTCCATCTTGAGAAGAAATCTCCAAGGGCTTGAGTTAGAGCTTGCCTCCTGTTGTTTGAAGTCTCAGGGACAGCAAAGACTTCTCTCTGCCAGCACCTGGAGTCTCTGGAGAGACTCCTGCTCTGACAAGTGGTGCCCTATCCAGTTCCTGGGCCCTTGAAAGTAAAGCTGGTGGAAATCCAAGGAAATCGACTTCGGCCGACTTCGGACCGACGCCGCTGCTGAATCCGGTAACGCCGCTTGCACCTGACGCCGTGACCTTCGCTGGAACGCGACGCTCTTCGCAGGCCCGCTGCCGCAGTAGCCCCGGTGAAGTCCGCGACTCCGTGGAAGTCGCCGCACCACATCGTGACCGACGCCGCTCGAACTGCACGGATTCAATGTTTCGCACAGACGCTGCGATTCCCGACTTCGCGCATCGGCTTGTTTTCACCCTTCACCAAAGGTACTGTACTTGGGGGTCTACACGACTCCGTGTCCGGCGCCGCTGGTGTCGGCTCGTTGGGAACGACTCCGTCACGACGCCGTGTTAACATCTCATCAAAGCATTTTTGTTTCTAAGCGCTATTTTTGAGTTTAATCTTTAAAAATTCATAACTTGACTTGTGTATGCCGGAGTTTTGTCGTTTTGGTTGTGTTTTGTTTAGATAGATATGTCCTATTTTTCTAAAGTGGTGTTGTGTCATTTTGTAGTGTTTTCATGAAGTTACTGTGTGTGTTGGTACAAATACTTAACACCTAGCGCTCTGAAGTTAAGCCTACTGCTCTGCCAAGCTACCAAGGGGGTAAGCAGGGGTTAGCTGAGGGTGATTCTCTTTTACCCTGACTAGAGTGATGGTCCTTGCTTGAACAGGGGGTAACCTGACTGTCAACCAAAGACCCCATTTCTAACATTGGTGATCAGCGGTTGGGATTTGGACTTGTATTTGTACTTGACATACAGTGATTAAGTGTACACTACTGTTTTGAGTTCAGACCACTACGTGACCACATACTACTTGTCTTGTGATTCTGCTTTTTGTTCTCTGATGTCCTCCTGGAAGTATTGCTAATATTTTTGGACTTTGGTTTTTGGTTGTGAAGCCTTTGCAGAATGGAAGTCAATTTCTGGCACCTATTTATGTATAAAAAGTTGCAGCTTAAAGCATTCTGCATGGAAAGGGGACTGGCTGTGAACAGGAAATCCAGAAGGGAGGATCTTGAGTCAGCCCTGTTTCAGTATGAACTGAAACGTTGTCAGGCAACACCACCAAATTGAGTCTGAGAAGGATAACTACTCTGAGGAGGAGGACTACTCTGAGGAGGAGGGCAGTGGCCCTGAGGAGGGAACAGAAAGAGATGATTGGCTCCTAGCTCAAATCCGGAGTCTGGAAGAGCTAGATGCAGAGCTTGAGAGGGCTGAGGAGAAGAGAGCCTTAGTCCTGGAAAAAGGAAGGATTACAGCTCAAGAGCTGAGCTGTGAAGAGCTGAAGCTGGAGACCATGAGGGCTGAGTCCAGTTCAGATGGTGGCAGCAAAAATCTTGTATCCAGTACTGCTGAAGAAGTGCACATGCCCAGAGATGTGGTGCCCTACTTGAAGGAGGGAGTTAACACACGCCAGGAGGTTCAGGGGTATGAGGTAGCTCCAGTGATGCACAGGGTCCTTGAGGTGGATTGGGGAACTGGCATGGGGAATCATTTTCCTACTGGTGGGAGGGACACTCTACTGGCTCTAGGTGAGAGTGACAGGCAGAGGGTTCCCCCCAGGTAGAAGTCCTGGTTATGGAGTGTGAAGACATCCTAGAAGAGTGTGGGTTGAGTGTCAGGGACAGTCGGGTACTGTCTCACCAGTCTCAGGAGGGTGATGTGGGGCGCTTTTTCAAAGCAGAGTCACTGGATGGTTGGGTGAAGGGTACTTTGGTTAATTCATGTAAGGGGCTGAGTGATGTAATTGCTGGAGAGCATATGTCTACTCCTTATTTTCCAGAGCTACGCCAACACCAGGTGGAGTGTGAGTTCTCTGACCCCAGGGAGCTTACAATGGAGGCAGACCTCTTAGTGAGTACCAGAGAGTCTGAATAGGCGTTTGGGGGGGCTCCTGAGAGGAGTGGTCTAGGTATTTCCCAACCAGGTGAGGTAGGGAAGGATTTTAGTGTCCCAGGTAGGTCCCAGTGTAGTGGGATGGGTGAGGGACCCCATGACCAGTCTCTGAGGAGAGGGAATGGGGATGGGCTGAGGTCCAAGGTGCCCGAGATCCGGTCCCAGGTCCTGGAGGGTTCCATGAGGGAACACCAGGAGGGGAGCCTAGCCTGTACCATAGGGCCATCTGTTGAGGGAGATCCCACAGTGTCAGGAGAACTTGGGGGGCGGCTGTAGCCAGCGTCCCACCAGTTCTGGTGTCTGGCAGTACCACTCCTACTGAGGGGGTGCAGAAGTCCAGACAGAGGGTTGAGAGGGGGTGGCGGACCCCAGTGGAGAACCTGGAGGGTCATGGGTCAGCTCTGAGAGCAGAGCCCCCCATGAATGACCTTGGTGAGACCATTTCTGGGTTGGGGGAATCCAGACTCTGTCAGATGGGCAGAGGTCAGGAGACCTGCACCAGCCAGACTCTTGTGTGGCCCTTGGGGACAGTGTGTCCCTTGAGGGGGGTAAGTGTGCCCCCCTGGAAGTCCTGGTGTGCCAGGCAGTGGTTCAACCGCAGGGTGGTGACTCTGGGTTCAATGATCAGGTTCAGGAGGTAAACTCTGACCTGGTGGGGGGTAAGAGTGCTCCCAAGGAAGTCCTGGTGCGCCAGGCAGTGGTTCAACCGCAGGGTGGTGACCCTGGGTTGGATGACCAGGTTCAGAGGGTAAACTCTGACCTGGTGGGGGTTAGGTATGCCCCCCAGGAATTCCTGGATTGCCAGGCAGTGGTCCAGTCTGTGGGTACAGACCCTGGACTGGAGGATCAGGTGCAGGGGATAAACCCTGACCTGAAGGGGGGGGCGGTTTGCCCAATCACCCCCCCTGGTGTGATTTCAAGGGGTACTCTCCCTGAGGGGTGGGTGCAGAACCCTGAGAGTAGGGGAAGGGGAGAGAAAGACTCACCCCTGACCCCAGAGCAATCTAAGGGTACAGACCCTGGATTGGAAGGCCAGGTTCAGGGTGTCCCCCCTGACCTGGAGGAAGGGGCTACTGCTAACAGTACCCCTACCATGTTTTCTTCTGGGGGGACCACTCCCAGTTGGGTGGTTCAGGACCCCAGAAGAGAGGGCAGGGGGAGGGAAGCCTCACCCCTGGCCCTGGTCCAACCTGAAGGTACAGACCCCAGGTTGGAGGATCAGTTGCAGGTTAACATCCCTGCACTGGTGGAAGAATTGTGCAGGACTGCTTCTACAAGCACCCTGACAATTCTTTACTCTGGGGGTGCCGCTCCTGGAGGGAGGGTACAGAGCCCCAGAAGGGAGGACCAGGGTCAGGTTATCTTCTCTGACCTGGTGGAAGGGAGAGTGGTCAAAGGGTGTCAAGCACCTGGGGCTACTGCCCCCCACTCTCCGCAATCACAGTGCTAGGAGAGGCCTGAGGTCGGGCTCGCATCCCTGACAGTTGTCTGGGCCACTGTGGCTTGCTGTCCTGGTGGACAGAGTTGCCCCTGGGGGGGGGGACGAGAGTCACACCCCAGGGGTGGAGTGGGCAACACCACTGTGTTGGCCCTGGTGGTACTATCTGCCCATTGCAATACATCTGTGAGCAAAATAAAGTTAGGCGCTGCACAGATGGTGTCTGCAGATGTGGAGAAGGGTTCCCCATGGGTTAGCTTAGTGGGCCCTGAGAGTATGGACAGAGGGATCCAACTGGAGTCAGGAAGGCGTAGAACTGGAACATGCCCCTACTGTTGTGGGCCTGGGACCTTGTTCTATCGCCCCAATCAGGGAAGTACATCAAGGTATTGATCTCCCCTGGCTTTAGGCTGGTAGGGGGTCATGTTGGACTTTTGCTTATGCAGGGTCATCCCTAGTCTTTTTGCCTCCTGCCTCCTATTTTTTTTCTGACCTGTTGCTGTTGGCTTTTCAACTCTGAGCAAGTTACCACTGCTTACCAGTGCTAAAGTGCATATGCTCTCTGTGTAAATTGTATGTAATTGGTTCTCCATGATTGGCATATTTGTTTTACTGTTAAGTCCCTAGTAAAGTGCACTAGAGGTGCCCAGGGCCTGTAAATCAAATGTTACTAGTGGGCCTGCAGCACTGAATGTGCCAACCACACAAGTAACCCTGTAATCATGTCTCAGACCTGCCACTGCAGTGTCTGTAAGTGTATTTTTATACTGTAAATTCGACTTGGCAAGTGTACCCACTTGCCAGGCCTAAACCTTCCCTTTTCTTACATGTGAGGCACCCCTAAGGTAGGCCCTAGGTAGCCCCAAGGGCAGGGTGCAGTGTATGGATAAGGTAGGACATATAGTAATGTGGTTTATATGTCCTGACAGTGAAATACTGCCAATTTCGTTTTTCACTGTTGCAAGGCCTGTTTCTCTCATAGGATAATATGGGGGCTACCTTTAAATATGATTAAAGTGTAGATTCACCTAGAGAGTAGATGGACATGTGGAGTTTGGGGTCCCTGAACTCACAATTTAAAAATACATCTTTTAGTAAAGTTGATTTTAAGATTGTGCGTTTGAAAATGCCACTTTTAGAAAGTGAGCATTTTCTTGCTTAAACCATTCTGTGACTCTGCCTTGTTTGTGGATTCCCTGTCTGGGTCAGTTTGACAGTTGGGTTGTTTTTCACCTCGCACTAGACAGTGACACAAAGGGGGCTGGGGTGTAACCTGCATTTCCTGATTAGCCATCTCTGCTAGGAGGGAGGGGTGGAGTGGTCACTCTCATCTGAAAGGACTGTGCCTGCATCTGACAATGCCGGCTCCAACCCCCTGCTGTGTGTCTGAGGCCTTGCCCGGGCAAGGCAGGATTTCACAAGAAGGTGTGAGTCCCCTTTGAAGAAAGGTGACTTCAAAGACTAAAATGGGTATAAGAAGGGCAACCAAATCTAAAGACTTTAGAAACACTTCTGGAACCAAGAGGAACCTCTGCCTGGAGAAGAGCTGATAGCTGAGGAAGAAGTGCTGCCCTGCCTGTGACTGTGCTTTGTGGAGCTTTCCTGCAGTGCTGCTTCTGCCAGAGTAAGAGGGCAAAGACTGGACTTTGTGTGCCTTCCATCTTGTGAAGAAATCTCCATGGGCTTGAGTTAGAGCTTGCCTCCTGTTGTTTGAAGTCTCAGGGACAGCAAAGACTTCTCTCTGCCAGCACCTGGAGTCTCTGGAGAGACTCCTGCTCTGACAAGTGGTGCCCTATCCAGTTCCTGGGCCCTTGAAAGGAAAGCTGGTGGAAATCCAAGGAAATCGACTTCGGACAACTTCGGACCGCCGCCGCTGCTGAATCCGGTAACGCCGCCTGCACCTGACGCCGTGACCTTCGCTGGAACGCGACGCTTTTCGCAGGCCCGACGCCGCAGCAGCCCCGCTGAAGTCCGCGACTCCGTGGAAGTCGCCGCACCACATCGTGACCGACGCCGTTCGAAGTGCACGGATTCAACGTTTCGCACAGACGCCGCGATTCCCGACTTCGCGCATCGGCTTGTTTTCACCCTTCACCAAAGGTACTGTACTTGGGGGTCTACACTACTCCGTGTCCGGCGCCGCTGGTGTCGGCTCGTTGGGAACGACTCCGTCACGACGCCGTGTTAACATCTCATCAAAGCATTTTTGTTTCTAAGCGCTATTTTTAAGTTTAATCTTTAAAAATTCATAACTTGACTTGTGTATGTCGGATTTTTGTCGTTTTGGTCTTGTTTTGTTTAGATAAATATTTCCTATTATCTAAAGTGGTGTTGTGTCATTTTGTAGTGTTTTCATGAAGTTACTGAGTGTGTTGGTACAAATACTTTACATCTAGCGCTCTGAAGTTAAGCCTACTGCTCTGCCAAGCTACCAAGGGGGTAAGCAGGGGTTAGCTGAGGGTGATTCTCTTTTACCCTGACTAGAGTGAGGGTCCTTGCTTGAACAGGGGGTAACCTGACTGTCAACCAAAGACCCCATTTCTAACAGGAAACCTACCAAACCTGTGCATTTTTGAAAACTAGAGACCTAGGGGAATCCAAGACGGGGTGACTTGTTGGGCTCTCACCAGGTTCTGTTACCCAGAATCCTTTGCAAGCCTCAAAATGTGGCTAAAAAAACACTTTTCCCTCACATTTTGGTGACAGAAAATTCTGGAATCTGAGAGGACCCACAAATTTCCTTCCACCCAGCGTTCCGCCAAGTCTCCCTATAAAAATGGTACCTCACTGGTGTGGGCAGGCCTAGTGCCCGCGACAGGAAATGCCCCAAAACACAAAGTGGACACATCACATTTTCTCAAAGAAAACAGAGGTGTGTTTTGCAAAGTGCCTATCTGTGGATTTTGGCCTCTAGCTCAGCCACCACCTATGGAAACCTACCAAACCTGTGCATTTGTGAAAACTAGAGACCTAGGGGAATCCAAGATGGGGTGACTTGTCTGGCTCTCACCAGGTTCTGTTACCCAGAATCCTTTGCAAACCTCAAAATGTGGCTAAAAAAAACTTTTTCCTCACATTTCGGTGACAGAAAGTTCTGGAATCTGAGAGGAGCCACACATTTCCTTCCACCCAGTGTTCCCCCAAGTCTCCCGATAAAAATGGTACCTCACTTGTGTGGGTAGGCCAAGTGTTTATGACAGGGAGGAGCCAAAAACACGTTGAAATTGAGGGGAAACCAAAGTGGGTCCAAAAGGGCAGTTTGAAAAAAAACATTTTTAGGCTTACAAGTGCAGCAGGAATTTTATCGGTATAGATGAGACAATGCTGGGTGGTAGGAATTTTGTGGATTCCTGCAGATTCTGGAAGGTTCCGTCACAAAAATGTGTGCTTTCCAGCAAAGTTGAAGGTTTGCAGGGCATTTTGGGTAAGGAAACGGTGCGGGTGCATGTGAAGCACACCACCCTGGAATCAACTAAATGTTTAGTTTTCAGATGTGTCTAGGTCTTGTGGATTTTTCTGGCAGCTTCCCAAAGTAAAAAAAAGTGCAGGCCTCACCATTCCAAGTGGGAAGATTTTGAGAGTTACCAAGCTCTCACGGCCCAAATGTAAAACAAAAAAACAAAAATAAGCAAGTGTCCTCTTGCTTGCCATGGGATAAGATGTTTTAGTGTGCGGGGGAGAGCTGAATAACTGTTAGCCCCTTCAGTTCGGGTGGGGGCATAACCAGGCCCATACTGGTTGGTAGCCACCACCCCAATATTTTCTTTTATTGTTTTTATTCCCTGGCATCTAGTAGACTTTCTGTCCCCCCGGGGTGTGGATCGGGGGTAATGGCCCAATCTGCCCACTGGTGGGCAGAACAACTTTGGCCCCATTTATTTGGGGTGGGGGTATGGCCATACCCACAACCTCTTATTTTGAAAAAAAATCTTCCCTGGTCTCTGGTGGGCTTTCTGCCCCTTTGGGGGCAGATGGGCCTTCCAACAATAGGCCAGTTATGGCCAACAGTTGTGGCCAACAGTAATGTGCCCCCATGAGGAGCGACCCTTGCCCAAGGGGCTGCCCCCCCAAAACAAAACACACACATACACACACACCAATCCATGGTGTCTAGAGGTTTCTGCCCCCTTTGGGGGAAGATTGGCCTATCAAGAATTGGCCGATCTGCCCCCAGGGGGGCATAAATGGCCTAATAAGAACCCCCCCCCGGAGTGACCCCTTGACCCTTGCCTCAGGGGTCGCTCCCCAAACATAAAAAAATAAAAATAATCAAAACAAAAAAATATCCCCAGGGGGGGCAGAAATGGCCTAGAAATAATTTGCCCCCAGAGGAGCAGCCCTTGTCCACCGGTGCCGAGGACGAGACAACCTCGCCCGGGGCACCCCAGGGGTAAACATACCCTATCCCAGCCATAGTTAAGTTGGAATGTAGTTGAGTGATAGATGCATTTTTAAATCACTTTCTCACTTTCACTGCACTTTTTAGTATTTTTGTTCATGGATCCCTAATATTTTCCTGGACTTATGTGGACACTACCCCCTTGGTTAGGGGAAGGAGGAGACCCCATGATGATGCTATTAGCTATGAGTACACCAGAGTAATGATATACTTGTGATAGAAAATAGCTGGTGAGAGTCTCCCAAAAGAAACTAGAGGGACTACTTGGTGAATATGGGGACAAGTGGTAACACTCCTGTTGATATTAAGATTATGCTATCTATTCTACCTGGGTATAAACCAATGGGATCCTTTCTGACCTCCAGTTCAGGTCTGGACCTCAATAAAGCACTCTTGATCAGTGCCTAAATTTACAGTTTTTGTTTCATAAATATGTAATAGCAAAGTGGGGGACATTATGTGTGGCCTTTATGGATCTCTCCTCCAGTTTTGATCATGACAACAGATCCAACCTTTGGTCTCTGTTGATTTCAACCAGAGTGGATATTGACATAGTCCTTTTTAAGGGATCTGCACAAGGACATGTCACCTGTGATAAGATATGTTCTTAATGGCCAATGCACGCCCAGGTGTGAGGTCAGAAGAGGGGCTAGACAGGGTTCTATTCTAGCCCTTTTTCTATATAGACTTTACATCAATCATATTGAGTCAGCCCTTCTCCCGGATGTCAGAGACTTGCTTACAGCTGATGGTAGACCAATCTTGGCTTTACCGATAAAGGGGTTTTGTTAACTCCAAGTGCGGAACTAAAGATAGTACACGCAAATGCCCTTTTCGAATTCCCAAAGTCGTAAACTTAGATTTTTCTTCTAAGTTTAGACCAAACGTCTAAGTTTACCTTTGTGAATTAGGCCCACAAAGGTTTCCTTCCACTACTTGCATATGCAATTGTCAATACAGTAGACCGGCCCACTGCCAAGGTGGAAAAAGCAGGTGGGGTTGGTAGAAGCTCTGGTCTGGTGGGTTCAGGAAAAGCAGGAGACCTCATGTGCATTCTTTCCAGTAATCCTATTGGTCTCACCTTGTGCATAAATTGATAGATGGAAAGAGTGGTGTAGGGACCCAGCCTTCTGATAAGGTGGAGAAGACTAAATAAATAGCAGGCAGTAGTGATGGAAGGTGGGGTCTAAGAGAATCTAGAGCAACTGGTGACCCAGAAAACTAACATAGTTAGAAAGTGGGTGTATGAAAAATGCAAAAAGTGGAGTATAAAAAGCAAAAAGGATTTAGGGTTTTCAGTGCACTAGAGAACTAAATGTTTTAGTGGTTCCTTAATAAACTTAATAAATTTACTACCAAGGGTTGTCTAATTTGTATTTGCTATCAACCTGTTATTTCTTTGGGGCCATGAACCTGTTAATATGTTAGTAACTAGATCCTTGAACAATAAAGAGAAATGTAAATGTACTTGTATGAGTATTTATCAGTAATCCCATTACATCCAGTCCTCCTGATTCCTCAGCAGAGTGCGTTGGAGCTTCTGGATTCCCCAGTGGACTGCTGGCTCCTGCCAGAATAGGGCACTGGATAACCACTACTTAAAAAGAAGAGAGATTACAGCAGCAATTTCATCATAGAAAAGCGGTTCTTTTTAAATAGTAAATAGAAGTAAATCACTATATAAGGAGTTGAGTCCACTTTACAAGGGATGATGGTTAGAAGAAATAGGAGAATTGTAGAAATAAAGATTACCCATAAGCAATCTCCTTTTACCCTTTTGACATGCCAATGTGTTTATCTAATTCCATAATTCTTTGGTTGTAGGGATCACTTTCAGTTTGCTCAAAATTCTTACCTGTGTGACTCATAGACTCCGCTTTCTTTTATCAGCTATGTTTGGACCAAAACTGCTCTGATCTGTAGATCTTCAGTAAATATTTTTTTAACTCTTTTTCATTAAAGAATCACTCAATCAATAATAGTACAGCAGCAAATTGCACAAGATATTGGTTGTCATATGACATGGATAACAGCTGCTGGGCATACAATGTAAACGACAGACATGGTAGAGTCTGTTCCAGACACATGTATGCCACTTTCGGACACTCACCGCTGTAGAGGGGCAAGGTGCGTAATTATGGTGCCCCGAGTCAGGCCCGCTTAGCGCCCAATAAAAACTGCAACTGGGAGTTACTGGTTATTGGTGCAGAAGAACCACAAGGGTCCGGCACCACTTTATTTTATAACCTTCTATTCGGAAACCATACATCGTCACATTTAGGGCAACAATGTATAGGAGAGCCCAGGTGGCTCTCTACATCCCTCCCTTGCTTTAATAAACTACTTTAACATATTGTAAACATGGCATATGAAAAATAAAGAGGGGAGGGAATGATAAAGAAACATAAAATAAGGTAAAAGAGAAAAGGAACTAAAGAGAGAGTGAGCGAGAGATAGAGAGAGAGAAAGAGAGAGCGAGAAACAGGAAACCCTCAGGCACACCAAAATGCTGGTCACTTTTAACACATGAAGTCTTTCTGCCTTTGGCTGGGGTTCAGGTTGGGCTGTAGGTTGTATCTTTCGATTCTCCCAGCCAGCACTGGCCTCCTCTCAATATCAGGGTCGTGTGAACAGGACCTCTCCAGGTCTCAGCGGAAGACGCCTTCACCCCCCTGTCGATATTCGTTGCGAATTATTGCACCCATTGTGTTCTTCACAACTGTCATCCTCGAGTCCGACTCCAGGATCCATCTCTCAAGGCTCCACCCTCCGGAACCACGAAACGTTCCGGGTTACATGCTGTCCCCCTCTGCTGGCAGTGACCATGGTCCCTTCGATCTTCTCCACCCTCCAGATGTCAGGCTCATATGGGTTCCCGAATTTCACTCCGGATGGTGGTCTTTCAGAATGACTGACTCTCACATACGCAGGTCGTGGTGTTTTGCCCTCCTCCTCTCACTGCCTTTGGCATTCTTCCGTTCTTGCTTCTGCTGCGTCATGGACATGTCCAAGGCAGCCGGTCGACACCGAGTGCCCGCCGGGATGCAGTCTTGGGGAGGCAGCCTGAACATTAAACCTGCTGGGGCGCACCCCGTAGTGCAGTGCGGTGTGTGCTGATAGGCCCTCAGGAACATGTGTAAGCACCACTCAGCGTCCTCTTCTTGATCTACCCCAATTCGCAGGGTGCAGATCAAGGTCCTTATGAATCTTTCGACATCCCTGTTTGCCTGGGGCCATTGAGCCATTGAGGGGTGACTCGCTGATGCGATATGGCCAGTGAGCATAGATAGTCCTGAAACTCCCGGCTGTGGAATGGAGGACCATTGTCTGTTTGTATCTCGTCAGGCAAACCCAGGAGGGCGATTGTCTTCTCCAGCGTGGAACAGGCGTGCTCAAATGCCGTGGACACCACCAGCTCCACCACAGGGAACCTGGTGCATGAGTCGATCATCACAGCTGTCAACCTGCCATCTGGGAAACTACCAAAATCCAGACTCATCCAGGACCAAGGTCGTGTTCTGGGTGGCTCAGCTACCACAAGAGCAGGAGTAGTATCTTGGGTGGTGATGGTGGACAGGTGGCATCTTCTCATTAGTTCATCCACCATAGCATCCATCCCGGGGAACCATACCTTGCTGTGTAGACGGGCTTTGGTCTTCGCTGTCCCTGGTCCCTCCACCACTCGGCTCTGCAGACACTGGGGTATCACCAAATGCTTCCTGTGGAGCAGAAGGCCTTCCTGACTCACCAAGAGCTCTGACCTCACCTTCCGGACCTGCTGCGTAGCCCTGCCATCTTCTGATTCAAAAGCTTTCAGTCCCAGGTCTTCTGCAGTGTGGCATCCTAGGTGAGTTCACTTCTTCCCTTCCGCCATGTGTAATTTGGCACGTGTCATGCCCCATGGCAACCTCGATTGCCCCTCACAGGGGTTGCAGGTCTATGGCCCCATAGGTATATATCTTGGTGCGACACGGTTTGAGGACTGGTGGCGGAGATATCTGGCTGTACTGTTCCATGTCCATGACATTCACTGATGCCCCTGTGTCGATGATCGTGGTCACCGGTGCACCATTAATAGTTATGGTACACATGGGTGGTGGTCGCCGCCTCTGGTCTGATCTGTCAGCAAACGAGATGACAAATATGTCCTCATCCTCATCGTCTTCGTATGGGATAGCGCTTGGGTAGGTGTCTAGTGTCACTGCCCCCATGTCTTCGGCTGGCGTTACTTGCTTCACCGCCGCCCTTCTTGCAGATGTTGTCCCTGGCCTGGGCTGCCCTCCCCAGCAGACCTTGTCAAAATGGTTAGGCTTACCGCATTTTTCCTTTCGCCAGCACACTCCAGGTGTTCGAGGCTGAAGTTCCCACAACTTTTCTCCTCCATTCTAGGGGGTCGAGCCAGTCTTCGTGGGCTTTGTTCGTCCCTGTATGGTGTCAACTTGTTCTTCTTTTACTGGCCTCAATTCGATTGGTCCCTGAGCTGGGGTGGACTGCGCCAGGGCCGCTGCCACGTCATCCACACGACTATTGGACAGTTCGTGTGTTTTATACAGGGATGAGTGTTTAATCGAGCCAGGTTGGTGCAAGATCAGCTTGCGTAGTACCTTGGAACGGCATCCCGATTTTATCTGTGCTCTCATCTCCTCATGTTGGTTGATGCTTGTGCAGGTGCTCGCCAGCTTGCGCAGTCATACGTAAAACATGTCCACTGATTCTGTGTCGCTTTGCTGGGCCTGCCTCAGCTTAAAACCTCTCATAGTCCGGGTTAAGCTGCGGGTCGAAATACATGTTTAGGGTGTCAACCGCTGTGTCTAAGTCATCATCGCTGCCAGTGTTTGGCAACAGCTCAATAAGTCGTAGAGTTCGCCGCCCCGAAAGTGCAGCAGGAGGGACCTTTGCACTCCACCATCACTCTCTCGTGTAGCTTGGAATAGTGCCTCAGCCTGTTGGGGTGTGGCTGTGGCTGGATCTGCTAGTTGACTAAATGGGGGTAGCACAGTGACAGACACATGCATCCCCAGCTCATGGTTCTATGCCGGGGCCTGGCTTGCGGCCTCTTGTTCTTTTATGTTTCACACTTTTAAATATGTATTTTTTTTACGGTCCTGAAGGTCGGTCCCCTACACACCTGTCCAGGTGGGAAGACTGATGAGCTTGCACACTCAGAATTTCTCTTGCCCACTTTCTGTAGTGAGGGTGATCAGTCCCAGGTACCTTGATTCTGTTCAGATGCCACATGAGGATGCCGGAGATGCAGGATCCAGTAATCCTCTTCAAACTCAATGGAGCATGTGATGGGTTTTCCCCTTGCAGCCGGGTCTTCGTGTCCGAGGCAGGGCTCCCCGTCGAAGCTGTACATCACCGCAGGCAGTGGGTAGCCCCCGGGTCCTCGCACTCCAACGCCGTCTCGTGGGAGCAGCTCACCTCCGCACTTGGCCTCAGACTGCACACCAGCGGCCAAGGACGAGGCTTGGGCCCTGGTGCGCTGATGCCGGCCACAGGGCAGGGCAGAGTGTCTGTGTACCGTTGCAGGCTGTCATCTCTGTGCAGATGTGATATTGCACAGTCCCGGTGTCTGCGGGCCGCCAATGGGGGTTGTGCTTGGGTGGTGGCCATCACGAGCTGTCTGCATTGCAGAGGAGCTGTGGCATGCCGATGCACCCCCCCAGGTGAGAGGTGGCACCTATGTGCACAGGGTGGCGTGGTTGGTGCTCCGCCTCATCACCAATGTAGAGGGGCACGGTGGGTAATTATTGCGCCGGAGTCAGGCCCACTTATCGCACAATAAACACTACAACAGGGAGTTAGTGGTTATTGGTGCAGAAGAACCATGAGGGTCAGCAACCGCTTTATTTATTAACCTTCTATATTGAAACCACACATCATCACATCGAGGGCAACAAAATATTGGAGAGCCCAGGTGGCTCTCTACAACCGCTCCCCCTTTATTTACAGGTCTCGATAGCTGTTAAATCCTCCCAACACTTTTTCCCATTTGCACGGCAAGCCTTTACTAAGGTCGGCACCAATCAAGGTCCATTTCCCAGTCAATAACCCGCAGTGGAAAGGGGTACCCCATATCTGATCTTTAGCAAATATATAAAATACCTTTTGAGTCATAATTTGTTGTTTTCAAATGTAAATATGAAATATTACCTAAGTTATATGCAGAAGAAAAATATATCTACTTAAGGCATTTGACCATCAATATCACTGCCATCTTTGTAGTAGGTTAACTTTCAAAATACATTTGGCTTGACATTTGTGAGAAAGCATTTAAACAATTGCAGTGTAAGTGTAGCTGGGAATTCACGTGTAATAAAACATTTGCTCAGCACATCGTTTAAAATAACTCAAAAATAAATCTTTACCTGGTCCCATCACTTGGATCCACGTACGTTTCTCTTCTTAAAAGGCCCAGCAGCTGTGTTACATCACTTTCAAGTAAAGAAGGTGGTGGGTGAACCTCGACAAACTCATTCAACATGTCACTGGTGCTGTTGGTGGTAAAGGGGTCATTGTCCTGGCCATTGTTTGCAAATAATAATGCCTCTGGGAGAAAGCGTTCAAAGGTTTTTTGTGTATAAGGGGATGATATATTCATTCCATGGAACCCAGTTCCTTCTGATAGGGAGTGAAATGCATGGCAAAAGAGCTTCCTCAGATCAAGTAATTCTGCAGGCACACCAGCAGGGGACATGTAGTTGGACAACTGGCTGATGAGCTGAAACATGTTACTCAGGCCTCTGACAAATTGTTCTGATTCGTTTGCTTTTGGACACAGAAGGATTAGAGTTTTGAACAGTGTAGAGTAGTTTGTGTTTGTGTACTCATTTGGCCAGTCATTGATTACTTCAAAGAAGTCTCCCAGGGGTAGTAAACTGTTCCCCATAGTTGTAGTATTAAAGTGTCTCAGCATGTTGAAGAGAAGCCTAGGGTAATTTTGGTGGTTGAATCTGATAAACTCAATGTGTTTTTCTATGTCAGCAAGAAAAGAGGTAACATTCTGATCAGTCATTAACCTATTCAGAGTGTTGTTCATATCAACCCACATAGTTACAAAGTCCCCAACCAAATTTTTTTTCATATACATATCTGAAAATAAACTGAGCAACATATGCACTAGGCTTCCCTTGGAGGATACAGTCAGGAAAGGGGGTATTTCAGCTAAGAACTTTGGGAGGATGCTTGTACTGTTTTCTTCCGTATTGGCCACTGTTTTAAAAAATGAAAAAACTTTATTAAATAAATGCATGTCTGCTTCTTTGTTCATATTAAGGGCATCAAATATCAGGCCTAGGGTTCTGTTAGGTGCCAGTCCTGTGGCTTGTGTGTGATGTAACAATTCTGCAAGCTTTCTTACTGCTTGAATAAATGGAGTGGAAGAACAAATAGTTCTGTTAAGCCTAGGTGTTGATTTAGGTACGTTTGAAGATAACTTCCCCCAAAACTGCGAAATCTCATTCATGTGGCTACAATTAATGTGGTACATTTCTGACACATTTGAAAGAATTAAGCTCAATTCTTCAAACTGATGAAAGAAACATACTCCATTGTCAGTGAGCTCTACTAAGAAGGAATCCTCGGCACAATTGATGTCATCATTTGGAAGAGCCAATGTGAGATGCTGAATTAAATCTGTAAGCCTTGGGTGCTTTGAGGAAAGATTCATTGCCTTTGCATTGCAGTTTTTAAAAGTAGCATTCCTTAATGATCCTGATGACATTAACTCTCTTTGATTGCAGAAGAAAAGGGCAAGGAGACACTCAAAGACTGGAGTGGGCTCATCTGGCATCTCTACAAGGAACAAGAGCATCTGTAAAAAGCTATTCTCTGTGATGGAAAAGTTATGCTTTGCAAATGTAGACATAAGTGTCTCATGTGTACGCCAAAATCTATATGAGTCTATCAATATTTCTGTGATATTCTTGTCATGCATTCCCTCCAGCAGGGTCATTAAATCATGAAGAGTAGAAACCATGAACAGGATAGCCCTATAGTTTGACTTTCCAAGTAACTGTGACAGATGTGAGGTTGTGTTCAAGTTCCAGGAGTCTATGCCGTCCAACATTTCTTGCCATTCGTTCATCATGCCCAATTTGGCATCTTCGTCTAATGAAGCTTTAAGGTCATCTAACAAAGCAGTGAGGTTAATAAACATGTGCTGGAGCTTGCTAATGTAGGATTTAAAATCTGGTCCTTCTAGAATCCGCAGCAGAGTTTGATATTCCTTCTCTCCGAAGAAATCTGAAATGCTGGCACTGGTCATATTGATTTGCCAAGCTTTGGTAGAGAGGTGGTTCAGTAAATTGCGAATTTCATTCAGTAGTTCGGTTGATTGATGCCCATGATTTCTGAAAAATACAGGAATACCCTCTGTGATATTGAAAGCTGTGATTGTGTGAGAATCAAATATCATTGGGTCAGATTTAGGTATGTACCCAACATATTGTAAATAGGTTTGCAAATGGTTTATGATAGTCTCAATGTTTCCATCTGTTTTGTTTAGAAGGGTTGTGATTAGCTTAGCTAATTTTATGTGCTCTTGCCCCTGAACTGAAGGGGATGTTAGTGGTAGCATGCTTGCCAGACTGCTTAAGTACTCATGGAGCCCATTTTTTGCAGCAGAGTTAGCAGTCATATTTAGAGCCATGGAAACAAGATTCAATGAGCCCGCTATCATGCTGTCTGTCTTGTTGGTGCTCATCAAATATATCAGGAAAGTCAGAAAGTCTTTAGTATGTGGATTGGTTGGAAAAGAATCATGGATGTGACCAAGGGTTTCATAAATGTGCTTGCATTTCTCCCACCCAATTACACCATTTACTGTGGTATTGAAATTTAACAATGGAGTGATGACAGCTGCTAGGTAATTTGTCTGTGATTTGTTGTTCCAGACAGCAAGGCTTTCTGAAACTGATCTTGAAACATCACTAAAGAGTTCAGAACAAAGCAACATGTCTTTATCAAAAGACACGTTTTGTAACAATCCAGTTACCTTCTTCAGTTCCACAAGAATTGGACTTTCCAGAATATTACCAGGGTGACTCAGCATGTTTGACAGGGCATTCTCAAAGGGAAAATAACTTTCATCCAAAGGTTTGATATAAGAGCTCATTAAAGTAACATTGCTAAGAATATGCAACAAAGCATCAGAGCTCTTATTCCCTCCTAATGTGAATTTCTCCCATCTTGTGATTATACTTTCTATTGTGGCAAAGATTCTCATTAGGTACTCTGTGTCATTCGAACTGGTGGCATTGATCATGATGCTAAGGGTCCTCATGAACTCTCCCAGAGTTTCAAAGTTGTTCCAAAGTTTGACGTCTGTTGCTTTAGTCACGTTTGTCAAAAAGTCTCTTGCAAATCTAGCAGTGAGGTTAAATGTCAGCAATGCTGTGGTACATGTAATATTGTCTACTGTAATGTTCATTCGCTCTGTAAGGTAGCTAAGACCATTGTGGAGCTGTATGATGTATTTTAAATCCACTTCTAAAATGTGAGACATTTCTTGTAGGGACTTGGTACCCACCTGGAACCATGTGAGCAAGCAACCCAGGGACAGAAGTCCCTTTCCCCCATTTAAGGAGCTGTCTATGTTTGTGAGCACATCTAGCAACTCCTGTGTGACTGTGTGATGACTGCCTGATGAATGGTTCAAGGGTGAACTCTCACCATGTCTATTTTCAGTACAAGAGAAATTCAACAGACTATCCGGTGAGCTATTCAAAAGTTGATTTAAATACTGAAAGACCACATTCTGAACGTTTCTTTCAGCAAAGAATGTTTTTAGACTCAATAATGTCGGATACACCAGCTGCATTTCCACATCCCCATTCTGTGTGCAATACTGAGCATAGTCTTCCAAGAAAGTATAGACTGATAATATCTGTTCGCACAGAGAACCATGTGTTAAGTCTTGGAGAACTTTGATAGCTCCATCCAGAAATGTGAAATTTCTCCTAATAATTGGGATGTCAAATTGCCTTAGCATAGGAGATGTGACTTTTGAAATGTCATCGAGGCTCCCAAACAATGAGACATTGGGCTTGATGTTGAAGAAGGTATCTGCATTGTGATTGATGGTTGTTAGTATTTCAAGCAACATTGTTGCACTTCTTTGAGAGTCATCTGACATGTTATGATGTAAATCTTTCAGAATTTTTTCCAATTCTCCTGCCTGAAATATGTTTTCGGCATAAGACAGTTTTTCTGAAGCGGAGGCATTTTTGATAAAATTAACAAGATTTAAAATTGCAGCACCATGCGCTTGATCCAATAAGCCAATCTTGCTTAGATCTGTCATGAACAGTTCACCTAATTTTGCATAATCCACATCACCTGCAGGCAATCCTTTCATATCTGAATGAAATGTCTTGAAAAAATGTAAGCTGGTGTTAAGCATTTCCTGTTCTTCAGGGGTGGAAAATGAGACAAAAGTTAACCACAAGTGCTTTAACATGTCTGATTTTAGATGTCCATCTGCCACGGGATTTTGTAGTGCAAGGACAAACTCGTTTAAAATTGGAGTCATCATAATTTGCCAAAAATATTCAGATGATTGGTCTTCAGGCCAGAGGCTTGTAATAAGATGAACTCTGTCTAGGATCTCATCAATAAACCCACTGAGCATTTGAAGGTCATCATCTGATTCCTCTGCAGTCACATTAGAGAGGCTATGGATCCCAGTTGTTGCATGATCCAAAATATTGTCTATGAGGGCACGCATCTCAGGGATACTTGAAGGGAAAGAATCATTTGAATTGAATAACTGTTTCACATATTCTGCAAGATTTGAAATGAAGACCATTGCTTCTTCTTTAAAATATGTGCCTTCCTTCATTTTCACATCCTTCTTTATAGATGGCACAACCCTACATTAGAAAGATAGATATACAGAAATTAGTTCATCGTAAATGAGTACCCACTGAAGAAAAATATTTAACATTACAGATATGTATATCAGACAAATAATGTGCAGTACATTGGACATATTTAAAAAAAATAGAGAATGAAGTTAACACTAGGCACATTTCTTGCGTAACTCTGCAAAGAGGACCACTGCCTACTATGCAACAAACTCCTTTTTAACATTCACAATTGGAAGAGCTCACAAGGGAACCCTTTCCCATATGTAAATTGGATAACACATTCTTTGAGGTGTAGGCAACATGTAATTGTATTGCAACCATATTTTGGCTACAAAACATTGCTATTTGGAGGTGATGCCCTCAACACATCCCTTTAGAACAGTGATTGGCAATTGTAGAAAATCCATCTTTTCTGCATGGTCCTGCCTAATTATTTTGTGTTTGTGAGATACTATTTTATTGCTGTTTTTAGACTCTGCACAATGTATGTGTATGTGCTCTGGCCTCTAAAACATTGAGAAAGTGGCCAATGCCTGTTTTGAGTATTTAACTCTGCTATAGGGTCAGCTATAAGGTCAGAGTATATGGTGCAGAAATACACCCATGGTATGTAAAGTTATATTTTTCTTAGTGCTATTTCTATTTAAAACTTTATAAATTAATCTCTCTGGTTCCTCTTATCGGATTTTTGTCATTTTGGTGTCATTTGTTTATTACATCTTAATCTATTTTTTCTAATTCAATTTGGAATTTTCATTGTTTTGAATGTTGACATCATTACTGTTCTGGTACCACATACATACTTTACACATTGGCATTAGATAAGCCTGTCTGCTCTATGCCACAGTTTTCAGGGGATTGAGCTCAGGTTAATTTAGTAACTTTAAAGGGCTACCCTGACAAGGCTTGTGATTCCTCTTTGAGATGGGCAGTCACCAACTCCAAATAATAATCCAAATTCTTATACTGATTCAACTGTGGTACTCAGGACTTGCGGTTTGCAGTACCACCCAGTGATGTAAGTTCAAATTAATTATCCCTTTGTAAATTGACACAAAAAAATCACTTTTTTGATTTTTAATTAGCATTTGGTTCTAATTCAGTCACATTTTATTTTTCCTAATTTGTTTCACCCTCAATTTTTCCACTTTTTTCCACCTTAAGATTTTAGGAACATGCAATGTGGGGAGGGATGCCCTTTGGCTCTAGGTACAACTGTCAAGGTTAAGGTTGGTAAAAGCCCAGAAAAGTATTGCCAGAGATTCAGAGTTAGTCAGAAGCAGTCTGTTGCAAAATTGGTAGCACCGTCTAAAAGCCCACATTGTTTGCTTATAGGATCACCCAGTATTGAACTTTTTACTGTAGGTACATCTCACTCCATGTGTCTCACCCATGGCAATAATATGGTAAAAGGACTATGGGGGTCATTCTAAGTCCGGCGGGCGGCGGAGGCCGCCCGCCAGACTTCCCCCACCAAAATACCGCTCCGCGGTCGAAAGACCGCTGAGGGTATTTTGGGATTTGCCCTGGGCTGGCGGGCGACCGCCAAAAGGCCGCCCGCCAGCCCAGGGCAAATCAACCTTCCCACGAGGACGCCGGCTCAGAATTGAGCCGGCGTAGTGGGAAGGTGCGACGGGTGCAGTGGCACCCGTCGCGTATTTCAGTGTCTGCAAAGCAGACACTGAAATACAAAGTGGGGCCCTCTTACGGGGGCCCCTGCAGTGCCCATGCCATTGGCATGGGCACTGCAGGGGCCCCCAGGGGCCCCGCGGCACCCCCTACCGCCATCCTGTTCCTGGCAGGAGACCCGCCAGGAACAGGATGGCGGTAGGGGGTGTCAGAATCCCCATGGCGGCGGAGCGCGCTCCGCCGCCTTGGAGGATTCTGTAGAGCAGCGGAAAACCGGCGGGAGACCGTCGGTTTTCCTAGTCTGACCGCGGCCGAACCGCCGCGGTCAGAATGCCCTGCGGGGCACCGCCGGTCTGTCGGCGGTGCTCCCGCCGACCCTGGCCACGGCGGTCTGAGACCGCCGGGGTCAGAATGACCCCCTATGTGTTTTGTACCACCAGTGTCTGCCTTTTAAGATAAGGCTTCTGCAATGCAGCTCGGGTAAAGGACACTTGGCTGGTTACACGTGAATACATATATACACGCATGAGCACATGATGCATGAATGAGATTACCATTGTGCGTAGCCTAGTATCTGCGCACAGGTGGCCTGGTGCAGGGGGACTCTGTGCAGGGTTAGATCTTGACCTGGGTAGGCCTTGTAATATTAGTGGGCACTCATAGATAAGGTTAGTAGGATTTACTGTTTTGTCTGTAGCGACACTGTATAATATACATTAGAGAAAATCTGCCTGTCTCTTCCCTTTGCCAACAAAGTCCTGTGAGATATGAAACTGGAGTGGAAAAGGTGCACCCAGTTCATATTTGCAGGTTCCAAGGCCATAAATGTACATTTATGGCACATCCAGAATTGTCATTTCTCTGGCTTAGCACAGGATAAGAGCCCAGTATTTTGTCACCATACTGGGCCAAGATAATTACATTTCGCGCAAGCAGCAGGAACAAAGGCATCCCCACACAAAAGGAGTCATTTACAGTGCTTCCCTCAACTCCTGAGGAGGAAGGGGTAGGGATGAAAGTCTGAATGTGTTATTTACCAGTCACACTCTACCAGGGCTAAGCCTTGACAACAGGAGCCAACACAAAGGGGGCTCCTTTTGAAGTTTTAGTTGGAAAGGCCTTGGCAGTGATGTCAATGAGGGGGCTAGCTGAGACCCCAAGAGCAGATGTGATCAGTGACTCCTGCATAATGGTATCTTGAACTTTCCCAGCATGCTGTGCAGGAGGGTTGGGAGAGGAGTGGAGAGGTGATTAGAAATCCTATAATTGGCTAAGGACACCTGGCTTCTAGAACTAGCCACCTCCTTTTAAAAACTCTTGCACAACAGAGCAAGAGGGCTGTTGATGTTTTTTGTTCTTTTCGCTGATGGACCCTGGAACTGAGACAGCTATGAACAACATGAAAGCAGAATACCCCTGATGCCCAAAAGGGCCAAGGACTCTGCTTCAGTTGACCTCTCCAATGGCCAGTGTGGCCTGCCTCCTTAGAGTCCCTGGGGACAAGTTTGAGGAAAGATTTGGATGTCTGTGCCCAGAGACCAGGAGGAAGGCTATTGCACGGAACCAGTGGAACCAGTTCCCTGCAAGATATATAGCTTTTTAGGCCAGGGGACCTGCTGAATTTACCCCAGGGTGGGCTGAGGCCAAGGAGTCAATGCAAGAATTATTTTTAAATGTTACCCAAAGATGGGGTGTGTTTGGGCCCCCCTCCCTAGGCTTATTCCCAATCTCCCTGGAGCTGGCACAGAATAAAGGGGCAGCACCTTCATACTCCCCCTTACAGTGGTGGGCTCATCACCAGCTCCCACGCCTGTGCCTGGAGGCGCACCACAAAGAAGAGACACCCTGCCAGCAGTGGGAGGGAGGGGAGCAGAGCTGCTGGCTCCTACACCAGTAAAAGAGAATGCTGGCCTGGATGGGAGCTGGCAGGGGCAGGAGGGGGTGGTATCTTTGAGCCACCCTCACCAAAACCACTCCATGGGGTGCCCAAGATGGACTGAGCACATCCAGAAATAAAATATAAATGACCCAAATGAGGCACAAGGCTCCACGAGGAAAGCATTTCTCCCCGACAAAGCAGGAGTGCAGATCATAAAATACTCAGTGTTCCAGGCCAGAATTCCTCATAATGTCCTGTGGAGCTTGTGCATTTGCATCTGTTTCTTGCTTTGTGGTGGCCCCAAAACATTCAGGAGCGCCATCAACAGTTAAAGTATGTGTGTTGTGAGGTTGCAGGAGTGAAGCAGCTCCATCCCAAGAAGTTTGAAGGTTTATTGAATCCATGACCCCTCAAGGATTTTCATATATATTTCTAAGTACTTCCACAGCTTTTTTCTACAGTTGGGAGAGCAGTGCCACTAGGGGCTGGTCCAGTGGCTACATTTCATGTGGCCTGAAAATGTATAAAGAAGATATAGATTCATGGAGTACAGGGCCCTCTAGGGGCTGAGGGACTGGTGCTATGTTTGCATTTTCTGTGGCTTGAAAGCAGTGCCTTCTAGTGCCTTTTTTTATTGTATTTTATGACACATTATGTTCATTTTTAAATGTTTTATTGAAATAATAATACTCACAGTCATTACTAATGAAGGTTCATATGCTTTATTGACATTAATAATTGCATTGACTCATGGTCATTATTGATCATTACATCTACTCACAAAGTGAAGGTGTTTTAACATGTTTTTTGTTGTTTCTATAACATGGTGAACCCTGATAAAACCAATAGCTGGTTTTATCTAAAGTGAAAACCCATCCTACATGGCAATGTCTTGTCTGGCATAGCTGGGGGGACTGTCAATCTGAAGGTCATGTTATTTTTAGGTCAACTGTGATTTCATAATGTAATACATGCGTTTTTTAGCTGTCTCATGTTTATATGTGTAACAATGCATAGGATTTCAGAGTTTGTGTGTGATAAATGTACCTGGCAATCATTGTTATTATTGTGTGACAGTGAGTAGTGATTACTAGCCTCTACCACCTCCACTGAGTAGGCCTTGGAGCGCTATTCTTTGCAACCCTGAGAGCCAAGTGCTATAATGGGGGCTTGGTTCCCAGTAGGAGGAAATTGTGGAACTATTGCTTGTGCAGGCCTCTCATCCTTCACAAATAGCAACTCAATTTCCTACACAGTTACACTACTCTTGGGTGGATTTTGTGGGCTCATCTACAATGGAACTACAATGCTCTGTGAAGGATAGTAAGGTAAACGATTATGAAAAGCTATATAATTTTATTATGCTGAGTGTATCATAAGTAATTGCTTCACAGAGTTATGTCAGCCCTTGATAGATTGCAAGCTCACTGGTCCCAGAGATTTTGGGAAAATAGCTGACCTTTGGCTCAACACAAGAGTGATCACAAGAAGGGTAGCCTGGGTTCTCTTCTGCCAGGGGCAAGGTAAGGTCAGGATAATACCAATCACTCCCCAAAGGGTCCAGAAGAGTTTTGCAGGGGTCTCGGTATGCACCCAGAAACAAAACCGGAAGTCATTTCACAGGGCTGACTATTGTAGCCCTAAGGGTAGATTTATCTCCAGGAGGAGAGGATAAAGCATGCCCTTGTATCCCTTACCTGTGGGGTAGACTAAGCTGGTAATCCATAAGAACAGTAGATAGCACTTCAAGGAGGTCACAGTTAATCAGTTCCTTGTCACTGATCTGTATGAAACTCATGCCTGCCATGCCATGGCAGTAGCAAGGCTGGCTTCCCCTCAACAGTATATGCGAGGACAGGTCTGTGGGTAAAGCAGGAACATAGGCCGGGATCTGTTTGCCCTATAGCCATGGTATATTTAGAATGAGAAGGGTTACTTGCCTAGGGAATCATTGTCAATCTCCAAATGCCCATTGACTGCATCCTTGGCAATGAGCACCCATCTTTGAGAAAAGAGCTGGGAGTGCTGACTGCCTGGGGCACCCCAAAAGCACAGATTTATTGAGTATCATCCTTAAATGGAGGGTACAAAGGCTCAAAAGAAAAGTAAGTAGTATAAGGTGGGTGCCATCCATAGTGGGAGGACCATGGTGTCAGGGTTATCTGTTCTGAGAGGAGAGTACCCCCAAGATGAACCCTGGTGAGGGTACATCTGACCTGGAGATGCTGTGTGTGCTGCCCCAGACAGAGGGGACAGGAGAACTATGCCAGGCAGGCCCCTATATGACACCACCAGAGTGGGTTACCCTTGAAGTGGACTGTGTGTTTATTTAGGAACACCTAGAAATCCAGGCACGTGTTTCGTCTTGAGGAAAGGGCCTTGAGCTGAGGAGCCAGCCTCAGCCTGTTACCTATATATTGGTGTATATAAAAGTGGAGGGAGGGTGTCTGCACCCTAAAGGTATAGCCACCAACTTGGAGAAACCAAAGACACCAACTGGACCTCAGGAGTAAATGGGGAACTCCTTGCTGTCCCCACAGGTAGAAGTGAGGTTGACCCAAGGCTCCAGATTGCACCTCCAACAGGCAGTGGGTGGCCATGGGGTCTGGCTCCTGACACTGACAGCTATCATTCACCTCAGTTGGTTGTGAGCCTTTTGGGCAGAGCTTGCTCTTGGCTGGGGGCAGAAGTCTGACATAGGGGCAGAATGGGCCACATGGCCTTGTTTACCATGGTAGTACTGTCTACCTAATGCCATGCTATGATAAATGCCTCACGGGTGGGGTCTGCAGGTGAAGAGGAGGTTTCTCCATGGACACAGTTAGTGGCTAGGAAAGCTATTCAGGTACATTCAGAGGTGAATAGTACAGACAGATGCCGCTGCAGAAATGGATCATTATCCACATTCTATTGCCTAAGAAGGAAAGTCCATCAACTGATTTATTAGTCTATCCTAGCTCTTGGTTTGGGATGGCCTGCGTAGGAAATATGCCTTTTCTGTATAGTCAACCCCAATTTTTCACCTTTCGCTGGACCCTATTTTATCACTAGGTTTTTGATTCTGCACAGTGGGGCACTGCTGTCCAGTGCACAGTGTATGATATCTCTGATCCCTAAAACATGACGTTTTTAACATTCCATTAGGCCATAGTATATGCTGTGAAAATACACCCATGTCATGAAAAGTTAACTGTCATCTGTGAATGAAGCGCTTATTGTGCCATCCACTAATATGACACATTAACACATGGCTTCAGCCCTCCCATTGTAGCCTGACTGCTGCAATGTAAAACCTGCAGTGTGACCTGCTAAAATACAATTTTTTGACATATAAACCCCTTTTTCTTAACTATTAGTAAGTCACCCCTTTGTAAATGTTGTAGCCAACAAATTAGGTTGCCTGGCATTTAAAGGTAGGACATACAGAACATGAATGTTACCATCTCCCTATGGTGACAAGGACCAAAAAGGTAGTTTCGCTGTGACAGTCCAAGCTGCCTAGTGTAGAAACACAGAATATAGATAAAAATACTAATACCGTAACTAACAACCAATTCAATGGTGACGTCTTATTTTTTAATGAATAGTAAGGAGAAGTAACACTTATAAAATCACAGTTTCCCTGCCTGAAGTTCCTGAAGGCTAATTTGTATGTTCTTCAGTTTCTCCCAGCCTGTACTTGACATGAATAACCTGTGAACCGCATCCCAGGAGAAAACAATAGGGTGACCTGACTGGGCAGAGACATCTTCTCTGAATTCCACAGAATATTTAAAGTGGGGGTTGTGGACGCCCTGTGACGCCACACTGTCAAATCCTGCTTGACAGATCTTTTGAGCCACATGTAACACCTGAAAAGGAGGGAACAGTATGCCAAACCATTCTTGTATGTCCCCTTCCTCGTTGCTGAAGGACCTTGCTTTTATCCTACTAGACAACTCTCTAACTCTGTTTGGGTTTGCTGTGGGTACAGAGCCTGCTTGAGACTCTATGTTAGTGTTAGATGTGGGAGGACACTAGGATTACCATAGTGCATGCCCCTCACTTAACCCCAGCCATCAGAACCCAAGTGTAGCATGAGAGAAGTAATTCACCCTTTTTAAAATGCCATGAAAGATAGTATGTTGGGCCTGTTTGCAATAAAGCAAACAGGAGCAATTTAAAAAGTAGATAGGTTTGGCTCCCTGCTTTTTTACTGCATTAGTTAAAGGAAAACCCAGGAGTCACCCCACCCACTATTGGGTGCCAGGCATAAATGTGGCACACATTTCAGAACACTTTCTGGACTTGTGGAAGAGCAGAAGAGCACTGGACCTACTGACTGTAACCTGAATGGAGTCCTGAAAAACTGGACCTATCCACTTGGTGTGTCCAGTTCCAAGCTCCATCTAGATTGGCCTAAAAGTACACCTTGGTCCCAGTCTATGACAGCCATTTACTATTATTGGCATTTTACTTTTTATTGGTGCTACTTTTACTTAAAACTTTAAAAGTTCATATCTCCAGTTCTCCCTATTGGATTTTTGTCATTTTGGTGTCATGTTGTTTATTACATTTTACTCTGTTTTTCGGATTTGGTTTAGGATTTTTATTTTTTGTATTTTTTACTTTATCACTGTTTTGATACTACAATAATACTTTACACTGCCCCAAGTTAAACCTGTCTGCTCTCTGCCATTGCTATCAGAGGGTTGAGCTTAGGTTAATTTAATGATTTTAAGGGTTCACTCTAACAAGAGTTGTGATCCCTGCTAGAGGTTGAAAGTCACCCACCCCGAATAATAATCAAATTTTTTATAGTAATGCATTTGTAAACCTATTTTGTGATTCAGTCACCAGTTGACAAATGGAAAAGGGGTTTACTTCAGTTGTACAGGCCATTTTGCAGTCCCAAACCCTTTGATTTTGAAAATCAGAAGCTTTGAAATCAATGACTGGCTTTGTGCATCAGGCCTTTCATTCTTTACTTAAATTCAGACAATAAGAATGGGGACTTCTCAAGATTTGTCAAGAGAAGAAGAAAAATAGGTAGTGTAGAAGTTACTTATTTGTACTTTGCATCAGGTCAACAGAAGTAATCTGTGATTTTTTCCAGCTCACTCTCAGATGGGATAGTGTCAGTATATTATATTGAGAAAGGATACTTACACACCCCCATAACAGGCTATACCGGCCATTAAAGGTTTGCTCTAGCGTTACAGACTTAAACTGAAGGTGGGCATTAACACTATTAGAACATTCTGCTCCATGGAGGCAGAATGTTCAAATTAAAAAAAACAAAGGCTTCACGGAACCCGAGAAGGTTGAACCCTCTCCCCCGCAGCTTCAAAGCCTTCCTATGATTATTTACAAATAATAGCCATGCACAGGGCCACAGCTGTGAGCTGTTAGACATTCACAGTAATAGCTGTGAAGACAGTTATTGGTCTCCCTGGGCCTGGCTAAACTAAATTTTTCCCATTTAGCAAAGCCAGGGAGACCAAGGAGTTAGCAGCATACCCTCTCCCTCTTTCATAGGCTCCAGTGACACTGTGAGCTATGGGAGAAGGGAAGCGGGAAGGCTCATGTGTGCCCTGCTGCACAGGCTCTGCCTTTTGCTTTCCCCTGCCCAATCCATATATTTTGGAGAGACAGGGGAAAAAGAAAGACTGAGGCTGTGTTTTAGGACATTGTAACATTGAGAGAAGTGGGCTTATAATAGTTAACATAGGTTGTTGCTGTGTCATTTCCTTTCAATGTTTTAATAGGTAATAGGTAATAAGATTTTTTAATTGTTCATAAGTACAAGGTTATTCCAAAATTACAGTTATTCACAAATAGAAAGATGTTCAATTGTAAAAGGTCTTAGAATTTAAATGATCTCCAATAGGAAATGTAAGTGACCTTAATTCCAGGGGCAAAGTTTTTGGTAGGTGAGAAAAATCTCACAGAATTCCCATTTGTTGGATTTTGCATATCTTGTTCAATTGTTTCCTCTGCTGGGTTATTCGTACTTTTTATGGTTGGGAGCATCATAAATTAAACGATGGAGGTATTGTAGCCTCAGAAGCCTTGAAATTTGTTTACATTTATGAAATGTTGTCACTAAAATAGTGTGCCAGTGCATCATATTTAGTTTGGAAGGATTAACTGATGGAAAAGGATTCAGACGTCATACTGTCTGTGGTAGTTAGTAAGATAGAAAAATTGACTACTAAATTGTCCAACCAGGTTAGGGGAATAGGAGTGTCTCAATGAAGATTGTTTAGATTGATGAATATTCAATCTAGTCAATTACCTTCTTGACGAGTAGCAGCAAGACTAACTGGGTAAACTGGAAAAAGGTCAGCTCTTCTAGGAATAGGCGAGCAGCTGTGTCTGAGTTATCATCAATATGATAATTAAAATCACCCAAAATCATGAAATTGGATGCTTTGGTAACATAAGGCATTACTGGGTCCACTATCTGTCTGGGGAAGATAGTGTTGTATCCTGGTGCTCTGTAAATCAGAGCTCCTTATAGGATGAAACTGGGTGTCAATGTCAGTGAGAAAATCAGACTTTCAACATTACAGGGAGAGGTAATCAGAACCATAGAGTTGATAAAAGCGTATTTAAAAACTATTGCAAATCCGCTGCCATGTCTTTCCGGCCTATTGTGCTGTATAATGGAAAGCCAGCTGGAATGGCTTTGGCAATGATAGGTAATGAGCTAGCCTGCAACCATGTTTTGGTGAGGAAAATGGCATTGGGTTTAAAATTGGAGAGAAAAATAAAAATGTCCAATTTGTGTTGAGACAAAGAACGATCATTCAACAGATGCATTTTATAGATCAAAGATTAGGCAATTTATTATTCAAGAGGATCTGTGCAAGTGGAAGAGAAGATCCAGAAGGAGACAAAATATTTTCATCTATGAGCTGAGAAGCATTTAAGTACTTAACCTTATCTTTAAGGTCAAGATATAACTGCCGAAATTATCTAACTGAAATCAATTGGCCGTAGGGGAGGTGAAGCTAGGTGCACTCCAGGCATGGAGTGGTGCTGGCAGACTTGACTTTGGAGCACTGTTGGCACGCCATGGATGTACAGCAGCACTGTTTTTAGGTCCTCCATCATAGCAGGGGGCGTAGTTAGGAGGAATAAAAGACTACACCACAAATGTGCTAGTACAGAGACCACAACAGACACAGTTAAAAGAAGGAGAGCAAAAGAAAACATTAATGGAATTCTGGCAGATCCTGTGTGTGATCTCAAGCTCCCTTGCAGTGGGTGTTATGGAGTATAACTGTCATGTGTCGGATGTGTGAGTCATTTATACGGTGTGTATCAGCTGTCCTGAAGTGTAGATATCAAAGAAGTGTGACAGGTGTCTGTATTGTGGGTAATATGTGTATGTTTTGGATTTGTGTCTCTTGTGAATTAGAAACATAGAGTACAATATAATGAACTAAATGACACAAAAATGGCAAAAATTCAATAGGGGGAGCAGGATATAAATTTGTAAAATTTTAAGTTAAAATAGTACCAAAAAGTGAAAAGTGGCAATGGTAGTCAACTGTCACAGTAGACTGGGACCAATTTGAGGCCAACCATGATGGAGCACTAATCAGATTCTCAAACCAGGTATGGACGGGTCCTTGGTTTGTACCTTGGGAATTAGGGTCAGAAGTATAAAGCATTTTAACCATCACAAACAGCCCAATTGGAAGAAGTCAAAATCCTTTTTTTTCCATTTTGCACAAAAAATGGGAAAAGTACGAAGGGTTAGAATTAACAAAAAAATGTGGGAGGGAATTCATTTGTTGAATTTCAGTGTCTTGAGAGGAGCCAATTGGCCCAGGATCCTCTATTTTAGAAAATTGTATTTTTATAAAACCCCACAATTTTCAGCCCAAATTAATCCCAACTGGCCCAGCCGCTGTTTTCAATATAAAGGGGAGATTGTTGTAAATTGGACACATGTCATAGGTAGGTGCGTCCTCATTCAAGAATTCTGGGACAATGTTAATGTATTTAGAGAAGGCCCTGTGGATAAAAATAGCTCCCAGTGTCTGGTTGTTAGTTTTGGGTTATGAACTCGTGGGTAGGTTAGCTCCTAGATTTATAAAGTTATTGTATTTTGCCATGGCAGTGGCTAGATCTCTTTTATTACAAAAGTAGCAAACCTTGTTAATCCTCACCATAGTGGAATGAGTGGCTAAAATGAACGAAGTAAGGAATCAGGAGCAGCTATATGTGCTGCGAAGTGGGGGTATTAAGAGATTCTTTAAAATCTGTGGGAAGTTTATGGAGACACCATAGGATATTAAAGAAGCTATTAGGGCTGGCGGGGACATTTTGTTTTCCAGATATCACCGAAGGTCCACAGACTCGATTTTCTGCTGCTAAGAAATCTGAGTTCTCATCCCAGTGAGGTCGAGCCTAGGTCGAAAAGAAGAGGTTGGTTTGTCTTACTCTAGAAGTCTGAAAGTCCAAAATATATATTTAAGTCCAAGGTTTCCAAGGGTGATAGGAGTAGTCCAGTTAGACGCAGCCAAGAGAACCAGGACCTTAGAAACACCACTTGGGGGTCAAAACTCACTTCAACAGATGCTACCACCAGAGTCCAGGTCAGGTCCAGTTGGTACTGTCCAGCAGAGTACTTCTGCAAAAGGCCTCCTGCAGGTTTCCCAACCAGGAGTATAGACAGGGTATTGGTCAATCACCTCCTCTATGGTCACTTCAAATAATTTGTAGAGGATGAAGAATGTTTCCCTACTAAATTTTTACTTTCTAATCTAGCTGCTTTAGACCTGGTTCAGGTCATCAAAGGATTGACCCACATTAAAGGCCATACGCTTGATCTAGTTTTTAGTAACTTTCCCAATCTTCATTCCCATACCCCTCGTCCATTGATTTGGACGGATCATTATTTATTATCACTAACTTTGCCTTGGGCCCCTCTCCCCTCCCATCAACATCTTATAAAATCAGTTTCCCGGCAATGGTCGAAATTAGATCCTATGGATTGGCAAAATGCTCTTCAGGCTTCGTCAACCAGTCATGATGAGTCCAATACTGCCTCGATAGAAAACTTTAATAACTGGATTTCCACCTCTTTGGATACTCTCCTCCCATCAAATTGAGAGTCAAAACGACGGGCCACAAAATTAATCCCTGGTTTATCCCCCAACTACTAGAGCAGAAAAAGAAATGCAAGCAACTAGAAAGAAGGTGGAGGAAAGTCTATACTATTTCCTGTAAGACACAATATAGAGAAGCAATCAGAGCCTTTCATGTTTCAATCAAATCAACTCAAGCTACATTCTATAGCCAAAGAATTGAACAGTCTGCCAACTCTCACAAAGAAATATTCATGATTTTCAAGGAACTCACCTCTACCCTCCCGGTGGATTGCCCAATAGAAGCTTCCTTGGATCACAGCAATAGCTTGGCAGACTTTTTCCCCAAAAAGTTTGTTGACATCTATGCCCCTTTTCCTTCTATACTGGATCCTATAATAGATAGAAACCCCCATAAAGAGCTCCGGAGCTTCGGGGCTTCTTTGTAGTCTTTTCAGCCAGTTACTAACACCCTTAACACCAGCTATCTTCAGATGATAAAATCAGGCTCCCCCTTAGATCCTGCTCCATCTCATATACTTGCTCTAGTCTCTAACATAATCTGTCCTGTGCTGAAGAACATTTTGAACCACCCTCTAAACTCGGGCATGATACCTCAATCTCTCAAGCATGCCGTCACCAAACCCCTATTGAAAAAATACAAACTTAACCCTTTGGAATTGAAGAATTACAGACCTATCGCCCTTCTCCCTATTCTATCCAAGATCATGGAGAAACATATCAACAATCAGTTAACATGTTTTCTTGAGGACCATGAACTTCTAGATCCATCTCAGATGGGGTTCAGGCCACAACATAGCACTGAATCAGCCTTGTTAACGGTCATGGAGAAGGCACGTCGAATTTTAGATCGTAGCAGTCGGGCAGCTATCATCTTATTCGATTTGAGTGCTGCTTTTGATAACGTCGACCACAACATTCTCCTCTAAAGACTCTCTGGAATGGGAATCAGGGGGAATGTATTGGGCTGGTCCTCTTCATTTCTAAAGGATAGAACCTTCTAGGTGCTCGATCGTGTTTTTTACTCCAATACTTTTTCCCTCCCCTGTGGAGTCCCGCAGGGTTCGTTGCTCAGCCCTATCCTTTTTAATATCTATCTTCCTCCGTTGGCCAAAATTGTAGAACCTTATGGCCTCTCTTTGGTTTCATATGCAGATGACACTCAATTAGTAGTGTCCTTCTCAAATTCCGGAAACATCCCTCAATCCAACCTTTCAGCCTGTCTGGAGGAGGTAGCCAAATGGGTGACGGGTCCAAGCTCAAGCTGAATGACGACAAGTCAGAGATAATGATCATTGGTCATCATCCTCTCTCTAATTCCTTGACAGTCTTGCCCGACAGGTTTGGAACCCTCCCTCCACCTAAGGACCACATAAAAAGCTTGGGCGTATGGTTAGATCCACACCTTACCATGGACTCCCAATCTAATAGGTTTGCCGCATCATGTCTGGTTTATGAAGAACATTAAGGAAAATTATCAACCTTTTACCATTTTTGGCCAGAAGACTCCTCATTCCAGCATTAATACTTGGATTACGGAAATTCCATTTTTTTTGTCCCCTTAAATATGTAATCAGAAGGTTACAGATCGTGAAGAATTCTGATGCACGTCTGCTAAAAAATGTCCCCAGACATACCTCTGTTAAATCCTCTCTGGCCTCTCTTCACTGGCTCCCCATAAAGCAACGAGTCAAATTCAGGGCAATGTGTATTACTTATAAAGCCTTGCATAACATGGGCCCACATTCTATAGACAAAATATGTCTTCTTTTACACCGACTAGGCCCCTCAGGTCCTCTGCTTCTTCACAAGTCCATACACCTCGCTTTAAGAAGGCTAGATGGGGAGGCAACTCCTTTTCAGTAAAAGCTGCACAACTTTGGAACACTCTGCCTCTGGGACTTCGTCATGACCACATTGAATTATCCTTTCGCAAGAAAATGAAGACTTTTTTATTCTCCTCTTAGGCACTTCTATGGCACTGATAAGATACAGATATCTCCTTTAACGCTGGGAAGCCCTTGGGTATCCATGCACCCTATAAATCATTAACCTAACATAAATCATTAACATAACATTTCTGGGGTTACCTTACCCCACTTGGTTTGTTGTCCAGGGATGTCAACCTGATATTTGCTTATGATAGGTGAGTCTCTTTGAAGAGAAAAAACACATCCCTTTACCTAAGCACTTGTCTCTGCTCTGGGAGCAGTTTTCAGATCTCCTCAGGGCTAATTACTCACTGAAATACTGCAGAAGAGGTAATGCAGATAAGCCTCCCGGAGCTTCAGACAAGGAAAAGGTAACTTTGTAAAATGTATGTTCCCTAAATAGTTACTAAAATCCAACCATTCCATAGGGCTTTTAATAAATATTAAAAAGAGTAGTTTAATTATCTTTCTATCTGGTCCCAATCGAGAGAAAGCAGAATTATCCTGCTCCACATTTTTCCTTTGAGGCAGCCAGTGGCTTTTTACACTGAAAGTAGCTTTTAAGAACAAGTCACTGTAAGAACATGCAAACTAAATGTTCTACTTTTAAATAGGGTGCACCTGGTAGTGTGGGCTGCAAGGCATATTTAGGGGTGACTTACTAATATACAAAAGGAAGTTTTTCACCCATCAACAAGGGTTATTTTGGCAGGCTGCAGTGCAGGGTTTACACTGCAATAGTCATGTTACACAGGGTAGGCCTTAAACCATGTTTGCCTTGCCACTGTAGTGGATGGCACAATGGGTACTGCAGTCCACAAGTGGCATTTAACTTCCCAACCATATATTAGGGACTTATAAGCAAGAAATATGTGCCAATTAGAACTAAGCTAATTCACCCATGTTTAAAGGGGGTAGCACAGGCACTTTATCACTGATTAGAAGGGATAACGTGCACAGAATTCTAAAGCCAGCAAAGCAGTTAGGGCAGATATCATGCAAAAGATGATAATGTTTTACACACTTCTACTCATGATGCACACACTCTGCTTCGTATGCACACAAAATATGGAGAAAGTCCATGCAATATAGACACCCCACTTCAGACTCCATATTCTTCACTCCCACGTCATGAAAGCCACATACTGCTGACTCTTGGCACAGACGCACTCATAAAAAGGAAACATGCTTTATACTACATACAATTAGGCTGATACAGGCCCCCATACCCCTAATAGATGCACACACTCTACAACGTCTGATCCACACATCCCATGTCATACAGATGCCCCACTCCTAACTCCATCTTCCAAAGTCTGCAAAATTTTGAAAGACACACTATGGGCCTCATTATGAGTTTGACTGATGGGAAAGCCCGTCTGCCAAACTCCCGACAGGGAGACCACCACCTTTGTGGGGACCACCCCACTAGACCTATTAGGAGTTTCCCGCTAGGTCATCGGGCGGAAACCGAAATTTTCCTCCGCTGATCTAGTGGCACACACGCTACAGTACTGTCTCCAGCTCCTAATGGAGCTGCCGGCAATGCTGTAGCCCGCAGAATGCACCAGCACCCTCCCAATGTTCACTGTCTGCAAGACAAGGCAGACAGTGAACATTGCGACAGTGCTGGACAGGGGGACTACTGCACTGCATTGCCAAGTGCATAGGCAGTTCAGGGGCCTCCAGTGGCCACCTGCACCTGTTCTCTGCCAGCCTTTTCATGGCAGTGAAAATGTCATGAAAAGGCTGGTGGAGAATAAGGTCTTAATCTGCAGTGCAGCACTGCATGTAGCGCTGCCCTAGTGGATTGCCATCTCCACCATGACGCTGGGATCATGGATCCTGGTGGTGCTGGCGGAACCCTGGAGGTCTGACCACCAGGGCCTTGATGTGGTAGTCGGACCACCACAGCAGTGGCGGTACTGACTGCCACCACAAGGCTGGTGGTCTGAAGCACTTCACAAATTATGAGCTAGACACACTATATGTGATAAGCACATCTGATACATGAATTGGAGACACAGTCTACATCCGGTACACACACCGCAAGTGATACACATATACACTCAATGCAATACAGTCATTTGTTCATGCTTTTGAAAAATGCATACTGCTGACATATGAGACAAACACTCAAAAAACACAGACACGACTCTTATGATGATATAAACAATGTTGAAGGAGGACCCTTCTACGACACTGACTCATAAAACATACACACTTGTGAATCTAGCTGCTACACATGCTTTGGGGACATGACAGACACACACACTTCACAATATCATATACAGATAAAACACACACTCATATTCTATATGTACAAACTCCACTCCTAAAACATCCACACAATCCTGACACCTTGCACATTTTTTGCACACACTCTTGTCTCCTTACATATGTTTGAAGGACACACACACCTTTAAAAATGTTGGCTTTATATACACTAAATTTGCCATACACACTGGCTATTATCTAAGGTGACACTCATGAAGCATACAAACAAACCACAGCTTTTAATATACATACTCCATGTGATTAATCACACCCCAAAAATACAGGTTCAAGCAATAAAGACACCTGCCTGATACTCTAATAACACACACTCCTAATGGTTTGGTGCTAACTCTGCACACACTTTGCAGTAATACTACATTTCATTAAACTTTACAGATAAATAATTAAGCAATGTACATTAAAAGAATTCTAAGAACAATCTTAAATGGCAATATAATTAAGGTTGACTATTATGGTAACACTGAAAAGTCAAGGAACTGCTGACTTAAGGCGCTGCCTTCACCCAGGTGTATTAAATCAACCTTACTTCCCATCCCATCACACACTCCAAAATCCACTTCTTCAGTTGAACCATACAATAATATACCCATCATCAAACAGATTATCAGTTAAGCATGTAGGATTGAGTAGGACAGAAAGATGCATTGGCACACAAAACATTTTTCTGCCACAAGGAAAATAATCTGGTGAAGAGATCTATCCCTTCAGCCCCTGCAAATTTTGGAGCATTTGGTTTTTACACACCCATGTTTGCACAATTCTGTTGTTCCAAATCTGGGATATGTGACTCAAAACTGTATGTTTTGAGGGACACACAATGCATGAATAGAAAAATATTTTGAATGATGCCATGCACTATTTAATGATTCCTTGCTGTTGAGGATCTCTTTTTCTCATTACACTCACAAAACTATGTTTACAATTATTAAGCCATGAACATTACATTAAGTATGGACGTTAGGTACTTTAAACCTCTGCCCTCACAAAAATGTACAAAAGAAAACATTAAAATTGGCTTGCAATTAAAAGTTAATTACCCCTTAGTGTAAATGACTAATGTGACTTACAGATCTTGAGGTTCTTCAGAATGTCCTCTGGAAACTTGAATGATGTGGTTTAAGACTGAAACCAACTTTTCGACTAAACTATCATCTGAGGAATTATGCAAGCTATTTTCAATCTCCTGGAGCATCACTTGCATCATACTACTAATATTCCATTGGAAAAATGCCTGTCAGGATAGAATCACAGAACAAGTTAAGAGGAAACCATTTGTGTGCATCAATGCATCTGCTCATTCTGCATAGTTTCTGTTTACCTCCTGAATTACAGCATCACTTGATTACAAGACAAAGCTACATGTAGACATGGACAAACAAGAAATCAATAGATTTAATCTAAAACAAATACACAAAGGATAAACAACTGATTGACAATAAATTTATAACACAATTATCTCCCACATCGATGTGGGATACAGACAACTGTCTGATCTTTGTGGATCAGAATTATAAATTAGTTTTTTGTGTAGATGACGTGTTCCTTTGCCTCTCAGATCACCGGTGTCTGGTCCTCAATGTCTTCAAATCCTTCAGATCTTTGCGAGCCCTCCAGACTACATATTAATTCCTCTAAATCAGTGCTGGTTCCCCTGATCCAATCTAGCGACTGTGTGGCATGGCATACAGACATTCCTATATGCTGTCCTAGCTTTCTATACCTCAGTATCTGGATAACACTCCACCCTGACCACAGCTGGTCCCTTAACCTTGGACCATTGGTTTCGGAAGGCAAATTCTGATCTGAAAAGGTGGCAAACTTTTGCATTGAATGTGGTGGGCAGGATTGCCCTCTTTAAAATGATGGTGCTGCCATGCTTCTGCTACATCTTTCAGAATCTCCCCATAATCTTCCTGTGCCACTGTTTACCGGAGATGGACAGCCAAGCAACGTCATTTCTTTGGCACAGCTCTTAACCATGGTTAGCCCTTCAACACTGTCAACGTGGTCCATACAATGGGGGTCTGGGAATGAGCAACCTTTATCTGTATTACCTTGCTTCTCAGGTTCTCTGATCAATATCTGCCTGGTCGGTGGGTGGTCTGACTCGGCCTTCTGACAAGAAATGACTTTGTTAGGGTTTTCACACATGCTGTCAACCTAGATGGAGCCATATCCCGGCTCCTGTCCCCACGATGACCCACATAATGTTCCTCACCTGGATTATGGCCCTCCAACATACTCAATGGGACTCCAAGCTTACATTTCGGACCTCCCCATGGCTTGGTACATGGCTGCAGGAAGTGGTCTCTCTAGAGGGCTTTGGGAGATCGGACCTCATCAGTATATTGCACATTGGGGATGTATGGTCCAGGATACACATCCACTCCTTCCAAGAGCTCCAGGATGCCTACGCACCCTATTCTTCCCAATTCTACAGATATCTGCAATTGCAACATGCCCTGTATACCCAAGTACCTCGAGGGACCTCTCTCTCAGAATTCACCCCCTAGAAACTAAACTCCTCATGAGAGCACTGGGTGAGGGAGGTGTCTCGCTAATTTGCCGCACCCTGGACATTAATGGCCCCACTACACTGGACCACCTTCAGGAATGTTGGGAGGGCTAGCTAGGCCCCCTTGAAGACTGTGACTGGTGTGATGCCCTGATGACCCCCTATATCATCACTACTTCTGCTAGTACGTTTGATTCAGACTTACTACCTCCACTGCGCTTCTCTTACCCCAGTTTGACTATATTGGGCAGGGCTTCTTCAGGAACCCATTTGTACTCGGTGCTCCGACACTCCCGCAGATTCCTACTACATGGTATGGTCCTGCCCGTGATTCAGCGATCCTGGAGGACCATGGAAGAGGAACTCTTAGAGACAGTCGGATGGGAAGTGGAACTGTCCCCTTTGAGTGTACTGCTGGGGGTCCTGGAGGGCGTGGGGAGCACCAGAACTGACATAGGGTTTTTAGGCACAGCTACCTTTTAGCGAAATACCATATAGCAGCAAGGTGGAGGAACCTGACTCCCCCAGAGATTACACTGTGGCCGAGAGGGGTGGACTGGTGCGTGTTGCAGGAACAAATGTTGTTTGAAGCATACAGGCCCAGCGAAATATGACCGGATATGGGGAAAGTGGTTGGGCCATCTAGGGTGATCGATCATCTGTGGTATAATAACCTGTGTGCACTTTTCATGTTTTTTTTCTCCATTACTGCCTAATCAGGACATGTACCCCTTCCTGACTGTATTGTGTCCTGATGGAATGTGTCATATCATACTGAATATGTGGATTAAGTGCTGTGAATATTCAATAAAACTCAATAAAATTGATTATGAAAAAAAAAAGATTTTTCACATAGGAAATTTGGTTGTCTTAATGTGAGCAATGACTGTTGAGGCTGCCCAGAGATTCAGATGTCAAATGATAAACAAGTTTCAGGTTCATCAGTTTCTTTCAAGTAGCATGACTTTCTAACATGTGCAACAACAATACAGTTAAAATGTAAAAAGCTACCTAGAACACAAGCAAGGTCTTCAATGCATAAAAGGAAACAACTTAGAAAATTGTGTGTACAAATCAGGAATGATAGTGAAAAATTTAACTGTTTCATTGAAATCATTGTTAAAGTGAAAGCGCAATCTTAATCTTTGGAGTGTGTAGATGAGGACCCAGGAACATTTCACAGCCAACCATTTGATGGAGTGGAATCGGTCAAAAGTTAGTTGTTCATCCCAGAAAACAAAAATCTCTTTGGAGTTTGAGAAACGTTGTGAGTAGTGCTTGGAGAAATGTTAATCACTCAGGAGTAATCGGAGTAATTTTGGTAAATTAGTGTTATTCTTTTGACAAACAATTACCAAAAATACGCAAGTATGTCAGTTTGTACAACTATGAGTAATTTGGCACAAACATTCTACCATAGGAACAACAAACTTAGTGAGGGCAAGTAGCTGCTGCTGTTTCTGTTCTGTTGCATGTAGGTCCATTTTGTTTGCGCAAAATGCATCCTCAGGTTCATTGTGGAAGTGACGGTGCATCTTATGCCAAGAAAAAAACGATAAATTCTGGGTTATGCTACTCATGTAATTCTGCATTAATGTGCAATTTTGCTGTAATTTCATGTTATTATACTAGAGCTAATTATACAAGTTATGCCCACACCTAATTTTGAGGTTGGAAATATTCGATGTGGCAAGCTGGAACCTGTAGCCAAGGAAGACATCACGGGGATACATCAGCTAAGCCGCCTCACTGTAATCTTGCCCTTTAACTTAAAAACCTCAGAGTGGGAAAAATGGTATGAAAAATAACCAAACCTGCATCTTTTTCAGGAAGAATTAAAACTCATACAGGTCTTCCTTAAATATTGTTTAAGTTTCAATTCTTAGAAAAAGTTGTGTGGCTTTGACTGTGTATGACCTGATGTCTCCACACTTTCAGCAAAGGTTCCTTAGACAACAGCCCACTGGTTCAAGTTGCAAAAAGGTTTTTACTTTTTCCAGTTCAGGTCCACTGGAAAATGACCATTGACAACTGGAATTTATCTCTAGCACTGGCCACTTTTATTCAGAGGCACCTCTATATTCTTCAGGCACAGCTGAGGTAATCCACAGAAGTATGCAAAAGAAATTCCCAGCTGCAACTAGTCGAAAATGTTTTCTTCAGGACCACCAGAGCTCTCTCTGTTTACAAACCCTCTGCAACCCCAAGAGAGATGTTCCACAGGAAGGAAGCATGCTTGAGATGCAGGACCTGAACATGCATTTTCTTAGGAATTATAAAGAAGCTGTGACCACTAACTCTTATAACTGCCCTTCAGCCTCAAACATCCAAGGCACAGCTAGAAAGGGATCTCTGCATAGACCTCTGTCAGACAGAGAGGAATCCTTCAATAGAGCTAGCAAGACAGCAGACAGTATTTTCTTCTTTCGTTCCAATCACCTGTCTCTTGGAAGTAGGTCAAGCTGTAAAATGTAAAGGATAGAACCTGTCTGTGATGAGCAATGACCAGTAAGTGAACCAAACTAGCATTTCCAGAGTTTTCTCTTCCAAGGTTTGCATCAAAATGACTCAGAACAACTTCTAAGGATAAGCTTTCTCACAAAAGCTAGCTCTGGAATTGTTTACCACAGCCTTCTTTGCTCATCTCACTCTTTAACTTCCTTCCAAGTCGAGCCCAATAACTCCCACCATGATCAAAGAAAATCTCCATCTCTATGTCTGCATCTGTGAAAGTTCCGATACTAGGGTAAGCTCTGCTGATTTGAGTAAGCACCCACATTTTTAAGGGAACATGGCACTGCAAATGAATGGGATGTGGCCTGAAAGTCCTGAACTAGATTTTCCTTCCCTGCAACTGTTAGTACATTGTGAAAGCTGCCTCTGATGTAATGACTCCTGGCTTCCTCAGTACTAGGGAAGATTTGGTGCAAAGAAAAGAGATTGGGTATAAAATATAGAATGTCAACCTGAAATGTGAATGGTGTTTTACTAAACACTACCACAGATCTATATTTAATACTTTAAAATATGGATATGTAGTGTAGGTAACAAAATATAGGCTTTTCAATGAACCTCTATACTGGATAACCAATATGCTATAAAAATCATAGGTTGTAACATTTTCATAGCAGAAGTTAATGCACCTTCAAATGCAGGCAGTGCAGGCTGCTGCATGAAATATGCTTTCTTCAAATATGATGTTATATTTTAGGTGTAACAGGGGAAATAGTCCCTTCACTCCTCCATACCATAATTAAACTTTGTGCAACTGCACAAAACGTTTATGTGAGTCATAGCCGCTTTCAGATAAAAATTGTTTTCTTTTTAAACCACAGCACCTTGACCTGGTCAACAGGCCTTAAATACTGTACATCTGAAGTCAAAACACTGGACTAGCCAAGGAAAAAAGGTGTGAAAAAGATAAAAAGATGCATTTTCTCTAGGCTCATGAAATACCTTAAACCGATTTTCATGAAAACACAGAGTGGTTGGAAACTGTTTGTGACTTTTCAGATGATGCAAAAGCAAACTCATGCACTGCACATTGTATAGCAGTAAATACAAGAATGCATGATTGTCTACTATGCAGACTGCTCCAAGTCATTTGTTTTATTTTTATGTCAAATTTCAAATTTGAAAATCTCTTGAACAAACTGGTTTGTTTACGTTATAGCACTGCTTTCTAGTTCATTCTTTAAAATAATAAATACTAATTGGATGTTAAATATATCATACTGAAGGTCAATTAGTGAACATACTTCACAATTAATGCACACATTCTTGCAATTAACATCTTCCATGTGTTTTTTTCAAAACACTCAGAACAATGTATTTCAGTATGGTATAGACATATTTTAGGAATATTGGCATCTTCTGCTTCCTGGGAGCTTCAGGTGAGTTTAGCTCCAAACATCAATAGTGAAGGCTACCCGTTCCTCAGTTTGGGAGCACCATTACAGAAAACAACCTTCTCCAAGTACAGAAGATAACAGCAACAATTCTGCTTTTCAGCTGATGCATGCGGTCTGGCGGCCATCTAAGAAACTTATAAAGGCACTTTGGGAGCTAATATAAATTAGCTAGCTGCTAGATGGGAGAAGATGATTAGGAAGGATTGATTACATCTTTCAATTAAAATAATTATTGTAATACCACAATAATGTGCTAATGTATTTTCATATTTAACTTATTATTCATGTTCTTTGCCACTGTCATATTTATTTTTATAGTTACATTTATTCCTATTAACTGCACCTGATTAGGACATTCATTCTAATAAAGCCTTTCAAAAGGTATAGCATGGCTTTCATGTGTGTGTCCATCCATGGCGAAAACAGTTTCAGAACTCAAAAATACAACAATTAATCCTGTATTCTCACTGGACTGATTATGCACAGAGTGCACTATCCTCAAGTGATGTGTAGATAGTTCATGTATTACGGTCCACCAGATTCTCTGGCTCCAGATGGTACATTGACAGAGAGCTTAGAGTTTCCAAGGGTTAGCATAAAATAGGAAGAACAAATAGTCAAGAGAGGAAAACCAGCCTTGAAAGATGAAATTAAACACGCGAAAGCAGAATCAGTAAAAATGCAAACATTAACAGATAAAAAAAGAGACTATTTAGGCAAAAACGGTGTAAAATTGAAAAAAGGTGTTAAATAATTAGAGAAATGCTAAGCATTCTACAACCAAGTAAGGAAAACATACCAGTTTCTTCAGTGCCTTCTCTAAATTCATTTAAATGAATTACTACTCAGTCAGAAAAAAAAGTGTGTGATTGAAAGAAAAGATTTTAGAAATCAGAAGTGCACATGTCCTTCATGTTTAGCTGTAAAGGAATACTTTTACAGCTTTTGCAAAAATATATTTTTGTAGAGTGGTTGTATGTATTTACCATCTTTATTTTTATTGAAAACCTTCCTATACTACTGCTAAACCTTCTCCAGAGATCCATCTAATAACTTCTTTATCTAGATACACCTGTTTATGAGAACACTAGAATGTGCTTGTTCCATTCACTGTAGCAACATTTATCAGTCAGTCAGTCAATTTTTTTTTATTTAGACCACAAGTCTTTAAACAACATAAAATGCCAACTTTGAGACAATTTCCACATAAATACGATAAAATACTCCAATAAAACATTTAAAGTAAGCATTAAAATCTTTACAGTGTACCTCATATAACCACATGGTGAAAATCAATATTCGGACGTGCATAAAAAACTTGCCAATGGCACATGCAACATTCAAGAATCGCATCTCCGTCAAAAGTAAAACTACTTGTGCATGCTGTCTAATTCCATATTTTATAAAATTTGACCAATGTTCTCCCTTGTGGCAGGACGGTTAAACAATCCATTCGAATGTGCAAAATATCGCATTTATTTCCCAGGCCACAGATGCATTTGCCCGCAGGGTCCATTAAAGTCAATGTTATCTCAGATGAACAATAACTGGGGTTAATTCCCACACTTACCTTTAATAATTCAGATCTTATCCTGCGATTAGGTAAGAGGTCCAAATCAGGGTACCAATCTTCCTTTCACCATGAATTTAGCATAAACTGGACAGAACATTTGCCCCTAAATAGTTTCTATCATATTCTCTAGACAATTCCATTGCCGAAAGTTTATAATATCCTTTTTAGAAACTTCCAGATCAAAATTCTCAAAACTTTACCTTCATGCTCCTACAAACATCCACCAACCTCTTCCTAATGGCCCTTGCCCATTTCATCTCACTTTTCACAATTTCATGCTTGCCCCATAATGTGACCTTATGCTCTTTACCCCCCTCCAGCCGACCCCAAAATCTGATTAGAGCTACTTGAGGAAATACACTCCAAGATACCAATCCCGTTTGCAATCTCACAGCCTGAATCATTGCTGATGCTGATAGAGGGATCATATTTTTCAAACATTTTTCCTCCTCCCTGTCCAAATTACTTTTCTCACTCACACACAACAATTCGGCTCCATACAAACTTTGGGAGGGTATCCAGGCCTCATAGGCTTCTAATAACAGCCAGTGGATATCTCACAATAGTCCCTATTATGTTTCTTCAGGCCGCTTATCGATGCAAGGGCTTTTACTTTTGTTGCTTCATTTTGTACATCCCACCTCAAGGATGCTGTGATCCAAACCCCCAGATACTTATATTCGTTCACCTGATCCAACTTTGTGCCCCTCAAATACCAACTGCATCTAGTGGCTTTCCTTCCAATACACAACACTTTTGTCTTCTTCCGATTCACCACTAACTTTTTTTCTTGACAATAATTGGAAAATGCATCCATTTTACTTTGCAAATCTATCTCTGTCCAGTCAAGTATTAATAATCATTGGCATAGGGGGGCGTGGTCTACCGCCTAAGATGGCGGCCGCCTAATCCCAGAGCTCCCGTCCCGGGCCCGCCTAAAATGCAGATCCTGCCGCGGGGCTGAGCTGCTATGTGGTGATAAGTTATCCGGAATATGGGGGAACAGACAGAGCACCCCCAGAGAACGTTTGGGGCACTCGGCTGGGCGCAGAAATAGATTGCCGGACCTGGCCCTGATCCGGGCCCACGCCGCGGAAGAGGCCACACTGCGGTGAGTGTGGGGAGGAGAACGCGTCGATGCTGGTGCCGAGGACGGGGGTTTGCGCGGTGTCCCTGCAGAGATTGACGGGCCCGCTCCTCGGCGCCCCTCCCTCTCTGCGCCTTGGATCCTACCTGCGGGGGCGCGAGTTGGCGGTGGGGAGCGAGGTAGTGGCCCGGGGACGGACGCACCAGCAGCCCGTCCGTGCATGGGAAACAAAAGCAGGGGAGCGGCGGCACCCCTCCGACAGAGAGTGCTACGCCAAGGAACCACCAGAGCCCTGCCCCCATTTGACGGTAGAACTCCCGTTGGCCCGCCGCCGGAAGACGCACGGGGGAGGACCAGTCGGCCGGAGAGGGAAATACCGCCCCAATACCAGCTGAGCCCAACACAAGATTCTGGGGCGATCGCAAGACTGGACCTGCTAAGCCTGGCAGCTGAAGACACACACAGAAAGAGGGCCCACGAGCTCCAAACTACAACTAGCAATTATCCCATATAACAAGCGCCCCTCTACGCAAATACTAGCATAGACACAAGCAACAATGGGCCGCACCAAGGGAAAGCAATCAGAAGACATGGAAAGACCATCCCCTGATGACCCAATGCAAGCAACGCCACCCGGGGATCAAGCAGATAAACTGGACATTATTCTCCAGGAGATTAGAGACTCAAGGTAAGCAATAGAGAAAAAACTAGGATCAATAACGATCGAGTTAAATATCCTGAAGGATGACCAGAAAAAATTGTCAGATAGATTGAAACAGGCAGAATCCAATGTCACTGAGATCCTTCCGACCCACAATGAAAACAAGAATGCCATTGAACGCCTCCAACAGCAGGTACAAACGCTACAAGAACGTGTCGAGGATGCGGAGGGGCGATCCCGATGCAATAATGTACGCATAATAGGTCTCCCGGAAGGGACGGAGGGCAAGACTCCTACGCATTACATAGAACACTGGCTCAAGAAAATAATGGCGGACAAACTCTCAACCCACTTTGCAGTACCCCCTTCCTCTATTGACTTTCGAGCAATGGACCATAAGGCAAAATAATGATCAATAGTTGAGTGGCCCTCTTTGAACCCACCCTGCTTAGGAGGAATAATTTAATTTATAGCAACCTAGTCATTGAGACTACCCAATACAATTTCTGGAAACGATTTTCCCCATAATCCAACAGGTTAATCAACCTGTAATTCTTTGGGTCCTTTACATCCCCTCACTTATGTATGGGCCTAATAATTGCACCTCTCCAACTTAAAGGTAACTGGCCTAAACCGAATATATTGTTAAACATCTTACAAAACAAATCCTCCCACCAATCAGATCGGATCTTTATTATAGCGGTCAGAAGACTATCCAGGCCAGATGCTCGAGTCAGTGCCAATTCTGATATAGTGCGTTTAATATTTCCTACCAAAAATAGGGATCTGGTAACCTCATTGTTAGAAATGCGGTCTTTGGTTGGCAGTCAGTTTACACCCTGTCCAAGCAAGGACCCTCACTTTAGTCAGGGTAAATCACACACAATCCAGATTATCCTGTGCCCACCCTCTGGTGGCTTGGCACTGAGCAGTCAGACTTATCTTAGAAGGAAATGTGTAACGTATTTGTGCAATAAATCATACAATAACACAATATAGCACCAAGAAAATAACACCACACAGTGTTTGGAAAAATATATAATATTTATCTGGATAAATGCAGGTCAAAACAATCAAAGATGCAATAAGTAAATGTAGAGATATCCCTGAAAAGTGATATAAGGTGTCTTAAGTCTTTTTAAAGCAAAGTCTCTTTCAAGCACAAAGTACCTGGTTTGCATGAAAAATCTCAGCAGAGAACCGCAGAGGAGGAGAAGCGTGGATACAAAGGGGTCTGCGTCGATTTCACAGGCTGCACACGGCAAAGCATCATTTAGTGTTCATGCAGGGACGGCTGTGTGTCGATTTCCGGTGCTCGGTCGTGCCTCCTCTTCGGGTTGCACGATTTTCAGACACCCCGGGGATAGTGCTTGGATTTCCTGTGCTGGCAGGACAAAATCACAGGATCTACGTCGATCCGATGGGCGTTGTGTCGAATTTTCGACTGCATGGCTGGAGCTGTGTCGATTCCTCTCTTGATGTTGGGCTGCATCGTCTGGCTCATCTGTGTGTCGATCCAGTGAGCCGTACGTCAAATTTCTAGTCACTACGCTGGTGCTGCGTCTATCTTCTCGCTGAGATGTCTGGCTGCGTCGTTCTGGTTCGGTGTGCAGTGAAACTTTCACTGCAGTGCAGGCTGTCTGTTGTTTCTGGAAGGCTGTGCGTCAAATTTCACCACACAAGGAGTCCTTCTTGAAGAGATTAAGGACCGCCGGGCAGCCGCCAATGCAGCCGCACTCCTGCCGCAGCCATTATGAGATCCCCGCTGGGCCGGCGGAAACCTGGTTTCCGCCCGCCGGCCCAGTGGGGATCTCGGTCGCAACACAGGAGCCGGCTCCAAATGGAGCCGGCGGTGTTGCGGCTGTGCGACGGGTGCAGTTGCACCCGTTGCGCTTTTCACTGTCTGCTGTGCAGACAGTTAAAAGCTGCACGGGCCGTGGCAGGGGATCCCTGCACTGCCCATGCCATTGGCATGGGCAGAACAGGGGCCCCGCAACTCCCCTTTCCGCTAGCCTTTTCATGGCAGTTCTTACTGCCATGAAAAGGCTGGCGGGAGGGGGACTCGTAATCCCCTGGGCAGGATTACTTCCGCCAGGGCAAAAGTGGTGGAAAATTGAGAGCGGTCGTAATCCCCCATGAAAGCACCACCAGCCTGCCGCCAGGGTTGTAATGACCCCCTAAGTCTTTTTGGTCCTGAGACTTCACGGGACAGGAGGCAAGCTCTATCCAAGCCCTTGGAGAGCACTTCTACACCTCAGCCAGAGAGCAGCAAGGCAGCAGGGCAACAACAAGGCAGCAGTCCTTCAAAGAAAGCAGTCAGGCGAGTCCTTTGGGCAGCCAGGCAGTTCTTCTTGGCAGTATGCAGTTCTTCTTGGCAGTATGCAGGTTCTGGTTACATGTTTCTTCTCCAGGAAGTGTCTGAGTTGGTAGGGGCTGAAGCCCTGTTAATATACCCAAATGTGCCTTTGAAATGGGGGAAACTTCAAAGAGTGGCTTAGAAGTGCACCAGGTCCCCTTTCAGTTCAATCCTGTCTGCCAGGGTCCCACTAGGGGGTGTGGCAGTCCTTTGTGTGAGAGCAGGCCCTCACCCTTCCAGCCCAGGAAGACCCATTCAAACTGCAGATGTATGCAAGTGAGGCTGAGTATCCTGTGTCTAGGGTGTGTCTGAGTGAATGAACAAGGAGCTGTCAGCTAAACCCAGCTAGACATGGATTGTAAGGCACAGAAAGATTTAAGTGCGGAGAAATGCTCACTTTCTAAAAGTGGCATTTCTAAAATAGTATTATTAAATCCAACTTCACCAGTCAGCAGAATTTTGTATTACCATTCTGGCCATACTAAATATGACCTTCCTACTCTTTTCAGATCAGCAGCTACCACTCAAACAATGAATGAGGGCAGCCCCAATGTTAGCCTATGAAGGAAGCAGGCCTCACAGCAGTGCAAAAACAAATTTAGGAGTTTTGCACTACCAGGACATGTAAACTACACAGGTACATGTCCTGACTTTTGCCTACACAGCACCCTGCCCTATGAGTTACCTAGGGCACACCTTAGGGGTGTCTTATATGGAGTAAAAGGGGAGTTTTAGGCTTGGCAGGTTCTTTTAAATGCCGAGTTGAATTGGCAGTGAAACTGCACACACAGGCCTTGCAATGACAGACCTGAGACAAGGTTAAGGGGCTACTTAAGTGGGTGGCACAATCAGTGATGCAGGCCCACTAGTAGCATTTAATCTACAGGCCCTGGGCAGACATAGTGCACTCTACTAGGGACTTATAAGTAAATTAAATAGTCCAATTGGGTAAGATCCAATGTTACCATTTTTAAAGGGAGAGAGCATATGCACTTTAGCACTGGTTAGCAGTGGTAAAGTGTGCAGAGTCTGAAAACAGGGAAAACAGTGTCTAAAAAGTGGAAGGAGGCAGGCAAAAAGTTAGGGTTGACCACCCTAAGGCCGTCAGGGCTAACACTCATCTACCCCTATCCAAGGGATGGTTATGAAACACTTTCACTCCTTTATGCCCAACTCCTACAAACCTGAATACTTTTACTTTAATCAAATCCTTTCCCGCCACACTCTCTACCTCCTTATTCTCCTTTCATGACAGACTCATGTTCCCTGCCAGGAATCTGATGATGTTATTTCACTGTATCATACGTCTGCCATCCCTTGTTGAGTTGAATACCACTGCAGTCTGGTACAAACTACTAAACATTCTAACAATGTGCACACACCTTGCTCCCTAAACAGCTACTCGTTGGCTGAACATCCTAACAATGTGCACAAACCTGCTTTAAACTGCTATTGATTGGCTATAGCTACGGATGTGAGAAAAGGTCAACCTTGTGATGTCTTCAAGACTGTAAGGCTGTGATATCAATTACACTGGCCCTTTTAGTTGGGTGATTTTTTCAATGCATACCTAAATGCAAAATTTCGACATGCTGTCATCAACCAAGACATTCAAAAGCAAATAAATACACATAAGCTAATGAGTCAGGGTGCCCCTACCCATGCTCCTTTTCTTTTTTGTATTTTGTTTTTCTGAGACTCTGCTGAAGCTGAGTCCCAACATGACTGCCAACACTTCCTTGTTGAAGTGTTGGCAGCCAATCAGATCTCAGCACAAGATTGGGATGGTTTGCGGAGCCCTTGTTTCCCTATATATACAAATTTGGATTTTCTTCGATTTCGCATAAATTACTGAATGGATTTACACCAAATAACAAAAAGGTTGCTTTTTGGACCAAGAGCTACCTTTCTGCCTAATTTGGTGTAATTCCGTCCAGCGGAAAAATGGATGGGGGAAAAGTGTTTTGGGAACCTTCCCTTTTTCTCAGCCCCCGCTTCACATATCACCCCGAAACTTTCTGGACAGACGCTGAAGTTAGTGTCATACTTTTTTGGACAATTTTGTGAAGAGTCATCAAATGGTGCCAAAATTATTAGCAAAACAAAAAACAATTTTTCTATAGAAACTAGGTCCTAACTTTAACTACCTATTGGCGACCGCCACTAGGTAATATATATATATATATAACACAAGCTATATATATACTTTAAAAAAAACAACTTTATTGATTTGTGTATATAACAACATGCCATTTGCAGAAAAACGTATCCTCAGCGTCACAATTCAATACCAGTTTACAAGTTTGCAGGTCAACATAATAAATGTATAGAACATTTTGATCATGCAGGTCCCAACCATATAGCCAAGACCTTGTTGTATTTTCCCAAGCAACCCCTCATCTGATATACAGGTCACTCTATTTGGGCGCACTAGTCCATACCTCACCTCCATTGATGTATTGAAGGGGGTGTATAGGATGCCAAACACCTGGCAATGTCTCTTTTTGCTACAAGTAGAGCCATGACCAGGAATGTTCGGAGTGCTCGAGAGCCTCCAATGCCTTCCATCACCCTCAATAGGACCATCCATGGAGAGGGCTCTAGAGCGAGACTCAGCATCATGGAGAGTTCGTTCAGGAATTGCATCCAGTATCTCTTGATGCTGAGACAAGACCAGGTTGCATGGAAAAAGTCAGCAGGTGACTAGAGGCATTGGTTGCACTGAGAGTTAGGCTTAGTTAGGCTTTAGTCCATGTCGGTGGAGTCTAGCTGGGATTATATAGGAACAATGTAGATAATACATTGCACCAATCGTAATCTGGCAAAGATTGTGATGATACATGGTGCCATTAGCGCTTCTCAACAGTCGTCGTCTTTCATCGGGCCAGTCCAGGCCTCCCAACGGAGCCGAGGAGGCATTCAATAGGTGGGAGTGGTATATCTGTGAGATCCCCCCTACCCCAAGTGCCCCCATCATCGTCTTGGCCTCCATAGGGCTAAACACAGGTATGGGGGTGTTTTTGATAATATGTCCTTTTAGTGAGGGTCTCAGTTGTAAAAACGTGTGGAATTGTGTTTTGGCCAGTGCATATGTCCCTTGGAGTTTTTGAATGGACATCATGTGGGTGCCTTCCCAGACCTCTCCCACCACCGTGAGGCCTACAGCGTACAAATCCTCATAGAGTTGCAACCTCCCGCAGCCATGTCCCTCACCACAGGGGAGTGTGTTGGGTGAACCGGCCCCACCACCCCGTCAGTCGTTGAGCTGTGCGCCATCCATATAGGACCTGACTTGTTACTTATGGTGTGGCTCTGGGGATGGGACTTCCGTAAAGCATGTCCATAATGCGTGAGAACCCCATCATTCAGAGTTCCAGGCAGAAGGCTAGGTCATCCCAGCCGCCCGAAAGCCAATCATTAATGGTGAGTACCTGGACAGCTAGATAGTAAAAGTATAAATTAGACACAGCTAGATCACCATCATATACGGCATGTTGGCATGTATCCCAGGATAGGAGTCATCTGCCATTACTACAAATAAAGGAGCAAGCCATTGCATCCATTTCCTGGAACCAGTGGCATAGGAGCTGGATGGGGAGATTTTGAAGGATGCAAAGGAAGCGGGGCAGGATTAACTTCTTATAGAGTGCTATACAGCCCATAACATTCAGCTGCAGTGTCTGCCATTTCCCCAGATCTGCTTTCACCTTACGAGTATGAGGGGTGTGGTTCAGGACCAAAGTCAGGGTCGGGTCAAGCGCCACTCTAATGCCAAGGTAACTAAAACTCAGACGCCGATTGGGAATGTTTGACTGCCAGTCGACAAGATCACAAGAGTCCGAAAGTGGGGCAAGGAGAGAGAGATTTCCTATGATTTACCAGGAGGCCAGAGGCCCCTCCAAATACACCTGGGTCCGCCTACCGTTGGATGCAACAGGTAGAGCAACACAACTTCAATATAAAGTGCGATATGGTCTTCCTCCCGCACATTGCCATCCCATCAAGGAGGCGTCTCGGCAGATCATTTGCCCTAATAGTTCAATGGGTAGGGCAAAGAGGAGTGGTGACAGAGGACCGTACCTCTACCAAAAGGGAAGACCTCTGAGAGCACCCCATTTACCAGGACACTTGCTGTCAGTGCTTGGTGAAATTATTCTATCATGCATTGAAAAGAGGGTCCCTTGTCCACTTTTTGAAGAACAAGGTCTAGGTACCCCAGTCACTGTGTTGAATTCTTTTTCAAAGTTGATTAATAAAAGGTCCAGTGGAGAGAGGAGCATAGGCCTATTTGCCAGGGCGACATGCAGCCTTCACTGACAATCTCTAGTACTGCGGGTTGCCATAAAACCACACTGACTGGGGTGAATCAGGTAGTGCATAACTGTCTTCCGAACAATGGGCAATATATTAGAGTAGACTTTGATTTCAGTATTAATTAGTGATATTGGCCGGTAGTCTGCGCAGGCCAAGGAGGAGGGGCAGGACTTAAGAAGTATCACTATTGTGTCCAGGTCATGACAGAGGTTGCCTCCTTACTGAGTCTTTTTATAGAGACTGTGAAAGAGGGTTATCAGTATGTCCCGGAATTTAGAAAAGTATTCTGCCAGGTAGCCATCTGGGCCAGGAGTTTTACCCGACTTCAGGGTCGTAATAGCCTCCCCGATTTCCTCAGCAGTTATAAGATCGTCCAGACTTTTGCCAACGGATGCTGGGAGGCTAGGCATATCTATCTCATTCAGTTGCGGCATCTGATTCTCAATGGTTGGTCTGGGCACCACTGTGTATAGAGCGCCATAGTATTGAGCAAATATAGCTATATCTTGGGGGGGCATACGTAGCGTCCCAGGCTTCATCCATTATTTCGGGGATCACCCTCCCCATCCGTGGTCTATTCACCAGCCAGTATAGTAATTTGCTATTCTTATCACCCCAACCATGAACACACACCTGAAAGGCCCGCCAGATTTGCTTCCCCTCTTCCAGGGATTGAGTCTCTCACCATCCATGAGACTATAGTGGTGGGTGCCATAGAGTGCCAAAGATAGGAGCACTTCCTGCAGCGGACCACGTGGCAGAAGGCACTGGGTATTTGTTGGATTGGGCTGCTATGAGGAGTGGAGTTTGTGTAGGGTGCTGAGCTATCTGAGGCCTTCTACTGGTACGTGACATCAAGGTACAAAACAAACAACTATGCACCAATTCAACAGTACTTTGGTGAATACCCCCCAACATCCCCCTCACCATACTTCCCAATTGAAGAAGCATCTGTTGCCCTAAGTAAATCCCAACAAAAGGAAAGACAAGAAAAACATTATGGTATGGAGTGGTGGACCCCTGCAGGAAGTCGAATATCATACGTATAATCCTGGTGGATCCGTACAGACTCTGTCTCAGTCCCACAGGGTCAGTTAAATTGGCAAGATTTGACTCAGTCCCTCTCCCCCATTGGGGGTGCCTGACCTTGAGGCACAGGTTCAGGAGAGGCATCTTCCTGCTGCGGGAGAAAGGGAAGAAGACCCCATGCTGAGGGACCGCAAGGCAGGTGGATCTTGCGTGGCCTGCGGCGAGAGCCCATGTGGGGACACCCAGGGTGGCCGTTCACCCCGATGACTGCTCCAGACGCACCGGCCGGGGACCGCTGGGAGGAGAGGGGTGCAGTGGCACATCCCCGAAGAAGTCTTTCCTCCATCGCCCACTCCCATACGTCCTCCGGCATGTCAAAGATGCGGGCCTTGCTGGCATGCAGAACCTTGAGTCAGGCTGGGAAAAAAAGCATGTATTTTAAGTTCAGTGCCTTCAGTTTTTGTTTCACTTATTCGTAGGAGCACCACTTGTCTTGAACATCTCAAGAACAGTCTGGGAAGATCAGAATCTTTGAATTCTGAAAGCGGATGTCTGTCTGGGCACGGGCCTCTCACAAAATGTTATCACGGTCGCGAAAGTTAAGGAAGCAGCCAATCAATGCTCTGGGTGGAGGAAGAGGTTTGGTAGAGAGAGCTCTATGGGCTCACTCAATAGTGAACCATAAGGACAGCCCCCCGGAGGGCATCCACGATTTAAGCCACGTTTCCAGAAATTCAACAGATCTAGAGCCTTCTGAGAATCCAATGAAACACAGATTGTTACGTCTTGATTGATGTTCAGCATCTTCTGCACTCTATTGTAACTAGTGGGTACGAGTTAGGAGGTGGGGGACCTTGATTTTGAGATCCTGAACTTCGTCTTCCACTGATGATATGCGCACGTCCGCTTCGGTGAGGTGCGCTGTGGCATTCTTAAGATCTGGTTGTAGCAGGGCATATCCACTCTCACCTCGCTGATTTTATTCTCAACCGTCGCTTGGGAGGACTGTATGGCTTGTAGGATATTATCGGTATCTCCCCAGTTGAGGCATATGTCTCCATGTTGTCTCTCCACTGCGTTCCTTTCGGAGTCGTGAATTTATCTATAGAGGTTTGGAAGGAGGTTGTTTTGCTTGCTTGTCCTTCCCCATGGCTTAGAGTGCATGTATAACTGGCACCTTGCAGCGCCCCTGTGGTCTCACTGAGGGTTCAGGCCCTCCAATGGATCATAAGGACACAGCAGACCTCCACTGATCCAGGCTCCCAGTCTGTCAGTGTACTCAGGGGGTCCCAGGTAGTGCATATCCAGTAAACAGGGGTTGCGAGTGACCAGGCCACCACTGTACAGCCACTGGGGGGGTTTCTAAATGCTCCAGTGCAGTTCAAAGCTGGCGTGCTGCACTCTTCGTCGACCAGGCGGGAGGGACGACGAGATAAGGACCCCCAACCACAGGCCGGTGAGGCCACAGCCCCCCCTGTGAGACAACAGCAGCAGGGGTAGCAGACGGCAACAGATGTTCAGTACGCCCTCGTTGATACCCCTAGGGGAGCATGCTTGTTTCAGGTTCACTTCAGGCCCCCCTGCAGCCATCCCAGGCGGAAGGCCCACCTCTGGGTGCCTAAGAGCAGACGCAGGACCAGCGTGTCAAGTAAGGCATTTTTATGGCCCACTCTCCTCACGAAGCTCGGGAGGAGGGAAGAAGCGGGACCCACCACAGATAAGCGGAACACAATTCCTCAATGCAGATCTGGGCTCTATGTACTCCGCACCCCAGCTAGACCTCTGGGGTGGGTGCAGCCGCTGCAGGGTTAGTATCACTCAGGGCCTCTCCAGGCAGGCAGCCCTCCCCTCAGTGACACACAGATAATGCGAGTCCGGCAGGCCACCGTGGCTCTTCCACCCATGCTGTAGGGTCATAATGAGCCCAGGTGGTACTGGAAGCAAGTCGGAGGCTGGGGGTTCCACAGGGGAGCTCCTCATGGAAAACCAGGGGGGAATACAGCCAGCACCAGCCCCCACCACTGTCTCCCCCGTCTCCTGGGCAGTTCGGGCTATGACATCTGAGGACTCGGCCCCAGCGGCAGGCATCCGATAGACGCTCCTCATTCGTCTCTGTGAAAGCTCAGGAAAGGGAGGGTGCCGATCCTCACCGCAAGCCAATGGGCCACCGTCCCTCCGTGCGGCCCTCGTCGTCACAGCAGATGGTTGGCAGATGGGCCGCGCCCACCATCAGTCCTCCAGGGCGGGCACGGCTGCTACTGGTCCCACATTGCCTGGGTTTCGCCAAGTCAAGCAATCTGGCCCTCACACCACTCTGCAGGCGCGAGGCCAACGGGCCACCGCGACTCCTTCGTCGATGCTAAAGTGGTACACCTGACCCACCGGATCAGCATGTCCTGTATGTGGCAGCCTGGTCGAGTATTGGGACTAAATCACAGGCCGGGGCCTCTGGCGCACTATCACAAAATGTGGGATGGATCCCCCAGGGCAGCAATTCATAGGAGGCCTGGGGGGACTCAGCAGGCGTCCGGCATTTTGTCTCTACACTGCCCGCCCTCCCTGTGTACACGGCCCTGATGTCCGAAGGGAGGCCCACAATGCCCCGTCTCCGGTCCACAGTTCCTCCGCAGAGAGGCTAGGGCAGCAGCGCAGGTCCGGTGGCTCTCCAGGTGGTGCGGATGGTGGCAGAAGATGGATGGGTATGGAGCACTCTCAGAATGCGACTGCCATCTTGACTGCCCAAACCAGCACAAGTTATAGTTACCTTAGGGCATGAGCTATAGTTACTTGGGATAACTATAACAGCTGAATTTCGACGTCCTTCTAACCTTTGTTTTTTTCAAGTGAATATACATATACATCCACACTCAGTTACTCCATTCATCAGGCAGGAACCACCGTCATTCAAGGCTCTGTCCCAATAAACAGTAGTGCCTACAACGTCTTTGATGATGAAGCTTTTATTTGGTGAGTTGAAAAAAATTAGATTAAAAAAATATGCAGGATGGATGAATTTAGAAAGAAGATGCATGTAAGCAAACAGATCATCACAGAATACAGAATATCAATAAGATTGGTATAAAACAAATCAGACAAAGGAGGAAATGTTGTTAATCTTAGGCGCCGAAGGTGCGCCTAAGGCAGGCCCGTCTGCACCCGTCCGAGACCCGGACACGACCAGCGCCAGGACCTCTGTATATCAGCAAAACACATTGCACTCAACCCAGGACGCAACAACTTCAAGCAAGCATCTCCAGGCAACACACACAGTCCCTTCAGCTGCCTCCGCTGACTCCAAACCTGCATCACCACCAAGACCCAGGACCCAGCTCAATCCACCTGCAGCAACTCTCTGAACCTGAAACCCCTGAAGTGCATCCTCCCCAATGTCCGATCCCTCCTTAAACACGCCACAGAAATCTGGGACCTCCTTGACAGCACCACACCGGACGTTGCATTCCTCACCGAGACCTGGACCAACACCACCTCAGGCCCGGGCATCGCCATCACCATCTCCCAGGGATGCAAGATCACCTGGAAAGACTGCCCCAGCTGCTCTGGGGGGGTGAAGGGAATCGCCATCGTCCACAGGTCCGACCTCCACCTGAACACACACTCCGAAGACTCAGAAGAATCCACAAACCGATGGAACACCTCCACTTCAAGCTACACACCAGCCCGACATCCACCATCAGGCGAAATATCATCTACCGCACCCCCCCCCCGGACCTCGTACACCATTTGCCAACTCCATCACTGGCGGCATCTCCGCACAAGCCATCACAGCCACCAACTACACCCTGCTGGGAGACCTCAACTTCCACCTCGAGAATCTACAAGACCCCAACACCGCATCCCTCCTAGACAACCTCCATAACATAGGACTCCAACAGATCGTGACAGAGCTAACACACTCAGCAGGACACACCCTCGATCCCATCTTCACTACACGTTGTAAGCAGATAAGCCAAAAAGGTTTCTTGAACGGGGTTACTCAAAATGTAGTATTGACAGAACTAAGATAAGAGCAGGCTCAAGTTGATGGAGACAATCTGTTAATACCCAGAAAGAGATCAGATAACAATTCGAAGTTGATAAGGTTCATTGCTACCCATCACAGTAAGGTAAAGGAAAAGGTAAAGGAAGTGAAAACTACTTATTTGTAGTGAAGACAGACAAAACATTTTCTAAGACATTAGATAAACATCCCTGGTTCATATTTAGAAAAAGTCTCTCCCTCAAGGATTCCTTAAGTTATTGTCTAGTGCCCCAACCTAAGGCCAAAAATCCAATTCAGTGATTTTTCACATGTTGGAATTGTAAGTCATGCAAGAACAGTGAAAACTATAAAACTGTTACATTTCCATCAGTCCATAAATCATTTACTATAATGAAACAGCTGATATGTAATTCGGATTATTGTGTATATGCTTTATGCTGTTCATGTGGGCAATATATTGGAAGCACTATTCATGTGACAAAAAAGAGTGTCATTGAACATTTGAGAGCAAGTGTCCATGAAGATAAAAACCTACCCAGTAGCAAGATATTTTAAGACATACCATATAAGAAGGCAATTCTCCTTAAATGTATAGTCTCAGATAGAATTCTGACACATGCGAGAAAGGGTAGCAGATCTTTGGAGTTAAGAAATGGGATATCCAATTGGGTTCAATGTTGATGATGAACTAGCTGCCCATTTGTACTGAGAAAGGGAAGATGGGTATTGAGGTACAAAGAGAGAGAGGTGAAGAATGCCAATAAGTACATTATATGTTGAGTTACCTGTTTTCCGAATTGTTTTGCATTCTAGATCTAACATTGAGTTAAATACTATTTTATATGTTTCAACCTGAGGGTTTGTTTACACATTTTAGATGTCATGCACAACCTGGGAGAAGTGTAAGGTGGTTTAAGGACTGCGGTCGGATGATCGGAGTAAGACGTCAATTGAGTCAGATGACTTGATAAAAGAGCTATTATAGAGAAGAGAGGAGATATGGATAATGAACTTTGTTGGGGTTTATTCATGTGTTTAATCAATTTCAGATTTATCTTTAACTTGATTTTTTTGTATTTGGCTGTATTTTTTGTAATGTAAAAGTGAAATGTGTAGATTGCCCCCCTGGATACACTTTGGTTTAGCAATTACCTTTGCTCACTTTGGATTTATTGTGGGGATAGATGGCATAGAACACTGAACCAATCTTACAAGGGTTGTTGATCAGCATGAAGGCATCCCAATGCTACATATAAGGCACATAAGAATAATGAGAGCCAATAAACTAAGCTTAGCCACTGTTCTGTGGTTCTATACACTATCTGCCTAAGGAACAGCAGCAACTCGGACATTACCTCACTGACAATGTAGAAAGCAACGCTGGGCCTACTGTGATGGGGTATAAATGTGCAGAAATAAGTAAGATAAGAAGTATGTGTGTGAATGTCCTAGTTTAACTTGCATGGCAAAATAGTCAGAGTCAGATTCACAGAATGAGCAAATGAATGTTTTATGTATTTCAAAATGGCTGACAGAGTAGTATCAGGAAAGCAACCATGCTCAAACCCAGGTCCGTTGTTTATGTTCAGTTTTAGCAGAATGAGCACTGTGGGTGATATAATATATGCACTGATGATTGTTGGATTAGCCTGTCACCAAGTGTTGGACCTGGCCATTTTTGCAGGTTCATCCCCAAATGTTTTACCTTCCTCCTCCAATTTTTCCTGACCTCTTGTTGTTGGCTCTCACTGCTGATCAGTGCGAAAGTGCTCTCCCTTCTAAAGTTGATATGATTGGCTTACACCTAATTGGCATATTTAATTTACCTGTAAGTCCCTTGTACAGTGGTATCTCTAAACCTAGGGCCTGTAAATTAAATGCTACTAGTGGCCTGCAGCGCAGTTTGCGCCACTCACAGAAGTAGGCTGTCAAACCTGTCTCAGGGACTGTGTGTGCAGTTTACTGCCACAGGGATGTGGCATCTAAATTTACTTGCCAGGCCTATAACTCCCCTTTTTCTACATGTAAGCCACCCATAAGTTAGGCCCTAGCTAGCCTCATGGGCAGAGTGCTATGTATGTGGAAGGCAGGACATGTGCCTGTTTTTTTGTGGCCTGTCCTAGTAGTGACCAAAAGCCTATTTGTTTTCTCACTACTGTGAGTACTGCCTTGCTCATAGGGTTGCATTAGAAATTCCATGCCTTATATCTAAGGGATATTGTCTGATCTATGAGAGGTAGCGTAGGCATGTTTGGTACGGTTGTAATGGTAGTGCAAAATGCTGCTTACTGGTGAAGGTGGATTTTTTTATTACCATTACAGAAATGCCACTTCTAGAAAGTGGGCACTTCTCTCTGCTTATGACTCTGGTGTTTTGAAGCTTGACTCCAATCCACGTCTGGGTCAGAGTGACAGCTGGGGTCTGCTCATACTTTTCAGATAGCCTGTACACAGGGAGGGTGGATGTGTTACAAGAGAGAAGAAGAGGCAAGGCACACCTGCATTTGTAAAGGCTGTGCCCTGGCCTCACACAAAGGGCTTGTTTACCCCCCTCACTGATGTCTGGAGCCTGGAGGAGAGAGGGGACACTCCTAGAACCAGTTAGGACTGGTTGGAGTCTCCTCTCCCCCTTTTGTGGAGAGTGCACAAAATGAGTATAAGTACAGGGTGTTTACCCGCACATTTTGAGACACTAATGGTCTACTGAACAATACACAGGACGGTGCTGGAGGGACTCACCAGGAACTGCCTTGGTTTGCTGCTGCTGGGTTGACCTGTTACCTGCTGGGTCACTAGGAGGAACTGCCACTGACTGCAACTCTTTGTGCTGGCCTGCTTGTTGGGCCCTGCCGCCCTGTGCTCCCTCTTCCTGTCTCCAGGGGCTGAGTACTGAGGTTCATGTTCCCTGCTTCGCAGCTCTGTCCGAGCGCCGTATTCTCTGCTGCTCCAGCGTGAGGGAAGTGCGGCATTCCGGTGGCTCCAAGAGCGCTATATTTTGATTGCTCCTAGGTGGAAGCATAGCACAGGAAGAGACCTCCAATGGCTGTGTCTTTTGTCCGAGCACGTGAAAAGCAATGTGTTTAAATTCCCTGGTGGAGTGGGAAATCACTGCTGCAACCCGGGTGGGTCATTTGAAATGAAGTCAGGAGCGATCGTGCTCCGTGGAGGGCCCCCAGGGAAGGAGCGATGTGTAGTGTCGCCGGGGCACAATCAGGCACCTGCTGCGACCTGGGCAGAGTCTGCCGAGCTGCTGGCTGTCCAAGGGCATCCAACCTTCACAAGGAAGGGAAAGGCCCTGGAGGGCTCCCGGCACACAGCCCCAATGATGTGAGAGAGGCAGCAGCCGCACCACAAGGACACAGGAGGGCTGCCCGGTCAATCCTTGCTTCTGTCTCTGTGTTGGGAGAACTGTAGCAGGCAGGAGCCACCTGATCCCCACTCCCCAACAACCAGAGTGGCACAGTTCTGCTGGTAGCTACCCTCATAAGAAGAGCAGGGCCGTTACCGTAAACAATGCAGAAGTACTGCATCACCGGTAATAGGCACAAGGGTGCCTCTGAGCCCCTCGAGGAACGTAGGGTTACTGTATTCCCTATAATGAGAGCAAGGGGGCTCCTTTGCGAGATAAAGCCTGCCAATGATCAGTGTGATGGCGGATGTTGGCTGTGTGATGATGTTTTTGTGATTTATTTTGTAAGCTATGCCTGAGGCATTCATGATAATGTCTTATCACTTTTGATAGTATGTTCATTTTGACATGGTTCTTTCAGGGAATGTTTCACCCTGTTTGTATTCATAGTGACGCATTCCTAATAGTATGATTATTGGGATGTGTATGATTACTGGGATGTGCATTTCTCTAACAACCTGACTACTGCTTATGTTGCAGGACAACCAGTAACCTATGTATTTATTGTGACTACTGTTGGCTTTTACAGAGTACTAGTAACTGAGTAATTTTCTGGCAACTGCTTGTGTAGCAGTGTATTACTGACATGTTGTGTTTGGTTGAATGATGTTGTGTACAATACAGTGTTGTGCAATCGCTTTACATATTGCCTCTGGGATAAGCCTGACTGCTCGTGCCAAACTACCAAGGGGTTGAGCAGGGTTTATCTTGGGTGTGTAATTCCCTCGTCCTGACTAGAGTTGGTGGGTTCTGCCTGGCTTAGGTGCATAACCTAGCCAACCAGAAACCCCATATATAACACTCAGGCTCCAAAACGTGTTGGGTTTTGATTGCCATCACCAGATAAAAGCTTCACAATCACAGTACTTTAGGGCTGCAACTGTTCACTGGGATGGAGCCCTCAATGAAGAAGTTTCCTGCCTGATGACCTGAGTGTGGATGTTTAGGTTTCACTACCCCGTGGTAGCAGAGCGATATTAGTGTTTAATTGCAAGGGACAAAGATAGATATATAGATAGATAGTTAGATAGATAGATATCTATATCTATATCTATACCTATATCTATCTATCTATATATCTATATCTATTATATATATTTTTTTCACATTCCCCGCGGACAGACTTCTATTCCCAGCCTTGAGGTAATGGGAAAATCCACAAGTCCAGGTTTTGAATGTCCTTGTCTGCTAAAGGTAGGACTGGCCACTTCTGATAGCAACAATGCTGCTGACAATGGAGTGCCCTCCGGAAGGAGTCCCCACAAGGAAAAACCCCGAAGGGAAAAACCTCTGATGGCAATTGGAGACTCTATGCAGGCTAAAGAGGACTGGTACTGATGGTAGAAGAAAAGAACTGCAGCAAGGCTCATAAGGCGCAGTTAAGGCAATTGGAAATGCCAAGAACCATGAGAATAAAAAGGTTCACAAGAGAAGCAATAGGAGCAAGAATCACGAGCATGAGTGAGGAAACACCAGCAGGAACAAAGATCACCCGCAGGACGAGAAGATACCAGCAGGAGTGACAATACACTAGCAGGAGTGAGGACACACCAACAGGCGCAAGGAGTGTTGCAACGCAATGAGAAAGTCCTGCTCCTTATAAACCCCAGAACAGGAAGTGACATAAAGGAAGAAGCAAGGCCGCCATGATGGACTGGAACATGCTGGCAGGAATACACAATAGAGCCTCCATAGTGGATTGCTTAAGTAAAAAACCTTCTCCAGGAATTCTTAGAAGAAGAAAGTACAGAGAGCAATAACATGGCCCCCAAGGAGAGGAATGCCTCCAGCATACCAGACAAGTGATAACCGTCTATGGCCCTCTGCAGGACTCACCAGACTGCAGGTAAGTGTTTACAGTGTCCTGCTGTATAATGCCGGATGCTAAGGAGACTGTGAAGAGAGCCACAGGCCGCGTTGTGACCCGTGGCATGACATAAATATCAATATACATATGTGTGTGTGTGTGTGTAAGTGTAGAATCTTCATGACATTTTACAAAAAAAGTGCTCTACTGTGTCTTATTGTGCATGGTAAGTTTTGTGGTAATTCATCAAGCAGCATGTTAGTTCCCATAGCGTATTTAGACACAACTAAATCCCAAACCTCTGAACAGAATTGCAGCAAATCTGGTAAGAAGCTAGATCTTGGGGGGGCAGATTGTGTTTTTGGTGATTTGGTATGAATCTGTTCAGTAGTTTTGAAGTTATTAAAGGAAAAGGAATTATAGATATCTGGGCTGAGCCTAAGCACAGATCATATGGTGAGATCTGATTCGATTGTCAGCACTGCAACCATGAAGTGCTGGCAGCCAATTTGTGGCCAAAATACTTGATAGCACCCCACTGAAATGTATTGTAGTGAATGGCAGGTTCTGTGGGTCACAAAAAGGAGAACGTACAACGGGTGATAACAGGTTTTCGTTATGTTATAAATCATTTGATGCTCAGGTTATTTTACCCTGTGAAAAAGCCTTCTGCTGGGATTTCATGAATCATGTGTGACAGAAAACTGATTTCTCATGATGTTCCCATAGATGTTATGTAATGTGCTCCAGAAGCTAAAATGAGAGCATATTTTCAGTAAATTCACGCTATCTTTTGTTAATGCTTTTTCCAGAGGTTGATGGAATCTTTGGACCCATTGAGGAGCGTGGTTAACTGCAAATATCATTACAATCCGAATCAATACAACAATAAATGTAAACATCATGATCAGCGTGACCACCGGAACAAAACTCCAATCCGTGAAAAGTTTGAAAGCTTTATGATAACCACAGAGCCAAAGTAACATAAATTGTGCACAAGATCAAGTTACACAAATAAAGGAAAACCATAAAATGAACAAATCTGCGAAACAAATGTAATCTACTTAATATCAACACCATTAAACAATCCAAAAGAATTACACATACTAATGAAAAAAACTATTTGTGCGATAAAAACAGATTTCAAAGCATTTGATGAGGACATTAGTCAAGCGAAATTCACAAATCAATATATCAAATTAGAGGGGCAAAGGGTAGGGGCAACCTATTACTATCACAAATTAGGACAAGCATGTGTGGGGACGGGCTAACACATGCGGGCAAAAGCAAAAAGAAAATTAAGGACAAAAGCAATTTGGAAAAGTTATCTTGGGCAAAGTTAGTCTAACTAGAAAAATAAAATAGGCAGGTTTCAATATGCTAACTCTACTCAAGAAAGCAGGACATGGAAAATACCATTTGCATTAGAATATGCCTCTGCTAGATTCAGCATTCAATTCAGTTTTGTTAGCAAAACAGTGAAGCATCTGCAAAGTACATTAAAAGCAGCATCAGAGAAAAGTGCGGAACAAGGGCTGGACATGCAAAGCAGGAAAAGGGTCGAAGGGACAAGTTAACAGTCCAAGATTCAGAGGGGCTCTCCTCTAAACTTAAAAGTCAATTCCCTACTTAAAATTACTCTGAAGAGTTTGATTGGTCCATTTGATGACTCCATATTAAGCAAAGGGGCAATAGCCATCTCTCCTTCCCTGTGACACCGGCATTGACTAACTCTGTAAATTACTTGAAACATTCCAACATCTTCTCATAGCTCACAAAAGTTCCAATAGTTCTCATGAGACCTAACAGTCAAACTACAGTGTTACTTTACTTTCCTGTCCTCGTTTTCTAATGTTGAAATATCTAAGGTCGCTGTGAATTAAACTTACACATAATACAATAAGTCTCTTTAATACTCACATGAAACAACCTAGTGGAAAAATTCATGTTAGAGCAAACAAAATGACTTGGCATTTTACTGCTGCTGCTAACGTAAAGACTTCAGGCCTAATTATGCTAACACAAGAAATGTAATGCATTACTTTTGCCATTAATAAAATACACATAATGTGCAAAATTATGAATTCATCATTAATATTATCTCATTGGTATATGGAAAGGCAGTTCGTGAATATTTGCAGACTTTAATAAAACATTACACCAAGGATGACAAAGATGTACATTTATTTTCCTGCACACATGTAACTTAAACTATTACATCTTATATATCATTTTAATTTCTACTATTAATAATTCACTCTAATGATTAAAATATAGTTCAACATTGTTTAATCATTTTAACCCATTGTCAGTTCTGGTAGGCACAATTTTGTCCACCATGGTAGGCACAATGTCCATCACATAATAAACGTACACTTTTAAAGTACATGTTAATGCAGCTGTCTATATTTAGGCTTTTGAATGTGAATATAAAAGTCTCCTAGTGCTGACTTATGTGTCATTAAGCATTTCTAAAAGTCTTGCTTCAAAACTTTCTCAGCCATGTAAGAATGAAGATTGATATTCTCACTAAAACATGTATTTAAACAGTAACAGCATCTGACAGTTGATTCCCTTACCTTCTACTGCAGCCTCCCAAAGTGTTCTAAAGAACAACTAGAACGATAACAGTCTTACTTATGACAAAAGTGTGGCACACCTGAAGCCATCTTGATTGAATCAAACTGGTAAAACTTAAAACTTTTAGGCCCTCATTACGACCCTGGCAGTGGGTGATAAAGTGGCGGTAATACCGCCAACAGGCTAGAGGTAATCACTGCCAAACTATGAACATGGCGGTGATATCTCCAATAGACAGTCAATGTACCACACCGACCGCCAGGGCAGAAACAACAGTCACCACGGCGAGGTGGAAGACAAAGTACTGCCCATCATATTTTGACCCTGCAATCCAACACCTTTTCCGGGGTTGTATGAATGCCATCAAAAGCCTGGCGGAAACAGAGTACAAAAGTCAAAGGACTCACCATTGGAGACACTGGGAAGAACCATGCCGCCATGGAACCTGGACTGCAAGTCTTCCCGATGATCTTCTATGTTATGCTCCACCTGGAACACCAACGCCATCGAAGACGACAATGGTAAGTACAGCCGCCTAGCAGACAAGGGAGGGTGGGAGGAAAACGACAGTGACACACACACCCACAACACACATCCAACACACACACACACACCATGCACACAACCAGCTGCATTACAAAAACAATTTGACCCCAAAAATCTGCAGAATAATGCAAAGACAACAGGAATTGACGAAAGTGATTGTAATCAGTCCAACAATGAAATCAACAATCCGATTTGGCCATGAAACAGATATGTACACTTGTATAAAAAAGGGACACTGCCCAGACCATAGTTCAAAGGGCCCACGTGGCCAAAGGGCACAGTCCAAGGCCCCACTCAAATCCTGCACCAATCCGGATAGAACACTGCAGGGCATCAGTTGGATGGGGCTCCATGCCCATTGCTCTGTCCTGGGGAGTGCAAGGCGACAGTCTCTTGAGTGGGTGTCTTGCCCACTGGTTCTGGAGGGGGCAATATGCCCTGTGCTTTGTCCTGGGGAGTTCAAGGCAACAGTCTCCCAAGTGGGTGTCTTGCCCACTGGTTCTGGGGGGGGGGGGGCAGGCCGCATAGTATCCCCTGGAGGCTGGACTACATGGCGTCCACCGGCAGTGAGCGCTGCACTGTGGTGGTGGTTGGGGGAGGCTCTTGGTCAGCCCCTGCACTCTCTGATGGCTGCACTGTGGTGCTGGTTGTGGGAAGCTCCTGGTCAGCCCCTGCACTCTCTGATGGCTGCACTGTGGTGGGGGTTGGGGGAGGCTCCTGGTCAGCCCCTGCACTTTGTGATGGCTGCACAACCATGGCTGGCGGTGGGAGCCCTGTGACTGCTGGTGGTAGTGGCGGTGTTTGGCTGACAGCTTCCGCTGGCATAGATTTGCCTCCTCTCCTCCTGGTCATGTATTGGGCATCCCTTACCCTTCCTGGCAGGGGTGGATGGGCTCTTCTCCCGTCTGCATGGTGGTGCAGGCTCCTTCCCCTTCTTTCCAGCTGGTGCAGGCTCCTTTCCCTTCTTTCCAGCTGGTGCAGGCTCCATCCCCTTATTTCCAACTGGTGCAGGCTCCTTTCCCTTCTTCACAGCTGGTGCAGGCTCCTTCCCCTTCTTTGCAGCTGTAGCAGGCTCCTTCCCCTTCTTCACAGCTGGTGCCGGACTCTTCCCTTTCATTCCAGGTTGTGCTGCCTCCTTCTCCTACAGTATTGTTGGTCTGGAATCCCTACCACCACGAGTAGGTTGTGCTACCACTGACCCTGTGGACTGTTTGGCTGAGGTACTGGGCTGGGTCCTTGCTACCCTGCCCACAAATGCATTACAGGGTGACGGGTAGGGAAGAGGTCAATCTTGGAAAGGAAAAGCTTTTTAGGTACGTTGAGGTGGGAAGAGGGAGGAGTAATGGTAGTGGAGGATGAGGGAGTGGTTGTTGGAGGTGCATGTCTGCTGGATTTAGGTGCAGGTGCATGGGCTGTATGCTGTTGTGAGGTGGATGGCTGTTGGGTGTCTGAGTGCTTGCATTTGTGTCCTTTGGGGGGGCAGACACGGTGGGAGAGGACACAGGGGACGCGTGAGGTGTGTGTTCTGCTTGGTGTGGTGATGATGCTGGTAGTGGATATTGATGTGGTGCATGCAGGTGTGAGTGTAGACATAACTGGGTGGGAGGTGGAAAAGGAGGAAGAGGGGGAGACAATGGAGACAGTGGATGTTGTTGTGTCTGCAACTGAATGGTGTTTTTGTGAGTGCCTGTGGGATGAAGTGTGGTGTTTGTGTTTGCCTGTGCCACTCTTGGGTGTTGTCTTGTGTGCATGCATGTCTGTCTATGTGCTTGGGATGGGTTGGGGTTGAGGAGAATGGGACTGGGAATTGGAAGTTGGAGGGGGGCGGCTGAAACAGGGACATTGGCTGCCATCAGAGAGGAGTCCAGAGCCTGAATCGATCTCTATTGGGCCGCCAATCCACTGTGAATGCCCTCCAGGAATGCATTGCATCGCTGCATCTGGGATGCCAGCCCCTGGATGGCATTCACAATGGTAGATTGCCCTACAGAGATGGATCTCAGAAGGTCAATAGCCTCCTCACTCAGGGCAGCAGGGCTCACTGGGGCATGGCCTGAGGTGCCTGGGGCGAAGGAGATGTCCAACCTCCTGGGTGAGCAGGCCCGGGCAACTCGCTGAGGGGCTACTGGGAGGGCAGTGCTGGTACGGGAGTAGCAGTTGTACTTGCAGCTGGGGTGGTCATAGAGGTGTCCACCATGACCAGGGAGGTCCCATCGGAGGAGGTATCAGAGTCTGTGTTGTCCTCTCCAGTCTATGCCGAGGTGCTCCCCTCGCCCTCCGTCCCACTGGTGCCCTCAGCCTCTATGGACTCTGCCTCCCGGGTCTTATGGGATGCAGCTCCCTATGTCACCGGTGCCTCTGCTCCTCTGCCAGATGATGCTAATGCACATAAGGACAGGATGACAAAACAAGAAAGGGGAGGAGAAAGGCAAAGGATACACAGGGTCAATGACTGCACCAACACCACCGTTGGCGTACACAGCACCCTCACACATAGGGAACAGGCCTATGCACTATGCATGGCACTACCAGTGAAATGGCTAGTCACCAAGGAATGAAGAGCGGCACACACCGCCAACTGCAGCAGACCTGGGACCCTTCAGATACCACCCCACCAGCCGTAAGTTGTAATGGTAACCACTGTACTCACCCCCTTGTGGCTGCTGTGATGCCCTCAAGCTCCCATCCAGCTCAGGGTAGGCCACCACCAGTATTCGGGCCATCAGGGGGGTCAGGGACCGACGGGCACCAATTCCTTGTTGGGAGGCCATCCCCAGCTGGGCCTCCGCAGTCTTCCGTGCCCAGCGTCTCAGGTCCTCCAACCATTTCCGACAGTGGATGCTCTGCCTACCATAAACCCCAGGGTCAGCACCTCCTTGGCTATGGCACACCATATTCCTTTCTTTTGATGGGTGCTGACCTGCAGAGGCAATGCAGACAGGAGAACACCATTAGACAAACAGTCCAGCCTGTCACACAAATGACCCACCATACCCGTTTGTATCACCATTGGCACACACATAGCCCAGCCCACAACATGTACACCGCCAAGAGGACATCCACCCACCCCTCTTACACGAGGCCTTCACACACAACTCCATGCATTCATGCCACATGCATCGAGCCCACAGTGTACTCACCTGTTGGTCTGGAGGCCCATACAGCAGTCCGTACTGGGGTAGGACCCCATCCATCAGTCACTCCAATTCCTCAGAAGTGAAGGCTGGGGCCCTTTCCCCGGTCACACGGGCCATGGTAGGTTCCAGACATAGGTCACAGCAGCACATGCAGTGTAGGTCCTCTCCTATGGAAAATCAGGAAACAAGTGAGGAATCTGATAGAAAATCACAGTCACGTCCGCAGCGGTGCATACCGTCACCGCCGGCATAGATCCCCATTGGCCACTGTACCCAATAGGTCCCAATATGAACCAATGAGGAATTGCACAGTGGTTCACAACCGCCTACGACCATTGCGCACAACGTCAGCGGCATTACCTCAATTCCATCTGTCCCTCCACACAGGACAGACAGTCGCCGTTTCATGGGGGGTGGGAACAGGCCTATCGATAATTGCTGCGTCACAGGATCAACAGGCACATACTTCATAAATTACACTGTCACATAACGTGTTTGCACATTGTGGACTGCTGTTGTGGCTCCATTGTTCAGTTTGTGACAGCCTACTCACTCTTGTGTCCTTTAGATACCTACCGCTGTGGATGAATAGGAGATGGAGACATACCCCCATGTACAGACCCCTGGTGGACTTGGCTACACTGGAGGACAGGCACATAATACTCACCTATAGACTGGACAGTACCACAATCACAGAGCTGTGTGCCCAATTGAAACCTGACCTGATATCATCTATCCGAAATCCCACTGGGACCCCCCTCTTGTGAAAATTCTCTCAGTGCACCATATCCTAGCAACTGGTTCTTTCCAAGTGACAGTGGGCCTGGCAGCAGGAATGTCACAGCCAATGTTCTCAATCGTGCTAACAAGAGTCTTGTCTACCCTGATAAAACACATGTGCAGCTCCATTGCTTTCCCCCAGGTTGAGGATCTGGCCACTGGGAAGGCCGGGTTTTATGCAATAGGACATATCCCCAATATAATTGGGCTGATTAAAGGAACACATATTTCATTTGTCTTCCCCCGCCAGAATGAACAGGTGTTCAGGAACTATAAGAGTTTCCACTCCATGAATGTGCAGATGGTGTGCTTGGCGGACCAGTACATCTCCCACGTCAGTGCTAAGTAACCTGGGTTGGTGCATGATGCCTTTGTCCTGAGGAATAGCAGCATCCCAAATGTGATGTCCCAACTACAGAGGCACAGGGTGTGGCTAATAGGTGAGTCCTGGTTCCCACCCAGTATATGTTGGTGTATGTCTATGGTGTTGGCCATATAGGATAGTGTGTGGCTAAATGTTGTTCCTCAATATTTGCAGGTGACTCTAGTTACCCGAACCTATCATGGCTGCTGACCCCTGTGAGGAATGCCAGGACAAGGGCAGAAGAACGTTATAATGAGGCACATGGGCAAACCAGAAGGATCATTGAGTGAGCATTCGGCCTTCTGAAAGCCAGGTTCAAGTGCCTCCATCTGACAGGCGGATTCCTGTGCTACTCACCCATGAAGGTTTTCCAGATAGTAGTGGCATGCTTCATGTCGCACAACCTGGTCCTCAGATGCCATGCACCTTTTCTGCAGGAGAAGGAGACTGGCGATGCCCCTGTGGCAGTAGTGGACCCTAAGGGCAGTGATGATGAGGAGGCAGAGGATGAGGATGTGGACAACAGAACATCAGTGATACGTCAGTACGTCCAATGGCACACAAGTGAGAAGGTGCAACTTCACATTTCTATGAGTATTGGTGTATTCTGTGTGGCATTGGCATGCTGGCATTACCCACTTCTTTGCCCTACTTACTGTTACCTATGGATATTCATTTTTCAGATGTTGGCGATATGACAACTATCTCCTGGTGTGATCACAACAGCCAGCTACAAGTCATTAATTCTGTGCTCATTCTATGTACAGTTCATTTGCAATGGTTGTACTTGTTTCATTCAATACAAATTTGCAATACATGAAATACTAGTAGTCGAGTTTTATCCAAGGGGGTTTATTGTTGTGCTAAAATATAGAGGGGAAAGTGCAATGGAATGGGGTGATGATGGAGGAAAGTCCAGGGTATTGTTCCAGTCTGTTTGTAGCACAGGTGCATTGTCCGTGAGGACATAGGAACGGGAGCAATGGCAGTTCAAGGTGGACAAGGTGACTGAGTGGGACACAAGGAGGACAATTAGGAGAGTCTCATTTCCTGGCTGTGGTCTTGCCAAGTGTCTCTGGCCGTCTTTCTGGTTCACAGGGAACGTTTGCAGAGTGGTTCACCTTCTGCAGGGGAAGGGGTGCTGGTGGCCTCTTGGTCCTGTGGCGGGGCCTCCTGGCCACTAGCGGCAGTGGCAGTGGAGGGCTGTTCAGAGGCCTGGCTAGTGGCAGGAGCCTGCTGAGGTGCTGTTGCCTCCCTCATGATGCTGGCCATGTCTGCCAGCACGCCTGCTATGGAGATCAGGGTGTTGTTAATGGCCTGCAAGTCCTCCCTGATCCCCTGAAACTGTCCCTCCTGCAGAAGCCTCTTCTCTTGCACATTGTCTAGGATCTGGCCGATTGTGTCCTGGGAATGTTGGTAGGCTCCCAGGATCTCGGAGAGTGCCTCCTGGAGAGTCGGTTCCCTGCTCCTGTCCTCCCCCTGGTGCACAGCAGTCCTCCCAGTGTCCCTGTTGGCCTGTTCCCCTGTCCCCTGAACAGTGTGCCCACTGCCACTGGCCCAGGACCCTTATTGTCTTGTGTGCGAGGTGTGGCCTGGGTCCCTGTACAGGTGGGCATACTGCTGATTGGCGTGTCCTGGGGACAGAGGGGTAGGTACGCTGGGTGGGTGCTGTGGTGTTGGTTCCTGAGGGGGGAGGCTCTGTGGTGGTCTGTGAGTGGGCTTGGGTCACAGGCTGTCCAGTGGTCCCCGATGGGCCAGGCAGATCATCCAGATCCTGAAGTCCAGAGTTACTGTCATCACTGTGGGCCATTTTCTGTTGGCGGGACTGGAGAGTGGTGGCACCTCCTCTCCACTGGCATTGGCTGGGGTACCTGTGGGGATGTAAATGATATATTATGCTTCAGGTGTCTGACATTTGTACTTCTGTAGCTTCCCCTCTATGGTTGTTGTTCCCCTGCCAACTTTTGCTTGTGTATGTTGGTGCATTGTGGTTATGTTAGTTTCCCTCTGCTGTGCATGCTTTGGTGATGAGTGTTCATGCAGGGCTGGGAGGGGTGTCCATGCATTGGTACAGCATGCAGGGCTTGGCATTGGAATTAGTGAGATGTGATGGTGGAGTGTATGGGATGTGGTGGAGTGAGGGGAGTGAGGTTGAGGGCATGTCATGGCATGCAGGTATGGGGGTGATAATTGTTAAAAGTAGACTTGACAGTGTCCAGTCCTCCTCCAACTTCGGCAAGTCCCCAGGATGCAGTAATGGCAAGACTTGCTTTTCCCATGCTGTGAGCTATGGGGAGGAGGTGGGAGTCCACCGCCAGTCCTCTGTATGGCGAGCTGGTATCTTGCTGCAATGGAACGTACCTTCCCCCGTAGGTCGTTCCACCTCTTCCTGATGTCGTCCCTTGTTCTTGGGTGCTGTCCCACGGCGTTGACCCTGCCCACAATTATCCACCATAGCGCCATCTTTATTGCTATTGATATCTGCTACACCTGTGCTCCAAACAGCTCTGGCTCTACCCTGACGATTTCCTCCACCATGACCCTTAACTCCTCCTCAGTAAAACAGGGGTGCCTTTGTGGTGCCATGGGGGTTGTGTGATGTGTGTTGGTGAGGGTGTGTTGGGTAATGTGGTGGGATGTGTGATGTGGAATGCGTAAGGGGTGTATGGGTGAGAGTGTTGTGTGTGTCTAGTTGTCTCTGTGCTCTTCTTCTCAGTCTCATGGTGGCAATAGTTGTTGGTAAAGGGTTGCGGGTAATGTGGGTGTGTGTTTTATAGTGGTGTGGGTGTGTGGGTGTGGTGTGTGTATGCGTGTCAGGTGTGTGTTGTTTCAATTGTCCAATGTAGTGTTGTTTTATATGTGGGTAAAATTAAAGAAGGGTGCAAATTGAGGAAATATGGCGCTAAGGGTACCAATCTACCCTAAGCATATCATGGGGAACCTCATGAGGGAACACACCCTACCCTCTGAGGAAAAACAACCTCAAACTTAAGAAATTAGCACAATGAGGGTCCCCTCTTATAACCAAGAAACAAGAGAAATATAAGTAAGAAATTCACATGAAAAAATTAATTGAGCACATCAGTCCATGTTACAACAAAATATATATATTCTTCGATCCAGAAGTCAACCATTCATTGATCGATGAGTCCAAAGTTTATTCAGGATCTGATTTAAATTCAACAGTCTGAAATTCACATGATGTTATCCTTCCAGTCTCTGATTCACATTCAAAAGTATGCAATCCACAGGGTTATATTATTCCAGCCAACACGTGTTTCGTCTTGGGAAATTTTTTTAAATTCCCATTATGACTTCTTCAGGGCTAGAAATCATAGAATACAATACAATGGAAAAAATTAACAAAAACAAAAATGCTCAATCGTCAAATCCATAGTAAATATATATATTAAACCCAAGGGAGGTGCAATCTAAATAATCAATCCACCAAGAATAAGTAAGAAAACAAGTGCACAATTATTATTTTTGAATTAATTTTCTATCTTGACAGTTGATTGGATCTTACGTTGAAATACTACTAGTGGCACTAACATATCTGGATTTAAGTAGTTCATATCATCGATTGCATCTAGAATAGTGATATTAAACAAGGTATTGTTGTGAGTGTATTTCTCAATTGGTGACACTTTGTTGCACTTTGGGTGACATGGTTTTTCGTGTTAAACTTAGAATGAGGATGGTTGTGCACTTACACAGAGCATGTTGGAGGCTGTTTGTGACGTGTTGACGATTAGTCATATGTTTTACAAATTTTGGGCTGTGGGTGTTTTGTGCACTTGTTTTCTTACTTATTCTTGGTGGATTAATTATTTAGATTGCACCTCCCTTGGGTTTAATATAAATATTTACTATGGATTTGACGATTGAGCATTTTTGTTTTTGTTAATTTCTTCCATTGTATTGTATTCTATGATTTCTAGCCCTGAAGAAGTCGTAATGGGAATTAAAAAAAAATTCCCAAGACGAAACACGTGTTGGCTGGAATAATATAACCCTGTGGATTGCATACTTTTGAATGTGAATCAGAGACTGGAAGGATAACATCCTGTGGATTTCAGAGTGTTGAATTTAAATCAGATCCTGAATAAACTTTGGCCTCATCGATCAATGAATGGTTGACTTCTGGATCGAAGAATATATATATTTTGTTGTAACATGGACTGATGTGCTCAATTAATTTTTTCATGTGAATTTCTTACTTATATTTCTCTTGTTTCTTGGTTATAAGAGGGGACCCTCGTTGTGCTAATTGTTTTATATGTGGGTGTCCATTGTGAGCATGGCGGCATGTACTGCCAATTGTTTAATGCCGTTGAATGTCCGCCGTGGTGATTCGTGGTTCATAATGTGATGGGCATTGTTCTGTTGGCGTAACAGTGTGGGTTTTGGGACTGCCAGTTTATCACTGACCTTTGGTCTGGCGGATTTGTGTATGTGGCTGTATTCTGTCGGATTGGGGTGTGTGTGTCATAATAAGATGAACGGATATTCTCCAGTGCAGCGGTAAGTTGGCGCCCGTCAGTGCGGTGGTAAGCACCATTTACCGCCAATGTCATAATGAGGGCCATCATTTAGAAAGGAACAAAATGAGGGGGTTCCTTTTGTCATTGATGGTTAGTGCACTGTACAAAAAAAATAGAATGTTTTAAGTGAGTTCTCAAATATCTTCCTCTTCTATTTAATTAAAACATTCTGACATGCAGACTGAAATATTTCAACACCCGCAGCAGACTGACAGTTTAGTCCTTGGAGAACAGCAGCTTTACTAGAGAGTTCTAATGAGCAACTAGAGTGCTAACATTCTGAATTGATGCCAAACGTGGCATATCTGAACCACATCTTGCTGGAATCGAAGTATAAATCTGAAAGCATTTTCTACTGAGGATACTGCTGTAAACGCGGATATTAGGGAGCTTCATAACAAATATGTTTCCCAAGATGGCAATCAGAGAAGAAAGAGCCCAAATGTAGCACAAATATCACTCAAATGTTGCCCAGCATAGCCCAAAGACAAAAGTGTGCATAACACTTTAGTTTTTTTTTGCTGTATTACATAGTGCAGTCTGGCGTGCCTCACTTCTGTAACAAATAAATAATGTTAGCAATCTAGTTGTTCATTAGAATACTGTGGGGAGGCAGAGGTCAAGGGCATGGACTCAGATAACTGAGGGCATCAAAGTTGAAACGGAGACAGCAAGTTGACCACGCTGGGCAGGTGGGAGGGGCAGTGGCAGCAGAACAGACCATGAAGGGCAGTTGAGAGGAGACAGAGGCAACAAACCAACCATGCAGGGCATGCAAGAGAGGCTGGGGCAATATAACAGAAAATTGAGGGCAGAAAGAAGAGGCAGTGGCAGTACAACCATGCATGCCAATAGACATGATTCAGGCAGAAGACTCCTGAAGTGTTTAAGTTCAAAAGGGTTTTATTTTCTCTGTCTCCTGCCTAAAATCTCTTCTTTGTCAATGAAAGTCAATGGGAAAAATCATTTCCCAGGTTTGTTTTTTTCAAAACCTCAATCTTACCAAGTTCAAAATGTTTAGAAGTATGGAACCTTGGATCACGGAGGCCAGGAGGAATGGGGTAGGGATATGGACTAGGATAACAGAGTGCAGTTAGGAGATGAGGTGGGGCAACAAACCTTACATGGCAGGTGTCAGGGCTTGCAACAGGACAATACACCACACAGGGCAAGCAGGATGGTAGTGCAGCATAATGGACCATGGAAAGCAAAAGGGTGGCTAAAGGACAACAGAGAGCAGAGGTAAAATAGGCAAGGACAGCAAGCTGACCACACCTGACAGACTGGAGGGATAGTTGCAGCATAAGGGACCATGAGGGCAGGAGGGAGGGGATAAGGGCCTGCACTTAGAAAACGTGAGGAAGGGGCAAGGGGCAGGAGCAGCAAGCGGACCATGGAGGGCAGGCAGGATGGGCACTGCCACTGGGCACTGGGAGCACAACACACCATGGTGGGCAACAGTGAGACTATAATGGCATACACACAGACAACAAAGGGAAGGTGAAAGGGGGTCAGAGGAAGAAAGATGACCACACAGAACGGGTGAGAGGGACTGTGGCAGCACAGATAACCATGCATGGCAAGCGGAGGGTTGGTGATAGTACAACGGCCATGGTGGGTGGTGGGGACAGAGGCATGTAAAAAAGGACCATGGAGGACAGAAGGGAAGGCTAGAGCTGGACACAGACAAGAGAGGGTAGGAAAAGGTGCTTCACAACAGACCACGCAGGGCAGACAGGAGGAGACGTTAAAGCACAAAAAAGCATGGAGGGGAGAAAGAGTGGCATCAAAATGGACCATGAAGGACAGGAGGGAAGGGATGGCACATGGAACTCAGACCGGCAGGGTGAAGGTGGTAGGTGCAGGCGAGCAGTCATCTGACCATGCTAGGCAGGTAGGACGGGTGGTGGCAGCTTAACAGAACACTCAGAGTAGACAGTATGGGGAGTGACAGGTCCATGAAACATGGTGGGCAAAAAAGGGGAGACCAGGGGTATGCACACGAAGGGCAGAGGGAGGGAAGGAAGGGGCACAGAGGCTAAGCAGGAGGGCAATGATGGGGCATAGAATTGGGCAATGGAGGGCAGGAGGAGTGGGCAGGTATACAAACCTAAATGTAGGGCAGTGGCAGGTCATCACACCATGCAGGGCAGGAGAGAGGGGGTGGTGCATGGAATCAGACAAGAGAGGGTAGCGAGGAGGTGAATGGGGCAGCAAGCTAACAGTTCAGTGCAGGTGGGAAGGTCAGTGGCAGAAAAACAGACACACAGGACTGTAACGAGGGAGCAGGGGAATGGATGTGAACAATGGATGACAAGGGAGGCAGGGGGGCAGGAGCTGCAATCTCGGGGGGCAGCACAATGTCAGGCCAGGCCCTGCTATGCAACCCACTCCCCACTGTGCATTGTGATTGGCATTTTACCTAATGTTAAAAATACCCTCTAAATTCACTGAAAAAACAAAGGTTACAGGGATGTCATAGTTAGGTTCAGGTTACACAGAGAAATTCAGCTTTTATAGTTAGAGTTATTTCAAGTAACCATAACTTGTTCTGAGAGGTAACTATAACTCACCTCTAACCATGCAATGCTAATTACTCCAGATATTACATCATACATGACATCTTCTATAACACCATTGATAATATCAATGAACCATCTGCAGTAAAGTTATTGATGTGCATGGTGAGGGCGCAAGTTAGAGTTACCTTAGGACACAAGTTATAGATACTTGAAATAACTTTAACTATAACAGCTGAATTTTTATGGTTTTTTTAGTGTACTTCTGAACCTAAGTATAACATCCCTGTAACCTTTGTTTTTAGTGTGTATATATATATATACATATAGACAGATAGATAGACAGATATAATATAACCTAGTGACAGTCGCCAGTTAAGAGTTAGGACCTATTTTCCATTGAAAAAGCGTTTTTGTACTAGGTTTTATCCTTGGCGCCATTTGAGGAATCTCCACAAAATTTACTAAAAAAAGCATGCCGAAGGGTATTGTTGTGCAAGGGAAGACACAACGTGATATGTCACGTGGGATCCAAGAAAAAGGGGTAGTCAAAAAAAGTGTGTTTCTCTTTTTCATTCCCATAGACTATTTAGACACGCCTGCAGCCCGAATCACTGGATGGAATTACAGCAAATTTGGTAAAAAGGTAGCTTTTAGTCTGCCGATCATCCTTTTTTTATCTTGTATAAATCCGTTCAGTAGTTTTTGAGATATTAAAGGGAAATAAATAGTATATCTAGGGCTGTGGATGCACAGAGATCTCCTGCTGGGATCTGACTAGCTGCCAACACTTCAAATAGGAAGTATTGGCAGCCATTTTGGGACTCAGCTTCAGCCGAGTCCCAAAAAGAAAGTTAGAAAAAGGGGCAGAGTATGTATACCTTAGGCCCGTAGCCTTGGTCCAGGGGTCCCCCTTGGACTTCCCCACGCTTAAAAGTATATATTTTTTTTAATCACGGAGAAATCCAAGCCTGGATCCGCAGATCTCACCGTGATTTGAAAAAAAAGTGGCCTTCCGTGTTTCTAACTGATTTAGCCCGCAGGTGGGCTGGGTCCCCAGGGTAATTTGGGCAAAAATAGGAGCGGGCACACTGGGCCCCATCCGGCTTTCAGAACACCCAGGGACCACCATCTCCCAGGGGCTATGCTTATTCAGTATATGGGGCCACAAGCCCCCCCCCCACCCTAGGGACTGTCACCTTCCCGGGGCAATATATCAAGTTTGCTGGGATGAAAGAACTTGGAAGCATCAGTAAGGTCAATGTCCTCATAAAATATTCTGCTCCCACATGCAGTGACATGATTCTCATATAGATGTTTTCTGGAGGTCACAAAGTCTAGAAGTGGCAATGCACCATCTATGAAATATCAATTACATTTGTCAACTGTGTAAAAATATTCTTCTTTTACTGGTGCTCTTCACATCTTAATTCCAATCTTGTATAACAAGTAGAGATAACCAGCCAAAGCATTTCCTCTACTAAACGTAGCCTTCTTCAGGTCATAAATATTATTAAGAAACAACGTTGACATATTGACATTTTGCTACAAATGTATCTCCATATGCTTTCTTGATTCCCAGGATCTCCCATAGTTCCGGGCTTTCCTACATATTGACCTCCAATCAGGCACCTTAAGACGTGCCAAATGAGCACTTGCGGGCCACAGCCCGCACCACCACCACAATGCAAAAAGGGCACTGTAGGATTATGTCAACATTGTTTTTTAATAATATTTATGCCCTGAAGAAGTCTACGTTTAGTAGATGAAACCTGTTGGTCGTTTGTATCTACTTATTATACAAGAATGGAATTAAGATGTGAAGAATACCAATAAAAGAAGAATATTTTTACACAGTGACAATTGTAATTGATATTTCACAGATGGTGCATTGCCACTTCAGGACTTTGTGACTTATCATTTTTACACCTACTGGGAAGCAGGTGTATATGGCAGTTGCACATTGAGACAATACATTAATATATTAGTCACATTTAGGACAGGGTGGGGGTGCTGGGAGTGGCCCGCTATTCATTTCATGTTTGTTTGTATGTTTTTTGGTGGTGTTTTCAACACCTCTTTTTTGGGTCCCTTTCATGTGCTTTGCCAATATATTTGAAAATGATTTGCAATCCTCCACAGAATAAAAACCGTGGGTTTGTGCAAGAAAATTAACGCTCCAACTTTAGTCAATGCAATCGATGGAAGAAATTTCATCATGTGGATTGAGATCTGCTCATGCTAACTAGATTCATTTTTCCATCAGATCTCATACTGTCTCTCGCTCCCCTCATTTCCAACCTAGCAAGGCATGCTGGAGTGATCCAAATGTATAGCTTCAAGGATGTTTCAGCACATACCTGCTCATGGTAACTGTTGATATAATAAAGATGGATTGAGATGAATGTTGATAATGCATCATCCTCCTTGAGCTAAGATTTAAAGACTATGGGTGTCATTCCAACCCTGGCGGTCGGTGTTAAAGCGGCGGCCAACCCGCCAACAGGCAGGCGGTCAAAAAAATGGAATTCTGACCCTGGCGGAAACCGCCAACACAGACCGCCACTTTAACACTCCGACCGCCACGGCGGGACAAACAAACAGCGCGGCGGTCACCGCCAACAGATAGGCGGGAGACAATGTACCGCCCACCCTATCACAACTCACCAATCCGCCACCTTTTCCGGGGCGGGAGCCCCGCTGATAAAAACATGGCAGAAACAGACTACGAACGGGAAAACGCTCACCTCTACACACTCCACGAGGAATCTGGACAGCATGGAACCAGAACTACACAACCTACCAGCTATTGTCTACCTGCTCCTCTACCAGGAGACCGAACGCTGGTGCAGAAGACAATGGTGAGTACTGCACCTACGACACAGGGGAGGGGGGAGGAGAAAAGAATACGGGCACACACATACGCGACACACCCACCCTCACCCACAACTACCTACACATCAATGCAGAGCAACAACTCAGAGTGACACCCCCAAACCCCCCGGAAGAATGCAAAGACAAAATAAAATGATCATGAAATTCAAATATATTGTAAGGCTAATTAAAAAAAAAATTCAAACATCTATAACTATATACACATATGTAAATTGTCCTGTCCAAATTGGGTTTCAGTCATTGTACGTGGGCCGATGGGCCTCAACACATGGGCAAAGCCCACACAGGAGACCCGAATCCATTGGAGAGAACACTGCAGGGGCATCAGATAGAAAAACTACAGGCACCTCAGGGGGAAGGGGAGGCACCTCAGCCACATGAGTCCACGACGCCAGATCGACGAGGGGCCTCCATGCCCACTGTGCCATCCTGGGGAGTGCAAAGCCACAGTCTCACAAGTCTCTACAGTGGGTGGCTTGCCCACTGTGCCATCCTGGGGAGTGCAAAGCCACAGTCTCACAAGTCTCTACAGTGGGTGGCTTGCCCACTGTGCCATCCTGGGGAGTGCAAAGCCACAGTCTCACAAGTCTCTACAGTGGGTGGCTTGCCCACTGTGCCATTCTGGGGAGTGCAAAGCCACAGTCTCTCAAGTGGATTACAGACTCCACTGGTACTGGAGGAGGCATGGTGCCCAGAGTGCATCGTGCAGCCCTGCCCGACACAGATCCGGGCCTGCCCCTACTGCCAATGGGCCAGCGGTGCTTGAGATGAAGGGCCCAGCGGAGCGGTGCTTGAGACGGCGGTGCCCTGTTCAGCGGTGCTTGTGTTGAAGGGCCCTGTTCAGCGGTTCTTGAGACAGCGGTGCCCTGTTCAGCGGTGCTTGTGTTGAAGGGCCCTGTTCAGCGGTGCTTGTGTTGAAGGGCCCTGTTCAGCGGTTCTTGAGACGCGGTGCCCTGTTCAGCGGTGCTTGTCTTGAAAGACCCTGTTCAGCGGTTCTTGAGACGGCGGTGCCCTGTTCAGCGGTGCTTGTCTTGAAGGGCCCTGTTCAGCGGTGCTTGAGACGGCGGTGCCCTGTTCAGCAGTGCTTGTGTTGAAGGGCCCTGTTCAGCGGTGCTTGAGACGGCGGTGCCCTGTTCAGGGGTGCATGTGTTGAAGGGCCCTGTTCAGCGGTTCTTGAGACGGCTGTGCCCTGTTCAGCTGTGCTTGTCTTGAAGGGCCCTGTTCAGCGGTGCTTGTCTTGAAGGGCCCTGTTCAGCGGTGCTTGTCTTGAAGGGCCCTGTTCAGCGGTGCTTGTGTTGAAGGGCCCTGTTCAGCGGTTCTTGAGACGGCGGTGCCCTGTTCAGCGGTGCTTGTCTTGAAGGGCCCTGTTCAGCGGTTCTTTACATGTGTCTCCAGGGCACCATATCCGGCCAATATATGGAGTTCACTCGCCATCCGACTTCTCGCTTGCGGGGCCCTCCTGTGCTGGAGTCCCGGGCCCGTGGGTGTCCTCCTTCACACCCGGAATGGGGCTGGTGGGGCCCTCTTGGGCAGCTCGCCTGCTGCCGGACTTGTCAGCCGTGCTGCCCTTGCCATCCTTCCGTGATTCTCTGTGGCCCTTGCCTCCCTTTGTAGATGTGCCAGGTGGCACCCCACTTCCTGACGGTGCCAGGGTAGTGCCTTTTGAGGCTGCCGTCTCTGGCCTCTTGCACCGGGCCTTGCCTTTCTTGGTTTTCTTCCCAGGGGGTGGGCTGGCTGTCCCTTTACTGCTGGCCGATGTTGCTGCCCTTGAAGGTGGTGGACTCCAATATCCCTGTACTATGGACCTTGTAGGTCCAGGGGTTGTGGTGGCTGAGGTGCTGATTGGACTCTTACGAGATGGAGGGGGTGGGTCAGGTGATGGAAAGAGGTTAATTTTGGACAGGAAAAACCTTTTAGGAGCAGTGGGAAGGGTAGATGCAGTGGGTATGGGAGTGGAGGAAGAGGATGTGGTAGTAGGAGAGTCAAGTGTGGTGTCTTTGGGTGCAGGTGCTTGTGACGGAGGCTGTCGTGAGGTGGATGGCTGTTGGGTGGGTGGCTGCCTGCGTTTGTGTGGTTTGGAAGAGGGGGTGACAGACACACTGGGAGAGGACACAGGGGACGTGTAAATGGCAGTGGGGGTGGTGACTGCACGTGTGCGGAGTGTTCTGGTGGGTGTGCTGGTGATGGACGTAGTGGCTGATAATGTTGTGCATGCAAGTGTGAGTGGAGACGTCACAGGGAGGGAGGAGGGAGACGAGGAGGAGGGGGACACAGAGGAGGCAGTGGCTGTTGGCATGTCTGCATGTGGATGTTGCTTGTGTGAATGCTTGTGTGATGTGTGGTGCTTATGTCTGGATGAGCTGCCCTTGGGTGTTGAGGTGTGTGCAGGCTGGTCTGTAGGTGTGTCTGGGATAGGCAGAGGAACAGGGGAGTGGGACTGGGTGGAGGAAGTTGGAGGAGGGAGGCAGGAGACAGGGACAATGGCTGCCGTCAGTGCTGAGGCCAGAGCGTTGAACGATGGGCAGCCTGATCCGAATGAATGCCCTCCAGGTATGCATTGCTCCGGTGCACCTCCCCACCATCTTTCATCCACCCGACTCAACACAGGCATTGCCCCCAAAGCATGGTCCCAGTGTACTTACCTGTTGGTCTGGAGGACCGTGTTTTGGTGTCTTTTTATTTATTAAACATAACTCTTTTTCTAAATTGTTTTGGGATTTTTGTTCCATTGTGTTTTCAGTTTGACGCTGTTGGGGTGCTGAATAAATACTTTACACATTGCTTCTAAGTTGAGCTTGACTGCAAAATTTTGTACTATAGGGTTAAGCACAGGTTTCTGTTGTGACTTTTGTGGCTCACCCTTACAAGGATAGTGTTTATTATTTGAGTGTGGACTCTACGCATCTCAACTAATAACTCAATTTCTTACAGCTACTATTGCAGTTTAAGACTCATGTGATGCTATGGTAAAATTGGGGCATTCAAGATCGAGCAAAATAGTATCCCCGCCAAGGATAATGAAAACGGATCTCTACCAGGAATACTGTTTCAACTAACTCGTATTCATGACACAAGATTATTTTTTGGGGTTTGGCAGATAAGGAACATCTGCCAAATATTGACAATTGTCTTATCTACCTTATTCAGAGCGTACTCAAAGGTAGAGCAATTTCTCGGACACCTAACGTCTAAATGATCCCCTATCTCATTGCTGTCAAATAGACACATGTAATTTGTTGTGCTTTCAACCAGTTTTAGCTTTTTAAGTAACGTCACTTTGCATTCTGGAGAGTTCCTTTTAATGTTGCAAGTATGTGTGCGGAAAAATCTTAGCATGAGAAGTGCTGTTGACTAGAATGCCAGGACTGGCCAAAGATGTCACATGTTACATGGAGTCTCTTGGTAGCTATAGCTGTGTCCTAATTGGGAAGTCAAGAAATGTTGTCATTAGGAGCAAATTAAATAAACTTTCAAATGCATGTTAATGCCAAGAATCTATGCTTAATAAGTCAAATAAAATATGTTTATCATTTTCAGACGTTACCTGTAGGTACATGACATAAAAATTATTTACAACATATTTTGCTCCTTTTAACCAAGACTACCACCCTGCCCTGACACTCAAAAACCCCCCTCCTTGCATTCAGGTTGACAGTTTAGATATTTTTTTAAGCACTTCAGGTTCTGATTGTCTAAAAAGTAGTGTGGTTTGACAAAATATCTGAAAAAATATGATGTGCACAAAACATAGTGTCAAGAACATTGAGGACAAATTTATTGTTAAGGTAAGTTTCCATAGGTAAGCAAACCTTTACTATATTTAACTCCACACTACTGTATCTTGACCACATATATATCTTCAAGGGACCTAGATGTGGAGTTAAGAATAGTAAAACAATACTTACCTATTGGCACTTACATTCTCAAGATTTTGGACCTCAATATTTTTTTACTAGATATTCTGTCCACACAATATTTTTGTTTCCGATATTCTGTCAGTGATTTATAAAGTGGTCAACAACATGGGAGTTATTGAGATTATGGCAGATGGCCCAATACATTAGCTGAAGCTGTGTTTTCCACTCCCTTTGTGAAGGGCTGTCTGCCATATTTAAATATCATGGCCTGTTTGGCTGGTGTGGTGGTTGGAATTTAATTTCAGTAAAATGCTGTGCAGGCTGCCATTTCAAAGCGTGCAGCTTGGCATACTCGTTTGCTTTGCTGCCTCTAAGGGGTCGGTTGCTATAAAGCAAAATACAAATAACCTGATGTACATGGAGTATTTAGGCATGACACCACGTCATCTCTTGACCTAAACTCCAGATTACTGGATGGTGCCCACCTACACCTCAATGCAAGTGCTTCTAGACATATCCAGACAGTTGCCAAGCACAATCCTACTCTCAGGGAGTGTACAGCAGTAACAAACCTTACACCACTAGACAGCACCCTTTCCCCTCCTCACTGTGCCAACAGTACATCTGTCTGTGGGAAGGGGTGATTATTTATTTTAAAATCATGAGATGCACAAAGTGCCCATTTGCAAGTGGTATTCATGGAGCACATCAGCCAATGTTTAAAATACGTGAAATAGTGACAGACACCAGTGCTAAGAATAAAAGGCAATGAAGATAAAAAATGTGTTGCAAAGATGTTGAAAACACTGTAAAACAAACACATTGAAAAGCAGATCATAAACATATTTACACACAGACATTGTCAAAAGAACTCGGTGAGTTAATTGTTCCTGTCATCTGTACGACCAGCAAATCACAGGTACGAAAATGGCAGGCCAACTCGACCATTTATTGTTCCAAAGTCAGTAACTCAAGCACATGAAATTGATAGTGATAACCAATGTGTTGGACTTGGCCCTCTCTACTGGGTCACCCCCAAACATTTTAGCTCCTCCCCTTCTATTTTGCTCAGTTTGTTTTTGTTAGTCCTAGGACTGTGTGCACTTAACCACTGCTAACCAGTGCTACAGTGCTTGTGCTCTCTTCTTTAAACATGGTATACTTGGTTTACACCCAGCGGACACATTTAATCTACATGTACATTGTTAGAAATGGGGTCTTTGGTTGACAGTCAGGTTACCCCCTGTTCAAGCAAGGACCCTCACTCTAGTCAGGGTAAAAGAAAATCACCCTAAGCTAACCCCTGCTTACTCCCTTGGTAGCTTGGCAGAGCAGTAGGCTTAACTTCAGAGTGCTAGGTGTAAAGTATTTGTACCAACACACACAGTAACTTAATGAAAACACTATAAAATGACACAACACCAGTTTAGACAAATAGGAAATATTTATCTAAACAAAAATCCACCATACACAAGCCAAGTTATCAATAGAAATGCAAAAGAGTCTTTAAGTATTTTTAAACACACACTAGCGCTGCTAGTGTGAAAATGTACCTGGTGCGTGTCAAAAATAACTCCGCACGGGTGGGTGTGCGTAAAAAATAACTCTGCACATCGGTACGTGAGTCGGAAATCCAGCCGCACGATGATCCAAAATCCCCGCAGCGCAGGTTGTGATCTCCCAGCCTCCGTCAGCGATGCTGCGCATCGTTTCTCCTGCTCCGTGCATCAATTCTTCAGTCGCGTTTCCTGCGAGCGTCGTTTCTCAGCTGCGGAGCCGGCGGCGCGATGTTTTTTCAGCCGCAGTTCGGATTTGCATCAAACTTTTCCCCGCACGGCGCTCTGTGCGTGGATTTTCTTGTCTTTAGGCTGCCATCTTCTCCTTTCAAGGTCCCAGGAACTGGATGGGCACTACAGGGCAGAGTAGGAGTTTCTCCAGAGACTCCTGCTGCTGGCAGAGAGAAGTCTTTGCTGTCCCTGAGACTTCAAACAACAGGAGGCAAGCTCTAGATCAAGCCCTTGGAGATTTCTTCTCAAGATGGAAGGCACACAAAGTCCAGTCTTTACCCTCTTACTCTGGCAGAAGCGCAACTGCAGGATAGCTCCACAAAGCACAGTCACAGGCAGGGCAGCTCTTCTTCCTCAGCTATTCAGCTCTTCTCCAGGCAGATGTTCCTCTTGGTTCCAGAAGTGTTTCTAAAGTCCGTGGTTTTGGGTGCCCTTCTTATACCCAATTTCTCCTTTGAAGTAGGCCTGCCTCAAAGTAAATTCTCTTTTGAATGTGAAATCGTGCCTTGCCCAGGCCAGGCCCCAGACACTCACCAGGGGGTTGGAGACTGCATTGTGTGAGGGCAGCGCACAGCCCTTTCAGGTGTGAGTGACCACTCCTCCTCTCCCTCCTAGTACAGATGACTCATCAGGATATGCAGGCTACACCCCAGCTCCCTTTGTGTCACTGTCTAGTGTGAGGTGCAACCAGCCCAACTGTCAAGCTGACCCAGACAGGGAATCCACAAACATGCAGAGTCACAGAAATGGTCACTTTCTAAAAGTGGCATTTTCAAACACACAATCTTAAAATCAACTTTACTAAAAGATGTATTTTAAATTGTGAGCTCAGAGACCCCAAACTCCACATGTCCATCCACTCCCAAAGAGAATCTACACTTTAATCATATTTAAAGGTAGCCCCCATGTTAACCTATGAGAGGGACAGGCCTTGCAACAGTGAAAAACGAATTTAGCAACATTTCACTGTCAGGACATATAAAACACATTACTATGGGCCTGATTCTGACCCCGGCGGTAAGGAACCGCCGGAGCCAGGGTCGGCGGGAGCACCACCAACAGGCTGGCGGTGCCCCGCAGGGCATTCTGACCGCAGCGGTTTTGCCGCGGTCAGAAGTGGAAATCCGCCGGTCTCCCGCCGGTTTTCCGCTGCCCATTTGAATCCTCCATGGCGGCGCAGCTCGCTGCGCCGCCATGGGGATTCTGACAGCCCATACCGCCATCCTGTTCCTGGCGGTTCTCCCGCAAATGGCATGGGCACTGCAGGGGCCCCCGTAAGAGGGCCCCACAAAGAATTTCACTGTCTGCATTGCAGACAGTGAAATTCGCGACGGGTGCAACTGCACCCGTCGCACCTTCCCACTCCGCCGGCTCAATTCTGAGCCGGCGTCCTCGTGGGAAGGGAGTTTTACACTGGGCTGGCGGGCGGCCTTTTGGCGGTCGCCCGCCAGCCCAGTGTAAAACACAGAATAGCCGCAGCGGTCTTCCGACCGCGGTGCGGTATTCTGGAGGGGGGAAGTCTGGTGGGCGGCCTCCGCCGCCCGCCAGACTTAGAATGAGGCCCTATATGTCCTACCTTAACCATACACTGCACCCTGCCCTTGGGGCTACCTAAGGCCTACCTTAGGGGTGTCTGACATGTAAGAAAAGGGAAGGTTTAGGCCTGACAAGTGGGTACACTTGGCAAGTCGAATTTACAGTTAAAACTGCACACACAGACACTGCAGTGGCAGGTCTGAGACATGATTACAGAGCTACTTGTGTGGGTGGCACATCCAGTGCTGCAGGCCCACTAGTTGCATTTGATTTACAGGCCCTGGGCACCTCTAGTGCACTGTACTAGGGACTTACTAATAAATCAAATGTGCCAATCATGGATAAGCCAATTACATACACATTTTATAAAGGAGCACTTGCACTTTAGCACTGGTTAGCAGTGGTAAAGTGCCCAGAGTAACAAAAACAGTAAACTCAGAGTCCAGCACACATCAACAACCTGGGGAACAGAGGAAAAAAGTTAAGGGAGACCACGCCAAGGATGAAAAGTCTAACATACATCCCTAGTGATGTGGGTACTCCATATACCCAAGGCCTGTAAATGAAATGCTACTAGTGGACTTACTGCACTTATTGTGCCACCAACTTAAGTAGTCCTTTGACAGCATGTCTCACACCTGCTATTGTGGTCTGTGTGCATAATCCGCCCTGGGGCAATATATGAAATAAGTATGCAGGGGGGGGCGCGCAGCCCCCGACACACCAGATCCCCCTGCACCCTTGGAATTGCCACCCTCCCCGGGGCAACATTTGAATCAAGTATGTGGGGGGGCGCACAGCCCCCCTCAAAACCCAGGGACTGCCACCTCCCCAGGACAATATATCAAGTATGCAGGGTAGCTGCACAGTCCCCCCATGCCCCGGGGACCACCTCCTCCCTGGGAGAAATAGAATATAAAGAGGGGGCCCCTCCTAGAGCCTAATATGGCCCTGAGGATCGCCAGGGCTGGCTCCTGCTACAACCTGAGGTGCCCACCCACAGTAGGTAACTGTTTGCTTTTGCTTGGCAGGTGGCTGACAACTCCTGCCAAGCAAAAGCAAACATTACGCTTTAAGCAAGCAGGAGCTTTAATAATGCTCCAGCTTGCTGAAAGCAGAGTTTTCATCTCTTTTCCTGTCTGCTAGCACTAGGCAGGGTAAGAGATGAAAACATGGCTCCCACGTGCAGGGATCTGCTACTTAAAGCAGTTCATTGCGTGTGAGTGCAATGGCAGCTCCCAGAGGAGACAGGAGCAGGTGGGTCCGTATGGGCCTAGAGTCTCCCCCTGTGGTCCCTGTTGGTTTTAGTGGGTCCCCTAGGCAGCCTTGAATATATGGCCAGGCTCCCATGGGATGGCCATGGAGGTGGTGGTCCCCAGGGCCTGGGGGCATCTTTGCGGCCACGTCAATAAATATTTTTTAAAGAACTCCTGTGAGGTGGTGGTCCCCGCGGCCTGTGGGGGGTCTGCACGGCCCCACCACATAGTTTTAAAATGTAACCCTGGGGAGGTGGTGATACCCAGGGCCCGGAGTGGTCTGTCCACCCCCCACCCATATATTTTTTAAATGATGTCCTGTGGAGGTGGTGGTTCCTGGGACGGGGGGTCTGTGCTGCCCCCCTGAGTTTTATTATTATGTAGCCATGGGGAGGCGGTGGTCACTGGGGCCTGAGGACTCTGTGATGTTGACCCGAGGAGGCAGTGGTTACCAGGACCATGGGGGGGTCTGCATGGCCCCCTTCAGTTCATCCCTCCTTTGACTCATCCCTAATCCCGTCCTACAGACTGTTCCCTCCTTCACCTCTCCTTTTTACTCATCCCAAACCTCATCTTACTACTATAACCTCCCAAATAACACTTTCTTAACTCTACCCTCTTTCCTCTTCTATCCCTCCATTATCCTACTCAATCCAATTAACAGACTCCCATGTATACTAATCCCTCATTAATCCTTTTGGGCTCTGGAGTAGCATGCTATTTGCCAAAAAACGCTTGGATGCCTCAACAGCTGTAGTAAGGGTTATATTAATACAGTTACAATTACAGTTACAAGCCCCAAAAAACACTGATTCTTAAGTCAATATCCGCTGCCCAAATGTGGGCCTTTGACTCCTCCCATGGATGGCAATACCCAACGGGAACTTGGGTGAGGACTGCCACGGCCCAACAAATAATCCTTCATCCCACCACCACAAAAAGAGCAAAAGTCATCTTCAGTTACAATGTCAGAGGACATCAGACATTCTGTTTTCCTAGATAACAACTTTACCTCACTTCCAGATTCCACCACAACATTTTCAAAAGCCACACTCAGCATTTCCACAGCAAAGGCCCAGGCTATATTAGAACTTCCTTTGTTAAAGAATCATAAATTAATCTTATTTCCCCAGAAGAGTTTGACTGCCAACTGCACCATGGAAGACTATGGCGGTCATTACAACATTGGCGGTAAAAGCCGCTTACCGCCGTGCAGAAGACCGCCAACACACCGCCGCGGAATTCTGCCACAGCTATTATGACCCACATTTCGGAATCCGCCAAAATTCAGACACCCACACAAGTCCGCCACACCAAAAGTCAGTGATAAACTGGCGATAACAAAACCGACACCGTCACACCAACAGAAATATGCCCACACTATCACAACACACGAATCCATGTGGCGGTCTTTCAACTGCGGTATTCCATTGGCAGTACACACCGCCGCGCTCAAAATACACATACATTTACAAAACACAGCCACATTGGACAATTCAAAATACACACACCTGATACACATACACACACCACTCCCACACACCCAATACAATATAAAACACACACCCACAACACCCACAAACCCCCACAACAAAAAATTCCAAAAGAAGGTCAGAGAGAGAGCACCAGCAAGAGCAACAGCATCCACAGGCACACAACACCATCACCCACAGAACTTCCACACTCCTCACACAACACACCACTACATATCAGCACACACTCCACCCCACACATCACCTACACCACCCCATGGCACGGTAAAGACACCCCAGGTTCTCAGAGGAGGAGCTCAGGGTTATGGTGGAGGAAATCGTCCGGGTAGAGCCACAGCTATTCGGAGCACAGGTGCAGCACACCTCCATTGCAAGGAAGATGGAGCTATGGCGAAGAATAGTGGACAGGGTCAACGCAGTGGGACAGCACCCAAGAAATCGGGAGGACATCAGGAAGCGGTGGAACGACCTACGGGGGAAGGTGCGTTCCATGGTCTCAAGACACCACCAGGCGGTTCAGCGGACTGGCGGCGGACCCCCACCTCCTCCCCCACAACTAACAACATGGGAGGAGCAGGTCTTGGAGATTCTGCATCCTGAGGGCCTCGCAGGAGTAGGTGGAGGAATGGACTCTGATAAGTCAAATCTTAACTATGACAACCCCCACCCTGCCTACATGCTATCACATACCCCCACCCTCACCCCCAGCACCCCAACTCCTCACATATGTCCCAACATCACAAACCACCCATCCCAACACCAAGCCCTGCATGCAACAACAAAGCATGGACGCCCATCACTAAAGCATGCCCACTGCACATACCCATACAACCCCCTAAACCATCCTCACACAAGGTCTCACACAGGAATGCAAGCACTGGGGTACACGGTCACCCACCCATTGCACACCATGACACACACGGATGTAATAACCATCCTTTTATACCCCTGCAGGACCCTTACCCAACGTCACCGGACAGGAGGGTCCACACATGTCCACACCACCAACAGAAGAGGCCCACAGTGATGACCGCACCTTTGTCCAACTGGATCTAGATGACCAGCCCACCCCATCAGGGACCTCGGGACAGTCGGTTCCCATCACCCAATCACAGGCCACTACAGACCTTCCACCCTCTGGAAACACCAGCACAGCACCCACCCAGCGGGCCCATACCTCCGTCCCCAGGACACGTCAATCAGCAGTGTGTCCACCACTACAGGGAACCCAGGATAATCCACCACCCCAACAACAACAGGGACCTTGGGGCAGTGGTAGTGGGCACACGGTCCAGGGGACGGAGGCCCAGGAAAACAGGGGAACTGGGAGGGCTGCTGTGCGACAGGGGGCGGACAGGCCAAGGGAACCCACTCTCCACGAGGCCCTCTCCTCCATCATGGGAGCCTACCACCACTCCCAGGAGACGATGGCAACGGTACTGGCCAAGTTTCAGGAGACCCAGCGCCTGCAGGAGGAACAGTATATGGGCTTCAGGGAGGAACTCAGAACCATCAGCTCCACCCTGGGCACCATCGTAGGGGTGCTGAAGGAACTTGTGAACACCAGGAGGGACACTGTGGCACTACAAGGGGCCCCTGACACTAGCATGGACGATGAACTGCCCACCACCTCCGCCGGCGCTAGTTGACAGGACGCCCCGCCACAGGACCACCACACCAGCACCCCACCCCCTGCAGAGGGAGAACCACCCTGCAAACGGTCCCTGAGATCCAGGAGAAAAACAGGGCACAATGCCAAGACCCCCGCCAAGAAATGAGACCACCCTGATTGTCATCCTACTGTCCCACTTTGTCACCCTGTCCATACTGAAACTGCCCCAGCTCCACTTCCTATGCCCATATGGGCAATGCACCTGTGATACTAATAGACTGGACTCTGCCATGGACATTCCTCTGCCATCACCCCTCACCATTTCACTACCCCCTCCAATATTGAGCACTTAAATAAACACACTTAAAGCACAAAACAATCTGGAGTCTGTCTGTGATTTCGTAATAGTGTATTAGCAATTACAGTGACAAAATGCTCTTTCAAGTTTAATGTCAACATACCTATGTCACACAGCTCTAGTCCATGAGGAATCTAGGCAGATGTCACACAGTGGGACCCACATCTGTGAAATCGTAAGGGAAAGTGACAACTCAGTGACCATACACTGGGTGAAAACGACACACAGTAGAGAGGTAGTAGTGTTAAAGTACATGTAGTAGGCAGGTTTGTATTCTTACCTGTGTCTCACTGGAAATATTGCTGGATCACTGAGTCCCTGTTGTGCATGTCTTCTTCCTCTGCTTCCTCGTCTTCACTGTCCACAGGCTCCTCAGCTGCAACAACACCGCCATCTGGACCATCCTCCTGCAGAAAAGGCACCTGTCGTTGCAAAGCCAAGTTATGAAGCATACAGCAGGCCATGATGATCTGGCACACCTTCTTTGGTGAGTAGAATAGGGATTCACCTGTCATATGGAGGTACCTGAACCTGGCCTTCAGGATTCCGAAGGTCCGCTCGATCACCCTCTTAGTTCGCCCATGGGCCTCATTGTAGCGTTCCTCTGCCCTTGTCCTGGGATTCCTCACTGGGGTCAGTAGTCATGACAGGTTGGGGTAACCAGAGTCACCTGCAAATGGTGAGGTACAGCTGTTAGACACGCACTAACCCGGAGGGATATCCCCAGACCCAGACAACCATTCCCACTGACTTGCTTCCAGGTGCTCACCTAATAGCCACACACGGTGCCTCTGGAGTTTACCCATCACATAAGGGATGCTGCTATTCCGCAGGATGTAGGTGTCTGCTCTGAGCCAGGGAACTTGGCGTTCACATGGGAGATGTACTGGTCTGCCAAACATACCATCTGTACATTCACTGAATGATAACTCTTCCGGTTTCTGTACACCTGTTCACTCCTGTGATGGAGTGGTACCAAAGCCACATGGGTCCCATCAATGGCACCTATGATGTTGGGGATGTGTCCCAGGGCATAGAAATCCCCTTTCACTGTAGGCAAATCCTCCACCTGAGCGAAAACGATGTAGCTCCGCATGTGTTTCAGAAGGGCAGACAACACTCTGGAAAATACGTTAGAAAACATAGGCTGGGACATCCCTGATGCCATGGCCACTGTTGTCTGAAAGGAACCACTTGCAAGGAAATGGAGCACTGACAGCACCTGCACTTGAGGGGGGATTCCTGTGGGATGGTGGATTGCTGACATCAGGTCTGGCTCCAACTGGGTACACAGTTCCTGGATTGTGGCACGGTCAAGCCTGTATGTGATAATCAAATGTCGCTCCTCCATTGTTGACAGGTCCACCAACGTTCGGTACACCGGAGGATGCCGCCATTTCCTCACATGTCCCAGCGGACGGTGCCTATGAAGGACAACAGTGAGCACAGAGTCAAACAACTCAGAGGTACATACCCACAGTTTACACAGAACACCTATCGTACACAAAAGGTGGCCTGTATGTGTGTTGAGTCTAGGCCTAGGTATGAGTGACGCAGTTGGAAATGAAGCCATGTGGGCCCCTGAAATGGCGGCTGCCTGACCTGCAAAGTGGGACAATGGGATGTGAGGTAACTGCGCTGGCGTTGTACACCATCGCGGTAGGCGGTCGAAGACCGCGGCGCAATGCTGCATTGGTGAACATTGGACCCTATGGGTCCCAGGAGCCAATGCCGATGTACGCCAGCGGTGACGGTACGCACCACCGCGGACGTGACCACCATTTTCTATCACTTCAATCACTCGATACCTGATCTTCGACAGGAGAGGACCTACACTGCAAGTGCTGCTGTGACCTCGGTCTGGAAGAGACAATGGCTCGAGTGTCTGGGGAAAGGGCCCCTACCTTCACATCGGAGGAGTTGGAGAAACTCGTGGATGGGGTCCTCCCCCAGTACACGCTACTCTGCGGTCCTCCAGACAAACAAGTAAGTACACAGGGAGCATGTTGCATGGGCTATGCCTGTGTGGAGAGGGCTGGATGTAAGAAGGAAGGGGTGAGAGTGCTGCGTGCATGAAAGATGGTGAATGCATGTGCCACATGGCAAGGGTAGGTAGGGATGGTGCCCAATCACTTCGACGGTGCAGTTGGTAATAACTTCTCTTTTTCCCCTGTACATTTCATGTAGGTCAGCGCCCACCAGAAGAAAGATATTTGGCGTGCCATCGCCAAGGACGACAAGACCCTGGGGGTCTACCACAGATGGAGCACCCACTGCTGGAAAAGATGGGAGGACATTCGCGGCTGGAGCAAGAAGACGGCGGGGGCTCAGCTGGGGATGGCCTCCCAACGTGGGAGGGGTGCCCGTCAACTCATGACCCCCCTGATGTTCAGGATCCTGGCGGTGGCCTACCCGGAGTTGGATGGGTGCTTGAGGGCATCACAGCAGCCACAAGGGGCTGAGTACACTGTCATTCTGCTGAATTTGCGCGCAGTGGAGGTGCCTGGGTGGGGGAGCAGGGCTGTGGGTTTCCCTAGGCCAGGGCGAGTTCTGTAGGCAAGGCCCTTCCGTATGTCTGGCCATGTGGCACCCCTGCCCACCTCTGTAGAGTGGCAAGTACAGCTAGTCATGCCCCTGTGTCATCTATGTGTGCAGATGTCATCCATAGCCTTGTAGGCCATTTACCAGAAATTGAACAGTGGAGCCCAAGAGCGCGGCGTAGTGCAGGGGGCTTCTGTGTGTCGTGTCCGCCAACAGTAGCGGTAATGCATGCACTCAACATGTCTTTCTTCTGTCTCCCCCCCCCTTTTTGTGGTCTCCCTGTTCTTGTGTGCATTAGCATCATCAGGCGGAGGAGCAGTGGCAACGGAGCACGAGGGAGCTGCATCCCACATGGCCCTGGAGGGCGACACTACGGAGTCTGAATTCACCCGTGGGACGGAGGGCGAGGGGAGCTCCACGGCGGGGACAGGAGCTGACACCAGCGACACGGACTCACCCTCTGATGGGAGCTCCCTTGTGGTGGCGGCAAAATCTGTGCCCCCGCATGTACAGGTAGAGCCACCACCCCCCCTACCAGCACCGCCCTCCCAGCAGCCCCTCAGCCTTTGCCCCATGCCCGCTCACCCAGGAGGGTGGGCATCACCTTCACCCCAGGCACCTCAGGCCCTGCCCCAGTCACCCCTGCTGCCCTCAGTGAGGAGGCCATTGACCTCCTTAGGTCCCTCACTTTTGGGCAGTCTACCATTTTGAATGCCATCCAGGGTGTAGAGAGGCAGTTGCAACAAACAAATGCATTCCTGGAGGGCATTCATTTTGGTCAGGTGGCCCTTCACCGAGCTTTTCAGACTCTGGCCTCAGCACTGATGGCAGCCATTGTCCCCGTCTCTAGCCTCCGCCCTCCAACTTCCTCAACCCAGACCCAATCCCCTGTACCTCAGCCTATCCCAAGCACACCTACAGACCAACACGCACACATATCAACACCCAAGGGAAGCTCAGGCAAACATAAGCACCACACATCCCACAGGTCCTCATGCAAGCATCACACACATGCAGACACACCAACATCCACTGCCTCCACTGTGTCCCCCTCCTCCTCGTCTCCCTCCTCCCTCCCAGTGTCATCTACACTCACACCTGCATGCACTACCTCTCCAGCACACCCACCACCACACCCCGGTTACGTGCAGTCACCACCCCCACTACTATTCACACATCCCCTGTGTCCTCTCCCAGTGTGTCTGTGACGCCCCCTCCCAAGATACACCAACGCAGACACACACCCACCCAACAGTCATCCACCTCACGACAGCCTCCAGCACATGCACCTTCACCCAAAGTCACCAAACGTACACCTCCTACAACCACCACCTCTTCCTCCACTGCCAAACACCCTCCAGCTACCCGTCCCAGTGTCTCCCAAAAACTTTTCCTGTCCAACCTTGACCTCTTCCCACACCTCCCCCACCCCGTCCATCTCATAGGTCCCGAACTAGCACCTCAGCCACAACATCTCCAGGACCAGTGGTGCCTGTAGTCACCGGAATGTGGAGTGCACCGGCCACCAGGGCAGCCAGTGTGGCACGGAGCCACAGCACAGACAGTCCCACACCTGTGAAGCATCAGAAGTTGGCCAGTGTCCGGCGGGAGAGGGGGAAGAATCCAGCCACCAAAGCCGCTCCCAGTGGTCCCGTTGGGAGTGTGGAGTCAGCTGTGACACCTTCCAATGTGGGGAAGGGCAACAAGAAACCTGGCAAGTCTGGGAAGAGCTGCATTGCGGAGAAGACCGCCATAATCCCCGCTGCTCAGGAGGCCACCGCCAGCACCAGCCCAGCTGCCCAGGAGGCCAGCACAAGCCCAGCTGCCCAGGAGGCCACCGCCAGCACAATACCCGCTACCCAGGAGGCCACCGCCAGCACCAGCCCAGCTGCCCAGGAGACCACCTCCAGCGCCAGCACCAGCCCAGCTTCCCAGGAGGCCACCGCCAGCACCAGCCCAGCTGCCCAGGAGGCCACCGCCAGCACAAGCCCTGTTGGGCCAGGAAGGACCGCCAGCAAAAGGCCCGTTGGGCCATGAAGGACCGCCAGCAGCTGAGACCCTGCAATTGAGAACGCCATCTGAAGCACCGCTGAACAGGGCACCGCCATCTGAAGCACCGCTGAACAGGGCACCGCCATCTCAAGCACCGCTGAACAGGGCACCGCCATCTCAAGCACCGCTAGCCCATTAGCGGCAGGGGCACTGACGCAAATGAGTCCGTCATGGGGTGAATGATGCACTCTGGGCACCATGCCCCCTCCAGAACCAGTGGAGACTGTCATCCACTACCTCTGTCCTTAACAGGATGAAGCACTCTGGGCACCATGCCCCCTCCAGAATAAGTGGAGACTGTCATCCACTACCTCTGTCCTTAACAGGATGAAGTACTCTGGGCACCATGCCCCCTCCAGAACCAGTGGAGACTGACATCCACTACCTCTGTCCTTAACAGGATGAAGCACTCTGGGGACCATGCCCCCTCCAGAACCAGTGGAGACTGTCATCCACTTGTGAGACTGTGGCTTTGCACTCCCCAGGATTGAACAGTGGGCAGACCACCCACTGTAGAGACTTGAGAGACTGTGGCTTTGCACTCCCCAAGATTGAACAGTGGGCAGACCACCCACTTGTGAGACTTGAGAGACTGTGGCTTTGCACTCCCCAGGATTGAACAGTGGGCAGACCACCCACTGTAGAGACTTGAGAGACTGTGGCTTTGCACTCCCCAGGATTGAACAGTGGGCAGACCACCCACTGTAGAGACTTGATAGACTGTGGCTTTGCACTCCCCAGGATGGAACAGTGGGCATGTGGCCCCCTCGTGGATTTGGCGTCGTGCACTCACATGATCACATTGAGTGGCCACCATTGCTAACGAAGTGTACTTATTAATAGTCTAATGCTATACAATGGTGAGCATATGTTTGATTAATGTAGTAATATGTCATATTAAAGGTTATGCATTATGTATCAGCTTTATTAATTGTAGGCCTTAACTTAGCGAAGGTCTTGGCCTAGTTGCCTGGCCTCATGTCAAGCTGAATTTCTTAACGTTCAATAAATGGCTGTCCTAGAGAGTGCTAGTGCGCCTGGTCCTTGTTAAGTAAATTTACAAGGGAACACGTATAGGTCGATGAACCATTTGATTATCCTAGCCAGGTAGTGACCGATGTCATCAATAATCAATACACAAAAGCAAATCATTAATCAGCCATTAATAGCGTCCACATTTCATGAATGACCACAACTCACTAGCAATTTTATTTCCCTATTGGTTACAATACTAACTCATAGGATTAATTCAAACTTTATTCAATCAACTCAGGATTAATTCATTAATCACCACCAATAGCATAATCTAATCAGAACTTGAGAAAACATACATTCTAATGCTTCAAAATAAGCCAACAAAGATGAATATGTCAACATCAGTAGCAGAGTTCAGCAAACCAGTCCGTCAATCATTTGTCACTATATATGTCAACGGCTCAGAATAGGAAACTTTACCTAACCCAGATTAGCATTAGCATGTGGGACTTCATGCGAAAACAGTTTAGAACATGAATTTGGAAAAACATCTAGCTAAGAGAAAAACTATTTAGACAGTGCAATTGGTACCTAGAAAGAAAAGGCACAAAAGTTAATTCAGTCACATTGTCATAGCTACCTATCCACTGTATGGATCAGCAACAAAGTCAGTCTTCGTCTTCAGATCATCAATCAATCAGCATCTCATCAGGCTCTCAAGAGCTTGAGTCCAATGACAGAATCTCAAATCTTTTCTCCCCCATTATAGCATCAATCTCGGAATAGTGTCTCTCCTCTGATGTTAGAAATTGGGTCTTTGGTTGGCAGTCAGGTTACCCCTGTCCAAGCAAGGACCCTCACTCTAGTCAGGGTAAGTCACACACAATCCAAATTATCCTGTGCCCACCCTCTGGTAGCTTGGCACTGAGCAGTCAGGCTTAACTTAGAAGGCTATGGGCAAAGTATTTGTGCAATAAATCGTACAATAACACAATATAGTACCACAAAAATACACCACACAGTGTTTAGAAAAATATATAATATTTATCTGGATAAATGCAGGTCAAAACGATTAAAATGCAATAAGTATATGTTGAGAAATCCCTGAAAAGTGATATAAAGTGCCTTAAGACTTTTTAAAGCAAACAAAGTCTCTTTCAAGCACAAAGTACCTGGTTTGTGTGAAAAATCTCTGCAAAGAACTGCAGAGGAGGAGATGAATGGAAACAAAGAGGTGTGCGTCAATTCCTCGGGCCGCACACGGCGATGCGTTGTTTAGTTTTCACGCAGGGATGGCTGTGCGTGGATTTCTGGCACTCGGTCGGGGATCCTCTTCAGGTTGCGGGGTTTTCAGATTCCCCGGGGACGATACTTGGTTTTCCGGCGCGGCTAGGACAAAGTCACAGGAGCTGCGTTGATCTGGTGTGCGTTGTGTGAATTTTCTACCGCACTGCAGGCGCTGCATCGATTCCTCTCTGGAAGACGGGCTGCGTCATTCTGGCTCGGTTGTGCGTCAATCCAGTGAGGCTGTACGTTGAATGTCCGGTCGCTACGCTGGCGCTGCGTCGATCTTCTCGTTGCGAAGTTGGGCTGCATCGTTCTGGTTCGACATGCAGTGAAATGTTCACCATGGTGCAGGCTGTGCATCGTTTCTGGCAGGCTGTGTGTCGATTTTTGCGGCCCTAGGACTCCTTCTTGCAGACTTCAAAGAGTGGCTTAGAAGTGCACAAGGTCCCCTTTTAGTTCAATCCTGTCGGCCAGGGCCCAAGTAGGGGGTGTGGCAGTCCTTTGTGTGAGGGCAGGCAACTGTCCTTTGACATGCAAGTGTCAGGCCCTCCACCCTCCCAGCCCAGGAAGACCCATTCAAAATGCAGATGTATGCAAGTGAGGCTGAGTATCCTGTGTTTGGGATGTGTCTGAGTGAATGCACAAAGGAGCTGTCAACTAAGCCCAGCCAGACGTGGATTGTAAGGCACAGAACGATTTAGTGCAGAGAAATGCTCGCTTTCTAAAAGTGGCATTTCTAAAATAGTAATATTGAATCCAACTTCACCAGTCAGCAGGATTTTGTATTACCATTCTGGCCATACTAAATATGACCTACCTATTCCTTTCAGATCAGCAGCTACCACTCAAACAATGTATGAGGGCAGCCCCAATGTTAGCCTATGAAGGGAGCAGGCCTCACAGCATAGGAGTTTTACACTACCAGGACATGTAAACTACATAAGTACATGTCCTGCCTTTTGCTTGCACAGCACGGTGCCCTAGGGGTTACCCAGGGCACACCTTAGGGGTGACGTATATGTAGAAAAAGGGGAGTTTTAGGCTTGGCAAGTACTTTTAAATGCCAAGTCGAATTGGCAGTGAAACTGCACACACAGCCCTTGCAATGGCAGGCCTGAGACAAGGTTAAGGGGCTACTGAAGTGGGTAGCACAATCAGTGCTGCAGGCCCACCAGTAGCATTGAATCTACAGGCCCTGGGCACACATAGTGCACTCTACTAGGGACTTATAAGTAAATTAAATATCCCAATTCGGTATGATCCAATGTTACCATCTTTAAAGGGAGAGATCATATGCACTTTAGCACTAGTTAGCAGTGGTAAAGTGCGCAGAGTCTAAAAACCTGCAAAAACAGTATCTCAAAAGTGGAGGGAGGCAGGCAAAAAGTTAGGGGTGACCACCCTAAGGCTGTCAGGTCTAACATAACATCTGCCCCTAACATCTCTGAACTCTCCCCTTCTGTCATGTCATTATATCAAAGTCACCCAGACTATCCCCCAATTTCCAATTGGTCAGTTAATCTCCAGGTATGACTCTATCCAATAATTTTGGTTCTTCAAATCTATGAATTCTAGTATTACACAGTTCTCAAGGTGTCGATGGGTTGATTGTATGATGTCCTCATCATCCGGCTCATCAGGTATCGAAAATGTTGCATCTTCTTCTCCAGTCAATGTCTCTATTGTTCGAGTCCTGGGAAAGTACATCCAGTCTGCTTTACACTGGTCTTGATACATACTTTTGTTCCATCATCTTCTGTCCGTCGGTTCATCGCAGAAAATTCTAGCTAAGCAGACTTTATTAAACAACGAGCAGTTCAGGGTCAGTTCAGCACATTAGCTTCTCTACATTGCTTTATTATACAGCTCCTGCATGAGGCCTGGCAAAACTAGGCCACAACTTTGGCTAAGTTAATCTGTAATACGGGCCAGGGTCATGATGCGAGGATAAATGCTCAGTAATAATTTTGTGGATGCAGAAAAATGCTCATCAGTAAAATCTTTGCCAGGAGAATACAGTCTGTCAGAAATATTGTGTTACGAGACCTTTGTTGCGTTGTCTCAAGAGGACACAAAGAGTTCTGGATACGTATGCATGATCTGAGAAGCCTCTCATGCTGCATAAATGTAAGTGCTGTGGATGGGGCAGGTTGAAAATTAGGAGAGGAGGAACTGAGGCTGACTTCTGCCTACCACAATGTAAATTTGCCTTAGTGTGGGGACTTGGATTGTATAATAGCTACATGGATGTTTAAACGTAGGCGATAGAGCTGACGTCTGAAGTTGGAGGACAAAAGGTTCACCATAACTGATCCCCCCACTGCTGCTTCTGTGTTCTACTCATCACTGGTTCCTGCTAACAGAGCCAGGGAAAGGGTTCACATTAATGCAGGCTGTATAATCTCTTATGGTTCAAGGTAGAAGCAGTGGACTTATGACTCATTGAGTCAGAAGCAAATTAGGCATTTGGAGACATCTCATGGTTCCCAATTCATTTGAGTAGTTGTTTCTGTTCCTGAAGACTCTTAGTTAAATTTACTTGACATCCAGGCTTGTTCAGTGGCCTCAAGCCTACCGTTGTACTGCATAGACTTTTGGACCTTGCTCAAACTAAGAAGTTTCTTCAGCCTGGTTTCCATAAATTTGCTCAGAAGGATTTTTTCTGTATGTATTTAGATAACTGGAAAACTTGCTTCTTTCCTGTCACAAACAGGTTTTCATAGCAGTCTGCTCGATCTGCCCTTTACATTAAATTACGTCAAACCAATTTGACTTTTTTCAGGGCTAAACACTGAGACCCAAAAGTACTTTAAGGATGAAGTGTGACCTCCCAAGGTCAGTGAGAGATGGTGAGTATGTAGCCTGAATGCCAAACTAGCACTCCCACTTCCTGGCTCCTGGAGTACACCGTGGGGCTGTATCACAAATACAGCACATTTTCCTTCCTTGCACTGAACTCACCTTTTAAAAGGTGCCCCTGGTGCAAACAAGGAAGATGTGCCAAAATAGCATGAATGCACTGCCCCAGGGCATCCGTGAACTCGCACTGTCTTGGGGACAGCACATTTATGTGAAAAACTGAGCGGCTGCTTTGAAGCCGCTCTGAGTTTCACTGTGCAGGCGCCAACCGACCTAAACCTTTTAGAGGGGATTAGAGATCCCCCTCAGGTTGGTGCAGAGAGTGACTGCACCCGCCCGCAAGGGGATGTCTGAGGGGTCCATGGGACCTCCTGTCCCCCCTCCAGAGGGCTGCCATTAGGGGGGCACTGAGAGTGTGCCACCTTTTAGGTGGTGCACTGTCAGTGCACCTCCTGGCAGCTTCTTTGCCTCTGCGCCCACATGTATGATGCAGCGTGGGCACAGAGGCAAAGGGATCCCCTCATTTGAATGGGGCCACACTCCAATGGAAATGAGGGATTGCCCTCTGATGATAGCGCTGGCGCTTTATGTGCACAAGCACTATAGGCTTTACAGAAGGGGACGCACAACCGTCTGCGCCATTCTGTAATACCAAAGTGCCCTGGGAGTGAACAAAGCGGGCGAAAACACCCGTTGTGCCCATGGGGCAGTTCTGTAATATCGCCTTTGGTATAATTCCTGGCCATTTCAGGCTTGAGGACATCCAATCATTATCGAGCACCAAGGGCAAAAATTCAGTCGGCACCACCATGCTTAAGGAAAGTCTCACTTTTCTTTAAAAACTGAGGGCCTTATTATGAGTCTGGTGGTCTGTGGACCACCAGACTCACGGTGGTGCTCCGACCGCATCCAACAGAGGCGGTCTGACCGCTGTATTATGACTGTGGCACCATGGTCTGACAGCCAGCACCCTCAGGTTGCGGCAAGCCGATGGCCTGGCAGTACTGGCGGTCTCAATCCACCAGAGCAGCTCTGGATTACGACCCACGTTACCGCCAGCATTTGTATGGCGGTCCCACTGCCATGCAAAGGCTGGCGGAAAGGGGATGCAGGGGTCCCCATTGACAGCCCTGTCGCGCTTTTCACTGCCCAAATTACAGGTAGTGAAAAGCGCAACCGGGGCTGTTGCACCCGACGCACGGCAATATGCTGCTGTTTCATCATTGTATCAGAGTAAGGACATCCCCAGAAGCACAGCTGGAATGAAAGCATGCATTCATATTAAAAAGGTGCAGAAAAAGTAATCATATGATAGAAGAACTCTGAGGTGTTCTGTGCTACTCTCTTATGAAGATACAGAGAGGTCCTGAAGACTGTGGCTCTGATAAAGAGCTCAGTGCTAAATTCTTATCCTCTTGCAAACAGGTGTGGGTTCATGAATGAAAATTTGTGTGACATTTATGAAACCCTCAGCCCTCACAGTTTTCCCTTGATATATTTTAGCAGGTCAAACCTGCTGTAGGAAAGTCCTCCTTTTTGCCTAGTCACCCCCAACGTTTTGGACAGATACTGGTGGTTAGTGACTCTTGACTGTGCTCTGGGTACTACTAACCAGACCGAGGGCCAGTGCTCTGTGTAATGTGGATATGCAAATTAGGAGAATTATAATTGGAAGTATCAACCTACCTATAAGTCACTAGTATATGGTAGGGCATGTAAGTTTAGGGACCCCAGCATAGGTACTGCACCCATATGTGCACTGATGAGGTGCCCATTGTCATTTTAAAGGCAGGCCTCCCTTGCTGGCTGCTTTTAAACTAAAGCTACATGCAAATTCGACTTTGGAATTTAAAGTACTTCCAAAGTCTTAAACTACCTTATATTTACAAATAAGTCATTCCTAAGGTGTGCCCTAAGTGCCCCTAGGGCTGGGAACTATGTAACTATGAACAGGGACCTTATAAAAAGTGTTTTATATACCCAGGTGAGGAAAAATAGTGAAAATCATGTTTACCTCACTTTAGTGAATGGGCTCCATTGGCTGAAATGTGTGACTTTATTTTAAATTATTAAAGTCCCAAAAGGAGTTAAGCATGTCAATTTTGGTATCAAACTTATTGTTATAATAAATCCAACTTGCCATTGTTGAATTTAATATAACTACTTCAGGGAAAGAGTTTAAGAGCTCAACCTGAAAGTTGCCAACTTCAGCTCTGTAGTGCTCTTCTCTGATTGACCAGACTCTGGCAGCCTAGTAACTAGGGGTAATTAGCAGCGCATTGCAAGGGTGCAAGTTATAGTTACCTTAGGGCATCAGTTATAGTTACCTGACATCACTCTACCTGT